>NC_141546.1:78980833-79689166 GCF_021556685.1 Rattus norvegicus | reverse complement strand
GGGTCAGTACAGTCACCACCTTGGTGGAGAATAATGAAGGCTCAGCTGGTGGCGATTGCCCATGATGTAGACCCCATTGAGCTGGTGATTTTCCTGCCTGCCTTGTGTTGAAAGATGGGGGTGCCCTGCTACATCATCAAGTGGAAGGCCAGGCTGGGACGCCTGATCCACAGGAAAACATGCACCATCGTTGTCTTCACACAGGTTAACTGGGAAGACAAGGTGTTCTGGCTAAGCTAGTGGAAGCTATTAGGACCAATTACACTGACAGCTATGATGAGATCAGCTGCCACTGAGGAGGTAACGTTCAGGGTCCTAAGTCTGTAGCTTGCATTGCCAAGCTGAAAAAGGCAAGAGCTAAAAAACTCGCCACTAAACTGGGTTAAATGTTCACTGTTAAGTTTTCTGTACATGAATATAATAAATAAAATTTTTGAAAGAACATGTTAAGACCAGCATGCCCTCCTCTAAAAGGAGAGGAATGGAAAATAGCTTATTGGACATCAAAACCATTTTTTAGTAACTCCTAAACACATCCAGGAGTTAGGCTACCTACAGAAGGCCACCAGGCCTGCCTTTGGTGGAAATTTTCTATTTACCAGGGAAGTTGTCCTCTGCACATAGAGACCAATGAGTGCTACCACGTGCTTTGCATCAAACGCTTATCTCTTGGTTCCTCATTAACACAGATCCCCTTTCTGAAAGCACTCTCTTTGATGTAGCTTCGTCAACTAGTGACAACGTGTTTCTTTTTTCTTTTTCTTTTTTATAAAAATGTATGAGTTCGTGTATATTTATAGCCAGTCTCTAGAGAACTGTTTCAACTCATTCATCAGCCAAGCAATCCAGTAAATAACTGTTGGTTAAATTCACGCAGGTCATGCACCATGAAAAGATACAAATGCTGTATAAGATTCATGGAGAAGAAAAAATAAAAATAAAACAACCAAAGAACAAAGAACATAGCAACACCTCTTCATGGGTACAGTTAATGCCATTGATGGCATATTTTAAAATGAAAGCATTTACTTTATATACACTTTATGTCAATTACAAATATACTTATGGAAAATATTCTAATCTTCATGATGCCCAAAGTCAAGTTGAAAGGGCAGATGCGTGGGGTTGGGGATTTAGCTCAGTGGTAGAGCGCTTGCCTAGGAAGCGCAAGGCCCTGGGTTCGGTCCCCAGCTCCAAAGAAAAAAGAACCAAAAAAAAAAAAAAAAAAAAGAAAGGGCAGATGCACGCAGAAGTGCTGATAGTGAGAGGACAGAGGTATATAAAGGTGGAGGGAGCTGTGATCTAAGCTTGTCTGGGGCGGGGGAGGGGTTAGTTCAGGATTTGAACATACTGTTCAACATGGTAACACTGAGCTGTAACGCAGCCACGTAAACTCAGTTTAATGTTCTGTTGCTCCGTCAGCGGCGATGTTTATTAAGGAAGGTTTGTAGAGGAGAGACTTCAACAAGCAGCCTTCAACCTTGAAAAGTAAGACCTCCTTAAACATCCACAGGGCCCTCATGGCACTCAGCATCCTTCTTGAAGTTACCTGCATCCCTGTATGGAGCACGAGCCGTGCCTTCTGCATCCTTATATTCCCTAGATTTAGTGCAAGGTGTGGCTCATAGCAATGTGCTTAGGTAAGTAGTTTAAAAATACATAAATGAATGACCAGGTCACAATCTACCACATCCTCTGGGGACTAAGCTTTTCAGACTGACTTAACCATCACTCCCATCTCTACTTTGTTAGGTTAACCCTGTTCAAAGTTCATGTTCCCAATGGCTTCTCAACAATTGCTGTGCTAGTGCCTGTAGAACCTTTCTCCCTCCTCTTGTGTGCCCATGGCTTCCCTTCCTACAGCCGACAGCTGACTTGGAAGAGTTTTGCTGCCTTCAAGCCCACTGAATCAGGTCATCTAGGGTGTCTAATTCACTGATTCCACCAGTTAAATGCCTACTTGGGATACTGTCTTCTTTCTCTTCATCCGATTCTTCCAAAAATGTTTTCCATTCATCTCGTCACTATGCTTGCCTCTTGCTGTGACCTTGGAGCATGTGGAACACATTTTTCACTCTGGTGTCCCCCTCACCAATTTCACTGCTTCCTTCATTTCTAGATCTCTTCAGGGTTGCTTCTGTTTGTGTTTTGCCTTCTTCACATGTCACATTGTCATATTGCTCATGGCCAGAAACAAAGTCCACAGATATTAATGTCAGGAACATTCCCTCACAAAACCCCTTCCATGTAAATCTCTGTCTTGGGGTCTTGTTCGCCTTGAAAACCCAATCTGTAAGAATCATCCTAGATGTCTTGGTTTTGTTCCCTCTCATCTAATAATATACCCAGCTCTAAATTAAACTTTGTGGTATCTGTAAATCTGTCCATCCATTTCTTACCTCAGTGTGGGCGTTCTTGTGCTATTCCCTCTGGCACAAATTATTTCAATCTCCTATAATTTCCCAGCCTTATATTCCTCTAGACTTTCATCTGATCTCTTTGCTTCCAAGATTCCCACCTTTCAACCCACCATTCAGTGTTGCTTTGGTGGGATCTAGCCAGATTGCAAATATAACCTAGAAAACCATTCACCTTATTGAGGTGATGCACTCCCAGTGGTTGGCACTCATTCACACATCCAGGCAGTCAGGCAGCACCTAATTGGATATCCACCAGGATGGAGGCACCATCTGGCAGGACAACTGTGAACGGAGCAGACAGAAGCCCTGCCCTCACAAAGCTTATAATAGAACATAATAAACAAAGGTTGGTTGGATGGATAAACAGAAGAGCATCGGGTTTAAGGTCTGGTGAAGGGAAAGAGTATGAATCAAGTGATCATTCATTAATGTAAACTCCAGTAGCATCCGTGATACGTTCTACAAATGAGTTCTGTAGAAACTTTAAGAATTGTGGAAGCCTCTTCCTGTCCTGGCTGCCATTGGAGAGCAGCAACCATGGCTCTGTGCTACTCCATGGCTTTGGGCCTCAACAAGGGCCATAAGGTAACAGGATGTCAGCAAGCTGAGATGCAGCTGGTGCCACAGGCACCTCACCAAGCCACCAAGTTTGTGCTGGACATGATCTGAAAGATGTGAGGCTTCACAGCCTATGAGCAGCGCTGTGCCATGAAGTTGCTCAAAGTATCCAAGGACAAGCTCGCATTCAAGAAGAGGGCGGGCACACACATCTGTGCTGAGAGAAAGCAGGAGGAGCTGAGTAACGTGCTGGTAGCCATGAGGAAGGCAGCAGCCAAGAATTAATGCACCCTCTTCCAATAAACAATCGTTCCTACCAAAAAAAAGGAAATTGCAGAAGCCACAAGGGTCTTGGAACAAACTTTTTTTAAAAATTATCTACCCTGCTTTTCTTCTTCTCTTTTCTTCTTCTTAGCTTTCTCTTCTATGTCTCGTCCTGTCCTGCCAACAGCATCCCTTCATCCTTCACAGATATTTGTGGTCCAAGTGCCCTGCAGAGAATGTCCCCTGTACTACACTTGCCTCTCATTCTGCCCTACCAGCTTCTTATGCTCTCTCTCTCTCTCTCTCTCTCTCTCTCTCTCTCTCTCTCTCTCTCTGTCTCTCTGTCTCTCTCTGTGTCTCTGTCTCTGTGTCTCTGTCTGTCTGTCTGTCTCTGTCTCTCTTTGTCTCTCTCTCTCTCTGTCTCTCTTTGTCTCTCTCTCTCTCTCTCTCCCTCTCACTTTCCTTCTCCCTCTCCTCACCATCTATAGCCATTCCTTTCTCCAGGGAACATTTCCTAATTCCTCAGTATGATTCTCCTATGTACCCTAGGCAAGTGGTCTACCACTGAGATACACCACCTCTGTGGTATGATCTTAATGTCTTTAATCTGTTCCTCAGCTATCTTCACAGCCTTAGCAACTTGAGCACAACACTTCATGCTACATATTAAGACTCTTTAGTTCTTCGAAGTTTCTTGAGAGAGGGGGTCATGTTTATTTGATTCTAAAGGGCCGAGAACTAAATATTCCCCCAGGGGGTAGAGTCATACTTAGACTATACTGGTCTGGGTGGGTGATTGGAACTTTGTGATACTAGAGAGGCGAGATCTTGTAGGCTAATAATCAAATTACCTTAGGCTACCATTAGCTCCCTGATAGCCATTTACTGCCCACCTGCGTGTTTGACCTACTGACCGTCACATGGAACCTTTGGGATGTTAATAGCTCCATAGCTTCCACCAGCCCCACACAACATCTGAAGCCTACAGCAGAGATGCCCGTGCTGTGCTAGCCCTGCCCAACCTTGACTTATGACTTTCTTTCATTCAGTAACTATAAAAAGTTCATGAGATTGTTTCTACAGTTGAACGTATTTGGGGAAGTAACCGGAATTCCTAGTTCCAGGCCAAGGTGACTCATATTCGATTCAAGAATAAGTCAAATCTTCTTTTCTTTGAGGCGAGAGTTATGTTTTATGATAATAGTCTTCATGAGTATCGTGGAAACAGTAGGTGGATGGCCCAAGACAGATTGGAATGTAAGTCGAAATTAATAAAATGAATGAGGGGTGAGTAGATGGAGTACTCGTGTATGACTTCCCATGTATCTTTATAAATTTAGTCTGAATGTTCATACTATGTTAGTTACATATCAAGTATGATAAGTAAAAAGAATCCTTTAAGTAGATTTTAGATATCATTTAAGCTTTTAAATGAGGAGTGACTACATAGTATTAGATCCCAGTCATCTAAATGTTTGGAAAGAGACAGCATATCCATCCCAGTCTGATTGCTCCAGTTGCCTCCTATGATGGCTATTTAATGATTCTATTTCTGGGCAGTGGCTTGGCTAGCAGCTGATCCAGAAATGTATGCACTGGGGCCCAGACTCAAGTCCTAACTGAGTTTTCCGTGTTCCAGGAGGAACCCTTCCTACAGCTGTCACAGTCCATCCACAGACGATGTGAGTTCCAAGTTGGAAGGAAAGATGATCTGTGTACCATTTGGTTTTTAATAGAAAAGAATTGGGAAATGAGATTTTTAGGATCAGAATTTATGCTTTAAGCAAAGCATAGATTAAATCTAGATAGAATTCATCCAAGAGGTTTGAGGAATATGGGAATAAGACAGTATGGAAATATGACCTTTCTCCAAGAAACATTATCATGCAGGGCTATCAGAGTAGACTGACCTATACCCTTCCCCTATGTGTAGACCATCCCCCAACAGGGACCAAAGAGTACCTTGTTTGCATATTGAGCATGGATGGAGAATCTCTGACAATTACAAAGACTTTGGGCGATTCAGTTAACATAACTTCCTGGGGGAAATGTCGTTTTCTGACAGGGGAAACTTGGCTCAATGATTTACCTCAAGAACTCTGTAGAGAATAAATTCAGACAGTAAATGTATAGTCAAGGCATACATTACAAATAAGCCTCCTCAAAATATCATGAGAATTCTTCTACATCCTCCATTTTAGTACTATGTGTAAGTTTGAAACAGGAGACAATTACACATGCAATGTTTGAGGGCCACACTCCTCTTCCTAAATCCAATGGCATACCAAGACTTCTCCCTGTGTCTCCTGAAAACAAATCTCTGTGTGTCCTGGGGTAACTACTGTCTTCTTCCAATAGCTTCTGTCAGCTCGGTACTATCTTATCTAGCAACACAAAACACTATCACCTAAAACCCTCATTTTATCTTCCAGGATGATTATGTGAGGAAAACATTAGTCTGATCATGTATGTATCTTCCCTAATTCCATCCTTTAATAACTCATCAGAGACAGAATGAAATGATTTCCTCAGCATGAGAGAAGAGAGTCTTCAACCTTTGAGCTCTGTCTTTCCAGGCACAGCTCCTACTAGGATTTTCTAACATTGAAATTGCTTTTGTTTAAATTATATTTTGTTGTTTGAGAACTGTGTATACTGGTAAGTGTGTGTGTGTCTGTGTGTGTGTGTGTGAGAGAGAGAGAGAGAGAGCAAGAGAGCGCAAGTGTGCCTGTATGTGTGAGTATGTGAGAGTGTGTACGTGTGAATATGTATGTGTGTCTGTGTGTGAATGTGTGTGTGTACACATGCAAGTGTGCATGTTTTGCTTAAGTCCACCCCATTCCCTCCCTTCTAATCATTCCCTTATCCCCCTAACATTATTCCCTCCCTATTTTGTTATTTTTAAACTGACTGAGTCTACTTAGCTCTGCCTGTGTGTTCTAAGTCACAGGACCGTCTATCTGCTGGTGCAGGGATAGCTTCTTGAAGGCCTTATCCTTAAACTGATTCTCTCAGCAGCTTTCCACTGCTAATAGCTCCTCAGTTAGGGGTGGGACTTCCTGACACACGGCCAGGCCCACCATGCTGGGATTTAATCTGACATGATCTTGCACAGGTCTTGTGCTGTCACTCTGCCGTGCGTTCACATTTGCAACTGCCTGCCCTGTTGCGTCTGGAAAACAGAACAGCAACAACCAGTCTCATTGCAGTCATTCCCCTCCTTCCTTTGCAATGGTTGCTGAAGGTTTGTCAGAAGCATCTGGTTTAGAGCTTTCTTTGTCTCTGCACAAACTTCCGCTGTTCATTTTATTACCCAAAGTCTCATAAATGTAACCAGTTCGCTCAGCCCGTCCACCCTCTTTCATCTCCTGGCACGTTTCTGATCCTTCAAAATCTTGGTCAGAAGCTAAGATTTTCCATCAGACACCCTGTGTCAACTGCAGATTCATGGACATTTTAACACACTTGTGCACCCTTGCCCACATATATATTCACATGCACACAAACGAGCACATACATCACATGTTCAGAAACACATGTACACACATGCATGCACATGCAGACAACTCATGAGACTATGCACACATGTACCAACATACTGACATACACACAATCACACATATATACATGCATACACATTCATAGCATACAAGTACATACACATGTATACATGTATGCATACACACACACACACACACACACACACACACACACACACACACACATGCACATAGTTTTTAATTTGGGGTTGGGGAGGGCAGAATCTCTCACTCTGTAGTCAAAAGCTTGCCTGGAACTCCCAGTGTATTCTGAGCTGACCTCCAGGCTACAGTGATTCTCTCAGCACTGCCTTCTTAATACTGACACTACAGGCACAGGCCACCACGTCTGTCTGAAAATTTCCATTTCATGGTCCAGCAGTTTGTTTTTCATTGTTAAGCTGGTTGGAAATTGTACTTCGCTCGTCGCTTGCAGCCTCTCATTGCAGCCTCCTCACTGGTGCAGCCCTGGCTCCTGTCCCCACATCCCCACTCTGATAAGGAGAAAATAAAGCCCAGGGCAGGAAACCGCTGTGCTCAGAGTGAAGCAGGTGCAGATCTGCTGAGAAGACACACTTCCATCTCCTGGAGTGTCCTTTCTCCAGGATTCCTCGGCCTGCTGTGTGTATAGTAATAGATGTCCTATGTACACCGGTATTTCAGTGGCCTTTCATTGACCAGTTGGTGGCAAACCTATCCCTCTGGTCCCCAGAACTCCTTGAGTAACACTAACTTGGAATGCAATAGAAAGGGCCACTCTGCTCTCCTGTGTCACTTGTGTGACTTGGTGTCTTCCTTGTGTGGTCACAGGGAGGATTTCCATAGCAACCAGCAGGTGCGAAGCATACTTTCGTGAAATACGAGTCTGTGAGTAGATGTGGAACATCAAATCTGACCCATTTACACATTTCCACGTTGTCCTTCCTCCCGTCCATGTGTAAAGAGCTTTGTCGGTCTGCTCACTTGTGTATTTTATCCACGTCTTCATTTTATCCACGTCTTTCTGAGTGCTTCTATGCCTCCGCCCTTCTCTCCTTTCCTCTCTCCTCTGTCTCCTCTGTCTGCACCGTGGTGGTTTGAAGCTTCCCATCCTTGAATCGTGTCACGACTATTTAAAGAGGCAGAAACCCTTTTTGTGTTCCAGCTGGACATGTGCTAAATGCAGTGGCTGCTATGGTAACAACTCCCCCCGTGCCAGAACAGTCACATCAAAGTAAAAAAAAAATCTTTTCTATGAGCAAGAAATATGAAAATAAAATTATTTACTTGTGAAGTATATCACATGCTACTGGTGTTATAGTCCGTAAAATTAGACTTTCTAACACTTTATTTAAAATACCAACAAAAAAAACCCTACAAATAGCTAACATAGATTAGTTATTTTCATGGACACCCTCATTCCTTAGGTAACTTCTCTTTCCCAACATATTCTTCTGTGTCCCCAATACACTTAAATCTAGATTTTTTTCCCTTTCCTATTAATTCATGTGTTCAACACTGTTTAGTGAGCTCTGGCTATGTTACAGGTATGTAGGTCCCTAAGCACGCAATGATATGTTTTGTGTAAACAGGATGTTCTGTGTTTGCTTCCTGTGAATGTCGATCCTGTTGAAAGGGGAAGAGGGGCATACGACTGGCAGTATTAGCAGCAGTGTTGGTTTACTTTTCTGAGGCAATGGTTTTGAAGGGACGGACAGAAGGGATTGACGAGGTGAGGACTAGCACCCTCTCTTTCTACAGAGGGAAAGGAAGCACAGATGCTGAGGTCCGTGTTTGTGGTTTGCACGGTTAAAACTGAGAATTCTGTAGTTGATGCTGTCTGAAAACAAGCGTACATGCGCACCAAGTGTAAAAACTCATGAGTCACGATGATGGCTGAATTAAATTCACTTCTCGTTGCTAAGACAACTGTCAATTGATGATAACTCTTTACTGACATCCAGTTTGTTAATTTATTACTTACTTGCATAAAAGGTTTTTAGTACATGGCCATTGTACATGATTATGGGGCAGTGTGACATTTTAGTACATGTACACATTGTATAATAAGTGTGAGACAGTCATTGGCACCCTCGCTTTCTTGAAGCAAAATCCACTTTCTCTGTCCATCTGATCACTTCAAGAACTCAAGTTGCTCTGTGTTCAATGTTTACATCACCTCCAGAATCCAACATTTTGTTTTCTTTTCATTTCCAAAACCACCGTCTTGACTCATAGCATCTTTGTTCTGCATCCAGACTCTTTTTTTTTTTTTCCCCCAACCAAAAAGAGCCCAGGTCCAGACGGGTTTAGTGCAGAATTCTATCAAACCTTCATAGAAGACCTCATACCAATATTATCCAAACTATTCCACAAAATTGAAACAGATGGAGCACTACCGAATTCCTTCTACGAAGCCACAATTACTCTTATACCTAAACCACACAAAGACACAACAAAGAAAGAGAACTTCAGACCAATTTCCCTTATGAATATCGACGCAAAAATACTCAATAAAATTCTGGCAAACCGAATTCAAGAGCACATCAAAACAATCATCCACCATGATCAAGTAGGCTTCATCCCTGGCATGCAGGGATGGTTTAATATACGGAAAACCATCAACGTGATCCATTATATAAACAAACTGAAAGAACAGAACCGCATCCAGACTCTTGATGGCTTCCTAACTTGCTTTCCTATTTCTAACGTAGTTTCCACCCTGCAATAAGAATTACATCTCTGAATGATTAGTTTCCCCAGTTAACAACATCTCCATGGCTTTTCAAATTCTATCGAGAATGGAAGCCAGCCTTCTATGATCAACTGCCAAGATCATAGCGTAGACCCTGCCTAGTCTTCTCTCTTCATTGAATACTCTCGTAGCTCCTACTAAAATGTTTTCAGAGCCTCAAGTTTATTTATGCCTCTTACTGTCTGGGAGTTTGTGCTTCTTGTCCCTCTGCCCACTTCCTCTTGCTTCCTAGTCTTGACACGAATAATACCGTGTGCTCCTCTTGAATACCACTGTGTCAGAAATCTGTCCTGATCTTCCAGGATTAGAGTGGCTGTTTTACAAAATGGAATCATTTCTATCCTGGCCCCACCTTAAGTAGTGCTCATTTATCGCTATCTCACTGTGAGTAATATTTCTTATGTTTTCTTTTTTTTTACACTTGGTTCAACTTTTTTATTATTTTATTTTATTTATTTTAACATGAGTACACTGGTGCCTTCTTCAGACACACCAAAAGAGGGCATCGGATCCCATTTCAGGTGGTTGTGAGCCACACTGTGGCTTCTGGGAATCGAACTCTGGAAGGACCTCTGGAAGAGCAATCAGTGCTCTTAACCACTGAGCCATCTCTCCAGGCCAGTAATACTTCTTTTCAAAGAAAGCCAGCACCCCATTCATCACCATTTCCCCCATATCTTGCACAACTGGCTTATAACATGCATTCTTGAAATTATCTATCAGATAAAATTTTGAATGTTTTAGAAAACAAAACAAAAACAAAAACAAACAAACAAAAACTTGACACTCAGGATGATCAAAAGCCTTGACCAAAGTCCTTTGCCAAGTAAATAAATGGTAAATCCTAGCCCTTAGTGCCCCTCCCCCCTTACCTCTCCTCTCTCTCCGTAGCCCTGGCTCTGCTTTTCTATATGGTGAGGGCTCATAGTTGTGTGCTTTCACTCCACAGCTCTCTTCAGAAGTGAAGAATCACATCTAATGGTACATCAACCTTTCTTTCTACAAGGACTACACCCAAACTTAACACCATTTAACTAATTCAGACTCTGTGCTCCAATTCGCCTAAGCATGTCCAACTGGCTTGGGAACATTGTAATTCATCTTTGATCCCAGCACTCTGGAGGAGACGTGAGCAGATCCCTGTAAATTCAAGGTCAAGCCTGGTCTATACAGAGATTTCCAGGTCGCAGTGATATTGTAAGATGCTGAATTAAAAACAAAAGAGGGAGAATTAATAGAGGAAGACACCCAATGTCTGTCTCTGGCTTCTGCATACACATATACGTGTGTCTGCACACATATGCACATGTATATACACACATACATATAAAGAAGAAAGAGAAAAAGAAGAAAGGGAGAAAGAAAGAAAATCAGTCTAGCTGAATTGACATGCAACCAGATCTTGTTCCCAAACAGTGTGCCATGTGCTAATCAGAGATGAGCAGAGGATGTTGGGAATTCAAAGAGAGAAGAGGCCCAGCTCTACCAGGAGGACCAGTTAAAAACAGAAGTGGTTACATAAAAGGGTTTACAGTAAAAATCCCAACACTATTCTTCTTTAGAGCTAGGACATCAGCAGTCAGTTGAGAGCCGTGTTCCCTCTTCAGATGGAAGGTGTTCTTGACTTTGGCTGTAAACATCTGCCATTCCTATTTAGACATCTCGGCAAGAGCTGCACAATCATCCCGTTTGGGCTTCCAGCTCAGTTGCTCTGTTGCAAGCTTTGACTCTGCAACTCCCGGGTAATAGAACACAAGAGCATAGCTTGAAAATAGAGTGTGCATCTGCTGTGGATTCTTATTTTGGTTTAATGAGGACTTGCTGTTTCCTGAATCCCTATAATCATTTGATGAATCGTGCTGGTGACTTGCTATGCAGGCTTTGAACATGTGGTACCCATTAGGGGTACAGTGGCGGGGGTGGGGTGGTGTGGGGGGAACTCACCCTCTTCCCCATGAAAGCGATCTTCTAGTGAAATGTCTTAAGGACAAATGTGTGTATCAATTGCTGGCTGTTTAGAGAAACAACGTAGCAATGGACATTTGCTTCGCTGAAGGAAGAGCGGATCGGCTCCACCCCATACTGAATACTCTCAGTTCTGTGTCCTAATGCCTGCCTGTGTTAGCATAGTAGGAGATAAAACACCTCAACGCTCACAGCATTTCTCAAAAGGGAGCCATATCCATACACAGGAAAGGCAAGCTGTGACCAGGGCTGTCCTGGGCATAATTATCCCTTTCATTTGTTTATGCTGGCTCAATTTGCAAAGAACTTCCATAGGCATTGCCTTGATTGGTCCTCACAATGGTCCTGAGTGATAGATGCTAATGTCTTCATTTTGAAGTTACAGATGATATAGGATCGGAAGATTAAATATCTTGTTCAACTTCCCACAAGCTAGAGATTAATATGGAATTCTAAATCCTAGCCCCACAGCTAAAGGTCACAGGAAGCTGAGAACTTAAACAGATACCATGAACTTTAAGTTTCGAGGACAACATGTGGCTTCAACTGTGGCTCCACCTTCCAGAATGGTAGAGTCAAAAGAAGGAAAGGAGTCCCCGAGAAAGAGAAAATACCTGAACAAAGAAATCTGAGGTGTCTGAGGTGGAGAGAGACAGGTAAGAAGTGTGATGTGTTTATGTCATCAAAACCAATGCATTAAATAAAAACTGTGGATGGCTTTAAGCCGTTTGTATGTTTCAAAAGTATTCTTATTCTCACAGACTACTGATCCTGGAGAAAACGTACATGCAAAAGAAGTGAGACAAAAAGGAGTGTCTTAAATAGTAGCCCTATTATGAGGTCCATGTGAGTTTGAGAGGAGTGGGGTTTTATTTTGGTTTATTTATATTTCTATTGCTCTATCGATTGGCCTCAGGTAAGTCAGCTCTAGATTGTGGGGATCAAACTGCTCTACAGAAATCAATGTGTTCAGAGGTATTCGACACGGAGCTAGTGCCTGACAGTGTATTGAGAAGCTCAGAGTCCGCAGGAATGCCTTGCTTTTACCTGGTGAGTGTTCTCCGGTGGGCAAGTGGTGTGTGAGGCTGAGGAGAGAAGCTTATGGGCTTGGAAAGGATTGAGAGGTTTAAGGAAAATGAAGTGAGTTCTCTGTGTGAGGTGCTGGGCTGTGCTGACTCATCCTAATTCTGAAGTAAACCAACCCCTCCCCATGGAAGAAGGAAGGCAGACTGTGGAGGCAGATGCTGCTCTTAGCGCCAAGGCAGACAGAAGTGCAACAATTGGATGTTGACTGACTCTAATGTGTTCCTGGCAAGAGACAGACACACACACACACAAAAACCATGATGTCACTCAACCCTGGCATCGGGCTTTGGACAGAGCAAATGTATCACAAACGTGTTTACAGGCAGTCAGAGCTCTTCAAGGGGTTAAGTAGCCAGCTTGAAGACTGCTACCTGTGACAGAGCCAGAGGCCTATCTGATCTCTAAATCTATGGCAACTTTATATTATTGGAGTAAACATTTTAATATACAGGCTCATAACTGGTCAGAGTACTACAAATAATTGACAGTGGCATACTCAGCCCTAAATGGGCTATTAATTGCCTATCAGAGCCAGAGAATGGGAAGGCTGTACCACAGTAGGTGGCGTCTGAACTTGGCATGGCCTTTGCGTTAATGAACTCAGGCAGATGTGTTTTCCTCCATAAGATCTGAATAAGACTGGCCTGGCCAACCATCCTTCATGGCTAAGGGAGGAGCTCATGAGGTTCTTCCTTCCCTGGAGACTATTGTCAGTCAATGAATGAAGCAAATGTCATTTTCTTCAGTAGCCACAGATAAGTTGCTCACGCTCCAGGAAATAACCTTGAGCCTGTGTTCATGCAATCCTAATTAAACTCAGTGGCTCTCTCTCTCAATGGCAAGGATTTAGGAGGCTCGCTTCTTGGGAATGAAAGAAATGTTTCAGCAGCCAGAGTGTGTATATTAGTTACTTTCCTATTGCTGTGATAAGACAGCATCACCAAGGCCACTTAGAGAGGAAAGGGTTTAATTGGGGCAGATAGTTCCAGACAGTTCAGAGCCTATCGCCGTCATAGCAGGCAACATAGCAGCAGGCAAGCAGGTATGTCCCTGGATCAGAAGCCGAGAGCTCACATCCAGATCCATAAACAGACAGCAAAGAAAGCTGATTGACTGGAGTCTTTGGAAACTGCAAAGTTCTTCCCTAGTGACATTCCCCTTCCAGCAACACTGCCTCTCCTGATCTTCCCCAAACAGCCACTAGCTGGGGATGGAGAATTTAAATCCCTTGCAACCTTTTGTTCAAATAAACACAGGAAGAGAGTGAGAGAAAGAAATGGGGGTGAAAACAACCAAAATTCATTGTCTATATGCATGACATTGTAAAGGAATAAAAATTAAATAATCAAAGAGATGGTCATTTTGTCAGTTTCTTAGATTAATTAACTAGTGCAGTAGAGATGCTAAACACAAACCTGAAAAGTTTGCAAAGATCATAAAGTGTTTCATGTACTAGTGTGAGCATGTGTGCCCGTGTGGGGGAAGTGTGCATGGTGCTCGTGTGTGTGTGTGTGTGTGTGTGTGTGTGTGTGTGTGTGGTGTATGTGCGGTGTGTGTGTGTGTGTGCATATGTGTGGTGTGTGTGTATGTGGGGTGTGTGGTGTGTGTGTGTGTCTGTGTGTGTGCATATGTGTGGTGTATGTGTATGTGGTATGGGTGTGTGTGCATATGTGTGGTGTGTGTGTGTGTGTGTGTGTGTGTGTGTGTGTGTGTGTGTGTAAACATAGGTCCTCCTGAGGTACAATTCTACTTAATTGCCTTATAGGTGGCTGATTGAGCAGCACAGTTGGTAGAATGACTGGTCTCTCTCTCTCTCTCTCTCTCTCTCTCTCTCTCTCTCTCTCTCTCTCTTGAATTATCCATTTTTATCTAAAAGCGAACTGACCATATACATGTGAGCCTTATTCTGAATCAATTTATTGATCTGGCTGTTTATCAACGGTCTGCATCTTGATATTACTGGAGATTTACAGTAAGTCAGAGAGCTTAATTCTTCCAACATCTTCCATCTTCCGCATGGTCTCATTGATGGTTTTAGTTCTTTTGAACTTTGACATAAAGTTCTAAATCAGCATAGCAATTCCTGTAAAAACACCTTCGGGGCCTTGGGTAGTACTCTCCGGAACCCATTCATCATTTGGGGGAGCATTGACATTTTAAAACCTTTT
Source organism: Rattus norvegicus (assembly GCF_021556685.1). Classification (NCBI taxonomy): domain Eukaryota; kingdom Metazoa; phylum Chordata; class Mammalia; order Rodentia; family Muridae; genus Rattus; species Rattus norvegicus. Next base: position 79,674,432 of record NC_141546.1, on the reverse strand, counting down.
GTTTGGAAATAACTATAGATTTAGAGGAAGATGCAAAAGTGATACAGAGACACGTATCCCTCAACTTATTTATCCCAACATTTTCATAATACAGTAAACATTAAAGCCAATAATTTGCCATGTATTGTGTGTGTGTGTGTGTGTGTGTGTGTGTGTGTGTGTGTCTTTCTTTTTTCCTTTTTTGTTTGGTTTTTATTTTTTGTTTGTTTGGTTGGTTGGTTTGGTTTTTTGGGGTTCTTTTTGGTTTTTGGTTTCTTTTTTTGTTTATTTGGGGTTTTTTTTGATGTTGTTGTTTTGTTTTTTGAGACAGGGTGTCTCTGTTTTAGCTCTGGCTCTCCTGGAATTCACTCTGTAGACTAGGCTGGTCTTGAACTCACAGAGTTCCACCTGCCTTTGCCTTCCAAGTGCTGGGATTAAAGGCGTGCGCCAACACCGCCTGGCTGTGATATGTGTTCTATATCTTTGCAACACATGGAGATTTGTCTACCCACCCCCACAAACATAACACAAAGTGACCATCATACCAAAGAGACCGCTAATGCAACTGCTTTTCTACACATCCTGTCCACCATCTCAGTCATCCCTCACTCTGAAAACTGTTCATTCATTCACCATCTCTATCTATATGTCGCCATAGAAACACAATCTAAAGCAACAGTGAGTTGCTACCTCATATCAATAAAGTGTTTAGGATTAAAAATAACAACAACAACTGGCCACACTGAACGATGACAAGAAGGAGAAATGCAACAGGGATTAGTGGTCATTGCTTGTGGAAGTGTAAGTGGTGCAGTCACTTTAAACATCTGTACAACAGTCACACTCTGTAGCCTTCACGTTATGGCAAAGAGTAAGGGAATGTCTTCCTGAGACCTGGATGCTTCCTTGCTTCCTTCCTTTCTTTCTTCCTTCCTTCCTTCCTTCCTTCCTTCCTTCCTTCCTTTCTTTCTTTCTCTCTTTCTTTCTTTCTTTCTTTCTTTCTTTCCCTTTTTCTCTCCCTCTTTCTTTCCTTCCTTCCTTCCTTCCTTCCTTCCTTCCTTCTTCCTTCTTCCTTTCTTGCACCAGTAAACAATCTTGTTATAGTACCTTTTCCTCACTACTTTTCCTAATGTTTTTCAGTGTTATTTTACTCATTGTAGAATGTTTTTCTCTCCATCTTTATTAAATTGGGTATTTCTTATTTACATTTCAATTGTTATTACCTTTCCCGGTTTCCAGGCCAACATCCCCCTAACCCCTCGGCCTCCCCTTCTCTATGGGTGTTCCCCTCACCATCCTTCCCCCATTACTGTCCTCCCCACAAGAATCCCGTTCACTGGGGGTTCAGTCTTAGCAGGACCCAGGGCTTCCCCTTCCACTGGTGCTCTTACTAGGATATGCATTGCTACCTATGAGGTAAGAGTCCAGGGTCAGTCCATGTATAGTCTTTGGGTAGTGGCTTAGCCCCTGGAAGCTCTGGTTGCTTCACATTGTTGTTCATATGGGATCTCAAGCCCCTTCAAGCTCTTTCAGTCCTTTCTCTGATTCCTTCGACGGGGGTCCTATTCTCAGTTCAGTGGTTTGCTGCTGGCATTCGCCTCTGTATTTGCTGTATTCTGGCTGTCTCTCAGGAGAGATCTACATCTGGTTCCTGTCAGCCTGCACTTCTTTGCTTCATCCTTCTTATCTAGTTTGGTGGCTGTATATGTATGGGACTCATTGTAGAATTTTTATAGATGTCTCTTACCAGAATTTTCTCTTACAATAGTGCTGAGTTTTAACAAGGAAAGGACCTTGAATTTTTGTTCATTTTTTTCCCTGCATGGCAGATTGTATAGCTTGATTATTTAAATGTTAAGCCAATGCTATATTTCATGATAAACTACATCTATTCATGAAGTATTATCTTTTCATATAAAATGTCATCTTCTCCAAGATTTATTGAAAAGTTTGTCTAAATTTATGAACCTGGGGGAATAATTCCAGGGTTAGTAGCACTTGATGCTCTTGCAGAGGACCTGAGCTCAGTTCCTAACAGCCATACATATTAAGCGATTCATGACAGCCTGTAACCCTAGCTCCTGAAGATCCAATATCCTCTTCTGGCTTTGGTAGGCACCTAGACTCATACGCACACACACACACACACACACACACACTCACACTCACACTCACACTGAAAAAGTCAATATTTTCAAACAGTTCAGTTATGAACAGTATGTATCCGTGCTGTCCTCATGACTGCTTTTCTTTCTCTGGTTTCTACTCAGAGTCATGGTGGTCTCCTAACTTAGGAAGCATTTCTTTCTCTTTACTTTTTTGTGACAAGATCTGTATAAAGTTGGTACTACTTGTATATGGGCCAGTGAAACATGTAGTTCAAAAGTTTTCTTTACAAAAGATTTATAAAATATCCAATTTTTTAAAAAGAAAAAAATAAAAGATTTATAGCCACAAATTAAATTTTCATAATGGATAAACAGCAATCTCGTTCACATATTATTTCTTAAGTGAGCTTTGGTGGTCTGCCTGTTTTCTAGAATTGATTCCATTCCATCTAAGTTGTCAAATTGTTGACTTAATAGTTGACAAATTTCCCTTGTTCACTATTTTAATGTCTATCGCCTCTGTAGTTACACAACTCCTTTCATTCCTAATGAGAATTGTTTCTTTTTTTCCTAATCAGTTCTTCGGCCATTTTATTATCTTCTTCAAGACGGGCAAGGTTATTTTCCACTTCCTGTTTTTCTCTACTGTTTTCACTGACTTTCTGTTCTCACCCCATTCCTTTTCCTCTCCTTTCATTTCCTTCAACATCTTGTTTTTCCCAGTTTCTTACATTGAGACCTGAGTCACTGACTTTTGTAATACCTTTTTCTCAACTCCTATTGTTTTCTATTTACCTTATATATAGTCAGAATGCATGCTTTATATAAGCTAATGTTTAACACCTTCCAATTTATTCACAATAGTTTTGCCTAGAAGATGATAATTTGGGTAAATGTAGGTGGAGTGTCGTATAAATGCTGATTAGATCAGGTCAGCTGATAAGTGGTCACGTCTTCCAGACCTACCACTTCTCCTCACCTGTTCGGTCAGTTATAGAAAATCTTTACTGTACTTGTGGATGTGTCTTTGTTTATTTACAGCTTTATCATCCTTGAAGCTCTTTGTGCATTGTGAACCTTTAATTCATTATATTAGTGTTTATTAATTGTATATACTCCTGCTAAGTTAACTCCTCTTCTATTAAATGCAATTTTTCATTTCTAGTAATTTTTGTTACAAAATCTAATATTAATGTAGCTTATTCAAGTTTCCATCTAAGCAAAGAGTATTCATTGGACATTTTTTCATTCTTTTACTTCTAACCCACTTATGTCTATTCAAAGCTATTTTCTTTTAAAAAGTATATCTTTGTATATTGTTCTTTAATCCAGCCTGGAAATCTCTTCTGTTTTACCAGAGTATCGTTCATCTTTACATGTAACGTGATTATTGACATTGTTGGTTGTAATTCTGACGAAACGGACTTGATTTTGTCATGTCTCCTCTGCTACTTTTACTCTTTCCTTCCTTTTCCTGCCTTTCTTCAGTTTAATATCACATTATTCACTTATCCTTCTTTGTTGGCTTAAGCAAACAGCATGATTTTTCTTCCTTGGATGCTTTAAGATTCATATATTTAAGCAATTAAAGTGTGTGTTCAGGTATTGTACTTTTCACAGACATAAATAATCACGATCATAATCAACTCAAATTTTCCTCTGTGGTCTTTGTGTTGTTCCGAAGTTCTCAGAAAGATTGGTTTTACTCACCCATCACATACTATTTCCAAAGGAAAGCCCGCTATCTTATGTTCTTTCCCTCCGTGGCTAGTTCACATTCTCCTCTGCATCTCTGGCTTGAAGATGCTTGATGGGACCCATAGAAGGGAAGCCTACTGTCAGGAAGAACGAGTAAGACACTGTTCATGAGGAAGTTCACATGTGGCACAGAGAGGACCACATTGCTTTCTGTGATTATTTGGGGTAAGAGATGGCAGAGGAGTAAGAAGGATAATTATAATGGCATTTACATCATGATGTATATGTCTAAAACAATTAAATCTAAATAGTAAAAGAAAGAAGCATTTTCTAGACCTTCAGTTACACTGTCTTTTGCACAGTCCCCTTCTGGGTGTTGTGAGTACTTCCTCTCTGTTGGTCCAAAGTTCCTGTAACCATATTACTTTCTGCCACTAGGAGAGCCAGAATATTTTAATACTAAACTGAGAAAAAAATTTCTTCCCTTAAATTTTCATGGCTATTCTTACAAAAATTTTAAATACATATACATACACAAATAAGTGTGTATATATAAACTGAGTGGGAATATTCGTCTTTATGGATACCCAGAAGTGGAACTTTTTGTTTGCATCCCAGAAATGTATAAGTGACTGTCTCATAATAAGTTGTTAATAAAGATTAAAAAATAACCAAAAAGAGGGAAAAAATCAGAGAGAGGAAAATGGAGAGGGCTTTCTAGATGTCGTTTCCATTTTCTGTTATGTTAGAAGCATGAATGAGAGTGGTGAGCAGACAAGGAACATTTTCATTTTACATAGAGAACAGGCAGCACAATGACAATACATTAATTAATATTGTGATACATAAAACTTTCAAGAAGAAAATAAGTCAGTCCTGTTGGTCTGCAAACGTTCACTTACCCACAGAGCAGGGCTCACCCTCAGTTTATCCCTTGAATTCTCTTCTCTAAAAATGTATCACTCCAAGAAAACAAATGCACAGGGAAAGTACCTCTTAGGGTGATTTAATGGTTGACATCGTATGTTAATTTCTAGCAAACAAAAGCACATGTGTTATAGCCCAAGCCAGGATTATCATTCTTTCCCTGATATTTTCTTTCTGTGTGACCTTGAGGACTCACTGAAGCCACAAAACGAATGCGATAAATTAATCCCTACACAATAAATCAGACCATTGCAAAGACCAGACACCACAGTGTTTGTGAAAATATTATCAAATGCAAAGGCCTATGAAAATATTAACTTTCATGTTTTCCAATGTAAATCAACTTCTCCTACAGAGGAGCTGAAGGCTCATGAATAGACGCATGGCTGCGAGGGGAAATAAGTTATCAACAATGTACTGTGGAAATGAGATGAACTCCAGGGTTTGTGATACTCTTAGAATGGCAGCTGGTGGGAAGAAGGGGGAAAGGAGAAGGAATTTCAAAAGTTCAAATTTACACCATGCAACAGATCTATAGTAAAAATAAAATGTGAAAAAATTACATCGGTACTAGAAAGGACCGGGTCCAGCTGCTGCATGCAGATGGTGACCTATATAAACCTCTACAAGTGGGGAAGATGCTTGAATTGCCAGAGCTCTAGTCACCCATTTCTAGTAAGAACGGAAGAGTGACTTGGGCCAGGAGAACAGCACCACCCTTAAGAATTTTATTTTATTCCTCTTCTGCTCAGCGTGAGGGAGTTTGGCTGACTATGCAATCAGTACACAGACCATAACAACTGTCACTACAGGCAAGAAGGAAATGGAACTGGCTCCCCCAGGATTACAAGACTGCAAAAGTTAGACCCCTAGTGGATGCATTAGGCATAGATCTGTTTCAGAGCAAAGGTCTTGAATAGGAGCAAGGACAACATCCCTCCCTCTTGGAACGACAACAGCAGGCCACATTCTTTGTACACTAAGAGAGCTTCCATGAAACTGTCTGGACTGGGTGTGTGAGTTTTACACAGTTCACTTTTAGAACTCTTCACAGAACCTATATAAGACACATCCCCACTTAATACTCTTCATTAGAGTTAACTAAACTAGAATGTTTCACAGTTCTCCCCACAAATTCCAGTGACTATCCATTTGCTGTCTGACTGCTGTTGAAGCACAATGTTCACCACACAGAAGAACACACGGTTGGAAAGATCTTTGAGTTTATTCATTTATTCCTTGGCATGCTCTGTGTTCAGCGGGCCAACTACTAGTCTATGCATTTTGTATATATTAGTTCATTTAATTATTCATCATTTAATTATACCAGTGACATTCACTGAATTCATACCATGCTTTTACAAGATGTCAGACCTTATGCTTGCTGTAAACTAAGCCTGCAAGGAACCCACAGTAAATTAGGTGGCCATCGAACAAAGTGTTTTGTCATTATCTGTTTTAAATGCAGGGATTGCATATGCAAATGGAAACGCCTAATCCGGGAAGAAGAATAAAATCTGGGAAGTTAGGAAGCACTGACAATATCAAGGAGAGCCAACTGACAATGTCACCTGAAGCCTCGAAAAATGAGCCGGGAAAGTCTAATGAGGTTGTCACGTCCTGAAGACACTTCCGGTGCGAGGGAGAGCAAAACTGAAATGCAGAATAGAAGTCATCACAAATGAAAGTAAAAGGTTGAGGCAATGTAAGAGATGAGGTGAAGACGTAGTCAGGGTGAAGTGAAGTCTTTGACCTGGGTAGACAATGCAAAGTCACTGAAGAATTTTAACTAAGGGAAAATTTGGCTCATAATTCTTTATTTTGTCTAGCTTAGATGTTCTAGAAGTAATGGAAGTGGGGCATGGCAAGAAACGTACAAGCAGTTAAGACACTTCTATCTTTAGAACTGGCAGCCTTAGCACAGTGTGTTCACCTTGGAAGTACAACGAATGACAGAGGACTCTTCTGTAATGTCCCAAGTACTGAGTCCACTCTATTGAGGAACCCCTTCATTTAACATTAAAATGTTCCTCTTTTCCACTTATTTCCTTGGGAACTATGGTTAGAGCTATCTCCTGTAAGAAAGTAAAGGGAATTGAAAGAAAACCTTAGCCTCCCTTTCTAGCTTTGTTCAGGCCACCGACTGGATGGGACTCACTTGGATAAACTTTGACTTCCTCAACCATAAACGAAATGGTTTCTAGTAGGTGGTACTTGAGTTTTGTTTGACTGTGAAGGTTCCATGAAGCAACTTCTATTCTTGTTAACATTATTTTTAGTCTTCAAAGGAAACCGGAGACACATCCAGACATATCATACTAGAGCTTCTCTCAGTGTTTGTGAATTGTCAAGCACCATGAATATGTATGATAATTAAGCCCCACAGATCTGCAACATGAACATTGTAGATTTAAACACACATACGGTCCTCATACTAAATAGTACACAGCGCATTTTGGTAAATGCCAGACCACTAAACTAAGCAGAAGACAACTTTAGTGCCAACGTAGCGAGTTAAGTGTAGTCTCCTTAACTTCAAAAGAAAGTTTAAATTTCTCTTTTATTTTTTTTCTTGAATCGTTCTGATTGAATCTGCATTTTTAAAGAAAATGAGAACTGGATAAAAGCTTTTGTCCAGACAACAATTTTGAAAAGTAACTAGCTAAAATTAACATTTACACTGTCAATAACATTTGCAGACACATTCTACTAGGGTCGAAAGTATGTGGTCATTTGCTAAAATGTGTTCCAATCTATCTGGTGTTATGTTATTATAAATTGCGTTGCAGGCCCTAGAGGTAGGTCGAATGCACCGTGTTCTGCTGAAACCCAATCAAAACACAGGGACTTGCTTACGCCAATAAATGATCCTCTTACACCCTGAAGTCACGTGATGTGGACTATCATTTCTCTTAAAGAAATTGTAGAAATTAGAGAACTTGGAGTTCTTTCTCTGCGGTTCTTAATCTCCTTAATAAAATAATTTTAAATAGACTTTAAAGGAAGATTGAAAGAAATTTTATTAGAGTTTGAAGGAAAAGCAACAGGGGAGGCAAACTATAAGTCTTGACAGCTATGGGAGGAGGTAAGTCTTGACAGCTATGAAGAAGAGGAGAACCCATGCCTTTGCGACATAGTCAGGCAAGCAGCTGCATGGCAGAAGGGAAAGTGGCGATGGAGAAAGAGCAACAAAGCCCCGAGTGCCAGAGAAAGCCTGCTCAAGCTTTTGGCCAGTATTCAAAACAAAAAGGGAATAGAAAGAAGAAACAGAAAACGTTGTGCTTTTCTGAGTTAGGACTCAGAAAAGGTGGGCAAACCACATGGTAAGAGACTCCATAAATAGAGCATAGAGCAGGGGATTCTGGAAAGGAGCAATACATTACCTCATTAAAGGAATCATCATTCCCCCCATCTTCTTAGCTTTGGGAATATCAGTCTTCGTGAGGGGCGATCTCTTGCCCCTAATGATTGACAGGCCCAGAGGGATTAACGCTTGAAGGAGGAATAATAATATATAATGTTCTAATCTTTGGAGCAGATCAAAATATCATGTTTCTACCCAGGAACACAGGCATTTTTTTTTTTTTTTCTGTTGACCAAGAGGCCTAAGGAGTGGCAAAGCTAATGTTTACCTTTCTACTATTACCAAAAAGTGGGAAGCTGGGACCAAAGCCAAATAATGAGAAACATGAGGTCCATCCCCCATGATCTCAGAGATATTAATCTCTGCCTCACAATCTAACATATCTCCTTCAAGAGTTGAGACGCTAAAATCATTTAGGAGATGGGCTAAAATCATGGAATAACCTAGTTTTACCATGAAATTTTAGAGATCCAATTCTAAGATGTCCACCAGAAAGGATTAGTGTCTGTGGTTAGAGCTTTAGTCACACCCTCATATACAGATTCCAGGCAGAGGTGATCATTTTGGATCAGAGAGGAAAGAAACCAGAGGCATCCCACCTGGTATCTCTGGTCTTTAGCCAGTACAAAACCAAGAACACTTCCTGTTGTTGGCCAAGGACAAGAATTTATTAAACTGCTCATTCTCGGGGTCCCTGCTCTTTAAACTGACTCAACAGTTTAAGTCTCTTGTTCTCATCACTAGAAATATCCAATTAATGATGAGATGGGGGTGGTGGTGGAGATATGGATCACTGATTAAGAATAGTTGATGGGCTGGAGAGATGGCGCAGTGATTAAGAGCACTGACTGCTCTTCCAGAGGTCCTGAGTTCAATTCCCAGCAACCACATGGTGGCTCACAACCATCTGTAATGGGATTTGATGCCCTCTTCTGGTGTGTCTAAAAACAGCTACAATGTACTCATATAAATAAATTAAATAAATCTTTTTTTTAAAAAAAAGTTGCTGCTCTTACAGAGAGCCGAATTTCCGTTCTAAGAACTCATGTCAAGTGAGTCACAACTACCTGTTACCCAGTGCCAGAGAAAGGTGTACCATTGTCTAGTCTCTACAGGCACCTGTACTCAAACGCACACATCCACAAATAGACATGCATGTACATATAATTAAAACTTAACAATAAGTTTTTTTTAAATAAGAAGGGAGTATGTGAGTGTAAGTAGAATATTCAGTTGTCTATAGGTTTTTACTTAACAGTAAAAACAAAAATACCCAAAGATCCTGTGCTATTGATCATGTGCTAGAATCAAGTGCTATTGTATCCAAAGTGATGATCCGCATCTGTTGTTGTTGTTTATTTGCTTGTTGTTGGGTTTTTTTAAGTTTCATGTCAGTAGAACTTATCCATCCACTTATCCATCTTCTATGTGGTCCCACCACTGTCCTCTGGAGCTCCATCCCCTACATGCTCCCACCACTGTCTTCTAGATCTCCATCCTCTATGTAGTTCTACCACTGTGCTCCAGAACCTGCTAAACTTCCTCTCTATGGGTTCCCAGTGCTGAGAGCCATGCAATTGTAAACTATCCCAACCAATGCCTTTATATAAAGTTCAAAAGAATAAGGAGAAACAGGATGTTTCTTTTAATAGAGCGATAAGATTGTGTATTATATACACTTCTTTCAATGTGATATCATACTAGTTGAGAAAAATATAAAATGTAAGTATATTTGAGGTCATTGAAGTATAAAGTATAGTAATCTGATGGTCAGTTAATATGTATGTGTGAATTTAATCATAACATGAGGAAGACACGCCCTTATTGTAATTAGATCCTTTTGATATTCTATATAAATCTCTAAGGTCATTATAAGTGCTACTTAGCTATGTATTTGGAGAAATATCGAGTCCCCTACTCCTTGTCTTTACAGAGACTTTTTCTGGGAATGAAACCAGAAAGTAGCTAGATGTAGAAGGAGTGAACGTTTTTCATCTTCTATCTGTAGCCAGCCCGGCTTTCCAGCAAACAGGTCCAACATATAAGACAGGAATACACTCGGAAGCTCTGAAAGTTGTCTTAGGGTGGTTGACTCAATATCTTATGTCTCAGTATCAATAGATATTTCAAACTTAGGAGTTTCAATGCCCTATCATCCCCCTGGCCCCCTGTCGCCAAACCTATTGTATTCACAATCTTTCTCCTCTCAGCTTTATGGAGCAAAAACTTGAGGTCAGTCCTGTTTGTCTCTTACACTTGAAGAATTCATTGAGAAACATTGCAAAATCCACTGTCTAAACATCCCAATGTCTTACTCTTGAAGAGGCTGCTTATTTGAGTCAGTATCACCAGTGGCCTGGAGCCCTGAAAATGCCTCCAAATAGTTCTGGTGGCTCCGTCCTTCATCCCTGCAGAAAGCTAATGCCTTAACACGCAAATAGCCTCCTTGATCAAAACTTGCACTGGCTCCCCTTTCCTCTCAGATTAGAGACCCAAACCCATAATATGGCACATGGACCCCATGGATACCACTCTGTATCAGCTGGTTTTCTGTTACTATAATAAAAAAACCTGACCAAAAGCAACTTAGGGAAGTTTGTTTTGGCTTATAGTTTAGAGGGACCGACTTCATCATGGCTAGAAAGGCAAAACAATAACAGGGGAAACTCACTGGGAGAAACAAGAACCTGGCTGGTATCATTCTCACCCTCACACAAGAAGTGAGGGTTAGGAGAGGGCACAAGAACCGGGTCAAAGCTATAAGCCCTCAAGCCTGCCCCAGTGACATGCATCCTCTAGAAAAGCTTCGCTTTCTAATGGTTCCATAACCTTCACAAATAGAGCCATCAATTAGGGATCAAGTGTTTCAGTACATGGGTCTGTGGAGAACATTTTTCATTCAAACTGCCACACAGTGAAGCTTAACTAAAACTGTCAACTTGACTAAGTTAAGAGTGACCTGGGAGGTTAGTAAAACAACCAGTTGTGTGTCTGTGAGGAAGTTTTCAGAGATGATTGACATATGGGATATAATTGAGAAGACCCAGCCAAGATGTGGAGGCACCATGCATTGTCTGATGCTTTAGCCAGAAAACAATCTCCTTGAAGGTGGAACTTATTATCTGTATTGTTTTTTAGTGTACCCTGAGAGTCTAAAGCAGTGTCTGTCATGTAGCAGGTTCATCTCATTTGCAAAAGAAATGAATAATGAAATCCAGAACCAATGGCTTTAATACCTGTATTTTGTGAAAGTGGGGGTTTATATAATGGGAGTTCAAAAGTGGTAGTATTAAAAAGTCAATGACTTGATTGGTCTTTAGCATTGTAACAAATTGAATCTTTAAAAATTGACATTTCCATAACATATTCAGTGTTATAGAAAGAGCTACCTTACTGCATTGACTAAACGTTTTTCCCTGGATGATTTCTTTAGAGATCCAAAATGAGTCCTAGTGATTTGTTCATTGGACTTATGTTTTGAAGCCTCTTGAAACACAAATGGCCCATGTGTTCTTTATGCTTTCTACTGTCAGTCTGAGTTCCTATAAGAAGGGTAAATGGGGAGAGAAGAAAGAAGGATGGTATATTTTGATTTTAAAAAAAATGATGTGTAGAAAAACAGATCAAAAATCCAAGATGCTACCCAGAGAAGATTAACCTCTCAGAGAGAATCTACTCACACATTTACATATTCAGTTATTTCATAAATAACTCCTATAGGGTTTGGAAGTGTTACATATACACAGATACAATGACCTTGAGTGCTTTGACCCAAAATGATTCGATCACTCATGTAGACATGTGTCTGTTCCAAGAAATAGTCATATTACACCAGAAGAAGGAAGACGTTAAGGGAGAGCTTCAAAGAAAGTCCACTGAGCTCACAATTATAAACCAAGTCTATATACCATAGTGTGGTCTTTGGGCATCATGAGATTTTTCTGTTACAAGTATTCATGATCAGAAATGGTGCTAAATGGAGTTCAGGACTTCATAGATGTATACTGTTATTATTCAAAGATCTTGTATCAAAACTCAAAGCATCTTCAGATGCCTGCCTCACTAACAGATTTCTCTAGAGTTCACCGTATCACTGTTCTTGCTTACATGTTTTCAGTGTTTGGGGAACAAACAGAAAGCAAAACTTGCTATTCCTTCTCAAACTCTCAGAGTACAGTTCATGTACACTTCTTACCTTATTTCATGAAGATTCAGAATGAATAAGAATTTTTTGCAAACAGATGATCCTTGACTTGTGACAAGACTCTGTCCCAATAAATTTCTGGCAAATGAATATATCAGGAAGTCAAATGCATTTTAAGGCACCCAGTCCTACTGGGTTTTTTTTGGGGGGGGGTTATTATTATTTCTTTTCCTGTTGCTGTGATAAAATGCTCTGACAAAAGCAACTTAAGGGAGAAAGGGTTTATATTGGCTCACAGTGCCAGGGTAACGTCTTTCCTGTTATGAATGTTAAGGCAGCAAGAGCTGTAAGTAGCTGGTAACATTACATCTACAACCAGAAAAAAATGAAGTCATACTAGTTCACTTTCTTCATTTTATACACACCAGAGAATGGCACCACCCACAGAAGGGTCTTCCTACATCAATAACTGTTGGGAGCGATGCCCTTGAAGCCCTCCATTATTGATGTTATTATTATGGTTAGAATTAAGTATGACTGGGTTCATGGAAAATCCCCAGCCAGCTGCAGAAGACAAATACAAATCTGGTGGTCAAAATGAATAATAATATACGTCAAGATACCCAATGTGATGACCTGTAACCTTTCTGAAAAACCAACATCCTGTTGACTGATATGGCAAACCTGTGACTTTTCTGACAACCTGTCAACATCAGCCTATTCCCTGACCACACAAATACTGTGTCCTTGGCCTGCATAAATGTTTCTTACTTTCCCCCCTCCCTCTGTTATCCATGTTATGGTATAAATTCAGCCTTGGGGAAAATAAAATTGTCACCTTGATCAGACTCTTGTCTTGGCGTCCTTCTTCGCGTCTCTTGTCCCCCATTCTCTTCCAGGTACCCCCGGACCCTTCACTTACAAATAATCATAATCAAGAAAACCCCACAGAGGCATTCACAGAAGCCCATTTCCTAGGTGGTTATAGATGCTGTCAAGTTGATAATCAATACTAACCATCCCAGCTGCTGAACAACACACTTTGACAACACAGTACACAAGAGCGACCTTTGTTTGTCTTCTTAGTAGTGGATAAGTGGAAATGTCAACACTGTTGCTGCCCAACGTCTCTAGAGTTCTGTGCTGTGTATCTGCAGCCAGAGAAAAGACCAGAGATCAAAAGCTTATCAGGTTAATACTGACTGTGTAGCACTGTTATAGAAAGGTAAAGTTGAAAACCTAGATCTAGACACTATGGTTAAGTTGATGACCATCTGCATAAACATATATGGCAGCATGTGACTTGGCTCAAGACATGACAAAGTGTCAGGGAGAGCAATAGATAGTAATAACAGCAACTACTACTGCAAAACTCATGTCTTCATGGAGATTAGGATAAGACCATATGTGCATATGGTGTATTTGAAGATAATAAGTACTGAAGGGAAAGAAAGCTAGAGACAAAACAGCCACCCTTGTTGGACATTACATCCGTCATCCTGTTCAGCATGTGGAAACTTACTGAATCACCTTCTAAAGACTTTATTTTCTTTCTTTCTTTTTTACAGAACATTTTTTCTCATTTTGGTGTGTTCATGTAACAGTGTGCATGGAGCTATGGAAAGGGGGCCTGTGGAAAGGAAGAGGAAAGGGAGGTTCTCTACAGTTTACAAATCTATCACTTCGCTGAGAACACTGGGAAAGCAAACTGTAGCTGCCTACTCAGGACCTGCACAAGACCAGTTAGTCAAAATCCTAGCATGGGTGGGAGAGGGGCTCAGGAACCTACCCCCAGCTGAGGAGTTGTGGGTTACTGATGGCTGTGGGGGAGATTCTGTTTTCTTCTTCTTCAGAGATGTGGCACCTCAGTGACTACCCACATTCCAGCAGATCGACCCCTACCCAGGTACATGTGGACTCAGTAAAGGAGGAGGTGGAGGAAGAAAGAGAGGGGGGAAGGGAGAGGGGGAGGGAAGGGGAGAGATAGAGAGAGTGAGAGAGAGAGAGAGTGTGTGTGTGTATTTGGGAAGAAAATGGTGGAGGGGATAGGGGAAGAATTAGAGGGAGGAAGGGAATGGATTATATATTTCATCAAATATGTATGTATTATGAAATTCTCAGTTAAAAAATATGGGAATGAAGTTGCCCAAGTCTACAGGATCTAATAAAGCAAAGCAGAAGAGATTCACTCCTCGTCCCTGCAAAGTCCCTGTTTTGTGCCATGCTGTGTGTGTTCTTCGAAGTGTTCCTGTCATTCCACCCACTCTTCCCTCCAACAGTGACTGAACTGAGCTCAAAGAATAGTTGGGGTAGGGGGGTGACCTTTATTGTATTCAACCAAGATATCTTATTAATTTGAAAGAAGTTTGGTCAGAGCTTGGCTTGCTCCTTAATCAAGCCCACAGTGGTTGCAGTTTCCATCAGTGTCTGTCTGTCTCCCACTAGGCTTTCAGCTAAAGAACATTATAGATGCATTTCTCCTTGAGAGCTTTCTAAACATGATCTGCATTCATAGTGTGTGTTTATCAGTCAGGTTCCCTCTTGGTAGTGGCCTTGGAGAGCTTCCATCATGATCCCTGTGAGGTTCTCTAATATCCTCTTCTAGTTCTCTCTCCTGCCCATTTGTTCTGTTTTATAGTCCCAGGGACAAAGAGTTCCTGTATGTTTCCTTCATTCATGCAGCCAGTAGCAAACTAGTTGATATTTCATCATTGGTAAAAACTATTGATGATGAAATAGGTGCCAGCACTCCCAGGGGCTGTCTGTGACAAGGTGGCAGGTGACAAGGAGGATGGAGTGGGTCAAGGACAGTCTTTGACTCAGAGCCTGAAGATGTATTCCTGGCTTAAGGAAGAGCAAAAACCTATTAGTTTTTGAGCTTATATGCTGCAGTAAATGTGTCAAGATACATAAGGCTGTTCTTGTTGATAGAAATGGGTTAGTACCTTGAAAGTGTGAGAAAGAAGAGTGTTTTAACTAACCCATATTGCAGTGAGCATTTCAGGAAGGTAAATCTATTCATACATGCTAGATTAAAAGCCTTAAACCTGATGGCCTTTTAACAGGAGAGGAAAAAAAAAAAAACACCCAAATTCTCTGACATCCTTTGTTGGCATGACAACAGAGAGAAAGGCACCCCTAGGCTGGATAAAGAACCAGATGCTGGCAGCTAGGCAGCTCTCTTTCTGAGATCCCAGGAGAGAGTTCCAGAGTGTACACAGCTCTGTGGGTGGCTCCCTGGAGGCCCTCCATCCCTGCTGTGTGCTTCCTTAGCAAGGCACAGTCAGCCCTGGCTCCACCAGGATGCTCTCCTGCAGGCTGATTTCCTTCACACTCACCTACTGTGACAGCTACCCTGGCTGTCCATCACAAAGTGGCAGACCCTGGATGCCTCAGAGGACAGAAATCTATTGTCTCACTGTTCTGAAGGTCAGAGTCTAAAGTCAAATTTAAGACAGCAGATTGCATCTTTCCTAAGGTCTAGAGAAGGTTGTTTCAGGCCCCCAGGCTCTACTTTGGTTTGTAGATAACTAATTTCCTGTTAGATCTTTACATGTTTGCCTGTTTCTGTGCCCAGTTATCTTCCTTCTTATAAGAACATCATCTGTGTTGAACTTAAAGGCCCGTTGTAGCATAGATTAGAATTTCAGTCTTCTGAGAGCACAGTAGCTGTTTGGTCACAGTTGCGGATGCTGTCCTCATACCTCCCACCACTGTTTTCACTGGGTGTAATGGAGGCAAAGCATCTGAAACAAAAACACCAGGATTCAGGAAGCTCAGCAGCAAAGTTTAGATTCCATTTTCCAAATAGCTGATGACCTAGAGAGGTTAGCTGAGACCTAAGATAGGACAAGATCAGGAACACTTAACACATTTCTTTCCCCTTTGATCTTGTAAAGAAAAATCACTAAACAGATCTTTGCAGAAAAAAAAACTCTGCAAGGTTCAAGACGGCCTTGGATGTACAGGACAGGTGGGCTCATTCTGCTTGGTTGGGTCTGAACAGCCGCAAGGCAAGATCTGCAAAGGATTCAACTCAGGAAGAGCGAATGGTGTTGGTGTTGTGCAATCATCACTCATAGCCTCTTCATCTCCACTTTTGTACCCCAAGAGGCTTACAAAAAGGAAATCATGACTGACGAGTCTTTGAGGCTATGAGCCACAGATATAAGTCACCCCAGTCTCAAGTAACCCACTCAGCCTAAATCAGTGTCCTCTCTACTGTTTGCTGTCAGCGTGACCTTAGGTAACTTAAGGAGCTTTCCTTTCCTGGTTGTTAAATGGTGAGAAATAGCCATGACTTTCATATTTGTTAGGAGGATCACAAATTGTACAATGTAAAAGGTATTGATGATGCCACTTAATAGAGACTCAGTGTGTTGCCTATTGATAATGTTACCGTCATACGAAATCACCAAGTATTATCTTGTGATAGAAGGGTGCTTTAGGTTAGTGGTTTCAACTTTGGCTATTCTTAAGAACTACTGGGAAGTTTTAGCAATAGAAATATCTAGGTTATTAGATAAGATTATCTAGAATATTCTAGTGTGGAGTCTATGCCGAGAGCTCCTAATCTGGATTAAGTATCCCATATGCAAACTATACTGTGACTAATAAAGTATGTCCTCAAGTCACCCAAGCTTCCAAAGGCATACGTAAATAAATATACACGTGCATGCATATAAATATATGTACCTACATTATACATACACTTATAGAGGAAATGCTTCAATGGAATTTCTAGCTGTTTAAATCTCTTTTAGAATGAAGCTGTAAGACAAATCCCATTTCTTACATTCAGTTAGGATATATTCACTTTGACTGTGAAGCAATGCTTAACTTTTGGAAATTAGGAAATTTCATGTGAAGATGCTTTAGTGGGTTGATGGAAATTACCCATCATACTGGTATCAATAAATATACTAGTAACTTAGGGCATTCCAGTACTTTCTGAGCCTTAAGTATCTAATGGTCAGAAGCCTGAATACCCTTTATTTCTGTTCAGGCTTAGTCAATGCACTTTCTGCCTGAACTTCTGTTCTAATTCCAGGGTACTAGGAACCTGGAACTCTAAATTGTTCTTCTATATTATAGATTTGTTATATAATATATTATATGCCCTTCTATAGTATAAATTTATATTATATAAGATCACTGAGAGTTATATAAACAATAACAGTATCAATGGGCAGTACACTAAATGTCTATTAAGTGGTATCATTAAAATTCTTTACTTTGTAACTCACCTTTTCTGAAGTCATTCGTGGCCACATTTAACAATATGAACTTAAAGAGATGAGAGTACAAATTGGGAAATGAATGCAATAGTCTCATACCCTGAGTATCAGTGTATGTTTATCAAGCAACTCATATATAGAAAACAACAACAGATAGTCAAACGAATAGAGTCAAGATTTAAGTTCATTGGAGACCTCTTCAGTATCAGTATCTTCTCCATAGCATACTTCAGCCCTGAGCCTCTTCAGAACTATCCACTCGTTCTGATAGGGGATACTCAGTAATTCTGACTCACCAGTTTCAGACTATGGAACTGGTTGGTCATATGGTAAGATCAGAAGACCATGTGATAGAAGTTCCATCTACAGATACTTACCCACTGTTCTGACAAGGGTTGATAACCCCTATAAGCATTTCTTTGGGATATAGATCGAAGACCAGAGCAAACATGGAAACATATTTGTTGGGTAGAGTTACCACTGACATACCATCATTGCTTGATTCTTTGAACGGGTTAATATTTTGAGTTATTATTTGGTTAACTATTAAGATGACAAAAGCAAGTAGAAAACACAGCCAAGGGGGTTATCGGGTGTGATGGATTGCTCCACTGGTTTTTATAACAAGAGGAAAATGGCCCTTTGTGTGCAGTGCAGTGACCTTGAGCTGCGTTCTACTGACTACTGGTACAACAAACGAGTAAGAAGTTCCATCAGGCACTGTTAGGTGGCATAAGGTTTGTGTACACTGTTCATGTCAGTCTCGGACAGGCTGAACACTAATGAACAAACTCTTTGTCTAGGAAATGCAACAGCGAAAGAGGTGTTCAAACAAAAGAGCTCTGGATGGTCTCCATTGTCGAAAAGCCTTCCAACACTCATTATACACAGCTAAGCTTTCAACTTGGTGTAAATGGCCTGCTCTCCAAGATGCTTGCTAACTTCTCTGGCTTCCATTCTTAGAAACTAAATTTCTTATTTCACTAATACAGATCCTTCCCCTGATCTTTGCCTCTCTTCTGTTTATTAGACTTTAGTTCATTCTTGAAGACATAGTTTGGAAATGACTTACTTCAGAGAATTCTTTCCTGACTCTTGGTCAGGGTTGGAGGAGGGCTTCCTCCTATAAATCCTGACATCTGTCTCCCATTGTTACAGCTGTGAATAGTTAGGTGTCCCCTTCTCCTCTTAATCTAGATGTTTCTTTTAAAAGGATTATTATGTATTAATATTTCCCCATAGCTTAAAATGATGACTAAATGGTTGGGCATGGTGGTACATGCTCATAATCTCAACGCCTAGAAAGCTGAGGTAGGATTGCTGTCAGGTTTTATACAGCCATAGTCATATGTGAGTTTGAAACCAGCCTAGCATACAAGATGAGACTCTATCTCAAAGAAAAGCTAGTGGTGGATAAAGGATTAGATGGATGGACAGATGAAGAAGAATGAACGACTGAATTGTGGACATTTTTCAATTCCCCTGTGGTATCCCCTGACTTGGTCAACCCACGATGTCAAAATGTGGGTAGGATGGAATGAGAATAACTTGTATTAACAGTTGCATCGCGGAGTTATTAAAAGTGCTTTGTTGTTCTGGTGTTGCATATCTGCAGTCATGGAAGCAGAGAAGTAATGGCCTCACAGCAGATTATGTTTCTCTTACATGGCGATTGGAAATAAGATGACTATGGAGCCGAGATTAAGTTCAGTACTCCAGACCCTTCCTCTGGAATCATACAAAGGTTATACTGAAGGATTTTTAAGGGTATAAGAAGATGACAAGGAGATGGTAAATGGAGACAATAAGCAATGCCAACAATTTTTTGGAAGATGGGCAAGGAAAACACTGGTAGCAACGACCAACTAGAACTGTAGAAATTGAGAGCTGAGCATGTAGGGAGAAGACCAAGCTTCAGATCCTTATACAGGCTTGGGAGTTGTGAGTTTTTTGTGAGGGATATAGGTTGGGAAAGCTGAGAAAGAGTGATTATTTTTCTAAACAGAATCTAGAGCAACACATTCTCTACTCACCCTTCAGAAAAAGATGAAAATCCTTAATATACTCTTGGAAACAATAGTATTTCCTCTCAAAAGGAGCTGAATTCAAGTACTCTGGATTTAGGGAATTACTCCCAGGATAGCGGAGGCTCTAGACTGAATTTCAAAATAATTACGCAAAAGCTTGAAGGCTGAACTATACAGCTCACTGCACCTTTGTCCATTTTGGTAATTGTGGCAGTTTGAATAGGTACAGCCCCCACAGACTCATGCGTTTGAATGTGTGGCCCATAGAGAGGAGTACTATTATGAGGCATGGCCTCACTGGAGTAGGTATAGCCTTGTTGGAGGAAACATATCACTGTGGGGACAGGCTTTGAAGTCTCCTATGCTCAAACTATGCCCAGTGTGGTACATAGTCTCTCCATGTTGCCCTTGGTTCAAAATCTAGAACTCTTGGCTCCTCCAGCCCCATATCTACCTGCACACTGCCACACTTCCCACCATGATGATAATGGACCAAACCTACAACACTGTAAGTCAGTTAATTAAATGTTTTCTTTTATAATAATTGTCGTGATCATGGTGTCTCTTCACAGCAATGAAACTCTAACTTAAACACAGAACTTAATCAGATTTGTGCCACATTCTACCTAGATGGAATTTAGTTACATGTTGCATATAATTATGAGTTGACAGCCACTCATGAGCTCACAAAAGCTGTAGTTACAAAATCAGATGAGCTTAATTTCTAGCATAGATGGTGAGGTGCTCTCCAGGCCCCTCTCTTTGATGAGGAACTTTTGCAGTAAAAAGCTGCTGTGGGAGGGACAATCACACTCTTTGGAGCATGTTTCCTCTGGTAGGATAGATGGCCCACACCTGTATACATACAGATAACCGGAAGCAGAGCCAGGTGAGCCTCTGTGAGTTCAAGGCCAACCTAGTCTACATAGTGAGTTCTAGAACAGTAAGGGCTACATAAAGAGACCCTGAGGTGGGGGAGAGAGATATTATTTTCCTGGGAAAAAGTCACAATAGGTAATGGAAAGATCAAAGGGAAAGAAGGTATTGCTTTGGACGAGAAGATAATATATTTATATTTTTGTTATATCTGCATTGTAGAAGACCTCAGATATAATCCAGCTTATTAATAATAATACCTAACAACATGAAGAGAGAGATGTGGAGAATGAAATCTGAATGCATGACACACCATCGTGGGAGAGACTATATATTTTTAACAACTTTTCCATTTGTTCTTAAACTATGCGAGTTTATTTTTTCAAATATTTGTAATAATGATTCATATAAGTATATCCTAAAAGGTTTTTTTTTTAAGGTTTAAGATGGAATGTAGGCAAAAGGCAGAAAAATGCGAGAATCATCTGGAGTTAGGTGACTGACGTACTGTAGAGTAAGATGAGGGAATCGTCAGAGGTTCAGGCATTGGAGGTGATGACAGCCGGAAACAGTGGGACTATGAGGAGAGGTGTAGGAAGTCTTCAGGAGGTGAGTGCATTAGTGAGGACAAAAGAGAACGTACACCCCAGCTCTGCTTTAGGGATCTTCAAAATACTGTGAAATGCACTCAGAGTTCATGAGACAGTGAAACACTATTAAAACCAAAACTGAGGTCAAAGAGAATTGAACTGAAATGAGAAGGGTACTGGATTTATCAACTTCGAAGCTAGTTCCAGAAGATAATGGCACATGCTTTTCAAATACTGAGTAAAATTTAAACTCTACCCTATGCTTGAGTGTGCATGTACACTATCATATCATATGAAAGCGGGAGGTTTCCATTTACACATAAAATCTCAAAGATACTTATTGCCCTTGTACTCTTTCTTAGAAAGTTGCTAAAAGTTATTTCCCATAAAGGAAAGGAATGAATAAAAACTAGTGGCAAGAATGTAAAGTCCAAAAGGCAAGGCTCGGATAAGAAAAGAGGCAAAGGACAAATTTAGAATCATGGTGAAAAGAAGGTTCAAAAATATAGCTATTCACCAATATATTATATTAATTATATTATATTATATGTATTCATACATATACATACATACCTATGAACCACAAAAATTACTAATATGGCAAAATAGTCATAAGGATACAATAGTGGCACCTACATCTTGGCTGAACCCAATAGCTGTCTAATTGGACTTAAAGCCTACTCGACAGGAAGGAAATCATGCCTGGTACTGGAAACCCAACAAATACATGGGGCTACTGATGTCATGGATTTTAGAGGAAAACCTACAAGTACTACACTACTACCCAGCATAATTTCTAACTGAATTCTAAGATCTTATACCCACAGATAAACGTAGCCCTTGTTCATAAACATGCTTCTCTTTGCAACAGACAAGAGACGATTGTAGAAAAACCACAGTTTGTCAATTTGTGCAAAGAACAACTGATCATGAGGTGCCCAACCTCAACAGATGCTTGTACAACACGACTCCTGTGCAAACGGCTCCGGAAGTTCTGTAAGAGCCAGAGAGCTAGAGAGTCTGCTGTCCAACTATGTCTCCTAGAAATGACAAAGTAGTTCTATCCACGATACCAAAATAATGTGACTGCCTACATGACCTGATGAGTGACAACACCAGTAGACGTGCTAACACAGAAGAGAGAAGTCTCGTTAGGCTCCACCTCTAGACAAAGAGCTACAGACAACTATGGAAGACTCAGAGTGGGAGACTTAATCTGCCCATGAGATGAACCTCTTCATTAGTTATCCAGAGTGGTCAGCTCTGAAATCATACATACAAGCAACACTAAAGCAGACTCAGTGGGCAGTATTAATAAACCTCTATGTTGGTGTACACACACACACACACACACACACACACACACATCAAAAACAACTAAGAAACAAAGTCATGAACTTGAGAGGGAGTGGAAGGTCATGGGACAAGTGAGAGGGAAGAAAAGGGAAGGGGAAATGATGTCATTGTATTTAAGATAAATAATCTAAAAATGAAAGAACAATCACAAAAAGAAAAATATAGCTTTCGTGATATACTTAACAATAATGAGAGGAAACGACACTGAAAATGAAACAACTAATCTATGGAAACAATGATTAATTCTATGGAATTAGAAAAATCTAGGTGAGTCAATGCGGTGATAATCCCGTGTGGGCCCAGCTGTGATGTCTACTAATATACCAGCTGTGTTGTCTATTAATACCAGCTGTGATGTCTACTGATAGACCACAGCAATGTAAGGCCTGAATGTTGGTACAAGTGCAATCTGTGATGTGAACAGTATTATAATTTAAATCCTTACCTTCCCACAAAGGCTCATGTGTTAAAGGTAAGGTCCTGCACCTGAACTTCTATTGGGAGCTGCTGGAACCATTAGGATTTGGAGTCTACTTGTAGGAGTTTACTTTAGCAGGGTCATGCCCTTGACAAAGTACTAAGACTTTGACCCCCTTCCTGTCAGTCTCTCCTTTTTGTCCCTTTGTTTCTGGCAGGTAAAAGACCTCCTCGGGCTTACACTACCACTGTGTCACACTGTCTTGACGTAGGCTCAAAGTCAGTGAAGCCACCCAACCATGAACTAGAACATTCTGAAACGGGGCCAGTGCTTCATCCTAGTTAACAAGAGCTAGCAAATGGATCTGGCATGAGTTTGTAAGCACGTGAAAAGGAATGATTAGCAGATTATTTTCTATGGTAGGGAATCAGTTGCCAAAAGTTTAATAGTCAAGTGACAGCAGTTTAAACCAGGTGTTGCAACTCTCATATATACATTTTAGCACCCAGAAGGACTATGGGAAACTGGGGGGGGGGGGCAGCCTGGGCTACAATGTGAGACCCTGTCTCAAAAGAGAAACAAAAAGAAAAAAAGAAGGAAAGGAAAGGAAGCAGCAATATAATATTATCTAGTAAACTGAAGTTTGTAGTTATGACTACATTTTGGATTACAGAGAGAGATTAATGATGCAGTTAAAAATCAGTTTTAAAATATGAAGCAAATTATGTACGAGGAATTTTGACATTAAATAACTATATTTGGGCGTGATCATGTAGAAATCTGAACCTAAGTGCATATTTGAGAAGCATTTGCAGATGGGCTCCCATCTCCTACCACCTCCTGTATGTTCCCTGGAGTTTGCTCATTAACTTCCCTGAGAGATCCAGGGTACTTTCTGGTCAGTGAGAGCTTGGTTGGTTAGAACAGTTTGGCTACCCCTACAGTGTGTGTGCTACAAAGCCAGAGTACTGGATTGAGGCAATGTTTACTCGAAGGTCAGAGGACATTTATACTTCTCATAAAATACTCCTTTGTCTGTCACACTGTAGCACTATGTTCTAATGGGATATTTTGCCAAATAGCCAAGAGTTACTTATAGGTTAATGATTGTCCTATACTGATGGAAACTGAGTGTAAGTCATTACCAAGAATGAGGAAGTCCAGTAAATGGGGGCAACATGTCCACATCTCGACTCTGAATGAGGAAGTCCAGTAAATGGGGGCAACATGTCCACATCTCGACTCTGTCCTTCAGACCTATCAACAGAAATCAGATGGACAGTTCTAAATGGGCCTTGTACAGTGCTTAGGAGAAGAATTTAATCAT
Organism: Rattus norvegicus; assembly: GCF_021556685.1. Lineage (NCBI taxonomy): Eukaryota > Metazoa > Chordata > Mammalia > Rodentia > Muridae > Rattus > Rattus norvegicus. The sequence continues at coordinate 79,650,381 of NC_141546.1, read as the reverse complement.
TAGACAAGTCAATGATTAAAAAAAAATAGTTTGAAATCTTGGCTGTCAGTGTGAGAAAATTGGTTTCCACCTTCTTCTATTTAAAAGGCAAACTCTGATAAAAATGCATGAGGAGCAGGAAATGAATCTGGTTTCATACCAAGAGCTAAATCGTCCAGCCTGATCTAATTGTTCCAGGAAAAGTTCAATGCCATGGGGAAATGAGGAACGGCCAGAGAAGCAAATTAGCCTTTTCCAAAATGACTTGGCTTACATGTTTTAAGCTAAAAATAATCTACTCTTGTCTTTTCTCTTCCTATCTGAAAGTGTGGCCTACTTGCCATTTAGTCAGAGGAACCTACGTTAGCTCTTGAATCTACTCATTAAAAACTCAATGTATATTTTTAAAAGTTGCAGTTTATTGATTGGGGTTAGGCACCCCATGATCACTTATATTCTGCATTTTGACCAGTTGGGGTTTTCTGTAATGGTTTGAGCGATTAGGGAGGCAGCCGGTTCGAAATCTGAACCACGCCCTGAAGGGAGACTAGGATGAGACCACCTAACAAGGGGGAATCAGGTGCGCTGTTGTATCGACCAATCATATTTTGACACAAGGGGTTAAGCAAAAAGAAGCTTCTTTGACGAGGGGTGAGAGCTATGCTTATCTGAGAGTATGAGGATACATATTTAGATTGCAGTTAGAAATTATACGGTTTAGGAAAGTGAGTAGGTTCTCCTCTAAGATCTATGACCTTATGAGCCAAGCGAAATTGCTTGGGTTTATCGAACCAGGCATGATTTCCCTCTTGCTACATACATCTCCAACAGAATCCCTAATCATGAGGCTCATGGCGGTGGGTTCAGGGTGGAAGCCGAGAAAACTCACTGCAGATATGGAAGCTTAAAAACGAATGCTTTATTTCCTGAGCGCTCAGGGATACGGTCAGTTTGAGGCCCGATCCACGTCCCTGAAAGGAGAAGGTACAACATTTTTATAGGATGGGACCACAAAGCAAGAGGGGATCTGGGTTGGCTGTTGTATTGACCAATCATTTTGATACAAGGGATGAAGCAAGGATGTTAATGTTGGTGACCGGCCTTATGCGGTCACCTGATTTCTGGGTCCTCGAGTCAGCTGTTCCCTCTGGACTCTGATCTGGCTGAACCCAGGGCCTTGTGCTTGCTAGGCAAGCACTCTGCCACTGAGCTAAATCCCCAACCAGGAACTTAGAGATAAGAGAACAAAGGAGCTGGCAAACAGCTCATAGTCATTTGAAGACAAGCAACACATTTACAACTTGTGTGCCTTAGTTTAGACACAGGGATAACTGCAACTTCCCTCGTTACATCCTCTGCTGGTAAACAGACAGACATGAAACACCCGAACCAGCAGGATAGGAGTTGGGTTCCAAGGCCTGGGAACATGAGCTCAGTTGTGATCCAGTTGGCAGGGCAGAACTTGTTCCTGAGATGGCTGGACTCAAGCCACTGTCTCCTAACTGGAGAAAGAGAGGGATGGGAAGAGTCAGGGGACCATTTGCGGGTCTGTAGTCATCTCGATGTCTCTGCTGAAGATGCTTGGGCTAGGAAAACCACTCAGTCAGGTGAGTGCTTGCGTTGTAAGTTTGATGTGTTGAAGCCTGGTGTGTTGGTGAAAGTTTGCAGACCCAAGAGCTGAGACTCACACATCTCTGAGGCCAGCCTTGCCTACCTCCAGGCCAGTGTGAAAAAAAGAAAAGAAAAAGAAAGTAGTTGATACCTGACCTGCGGGGTGACATTAAAGGTTGTTCTCTAACCTACAAACACACACACACACACACACACACACACACACACACACATGTGCATACATGCATACACACACATCAAGTGTAGATATCAAGCTTAGGATCCTCACTTGACTGAGTGGAGGATTATGTTCCACAAAAAGGAAACAGACAAGGAATAGGGGAGCCTTTTCAAGGCTTAACCATTTTGAGAGAGGAGCTACAGGGAATGGTTGGTAAGGACCCCTTCCAATCCAAAACTCAATGAAGGAATTAAAGAGCTGCATATTACAGGTTGAGGTGCAAATGGGCATCAAGTTTTTCTGAGATCTAAGAAGCAAACCCAGAGAGGGATGCTTGTTCTAGTACAGCCTGAAGGACAGAGGATTCTGTTTGTTGGGATTTCTTGTCCTAGGTGCAGGTGCATTCTCTGACTTAAGCAATAATCACTTCCCTGACTCACACCAGGTAGACAGCCTTTGAGTACAGTTACTGCTGTGCCATTGTTGGAATCAAATTACTAAAAAGGTCAGCACTATTAATACATGTCTTGAGAAGAGTAAACATGTCAGACAGAAAATCCATGAACCTCAGGGGCCTTCCTCCAAAGCTTTCTCCACTGCGTCCACTTCGCACTCATTGGCTCCTAAAAGCAAAACCACCAATGGGAGCTTGCAAGACAGAGGGTCATGTAGGCCCTTCCTCCTGGACCGATGCTCTTAACTTAAACTACTGACCCCCTTCATGACGGAAGGGTGTCTGTCTCACTGTATCAGAGTAGTTGCCCTGATGCCTTCACAGATACTCAAGTGTACAGGTGCAGACAGTGCAGAGAATGAGTGCCCATTAGAGAAGTCCGTGGGCCTGGGGCAGTCTTCACATTATAGGGGTGATTTCCAAGGCCCTTTGTAATCATAAAGGTCTCTGATTCTAAAGGAGGCCCTGACAACATATCGATGTGTTCTATATTTTATTTTACTACTCATAATTACTAAATATAGTTTCCAATGCTGTTTAGAAATGCAGCAAAGGAAAAAACTAGAGAGTTAAAAAGTTGGGAAGAAGGAGAGGAGGAGAGGAGAGAAGGAGGGAGGAAGGAAAAAGGAGGAGGAGGAAGTTTTCTCTCCCTCTCCCTCTCCCTCTCCCTCTCCCTCTCCCTCTCCTTCCCTCCTCCTCCCCTTCCCTTTCCTCTCTCTCCGTCTCTCTCTGTCTTTCCCTCTCTCCCACTCTCCCCTTCTCCCTCCCTCCCTCTCTCCTTCCTTCCTCCCCTCCTCTGTGTGTGTGTCTGTCTGTCTGTTCCTGTGTGTCTCTGAGACAGGGTCTTATTGTATATCCCAGGCTGGCCTGGAACCCCCAAACCTCTGGCGTCCACCCCATGACTGTTGGATCACTGACATGTATCACCATGCCTGCCAATCTCCTTACTGTTGTACTTTTTCTAACTCGTCACACTCTTCTGGAATGTAGCATTACCTACCTGTTTCCAAGATCTATATGAAATAACATTTACTTCATAAAATCATCGATCATCCCACTCTCTTATTGTCGTTCCTGTAATTGATCAAACAAGAATTTACCTATGACTTGGTGTGAATACAGACCTGTGTATTGTTACACAAACTGATCTCAGCTCCAATCAGACTGTTTTCTGAAATCATCATAGCACTTTTCCTATGCTAATACTTGACTTCCTGTTTATACGTAAGGCATGCATTATCCTCCAGTGTAATTAGAGTGCACTTATTTTCCAGTTGTAGTACAAGCCTAACACCATACTTTGGACATAATAGGTGCATAATGAGCATTTGGAGAATGACAATAGATGTGCTAACCACTTCCAATTGTTGGCCATTAAATAATAATAAATACTATTATCTCTAAAATCATAATGTAATTGAATGAAGAAATACAAATTGATCTATAAAGATTCAATTACATAAGACCTTTGGGGATAATGTTTGCTGCCTGTATCTCTATTACTACTGTGAATAAATAATTTTATCTCTTTAAAAATATAGGATAAGTGAAGCAAAATAGCAACCCGGGCTCTCATAAACTACATAAACTAATCCAGCAGCATTAGCCACAACACTGTCCTATAAATCAAAGATTCTGAGAACAGCTGAGGATCACAGAGATACCAAAAACAGCCTTGTAAATTCTCAGCCTTGCTTGTGAGCATGTGCATGAGGACACACACACACACACACACACACACACACACACACACACACACACACACACACACAAATAGCTCTATAAATAACGGCTACAGACAAAAGCCAAGTTCTGCAAAGCATGAGAGAAAGTCAAGGAGTTACCTAACTGACGTTCTGTGTGCAGACCTGGGAACAGGGGACATTGGAGATCAGATCCATTGGTTGGGGGATTTCCTTAACTATGATACATTAAGCCCTAATGACTCAGATGGCAGATATGACAGATAACTGAATCTTAACTCCTTGAAAGGGACCATGGGCAGGGACTGGAGAATGTTTGCTGTACAGCATGAAGACCCAAGTTCAGATCCCCTACATAGTTTCTATCCCCCTATAGATGGGCAGGTCAGCATGTGCCTGTAAGCCTAGTGTTGGTAGGAAGAGACAGCAGGTTCCTAGAACTCACTGGCCAACTGTTCTAGCAAATGGCATGAGTAAATGGATGGGTAGTAGATACATGGAATTATAGATAATTCTATATGAAGTTGATACTATGCAAAAACAATCAGAATAGGGGCACAGAGACCGGAAGACTTAAGAATATTTTTTGACTTGTCTTTTTGAACAGAAAAACATTTGAATAGAGATCCGAGCAGGTTAAAGGATGGAACCATAAAAATATCTGCTGAACAACATCCTACAGTGAAAGAATAAATCACGTTAAGTTCAAATGCCCGAGAAGAGTCCTGGGTGTGTTTATGTAATGAAAAAGATCCCCGTACAGGCTGAGCTGAAGGATAAACAGGAAGAAATAAAATTGGAGAAGGAAGCAGAAATGCAATTATGCCCCAACCCAGAGTGATTTAAGTTAGATAAGTTACGTTTAGAGAGTGAATTAACCAATGACGTGTGTGTGTGTGTGTGTGTGTGTGTGTGTGTGTGCGTGTGTGTGTGTAGACCAGACTAACCTCAAACTCACAGAGATCCCCCTGTCTCTGCATCTCAAATTCTGGGATTAAAAGCATTCACCATCATGCCAGGTTAAAACATTCCATGTTATTTCTCTGAGTTTAGTGACCAGAAAAGACTGAGAGAAGGAAAAACTGAAAAATCTTTCTTCTAAACCATGGTCTGCCCTGGAGCGACTGAACACCAAGAAAAGTGGCAAATAACAGTAGCAGTGAAGAGATAGGTACCCCATATGTGGAGACTGTGCTTGTTGGGGGAAACTGGCAAAAGCAAGTTCAGGAAGAGAGTGTTTACCTTGGCCCACAGTTTGAGGTGGTACAGTCAGTCATGGCAGTGAACACATAGAAGCAAGAGTGAGGCAGCTGGTCATGCTGCACTCACAGTTGGGGATCCCTTGCTCCTGCGGCCCTTTGTGTACAGTCTAAGACTTCACCCAGCCCATGAGATAGAATGGCACACATTCAAAGTGAATCTTCCCTTCTTACCCAAACCACCCTTGAAACCACCCTTACAAACAACCATGGATGGTTCTAAATTCAGAGGAAAGGTTACCTTAGGAGAGCAGGCGTGGGGTCTAAATACTAGAAGATACTGGATTCCCCCATCTTAGTTAGGGTTTTATTGCTGTGAACAGACACCATAACCAAGGCAACTCTTATAAGGACCAACATTTATTGAGGCTGGCTTACAGGATCAGAGGTTCAGTCCATCATCATCAAAGTGGGAGTAGGGTAGCATCGAGGCAGGCAGATCTGAGAGTTCTATATCTTCATCTGAAGGCTGCTGGTGGAAGACTGACTTCCAGGCAGCTAGGGTAAGGTTCTTAAGCCCACATCCACAGTGACACACCTACTGCAACAAAGCCACACTTCCTAATAGTGACACTCCCTGGGCTAAGCATATACAAACCACCACACCCTGCACTAATGAACAGCCCAGATTCCCCTCCCACTACAGTTACTTAGGTCCTGGGTCTCCTGCTCCCTGCTCCTTCCCCATTCTCATCTGTATGTTTTTTTTCCCTCTTACTTTCTTTTGTTTCTTTCCTTTGACATACTCCTTGCCTTGATCTCTTCTCCCTTTTTCTCACTTCCTGCTCATTTTCTCTAGCAAGTGGAACCCCATTTCTTTATTTGAATTCCCGCACTTAAGATATCACATGACTTAACATGGCGCCGGCCTCCTCTTACTTAGAAAATAAAAACTTTCTCTCAACTCTCAGGATTACTAGTGGATTCTTGCCCATCACCTGGGCTCACCATCTGTTGAACCCCCACTCTCTGCTTACCTTTGTTCCTTCCCCTGACTCTGGTCAGCCCCACTCTCTGAGGAGTATTGTTAGTACATCATCCAGCAGAGAGAAGAGGTACCTCTGCTCCACACATTCAGGAAAAAGACAAATTCTGCCTTACTGGACTGGGGCCATGACGGTCTTCCATGAATGATGGGCGAGGACGAACAGCAGCTTCACTCCTGCAGTATCCTAGTGGGAAAGATTCATTGTCTCCATGCTGAAGGACATGCCACCATCCTCACAATGTCTGTCACATGGGGGTTGCTTTGCAAGTGTTCATGGGTGTCAAGAATGTGCTATTGTTGTTATCCTAGCTCTCTTGAGGACTCTAGAGTGAATGCTCACACATTAAGGAACATCTCAGAGTTGTTCTTCTTTTTATTTTATTTTATAAATTCAAGGGGAAAGCTGTCTCATTGTGTTCTGCAGATAAAGATTCAAACAGCAGCGCAGAAACTGTCTTGTGTGTTCTTGTTGAAGAAAAGAAAATGTGACAGATAAGATACAAACAGTATCGCCTCAGACGATATTTCCAGACAAAAATCAACAAAAGAAAGATCTGGAAGTCACCATGGAAATGACAAAGTAGTTTACGTCTCTAGACGTCGGTCGCAGCAGGTTCTCACATTTTCTCTCCATTACCATCTTAAGTAAACATCTGTGCGCATTCTTCTCTTCTGCCACCGTAGCAGCAGTGCCACAAGCATGTCACCAGAGCTGACCAGAAGCGGCCAGTTTTCTTCTCTGATTCAGTCATCCAAAAACCTTTTGAGGCCTTTCAAGGTACCAGGGAGTTGTTGGCGCTGGCACTTGAGTTCACTGTCTGTCCTCAGGGAGCAAAAGAGCAAGCAAGAGACCGTTGTGCAATGACAAAGTACAAAGACGCAGCGGAGTAACATGGAGGATTTAGGGTGCTGGTCTTTGAATGCTCTCCCAAGGTTCATATGTTGGAAACTCAATTCTCAAGGTTATCTTAATAGTATTTGAAGATAAAGCCTTCCGGGGGTAATTAAAATTAGATGAGGTCATAGACTGATATCCCAGGCTTCCTCTTTTTCCCAGGAGGAGAAAGAGACCAGCGAGGACACTGACTCTTATCTTACCACCTGCAGCCGTGTTGTTGGTGATGCCCAAATGAGAAGGCCCTCACCCTGGATTTCCTAGATCTCTGACCTATGTGCTTTGTAAATCACTCAACCAAGAATACTCAGCTACAGTAACAGAAAATAAAGCTCAGGCCCAGGGGATATGAGGGGATGAGCTCAGATAGAGATAAGACTATAAAATTAATCAGGTGGAAAAAAAATCACTCCTGTACCTGTTCATGTTAGAACTGCATCATGGATTTTATACTGGAAAAACATATTAAATACACCCTCAGCCAGTTACAGAATGATGTAACCTCTCTGTTAGACACATCATGTGCATATAAATCTACCACTACCCACCTTTCAACCAGGCATTACAGAATCCGTAGATAGTTGGTATTGCTTCAGAAGACAGATGATTTTTTTTTTTAAAGAGGATTTTACATCTTTGGAAAGTTTGCAACATTTTTCCCACTATAAAAGTCAGCACAAGTTTTAATTATAGAAAGTTAAATAAAGCTGAGTACAGAGATACATGACTTTAATTCCAGCACCAGAAACATTAAAATGGGGAGGTTTTGAATCGAGGTCAGCCTAGGCTACCTAGCAAGTCCTAGGGTTGCCTTAACTACATAAAGGGAACTTGTCTGACATAAAAGGAAAGAAAAACAGACAAGCAAAAGAAATGTAGAAATAACAGAAAGTTAAGCTGTAGCCTAACAGAGAAATAGGCATATGCCCAGCCCTCAAAAGTTCTTAGGATTTTGATTCTTTTGCCGATATACACATCGTTTACTTGTTTACCCAAGTGTTAAGGCTGAATGTTTTTTTTTTCTTTTGGCTGTAGAGAAAGAAATGGTTTAATGAGATTTCACCACAAATAGATAGGTACAAGGGTCATTTGACAGTGTTCATTGATTTTCTGTTCTGTGTCAGCATTGTGCTGAGCCCCGAAAAGGGTGGGATACACAATAGGCACAGTGCCTGCCCATGTTGGTTACTATGGCAATGTGAAGGCCCAGGAATAACCAGGCTTGTTATGGGTATGCCTAGGAAAAACTGCCTGCTGGCATTCCGTTTGTCCCTTTCCCTCTTGGTTTTGGAGTTGTCAGTTGAGAGCCCACTTGGGAAGGCCTTGGCGCTCTTGTCCTCTAAATAATTATGTTTCTCAGATGAAGCAAACAGGACATATTCAAAGGCAAGCTTTGTGCTGGTTCCTAGACCTACGTTGACTTCCTGAAGCTACCCTTGCTCTGGCAGGCAGCACTGCCCCCTGCAATGTAAGCCCTACCTACCACTGTGGCATCCAGAAGAAAAGGAAAGCCAGAGATGGCTCTAAGACACCAACCCTGGCAGGCTGATTCCTCCCTGCTACAGGGTTGAAAAGATACAGAATTGACAGGGGCAAACATCTCATGCATCAGGGTTATTTTGTTGTTGTTGTTTTTTTTATTTTTTATTTATTTTTTTTTTGACTTACAAAGCTAACATGGTCACTGCTCCATCCCAAACCAAACAGCCAATCACTAGCAGCCGGGCAATCAATCAGGGAGCAGGCGAGTTGACATCACTGTTAAACCACATTGAATGGAACAGGCGGTTCTTAAACCTCCACTGACAAACAGGCTGCCTCTACTCTTAGGCAGTGGAATACTTCAATTATGATTGAGAGGTCACATTTATGAGTTAGGGGACTGCAGTTTTTGTAAATTCTATGCCTAAGTGGACTAACATTTACCTACATGGAACAATTACAACAGTGTACATCACGTCTTTGTAACATGTTCATAATCCCTGTGACCTGTTAATATCATTGTGAGACAGGGTGGATGGATTATCAAAGACGAGGCCTTGGATGTGGATCAGGCAATGCTGATGACTTTACCACAGCGGGGCTCAGAAGAGCTAGGAGCTCCCAGACGTGTGGGGAAAGCAGTCTTCCTCCTCTTAGATGTTTATCCTGACAACATGAGGTTATTGTTACAGGAGCTGGTGGTTCCATGAACTCTAGAGCTATTCAGGCACTCACATGTCTCTGTCACCCCTACTGAATGCCTTTGGAGCCGGGGAAAGCCGTTTGACTATAGTTAAACATTACACAATCCATGCCTGCTTTGAATGGGAAAACTGTAAAACATACTGCAAAGGGTAAGAGACAATACTTTTTGGTTCTAAAACCAAAGGATACAAGTTAAAGTCCTTTCAGATGTTCTGCCTTTGAGTGTGCAGTGCGTCTCTCGATTTAATTCTATTTACCATGTTTTCTGATACTCGCCCATATAAAATACACATTGGCTGCTTTTTTCTACCATGGACAGAAGTATGTGTGTATGTGTGCATGTGAATTGTGTGTCTGTATGTATGATATACACATGTGTATGAGTACTCACAAGCTTGTGTATATGTATGTATAGTTTTATCTTTTTCATTACACTGATTCCTATAAGACCAAGACTTGACTCCATAACTTGCCTGACCAGTATAGAACGAGGCTGTTATCAGAATTTTGCGAGGACTCTTAGCAGGCTCAAAGTAGACAGTGTTTCATAAAGTATAAAGCTCTGGATAATCATAAAGTGTGGCCTGGGCATGCATAAATTATTTCATGAAAACCTCAGAACTGATAGGCAGTTAACACTGGAGGTGGGTCTGAGAGACCAATATGTTGATTTTTAGAGTTACATGTATTAGTGGCCTCTAGTTGGAAAATACATGCATGCAATGCCAGGCAGCTCCTTTAAGATTTACCCAGGAGGCCCATGGGCAGCCGTCAAGTGTCCACTGCACCTGAGGCCTGAAGCTGTTGTTAATATGAAATATAGCAAGGCCATGCTTACTTTTAGACAGCTCCTACATTTTCAAAGATGTTTTTATTGTTAATATTATTCCTCTAGCAGTTCATGTTTTTAGTTATTGATTATATCGATGAATATTAAAAAGTGGCAGAATTCAAACTTGAAGGCAAAGGTGAGATGTAAAAGACTCCATCAGAGTCCTTTGTGGAAGTTGTTATCTTCAGAGAACTATGAATAGGTAGACTTCCCTTCAAAATAGTTTCTCCACTTAGAATCCCAGAAAAGCTTTTACCTGGGGCAGATGGCTTCTGTATCCTACTTACTGCCACTCCTGAATTAGTCACTGAGTTCCAGTACATGGCTAAAAGAGTGACTAACTACTGGCTTGCCACTAAATGAGCTATGTGACTTTGAACACTCACTTCCTCCCTTATGACTTTGGAGGAACATCATATTTCAGATGTGGGCATGTTAAGAGCAACTAACGACATGTGAAATTTCTTTGTAAAGAGTATTATTATCTTTTGTTTTTCTGTTGCTGGGCTGAAACATTCTGACTTAAAGAAACCTGGAGGGTGGAGAGAAGAGGAGCTATTTGACTTATTCCTCTCAATCAGTCTATCATTAAGGGATGCCAAGACAGTAACTCAAGTTGGGAACATGGAAACAGGAACTGAAACAGAGACCATAAGGAATGCTAATTATTGGATTGCTTCCTTATACAACCCAGAACCACTAGCCCAAGAATGGTGCTATTCACAATGGTCCGGGCCCTTCTCCATCAAGACAATGTCCGATAGACATATCCATAGGTCAACCTAGTGGAAGCTATTTCTCAGTTGAGGCTCCTTCTTCCTAGGGAAGCATATCAAGTTGACCTTCTCAACTTGACACAAAAACACATTACTTTAAGTCATATCCTTTCTTTTCTTGTTTTTCCCTATAACATTAATATCGTAATATAAGATGACTTTAAAAGTCCCCGGTCTTTAAGATTTCAAATGGTTTAAAACTTCAATTGTCTTTAAAATATCTTGTCTCTTAACTGTGGACTCCTGTAAAATCAAAAACAAATTGAATACATTTTTACTGAAATAAGGAAGAATAAGAGCGGGCGTGCACACGTGTGCACACACACACACACACACACACACACACACACACACACACACACAAACTATCACATTTAAGCAAACCAAAATCCATCTGTATAGATCAATGACTGACCTCTGAGACTCACAATTTTCCAGGTTCCAAAGGACTTGGGTAGCTCCTCCTCTCCAGCTCTGCCAATCACAGCACATACAGTTGTTATAGCTTGGCCTTCCTATATCGGCCCCAGTTCCCAAATAATGACACAGAATCTTATCTATTTATGAATTAATGCCGAGGCCTTAAACTAGGCTTGTTCCCCCAACTAGCTTATAACTCAATTGACTCATTTATACTATTTCATGTCTGCCGCATGGCTAATTACCTCTCCTCAGTTTCATATATCCAACATCCTCTCCACATCTGGGGGGGATCCTCCCATGCCTGACTGTTTCCCCGAGTTCCTAACTCTCCCAGGAAGTCCACCCTATTCCTTCCTGCCTTGCTATAGACCATTCATCTCTTTATTGACATGGGATACTCTTACAGTGCACAAGAGATTATCTCTACACACAGTCTGTTGGGCAAGTTCAAGCTGGTTCTATTTTACAGTGCCTTTGTTGTTGGTAGATGTCATAGAAAGCTGCCTTCTCCAATGTCATGGAGTCTCCACTGAAACTACAGCTGCCTTCACCCATAGCCATGCCTGGTCTCTCATAATATCAAGCCTCAGCTTCTCTGCATGACCTCTTCGATTGTGTGTGTGTGTGTGGGGGGGGGGTCCTTACAGCAACTGCAGTTCCATGTCCCTCAACATTTCTATCTTTCAAGCTTCCATAACAGATCATTATGCTCTTAGAATGCAATGTTGTTTCCAACCCTAAGTTCTATATTTTTACAAAATTATTTTATAAGTGTAATGCTGTTATCGCTAGTCAACGAAAGAGAACATAAAAATATTTGGTATACCATTAATGCTGGAAAGATTTACTTCTACTAAGTAATATAGTCCTTTAGTGTCAACTGTGTATTGACATGACATCCAGCTATAGACTAGATACTGCCTCAGAAATACTTCTAAGAGTCTCTTCTGGAATCATGCTGATCTGAATGTCCAAAAAGAGGCAGGCAGTACTCCAGGAAGACATTACACAACACAGTAGTATTGGGAGACTTCTGAAAATTGAGAGAATTCATCCCAGAAAATGGGAGCCTCTAGACAGTCCCAAACTGAGCCCAAGTCTGATAAAGGAATGACTGGAGTTGGGAGTACATGACAACCATTGCTGTATGACTCAATACAACCTAAGACCCAAAATTGTTTGCTTTTCCTCATGTGCAGATAGATTGTTTGATACTGTTACTGTAATAATCCTCAAAGTTTCTCAAGGATTCATTTGAATAGCTTGTCTGTAGAGAGAAAATAGCATTTCTCTATGTCTGATCTTTATAAATCCTGGTTCCTTTTCCTGCTTCCCCACGTTGTCTAAGACTTTCAGCACAGTGATAGAGGGGAGTTGCAACAGGCATCTCTAATTTTAGAAAAGCCCTCAGGTTGTGAATGTGGTGTTTACCCAAGGTATTTGCTTAGCTCTATAGGCACTGAAGGTGTTGTCTGCTTCTTGTCTGGTCTTTGAAATACGGTTTCAAATCATAGAGTTGAATTTTTTGGAAAATGTCCTCGTTGTCTCTGTTGAGTAGCTTACATGACTTTTCTGCTCCTTGAGTCCTACAGATTTCCTAATATCAATATTTCTGGAAAAGTTCCTCCATGATCATAATGGATTTGAAGTAAATAATTAGCCAGCTTCAGTTCCTTTATATTTTATGAAATCTCAACTCATGTGTGCATCCCACAGCCATTGACTCTTATCTTGAGCATGCCTCATCTTCTACTGATTTCAGGATAGCTCTAAAAGTTAATTAGGAAGCATTTCCTGTACTTCCTTCCCCTGAAAAGGTACTTACAAGATTAAGAATAACTGCTAAACTCTCTATTTAATGAGTAAAGCACTTTTAAAAATGTCTATGTAATCAAGCTTAATAATACTACCACTAAACACTCATGGTACTAAGAATTGAACTGAGAAACATCCATGGATCTTTTTGCCTTTCATTTTGAAATATGGTCAATATTAATCAAAGTTATCCAGAGGCACAGAATAGACAGACTGAATATATATAAAAAAGGGGAGTTATTAGATTGGCTTATATGATATAAGGCCAACTCGGAGAACAAGAACCCATCAGTTTCTCAGTTCTTATGGCTGGTTCCTTAACATTCCCAATCTGGTTCTCAGAATCTAGACGATTCCCAGAGTGTGGATGGTCTTCAGTCCATGTTGGAACTTTGAAGAAGCCGGACTCTGGTATCAGTGAAGCAATGTTGCTGTTGGGAACAACAGGGTAGATGAACTTGCCAGCAAAAGAAAAGGAAAAAAGGCAAATGTAAAACTGCAAAGCTTCCCCGCCCCCCATCTTCCACTTCCTTTATTTAAGCTGCTACAGAAAGTTGCTGCTCATATTAAGGAGGAGATTCTCTGGTCAAGAAAAATCTCTCATGAGTGTGTCTATTTGCAGGTCGTTTGGATGAATTCAGATCCAGTTAAATTGACAGATTAACCACCAGAGATCTCATTGAGTTTTCAAAAATTGTCTCAAACTAGCTATGTAATGCGAGCAGAACTTTCAATCCTCCTCAACCTTGGCACATCTGGTACTATAACTCTTCACCACCACACCAAGATAACTATCTATATCTCTTTTTAAAAAATTTTTTAAAAAGATGTATTTATTTATTATATGCATGACTACACTGTCACTGTCTTCAGTCACACCAGAAGAAGGCATTGGATCCTGCTACAGATGGTTGCAAGCCACCATGTGGTTGCTGGGAATTGAACTGAGGACATTTGGAAGAGCAGTGCTCTTAACTGCTGAGCCATCTTCCCAGTCCCAACCATCTATGTTTTTATCAGTATAATTCTGCTTTATCCGTCAATTTATGAAAGAGGATAGACCATGTGCTCCTAGGAATCTCCCAGTTTTCAGTCTGTCTTTGCCATGTGTGATTATTGTAGGTTCCTAAAGAACTGTTCTTCTAATCATAAACTTGGTCCCTTTGTAACTCTTAATAGTTTTACCTTAAACATCTAGAGATGCCAGAGATGAACATTGTAATATTGGCTTTCTCTTTTCCAATTCATGGTTTTAAAATACCTTTGCTTGAAATTTCATGTTCTTTTTACGTAAACAAATAACAGTCTTTAAACATAATTTTACTATTTCCTTTAATAGCGTTTCAGCCCATCACATACTTATTGTAATTACTAGTACATCTAAGCTTACGTTTGTCTTTCTATGTGTTTCTTTTTTTCCCAAATTTTCATCAGCTCCTTTAGCATGTACTACCCAATCTTCATTCTCTTCCCTTTTTTCATCTGCTCATTTGAACACACATGAAGGAAAACATGTGGTTTTTGTCGTTCCAAGTCTGGGTCACCTCACTTGATATTATACTTTGCAGATTCATTCGTTTTCCTGCAAATTTTCTAACTTCATTTGTTCCTTAGAGCTGTATAAAACTCCATTGTGATATGTAGCATATTTTCATGGTCCATCTATTGATGGACACCTAAGCTTCCTTTTCCTGAGTATGTGAATAATACAAAAGCAGTAAAAGTGTTTCTGTTCTAATTTCTTAATGGACAGGGTTTAAATGGACTAAATTACTCCTATACCTGAAGAGTAGAGGATTTTGAGATTACACAGCACTCCTTTATTGATTTTGAAAAGTGGGATTCTGTGGTTGACTTTTTTTCCATCTGGGACCCTTGGAGTATATTTATACCATTTCCTCCCCTAACCCTCCAAACCCTCTCGTGAAGCACCAACTACCTCTCAAATCCATGACCTCTTCTCAATTATTATTCAGTGTGTGTGTGTGTGTGTGTGTGTGTGTGTGTGTGTGTGTGTGTGTGTGTGCGTGCATATATGTGTGTGTGTGTGTGATGTGTGGTGTGTGTGTGTGTGTGTGTGTGTGTGTGTGTGTGTGTGTTTAGGGCTCACCTCTTAGGATTAGATAAGCTATCATAGAGCCCACCCCTAAAGAAAACTAACTCTCCCTCTTTCCAGCACCATTTATTGCCTATATGTTTTCAGCCAAGCTTGGGAAAAACATTCCCAGTCCACATTGCCATGTCAACTATTGTTGCCTGTGTCTTACTTAGCCAACTACACGGTTAAGATGTCATGGGTACAGCTTTCTTGTCGTGTAAGAGACACTCTAGCAACAGGGATCCTGGTCCTTTGCTTGTAGTCTCTCTTCCTCTTCTCCCATGGTTTTCCATGAACTTAAGACGTAGAGATTGGGGTTGTGATGTAACAGCCATGGCTGGACACCCAGTGTTCATTTATTCTCTGAGTTTTGACCAGTTTCAGGTCTCTGTAATAGTCTCTCTCTGTTGCAAAAAGAAGCTTCTTTGATGATGAATGAGAACTCCCCTTGCCCATGGGTGTAAGGATATGTGTTTAGAATACTGTTAGAAACTACATTGACATAGGAAAATGGAAGGGGGTCTTTTTTTTTTTAAATCAAATACCTCAATTCTATTGTTGAATTCTGACACTTATTTTCATTTGTTCTTTCCTTTGGATTTAATTAGCTGTGTTTGAATTTTCAGACACTGAGTTTTAAATTATGAGTTTAAAGGGAAAGTGATCAATCTTTCAGTACGTGGGAATATCAGTGCTTCAGGAAAAGTTTCTTCTCTGTTGTTTCTATCATTTCTGTTACCTTTTAACTGTTACTTTAAGTCACAACCATGTTGTTCATTGGATGGAGAGCCCCGAACAAATCATTTTCTTTCTCAAGAGTCTGCTTCCTGTCAGAAAACCTATTGCTATGCATTTCTATCCACTTCAGGCAATGCTGTAATGTGAAGAAGTGTCGGGAGGAAGAATAGTATTACACACACCATAGCTGGTTCTGAAAGACCCCAACAGAAATAGTAAGGCTTTCCAAAGCACAAAAAAACAGAGTTGGGCAATGTGCCACCACAAGAGAGGTGATGAGAATTCATACCTGGTTCAAGGACCTGAGCTCAAGTGGCCCTTCTTGGTGTGGAAACAGGACTGCTTTGTGAGGCTTTTTATTAAGATCTCTACCCAACAAATGCCTCTCTCCTCTCCCCATCCCAGAAGAACTCCTGATCCTTCTCTCTACTTGTATTTTCTACTTTGGCTGTGAGAAATACCACTTCCTTTCAGTCAAAGAGGGATGTTGTTGGTCTTTTATGAATAAGGAAAGTGTGTGTTCTCTATAAGTTCTTCCATTCCTAGTGGACTTGTGGCCAAAATACCTGAGGACTTGCTAGTCATTACCAAGAACAAAGTAAATCTTCAGATTCACGAGAGTGAAGTGAAAGGAAACTATCTATGGCTTGCCTTCCTCCCATGTCATCTCTTACTCTCGTTAACTAAAAACCATCAATACTAAACCTCATCATAAGATTGGGCAGAGCTCAGTTGCAAAACCATGGACCTGGGGAAAAAACAGCCGAGCTGAAGTGAAGATATATGAAAGAAGGAATTGCTGGTTTTAGAGACTAATATGAATTTGCATGGCGCTCTCTTGGTTTCTGTGCAGATTTATTGAAAACCTGGGAATGATGGTGTGCTTAGAGAATGCACTCACGCCTCTCTCTTGCTGCCTCTGATAGAAGGCAGGCTCGTCATCTGTCTCTACTGGCAGGGACTGCTGACACTCTGCGGTTTTTCTACCACGGTATTTAAATGAATCTCAATAAAATCAAGATTCCTTTTATATTGAGATTACTCATCGCTCCTGCCTTCCAACCTCCTAACATTTTTCCACCTCCAGAAGCAGTTGTACCTAGTGGGAGGAGGGAATCTGGGACACATTACTTTGTCATTCTGTGCCTTCCTGTCCCCTGTACATGGGAGAATAATCATACATCTCTGGAGAATATCCCTTCTGTTACATCCTCCCCCAACATGTCATAGTTCCCTTTTTTCTCAGGCATCACTTCTGTGAGGAGTGGATGGGTTTCTGTGCTTCCCAAGGCCTATAGTCTTAAAAGAAGGGACTGTGTCTTGCTTTTATCACTCTATTGTTTGCCTCTATCTCAACACCTGACATCAAGTATACAGTTTTGCCTAACCCAGGGACAAAAAACACAGTCAGTTTCTCACTATCCATGACAGCCAATCTTTATAAAGTCATTGCAAGCAGTGAATTAGCTAATGATAACTGATGGCTCCAAGAAGACCTGTGGGTGTCTGGTCACATTTCTGTCACCTGATCAATACACAACCTTTTGATTCTGATTAAAGGTACCTGGTTTGATATGTACAGGATTTATGTTTACTGACATTGGGCTCACAGTCATTTGTTCTTGCTCGAGTGATGTCCTTCACACTCCAATTTCAAGCCTCCATTCAAGTTTGAGTTCTGGATGGCTGATTTTTTTTCCCAGTCTTCCCCTCACTTGTTCAACTCCCTGACTTCCTTCGAGGTCTTTCAAGTCACTCAATTATCATTGTCCTAGATGTATTTCTGTTGCTATAATAAACACTATAACCAAAAGCAACTTAGAGGAGGAAAGGATTTATTTCAGCTTACACTTTCATGTCAGGGTTTAGCACTGAACTATGGTCAGGACCAGAAACAGAGACACGAAGAAAATGGTACTGCCTGGTTCTCACGGACTCACTCTAGTTTTCTAATATAACCCAGGCCTACCTGCCTGACAATGAAAAATCCAAAATGGACTAGGCCCTCCTACATCAATCAGTCAATACAAGCTCTTACAGACATGACCTGGTCAGTTCCTCAGCTGCAGTTCCCTGCTCCAAGTAGATTTTAGTTGATATTTAGTTAGAATAAAATACTATCTAGTATAATTACTATGGTCATGATTTCCTTAAAAAAATAAGATGAGACGATGACCTTGAACTTCTGCTCCTTCCACTTCTACCTGCCAAGTTCCAGGATTATGGTGTACCCCACTACTTCCTACTTTTATTAAACAATGTTGAGACCTTAAACCAAGGTTTTGTATATTGCAGACAAGTGCTCTACCAACCAAGATCTATCCCAAGCTATCTTGTAAGATAGCTTCTCAGATACACTGACAAAGAAAAATTCCTCTCTCATGAGCTATAATTTGTGACCACATTTTAGTGATCATTACAGTTATATCAAAGTTATTTAGACATTCTTCATTCTGATCACTTTATAAACTTTTGAGTTCAGAAAACATGTATTTTTTCATCTTTGAATTCCCAACAGCTCTAGCATTGCTCTTTACATGTAAGTCATCAATAGTTGCTTTAAAAACACTGATTTTGATAGATTTCTCGCTTAGGTTACACTTCGTAAAAGTCCCCGAAGACCTTCCAGATGTCCTTTGCACTGAACTGTTTTCCATTGTCTTATCTCCTCTCAACATAGTTAAAGTGACAGGAAGCCTAGGCATCTGACCTTGCCCACCCCTACCTGGAAGTCTCCTCATTCTCAAAATAGGGAAAAAAATTGCTGGTATACTGTAGAAATGCAGGCTTGCCCTCTGTAAAGTCTAAAGTTACATATTAAGTTCCTTTCTTATTGGAAAACTCTTGTTGACCAGATCCATCAACTGGACACAATCCTTTCACTTTAGAATTAATAAGCTGTCAAATCAATCAATCCTGACTACTCAAAAGTTCCTTTCTCATACTTCCTCTTGATGAATGGTCACACACCTAGGTCCCTCGAGATGTTGAACTTAACCTTGTAAACAGTGTTCCTAGACTCTTTGGTTCCCTTGCTATGGGATAAAAGATGACCTTCTTCAGAGGCATGTGCTATGATCCCCAGAAGGCTAACAGGTCATTGTGGAGTAATAGCAAAGTACCCCTTGTCTACTCCATGTTGCCTTGACATACTTGATATATATGACTCATTTGTATTCTTGGCCTGTTTTTCCTCGACTTGAACTTGGTGATAAGGAGATGGAATGAGTAAAGGAAATGATAAAGATGAATATGAAACAGATGAACAGATTTGTTAGAATAGTTGATCACATCACACATTCATGCTCTATGTTAATTAGGACTTATCTCTAAAGCACTCTCACATAACAGCATGCAGTTGATGAGGAGACTGTCATGCTCTCTGTGAAGCTCAAGTAAAGTCTCCTAGAATGCTTCCATCCACCATTGTCCAACAAGCTCTTCTTCCCAAGGACCCACTTATTTATCAACAAGTATGAAGAGAGAATTCAATCTTCACTCCCAGTGACTGAAAGAAATCACATCCTCGAAATTATTGAGATTCAGAACTGAAGAGGCCATACTCTGTCTAAATCTGACCACAGTACATTTAAAAACCTACCTCTGTATAAGAGTAGAAGTTACGCTTCAGAGGAGACCTGGATGAGTTTTTTAAAGATACAAGCCAAGATTATTTTTGTTCAGATATTGTAACAGCAAATTGCAAGTTTTCCCTTGAAGATCTATTTATCACCTTTGTATGCTGCCTTGTGTGTTGGTTTAATGCTCCTTTCCTGATCTATATTCCTGTCCTGGTTAGTTTATGACATTTGAGGAGAAGGAACTTCAATTGCAATAATGCCACCACCATATTGACCTATGAGCAACTTTGTGGAGAATTTTATTGATTAATGATTTCTGTGGAAGGACCCAGTCCCTTGTGGGCATTGCCACCCCTGGGCAGTTGGTTCTGGGATATATAAGAAAGCAGACTAGAAAGCACTCCCCCATGGATTCTGCTGCTGTTACTGTATCTAGGTTCCTGCCTTTAGTTCCTGCTCTGATTTCCATTAATGACAAAGTATAACCTGAGAGTTTATTTAAAAAAACAAGCCAAACCAAACAAACAAAAAGAAAAACTCTCCTCCCCGATTTGCATTTGGTCCTGGTCTTTTTCTCACACTAATGAGAACCCTAACTAAGACAATGCCCATCCACTTTACTGTACCTATTTCCCTGGGACTGTCAACCCACAATATTCATTTCTTAGAATTCCCAACCAGCAAGGTTCAGAGTTAGACCCCAACCATGAAAACCAAGGGCTGTATCTGGAAAAGCAGGAGAGAAACCAAAAGGATTAGGGTTCCCGGAGCAGCCACCGGCTAGTCGATGGGCAGTGTGCTGTTGTTCAGTGACTTCCAGGTGCTCATCAGTGAATCACGACATCTGCAGCAGACAGGGAGATCGGTAATACTATCCTGTAGCCTTTAAACTTCCTGATTCCTGAACAACCACTGGTAGCTTGCATTCACCTCTTTCTGAGCCTATGTTGTAATTTCCCTATGAAGTCTTTTCCTGATTCAAATGTCCCATTTGAACTCAGAGTTTTGATAATACCCTGTTGCCATTTCTTTCTCGTGGGTTGCCTCTGAATATCAATGACATTTTTGGTTTTCAAAGACGATGAATAGAGTGTAGAGCAGGACTGGGGAAATAGGGAAATTTTTACCAACAGGTAATTCTGGAAAAAAAAGTCTTGATTTCTTCAGCTAAAGCTTCATGTAGTGGTTAGCTTTCCATTGCTGAGATAAGACACCATGAGCAAAGCATGCTATAGAAAATACTGTCGTTGGTGTTCGGGGTTGTAGAGGGGTAGGTTCATCACTATCACAGCTAGGAAGTGTGGTAGCAAGCAAGTATAGCGATTAAAGCTGGAAGCTGGGAGAAGAGGAGTCACATCCCCAAACCTGAAGAGGAAGCAGGGAGAGGAAATTCAGAATTGCCAAGTCCTTAAGCTCTCAAAACTGGTGTGACAATACTTCCACTAGCAAGGTCATACCTACCAAACCTCCCCACATAGGGTCACCAACTGGGCACCAAATATTAGAATTGTACATTTGGATATCTCATACCTATGGGATACCTATGGGAGCTATCTCATTCAAAGCACCACATCTTCTATAACAAAATCCAAGTCATGCTACAGAAGAACATGATCCAAACTTCAGTGAACTGACTCCTTAAGACTGAGTTTGCCAGTGCTGCAGAAGTAGCAGCATGCCATTGCAAGAAAGCAGGTGAGACTTTAGGAAATATTTGGTGTGCCACAGACCCCTTTTGATAGACTGGAAAACCTCATATTCTCAAAAAAAATTTAAGGATATAAAATAAAATACAACATTATAATAGAAGGCAATTATATTCAAGTATAAAAACAACTTTTTAGGAGAGAGAGAGAGAGAGAGAGAGAGAGAGAGAGAGAGAGTGTGTGTGTGTGTGTGTGTGTGTGTGTTTCTGTGTGTCTGTGTCTGTGTCTGTGTGTCTGTGTTTGTCTATAAGTATATTTCTGTGTGTCTGTTAGTACTATACATCTGATGATTACCATAGCTTCAACATCATAAGAAGGCACAAAATTTTTGAATAATTCTTACAATGGTAATGCAATAAGGCTGAGAGTAGTGACAAAGTGACCATCAGAATTTTGTTATCTGTATTTATAGAGAAGGATAATAATGAATCTTCATTTGAGATTAGCAAAAATAAAGTTGTGATTTTTTTTCACCCAAGTTCACAGAGCCAGTGTTAAGAATTTCTCATTTAAATGTGTGGGAGGTCGTTTCTTACACTCCAGTGTACTTGGGAAAAAAAACCTGGATGCTAGAATAAGCTCTAGAGTCTTGGATACCAAAATAGAGAGATGTTTGCAGTCTACAGTCTATACTGTGTACGTTCAGTGTTCTTGGGGTAAAAAAAAATCAAAAGAATACTCAGACATGGTCAAGGAAATTTCTAGAAAGCAGAGAAAGGTCAAAATATTGAACAGAAAGTCATTTTCAGCACTAGCACTGTCTGCAGGTAAGCTGGGCACAAGAGAGATGACATCTCTTTATTAAAAGGTCAGACAGGGTTGTCTGTGAATGGACCTCCCCACAGGAGGAAGAAGAAGATATCCCCATCCTCCTCCAGAGTACTCCCTGATAATATCTTCCAAAACATTGGAGCAAAATAAACATAATAAAATCATTTCTTACTCTCCTTTTGGAAAAATATCACTATATCTGGTGTAAAGATTAATCCCATCTCCTCCAACCTTGGAGAATATGGCCAAGGGGGGAAGCCATGCAAGGAGGGAAATGTCAATTTCACTCACATGATCCGAATTACATGCTAGAAATTTCAGTTCTTTTGAACAACAGAAAATTGCTTTTATATTTAAGCAAGCATTTGTTCTTGGGAAACAAAATGTTCAGCTCTAGTGGTTGCCACAGCAACTGCTGGGGCTAAAAATACCAGTATTCCATAAGAAGAAAAAGTATGTACTGAGCAAGAAAGAGAAAAGAAGATGGGAAATCTCCCGGAGGAAGGTCAGTGGCAGAAATGAGCCTCCAAAGACAACAGATGGCATGTGTCTTGTAAACTGCTTTTTCCCATGGTGCAATATATTTGTTAGAAACCTACCTCCTCTGATGTGTCTTAGTCAGGGTTTGTATTCCTGCACAAAACATCATGGCCAAGAAGCAAGTTCGGGAGGAAAGGATTTATTCAGCTTTCTTCCACATGGCTGTTCATCACCAAAGGAAGTCAAGACTGGAACTCGAACAAGCCAGGAAGCAGGAACTGATACAGAGGCCATGGAGGGATGTTACTTACTGGCTTGCTGCCCCTTCCCTGATCAGCTTGCGCTCTTATAGAACCCAGGACCACCAGCCCAGGAATGGCACCCACAATGGGCTGGACCCTCTCCCCTTGACCACTAGCTGAGAAAATGCCTTATAGCTGGGTCTCATGGAGGCATTTCCTCAAGGGAGTCTCCTTTCTCTATGATAACTCCAGCTTGTGATAACACAAAACCAGCCAGCACAGCATCCTTCTTTTCTATCTGTCTACAACTTTCTCTTCCTTCAGAATCACATATAACCATGAATAGTTCACTTCTCCAAGATCATCTTTGTCAACCATAAAGGCATATCTAGCAAGGGTGGCATCTGCAATGCAATGGCCAAAGATAAGCCTCTTCACATTGCTCCTGCTTTTGAATGGCCTGATTTTTTAATGTATCCAGTCTGTGAAATAATTGCTTAGGGGCTGGGGTGATAGTAATGTGCTTATCTAGCAAGCATAAGGACCCGAGAGTTTCCTTCCCTAGAACTCACATGAAGGAGGGAGGGGGAAGCCTGACAGGGTGGCTCATGCTTCTCATTCCAGTGCTGGGGAGGCAGAGACAGGCAGACCCCTGGTGCTTACCACCAAGCCAGCCTGATCTCTTTGGTGAGCTCAAAGCCAAGGAGAGTCTCTGCCCCATAAAACAGAGTAGAAACAACTGAGGAACTACCATGAAGGTTGTCCTCTACTTTCCATGTGTATGTGTACAGACAGACAGACGGACGGACACACACACACACACACACACACACACACACACGCATGCGCGCGCGCGTGTATATTTTTAACGAGAGAAATCAAACAACCCATTTTCCCTCCTGTTCCAGTCTCCAGTGTCTGACAAGCTTTGTCTAATGTTGATCCTTGACTTGCAGATAAGTGCCTGCTTCAGTCTACTTAGCTCCCCATTGATGTCCCCACTGCTTGCTGCACTTGCTCTTCTTTGTGGGTCTCTTCTTTCTTGGAAACACCCCTTCTAAGAGAACTGGCACCACAGATTTCCTATGTGTGCATTTATTAGTCTCAATTTCAGGCTCTAGGGAGCTAGAGCCTAGCAATAACCCTCTATTCTATTCCCCATCGTGTCCAGCATGCTGCCCAAACCACATTTGTTGACAAAATCTGTTCCACTCCCTAAGGAGGGGAAGAGAAAGGTTGGGTGATAGGAAGTATTGGGTCCTGTGATAAGTTTACAGGTTAGGGCACTAGGTGTACCTATAATAGGAATTTCTTGAAAAACTACTTCCCTAAGAATAGCTTTGTATGACTTCTTCCATACAAGAGTGCCAAGCCCAGAACAAAAACCTCAGATCCACACAAATGTCATTGTACTCCCAGTGTTTTTGGTCTGAAATTAGGTAGCATGCTAGAAAGAGCGTAATAGTAGTATCCTATTCCAAATACACTGAGGACTTTCAGCAATGACTCTATACTCCAGGGAAAACACTACTAGGAATCGGAACCAGAAGAGCAGGTCTCCGTTTTCAGCCCCCACTGTCTTCCATAGACAAGATGTAATAGACAATAGACCATGCTTAGATACCTAACTTCTTCACTTGGACAAACGGGGTACTCAGAGGATCACATTAGCTGACAGTATTTGTGTGTTTGGAAAAACACATTGCTTTACAAACTGTAGACAACACCAGGAATTAAATCTTTCTACTAAATAATTTCCCCAAATGCATCCCACTTAATCGCTTAAACCTATTTTTATTCCTATTTCCCTAGGTTATGGCAAGGTCTCTAAATTCTCTTAAGTCCAATTAAATTAAGAGAGCCAGTTTTCATGACCAGTTTCATCATAGGTATTGTTCCTGCATTTATGCATGATTTCTTTGCAACTCAACCTTTACCTGTCCCATAACAGTATATGTAATGAATGAGGTAATGATGGCTTAGATTTGCATAGCAAATTTGCATAGCAGCTATAGTATATAAAACCATCTCTCCTCACCCGAGGCAACAAGTCCCACCTGCCCCATCAATCACTACCCTGGAATGTGAAACTCCAGGCGGGCTGCTGCTGAAACCGAAAAGAATTGGACACTGCAGTAATATATGAAGTAAATATGAAGACAACATGTGGCAGCCAACTGCCCCTCCTACCTTCCTCCCCATATTCATGGCTGTATAGCCAACAAATATGTTCCCAGGCAGAGAAGATGAAGCTGCCTCCAAAAGGCTACCCTAGAACAGTGTCTGCCTCCCAGGATCAGGCCTGTCATGTCCACATTCTACAGTGATGGGAGTTTTGGCGCTGAAGAGGCTGCTGAGAGATGCTGTGAGGAAGGAAATGGTGCCCTGGTGTCCAGCAGCTTATGGGGTGCTACTTGGCACTCTCTTCACAGGTCAATCTCTTCTAGATGATTCTTTAACTCCCTCAGATCACAGTGAACTTGTGCAATGCTTTGGTCCTTATTATCCTTTTAGAGAAGGGAGACCACCATGCCTAACACAGAGCCTGTAGAATATGCAGGCAGAAAGAATTCACTTAAAGTGATCTATTCAAATGGCCTTAAACAGCTCAGACCTGTTTCCAAGAGTCTAATTCATACCTGGATCTTGAAGAGAATCGGAATTTCTTATTGTTAAGTTATGTAACCCCTTCCAATCTCATCGTGCCTCAGGAATATTGATGACTCAGATACTTGCTTGCTAAATCTATGCGTGATAACAATTTTATTTTCATTTACTTTCTAGGTTGTTTATAAGCATTTACTGTGGGTGGCCATCATCCAGAAAGTCTTCTATTGGGGATGACATAGTCATCAGTGTTCAACTCTAGAGAGTAACTAACTGATGGAAATCGGGAGGGGAATGACACCAGCAAATGTTAAGAAGTCTATGAGTCTGCATTCGCGGTAAGCCATTGTGCTCCAGAGTCAGCCTAGGCTTTGTAACTTTGCCTTGCCATTTTCTGGCTTTATGATTTTGAGAAACATAGAAACTCTGAACCTTAATGTATTTATCTGTAAAATGAGGGTGTCACAGGTGCTCCCCTCATTAATAAAAGGACATAAGAGTCAATGCTTGGCTGATCCACAGAACTCAGAAAATACCAAGAAAGCTATTCAGTGGAGTGTGTTTGTTTTGTAACTTACCCATAAACATGTGCTTGTAAAGTGTCAGGCATTGAATTCAGCAAGAAGACATTAAAATATAAATAATCTCCAGTTTCAGCCTCTGGGTATCTTAGTATTTAGAGTGGTCAGTGAGGAGGTGAAGTCCTAAAGAGGCCAGTACAACACAGAATACAAAAACAATGCCCATACAGATATAAGAAATGAAAATCCACAATGATGGTCTAGCAGCTAATGTGGGCACAACCTACTCTGAAAATCTATCATAGAGGTCCAGTAGCTAATGTGGGCACAGCCCAGTCTGTGGCCATGGAGGAGTTTCCTGGATAAGTTGGGTCTAAAATACTTTGGAAGAGGTATGCGAGAACTAGATGGAAACAAGGATATAGTAGAGGTAAGGAGGGAAATGTATCACAACCTGGAGAATTTAAAGTATTTATCCAACTGCAGTTATGATATTGGTGGCAGGAAGAGAAGAAAGGTTTCATGTTCTATCATGAGAGCATATTCGAAGGTCATTGAATTTTCAAAGAGCTGCTAACACTACAAATTTCTCTTAGTCATAAGACCATATTGTAAATCTCTATGGTAACCACCAAAAGAATATTTAAAAGTGAATAATGAAGAAAAGTTACAAATAATAAAGATGTTTATTAACAGAAAAAAGAAGGAAGAATAAAAATAATCAAAGAAGCATTTAAAATAGAAAATGCATGTAGTAAGATGAGAAATTATACCCATTACACTAAATGTGCATAGATTAATACATGAATTAAAAATAAAATGTATCACACTGGATGGATGAAGCGTATACTATATTCTTTATGGAAAGCTTGTCTTAAATATAAAAGCCTAGAGAGGATGAAAGTGAATGGGTGAAAAATAATGATTTGAAATACTACTGACTGAGTAAAACCACTTAGGCTAGAATGATTTTGAGTAAAGTAGAGCTCATCCCCAAAGCATTTAAAACATGTGATAAGCAGCTTTAAGACATAGATACAGACATGTAGACATAGAGATGTGTCCATAAAGATATCTATATCTATAGTAGAATTACAACTATACATGTCTATATATATATCTAGATCTAGATGATATACTCTACAATATTAGTATTATATATACATATATATACAAAAATCTAATCAAATGTATTATACTTTGTGTTGGCTCATAAACAATGCCTAGGCAAATTCCAAATTGTAGTATTTCAAAGTATATATGTCAGACCATAGTGGATTTAGGTGAAAATAATAGCAGAAATAATTTTTAGACAGTTCTCAGATTTATAGGAATTCATTGGTACTCCCTCAAACAACCACTAGTTCAGAAAAGTAATTGCAACAAAAAATAGAATGTTTAAAAATAAATAAGTAGAAAGGCATAAAAATATAGCTATTTAGATAAAACCAAAATGGCACTCGCAGCTAAATGTAAGTACATGCCTTAAAGTGTGCACAATGAAAAATACTAAGAGCTGACACAGATAAGCTCTCATAAAGAGCAAACTGAAACAAACTATCATCAAATTAAACCTAAAGGGGAAGGGAAAGGATATAAAAGGAGTAACAATAGGAAGCTGAGTCTAGACAGAGTCTAGACAGAGACAGTCTAGACCTCTCTGGGGGGGTAGGTTCTAGATGGCAGGTGAGTAGCCACTCCCTTTAATTTTTATATTTCCCCAAAGTTGGAGAAAAGTCATTACTGATTGAGGGAGGGGGACCACATTACCCTCGGTTATTTCCTGTCTTGCTTATTTCTTGGATGGCCATGAAGTGAACACCTCCCTCTACCACATATCCCTGTCACCATGAACTGCTGTCTGAGCCTCGCTTTCTGCCATGCTATCCACACCATGACAGATTGAAACTCCCTGAAATCCTGGTCCCAAGCTTACTTTCAGCCACAAATTGATCCTCTTCAGTCCTAACTCTCACTCATTCACTCCCCATTTCTGTTGAACCCTGGGCAGTGCATCTCGTGGGGTTGCTCTGTTCTCTTTATTTGGAGAATTACTTTTGACTCTGATCTTGGGTGTCCTTCTTAGCTCCTCTATAATGGCTTTAACATGGCCGGCTTCTTCTGTGATTGAAACTGTAGGAAACGTCAGACATTCTTAGGCTTCTAGAGTCAGAATCTGGACTTGGACTAAGAAGTTGTTTTTAAAAAAAAATTAATAAAGCATTGCTCAAGACATTGAGTCCCCTGGAGATAAGAACTCAGCCTCTTCTGCAAACAAAGAACTCAATGAAAGCTAAGGCCTATGTGTAAATGTATTTTTGTTGAAGCTTTTCCATTGAGAACTAGGGAGGGCAAACTGCTTTAGATAAAATGAGAACTGACCTCAGCTGACCCAAAACTCTTGCCCAAAGGACAAAACAAAGCCCCAATCAAACTCTGATCTCAGGAAAAGTTCACAAAAAGGTCAGAAAGGGAGGGTAGGTGAGGGTGGAGACTGAGAAATAAAAACATTGGTATGATCTCTTCCTGACCAAGAGCTGCACTGCCAGACTGTCATAAGAAAGGCTGTGTGTGCAGACAGCCAAGCCCATCTGAAGCCAATAAAGACATCAACTCACTAGAATGTTCTACTTCATTCCTAAAGAAATGGTTCATTTGGACAGGTTCTTAGAGATTAAAACAGTTAAAGTCTCACACTCCTCTCCTAGTAATGTGTAGGCAGGGTCTGAAGAGTTATTGAGCATTCAAGTGTTGCAAAGATTTTTAAAAGAAGGATAACAAAAAGATAAGGCAGCTATTGTGTGGACCAGCTTCTTAGAGCTGCTAATATATGTTGACTGGACCTTAGTCAACATCTCTAAGAGCACAGCAAATGCACAGCCTGATCCCAAGAACTATGTGTGACTTTGATGTGCCATGAGAGAATACCAAGCAACATTAAAAATTAATCTGCATTGAGAAACCCATGTGTTCATAAAAATTGTTTAGTCTTGAGCTTTAAGTCTATGGCACGAAATTATAAATCACTATGTTGTGCCCCAAGCTTTACCTTAAAGGGTCATTAGGGAGAAAGGACTGAGTTGAATGGATTGACGTTTTGATTTAATGTGGCACAGATCATATTTTATTGGAGACTTGGGCAACCATTTGAAGGGAAGAAATAAACGACCTGGGCAAAGCATGCTTTGGGTAACAGTTATCAAACTTGTGCTTTAATCACTTAAACTACAACTTGCCTGAATAAGGTCAGTACATAAACAGTGAGCATGTCTGCAGCTCTCAGAGTTTTGGCTTTACCACTGTGCTCCTCTCCCATTGGACTATAAGCTTTTCAAGGCCATAGTCAACTCTTATCCATTTTTCTACCTACAATACATATGATGAATTGAAAAATGTGACCCCAACCAGAACAAAGAACAGGAAACTGGTCCAAAAGACAGAAGTCTTTCACTGGCTTGGCTAGTCTTTGTAGATGCTGGCTATTTTTTTTTTTTAACTTTTTGTCAACTTGACACAAGCTTGAATCATCTGAGAACAAAGACTGAAGTGGAAGTTTCTGGTGATGTCATGTGATGTAGATCCACAAGGTGTCTTGCTGAGGCAAGACTGGTGGGAGGACACATGCTGTTTGGAGAAAGTATAAACAAAATCCAATCGACAGTGATGGGGTGCTTATCTAACTAGCTTTGTATCAACTCTTCATCTCCGCTGATCTTTCACTTCTTTGAGAGAACTTGTCCTGACACTCATGTTGGTCCTGGTTGCTCCCACTGACTTGTGCAGATTTGGTGGAGACCTGGCTGTTTCTGCTGGATGGTGCTATCACTGCTGATTCATGTTTGGTGTCCTGACACTAGTGAACTGGAATGCTGGTATCCCAACAAACAGAGATTAGAATCACCCCCAAAGAACTACTACTTCTAAACAGGTTCACATCCTCTTGTCCTATTTGCCTTCTTTCCCCCCTACCTTTGGCTGGTGGGCAAGAATGGAGTTCAAAGTGTTTGAGAACCCTTAATAGAGTAGGTTTGAAAAAGCCAACCCTACAAAAAACCCTCAGTTAAGGAATTGCCTCCATCAGATTGGACTATGGGCAGGTCTGTGAAATATTTTTGTTATTGATTAATGGATGAAGGCCCCACACACTTTAGGTGGTGTTATCCCTAGGCAGGTGGTCCTGGATAAGTATGTAAGTAAACTGAGTGATCTAGGGAGAGCAAGCCAGTAACTAGCCTTCCTCCATGGTTTTTATCTCTGTCTCTAGCTTGAGCTCCTGCCTTGACTTTCCTCAGTGATGGGCTGTGTTCAGGACACATAAGCTAAATATACTCCTTCCTACCTGAGTTGATTTGATCATGGTGTTTATCATAGCAATTAGAAAGTGAACTAGAACAGATTGAATGACGTAGGAGAAGAGATGAAGACATTTGATACTCTGGTTAGGGAAGAAATTAAATAGATAGTACAGATATCTCAAATACTTATAGTCCCTACTTTTTTTTATCCCACTAGCTACACAAACAATCATGTTTTTCATATATGGATATGAAAGACAGCAGTAGATAGACACATTGACCGCTTATCCTGTACTGTTTTACAGAGAGCAGAGGAGAAAAGTTAATTCAACACTAAATATATGTTGAGCGCTGTTTTTTTTGGCCAGGAATTATACATTATAGTAAGATTTGCCTCAGCCCTTGAAAAGATTGTGGTCTGATAAATAGGGAAATACACACATTGGTACACCCCAGGTGCTGCAGACATGCCCACAGAGAAACGTGAGTCTACAAGGAGAGATTCAGGAAGAACTATAGAGGAGACTCCGAGGCAGCTAAACCCAAGCACAAGATGGAATTGGCATCCTATGAGAGCTGTACTCTGCTTTCAAAATTCTGCCTGTTACTGCACCCTCTGGAGAGTACAGGGCACTCTCACACATGTAATAAGAAAGAATCTTAATCACCTCCCAGAGGCCGCACCTCTCAATGATATTCTACAGGGTTTACTTCAACATGAATTTACAGGGGAAACAAAGCATTCAAAACAGTAGCAAGTTTTGGGCCTGTGATTCCAGGGCAAGGGAGAGACAGAGAGAGAGACAGGGAGAGGGACAGAGAGAGAGAGAGAGAGAGAGAGAGAGAGAGAGAGAGAGAGAGAGAGAGAGAGAGAGAGAGAGAGAGAGAGAGATATCTGTAATTTTGGTCTCATTTAATCATAATAAACTTTAGAAGAATGATTTTACCACTTTTACTGAGTTGCAGAGAATTTAACTCATTTTCTCATGAACATTACTTTTAATATTAAATGTTAAGATTTTATATATAAATTAATTTCACTAAGTGAATACCACTGGAGGAGTCACTTTACAATCAAGAAAATTAAGGCCCCAGAAAGTAGGGGGAAGAATGAAACAGCTGATAATGTCATATTTAGAATTTAAATTACAAACCTATGACCAGCCATCTTAGTTAGGGTTTCTATTGCTGCGATAAAATACTGTGGCCAAAAGCAGCTTGGGGAGGGAAGGGTTTATTTCAGTTGGTACCAGGGAAGTCCATGCAGGAACTCAAAGTAGGAACCTGGAGTCAGGAATTGATAAAAAGCCATGGCGAGGCGCTGCTTACTGACTTGCTCTTCATGGTCTCCTCAACCTGCTTTCTTACACAACCAAGAACCACCTTCCCAGGATTGGCATCGCTCTCAGTGACCTGGACCCAGGAATACTCATCATTAATCAAGAAAATGCTCCATGGGTTTTCCTACAGGTCCATGTTCTGAAGGAATTTCCTCAGTTGAGGTATTCTTCTCTCAAGTTGACAAAAAATCAACCAGGACACCGGTCACTGGCCCAGCCTGAAATATCTGACTTAGTCTGACTCTTAAAAACTATGTTCCTTTCTACCCAGCACATCTGTGGCTGGACAAACACTCTGCTTATATAATCACAGCAACGTATTTAACGTAAGGAATAACCTCTTAAGAAAAAGAAATGCCCCAAAGGGAATAGATTGTAAGTAGCCATCCATTTCCTTGGATGTAGCATTGTGGAGGTAACGTAGCAGTTACAAAAGCCATTATAGATAGACATTAACATGTTGAGCTAAATTACTACTATGGGGTTGAAATCCACAAGTCCCCAAAACAATAATAGAACAAGTTTCAGTTTGACATTTTCCCATATGATTTCTATAAAAAAAAATCAATTTGGAATCTTTGTTATTTCCAAATATTGCCATAAGGCAATATATTTAGTCTTAATCCTTGATTCTCATTTTGTTCACATGCTGATGATCTAAAGCTCTATAGCTCTGTAGCTTGCAGCAGGCGTCGTGGCCTCAGAAAGCAGTTAGTGTAGGCATGGGTACACATTGTCACTTTGACAAGGACATATCAAAGTCAATCTGTTGAACGACAGGGAAGGCTTTTCTCACTCCTAAAACAAGATACAAGTCTAGCAGCTTCATTTCCTGCCTCTGAACATTGTAACTGCTTAAGACATGTGCAAGAAGGATGCTACTTAGTGCCATTGTATGAAGTGGAATTACTGTCATTGAGAGCAGAAAAGGGGATGGACAGTAGAGTCATGGTGACCTCACTGGGGCACTAAAGTAACCAGCTTTGGAAGTTCTCATTTCAGCTTCCTCTCAAGGAAGAAGCAGACAGTCTTGTTCGCTTGCTGTTTGTCTGTTTATGCCACTTGTCTTTAGTTTGTCTAGGAAACTATGAAATAAAAAATTAGAGAAAATAGTTTATAAATCAAAATTATTTTTATGATCATTGGACTTTCTGAAAAACAGAGATCTGGGAAAAAGATAGCCCTAGATTTCAAACTCATGTCTTCATTGAGCCAATTCAGACATCTTGAAAAACAATATTTAACCTCTGTGGGACTCAGGCCTTAAAGTTTAAAAGTAAATGCTACAATAGTATTTTTGCAAAGTAGTATGAAATGTGATTATGTACATTTGGTGCATACTGGACATTAATAATAACTACTCATTCTGTCTATTGATTTGTTGTTCTTCTGCAAAAACAAATGATACAAGAAAACTTAGCTCACCTGGTCCGCAGATGTACTAACAGAGACAGTTAATAAACTCATCCAACATGTTATACACCTTGAGTCTGTCTAGAAATTGAAATGGAGTGAGTGAATTGATCAGGGAATAGAAAGAAGGTGCTGCTTCTTGAAGAGGGGGTTGGGAGGTACCAGTGCAAACACGGATGTTGAAAGATGCGCAAACACAGTGGGCAAGGGGGTCCCACAGCAGCCTGTATCTTCTTTGGTATTCTTCCAGCTGTTAAGTGTTCTTGAAACTAGAAAACAGAAGTACAAACCATGCTATAGATAACTAGATATCACAACCAGTAATCTAGATGAACCTAGGTAAAGTTTTGTTGTTGTTTTAGTGGGGAAAAAGGGGTGGAGAGAGTCATAGACAGAGAGAAAGAAAGAGAAAGACAGACACACATATAGGGAGGGGAAACCAGGTAGGGAGGGAGGGAGAAAGAGACTCACTGTACAACCATATGATATGAGTCTGGATTCACCATGGAGCCCAGATTAGCTTCACATTTGTAGTTACCTCCCCACCTCAGCCAACCAGGCACTGGGATTATAGTTGTGTGAACCACTGTGCCTGACTGCTTTACCCTCCTACTAGGTCTCTTTGGCGCTGCCATTCTCTTATTAAATGTGACTGTGCTCTTAGACATTTGATAATATTCAACAGTTCTTCAGAACTCCAAGTTCTTCCACATTTCATTTTATCAGTTCCACTTAAAATATTAAGTTGATACCTTTAACTTTGCTCTTAAACTAGGGCCAAGTCAGCTTTTCTCCAAAGAGTGCTGGCCGTATGATTCTACTGTCTGAATGCCAGGAGGTACACTGAGCAGAGAGTTCTAGCTTCAGATAAGCAGTTGAGAATGTATGACTGTTCCTACCTGTTTTGTAGCTGACTTGCCTTTGCAGCAAGAGTGCTGAAGTGTGTGCTCTGAGTTTACCTGGCCCCTCTTTGTGGCCACTTAATCTCATTAATGTTTTCAGGCTATGCCTAGTAAATGTTTTCCCACGAAGCTACCATATTGCATGTGTTTCTCCCTCTGCCTATTTCTGCTGTAGTTAGACAATCTAACAGAGATCACCAAACTCATTTCCAATTCATTGTGGTATAGCTTTCTGGGCTACCTTGTAGAGGTAAACCACTTGACCGACTCCTCGAGAATGTAATATGTGATAAATTGACCTCCAGGAGCAACCCTGTGCATAACTTCTCTCTTCCCTCATCTCCGAGTAGAGCCAAAAGATCTATTGGAGGACAAATCTGGGGGCCTCAGATTTGTGGGTGCACACAATGGGGGCCACCTATTTACCTTATACCTTCAGATCCCATCCTTCCCAGTCCTCAACTCTGCCAACTTCTACTGAAGCAGGGCACAAAGGAAGAATATCTTATTATTATGTTAGGTTATTGAAATTTGGGGCTGAGTTAGTGCTAAGTTTTGGCCTACTCTAACTGTGCCCTCAATTCTAAAGCACCTCTTTAAAGCAAAGTGACATTTTATCTTCAAATACTAAAGCAGATTAGAGGCCCTGTTAGATTACTTGATTTTCATCCCTTCACACTCCCCAAAACAGTCACAGCAATGATCTATTTTAAAGAATGCTAAAAATAATCCAGCTGAGGGTGATGGTAGAGACTAGTGAGTCCAGCACTTGGGAGGCAGAGGCGGGAGAAAAGTTGAGTCTGGGTGAGGCCAGCCTGGCTGGAGAGCAAGTTACAGAGCAGCAAGAAAGACAGATCTGAATTTGCCTTTTATATGAAGCCCACTCCTGAGATAACTTAACTATATCCCCAGAAAACAGCCTTAATCCATGCTAGAGGCCAGAGTACCCATGACCTTTGCTCCCTTTTAAATTCCAGCCTCCAGCAATGTGTTAACATTGGAGAGCTGACACATCAACTTTCAAACTATCCTTTTTTATAGCTCAACCACGTATTGCAAATAGAATAAGCAAACTAAACTAATTTAATTTTTGAAATATTAACAAGGATAGATATTGCATGGATGTTGGTTACAACTAATGATATTTCACAAGGAAGTAAGTTAACAGCTGCCCATTATTTTCAAGTAAACAACACAACTTCATAACTATAAGAGCCTTTGGGTGAGAAGCTGAGCTCAAGAATTCTAAGATTTTAAGATGAAAGGGAACACTTGTCATTGGTCGTTGAACTCTTTGAGACAACATCTAGTTCATCTTTACACCCTAGAGTCTAACCTTGAGTCTCATAGTTAGAAATTACATGATTTTGGCCAGATTCATTGAATGTGCATTGGAAAACCCTGGGGGGAAATCCTTCAGAATCCTTCAGAAGTGGTTAATATACAGTGAGGAGGTAAAGTAAGGTAAGTCCCTAGAATTTCAAGTCAACACATTGTGTTAAGAAGATGTTAAGATGGGTACTTTTTTAATAAGGAAAATAAGTGAAATCAAACCTTAAAATTCATTTAATACTCGGTGTGCTTATTTCCGCCCAAATTGGGGTAAAATGAAATAAATTACAAGGCATTAGTAAGAGATGTTATATCTCAGAGAAATGTTGCCTTAGAAAAAATGAAGTTAGCTGAATCAAACACTCACATTTCTTCTATGAAACTGTATTTAAAATAGAGAGGAAGGAAGAAGGGGACATATGAGCCCAGGTCTACACAGGTTCTGGGATGCTCTGATACAGACTTACGAGAAGAGCTAAGCCTGCAGTGACCAAAACAGGTGAGAAAGATTGACAAGGCCCTTCTGTGATGAGGACCCTCCCTTATTTCAAATGTCACCAAAAGGTGACATCAGCTCCTCTTGTGTCAGTTAGGAAATTAATTCACAAATCACATAGTGAATTTGGAAGTTATGTTGGGAAGAAATGACAATAAGAGCTAGCATCAATTCCCCAGAACTCGAATCAATAGTGCCCAATCTTGTTCCGTCTCAGAGCCTAGAAACCAAGGAACTAGAGTTTAACCCAGTTGTAGGCGCCATTGTTCATTAAACAGAATGCTCCTAGATTACCACGCTTTACATGTCTTTTTAATAAGATAGTAAAATTCTAAGCAGTAAAACAGCATCTCTGCTTTAAATAGAGAATTCAGGGGAGATGGAATCTTGGGGGAGCAGTACACTCCAGGCACTGTATCAGGTATGGTCCTGGAATTTATTGGTGAGTTACTGGAAGACAGGGCTATTTTGTTCATTTGTCTCTGTGTCCTCTGTAACACCCAATGTGTGGGGGATGTTCAAACCTAGTATTATTGAGCTTCACTGAAGCAAAACACCATATCTACCAAGCTTTTACCTGTACCCCACCCAAAATTATGACACCCCACTGGGCTTCATCAAAATAGAAAGTAGTGAGCAGAAGCCCACTGCAGTAGAACTGTCCACCTTTATCTGCAGGGGATATTTTCCAAGACTCCTAATAGATGTCTGATACCACAGATGGTGCCTAGTCCTATGTACTATGTTCTTTTCTATTGGTTAAGATTCATTAATATCTCTTTTGCATATATGCTTGTGATAGATAAATTTAGGAATTAGTTGTAATATGTGATAATAAAATATAACAATAATAACAGTTTATTATACTATTATATAATAACAGTATATTACAAAGTATTATTTATTTTTTCTCTCTATTAATAACTTTTACTGAAGATTTTTGTAACAATAGGATAAGAATTTCTTTCCTTATTAAGTTGAAAATGTCTATTCTTTTGATTCAAAGATCTATGTTCTGACTTCTTTTTCTCATGTCCAAATGACCAACATCACTTATCTTGTACTTTGTGGTCATTAAGCAAAGGCTACTAGACCACAAACCCCGAGATGCTAAGACATCTGAGAACTGAGATGGCTGAGTGACTGGTGGTATATACAGCACAGGTAGCATAGAAAGAGGCATGAGAGAATGAAATAGGGCAGCATCTGATCTCATCTTCCTACTCAGAATGGCAGGCAATTGTTTATTGTAGAAGTAGTTTCACTTAATATTTCTGAAACGGAATATATGATGGTAACTTCAACCTTATAAAATGAAATATAGATAAATTTGGAATAATGAACTCATAATTTGCCATCAGGGATGGAGAAATAATATTGGCATTATGAAATCTTGTGCTCGCTTCGGCAGCACATATACTAAAATTGGAACGATACAGAGAAGATTATCGTGGCCCCTGCACAAGGATGACACGCAAATTCATGAAGCTTCCATATTTTTGATATTAGCCCAAATGCTTGAATTACCCTAGATGCACAGAACACATGAAACTCAAGAAGGGTGAACAAAATGCGAACGCTTCACTCCTTCTTTAAAAGGGGAATAAGAATACCCTTGGGAGGGAATAGGGAGGCAAAGTTTAGAAGAGAGGCAGAAGGACACCCATTCAGAGCCTGCCCCACATGTGGCCCATATATATACAGCCATCAAACTAGATGAGATGGATGAAGCAAAGAAGGGCAGGCTGACAGGAACTGGATGTAGATCTCTCCTGAGAGGCACAGCCAGAATACAGCAAATACAGAGGCGAATGCCAGCAGCAAACCACTGAACTGAGAATAGGACCCCCGTTGAAGGAATCAGAGAAAGGACTGGAAGAGCTTGAAGGGGCTTGAGATCCCATATGAACAACAACGCCAACCAACCAGAGCTTCCAGGGACTAAGCCACTACCTAAAGTCTATACATGGACTGACCCTGGACTCCAACTGCATACGTAGCAATGAATAGCCTGGTAAGAGCACCAGTGGAAGGGGAAGCTCTTGGTCCTGCCAAGACTGAACCCCCAGTGAACATGATTGTTGGGGGGAGGGCGGTCTTGGGGGAGGATGGGGAAGAGAACACCCATAGAGAAGGGGAGGGATTAGGGGATGTTGGCCTGGAAACCGGGAAGGGGAATAACAATTGAAATTTAAATAAGAAATACTCAAGTTAATAAAGATGAAAAAAGAAAAAAAGAAAATAAATCCTTAGGAAGATTGGTTCTTGATAGGATATTTCAGTGTATAATAGATAGGTCCAGAAGAACTCAGAAGTCTTGTTCACTGATTCTTATTGATTTAGATGAGGTGGCTCTAAATGCAAACTCTAGCCACTCTTAGGAATCTATAAAACGCAGATAGCCACATATTTTAATTTTTTTAAATAATTTAATTTATCATATGTGTGTGCATGCGTACATTTGCATAGGTGCCCAAAGAGGTCTTTAGATCCCCTTGAACTTAAGTCAAGGTGGTTTCGAGATGCCTGATATGGGCTCTCTGAACTAAACTGCAAGAGAAACAAGCAGTTGTAGCTGCTGAGCCATGTCTCCAGCCCCTATTTCAATGTGTTTTTTTAAAGACAATCATGCTTTAAACACTGAATCTTAAGCATCATTTGATGGTAGACAAGGGTAGAAATGGTAGAAAATAAGCCAATTTTATCAAACCACTGCAAGAAAGATAGCTGGGAGATATTTAGTTCCCGGAACATTGGGACCTCAATGAAGAACCAGTAATGTGCAACAGATAAAGAAGTATGCAGAAAGTTGACCTGGGAGATTACAGTCTGTCCTGAGAACTCATGTGTTAAGGGGCCCAAGTAAGCTGAGCTGGACAGCACATTGGCATAAAGGTACTCTAGAGGAAGCCAGGACCAGTCTCCAAGTCTGGTCCTAAACTGTGTCTCATTGCAAGTTGGACGAGTAGGGTTAGGAAAACCTCAAGCCAATGAAAAGTGTTTAAATTTGTAAAAGAAAAAAAAAAGAGAAAATTTTATTCTATAAAAAGTATTTAAGTATCATATATACAGGTGTATATATATACAGGTATTAGAAAATGCCATTGTCTAGACACATACCCCAATTTTTACCGTGGTTGGGCAACAACCTTGATTCTCTGGAGAAAGTGGTATAAGGCCATACATTTTGATTTCTCGCCCAGGAGTGTACTATCTACGTGTTCTACATGTGTGTATTGAGTGACTCAATCAATGACTCACCTATTCTTTTCCCCATACTTAGCTTTCATGTGTTTTCCTGAAGTACTGTATTGGTCAACTTTCCCTTTTTGCAATAAAGAAAGAAAGGAAGGAAGGAAGAAAGGAAGGAAGAAGAAAGAGAGGAGGGAAGAAAGGAGGGGGGATTATGCATAGAGAGATTTATTGGTGATCATGGTTTCATAAGTTTCTATCAGTCATCCCTTGTCCCATTGCTTTATGGCCTGTGGTGACACTAACACCACAGTGGGGAGAGTATGATGGAGCCACATTGCCTACTTCTTGGTGGCCAGGAAGTAAAAAGAAGAAAAGGAAGCAAGACCAAGATGTTAACACTTCTTCAAAGGCATGACCCCAATGACCTAGGACCTTCCCACTAGACCCCACCTCTTCAAGTTTTCACCTCTTCTTTTTTAAAACTCTTAACAGTGCCATGGGTGGCCAAGCTTCTAATGCCTTTGAGAAGCAAAAAATACAAGCTAGAGCAGGTGGGATAGGAGAATCCAAGGCCTGATGAGTGTGTAGCTTGCTCAGCTACTCAGTTTAAATCCCACCCTACTCCCTTGATGGAGAGTGACAAATATCACTTTCCTTGCTTCATTTGAAGCAGGTATTTTAGGATTGATTGGAGAAATGATTCTAAGATGACATAATGCCCAGTGACCCTATTCCTTACTCTTCCTGGATATGCTGGGACCCTGAGAACAAGATGACACATCATTCCTTGGTTATATTACCTTATATGGCAGATAAACTTACTGATGTCATCAGGATCGCATCTAATGCTAGACCAATGGTCCTCAATCTTCCTAATGCTGTGACCCTTTTTTTTTTTTTTATTAACTTGAGTATTTCTTACATACATTTCGAGTGTTATTCCCTTTCCTGGTTTCCGGGCAAACATCCCCCTCCCCGCTCCCCTTCTTTATGGGTGTTCCCCTCCCCATCCTCTCTCCCTTGCCGCCCTCCCCCCAACAATCTAGTTCACTGGAGGTTCAGACTTAGCAGGACCCAGGGCTTCCCCTTCCACTGGTTGCTACCTATGAGGTCAGAGTCCAGGGTCAGTCCATGTATAGTCTTTAGGTAGTGGCGTAGTCCCTGGAAGCTCTGGTTGCTTGGCATTGTTGTTCATAAGGGGTCTCGAGCCCCTTCAAGCTCTTCCAGTTCTTTCTCTGATTCCTTCAACGGGGGTCCTATTCTCAGTTCAGTGGTTTGCTGCTGGCATACGCCTCTGTGTTTGCTATATTCTGGCTGTGTCTCTCAGGAGAGATCTACATCCGGCTCCTGTCGGCCTGCACTTCTTTGCTTCATCCATCTTGTCTAATTGGATGGCTGTATATGTATGGGCCACATGTGGGGCAGGCTCTGAATGGGTGTTCCTTCTGTGTCTGTTTTAATCCTTGCCTCTCTATTCCCTGCCAAGGGTATTCTTGTTCCCCTTTTAAAGAAGGAGTGAAGCATTCACATTTTGATCATCCGTCTTGAGTTTCATTTGTTCTAGGCATCTAGGGTAATTCAAGCATTTGGGCTAATAGCCACTTATCAATGACTGCATACCATGTGTGTTTTTCTGTGATTGGGTTACCTCACTCAGGATGATATTTTCCAGTTCCAACCATTTGCCTACAAATTTCATAAAGTCATTGTTTTTGATAGCTGAGTAATATTCCATTGTGTAGATGTACCACATTTTCTATATCCATTCCTCTGTTGAAGGGCATCTGGGTTCTTTCCAGCTTCTGGCTATTATAAATAAGGCTGCGATGAACATAGTGGAGCACGTGTCTTTTTTATATGTTGGGGCATCTTTTGGGTATATGCCCAGGAGAGGTATAGCTGGATCTCAGGCAGTTCAATGTCCAATTTTCTGAGGAACCTCCAGACTGATTTCCAGAATGGTTGTACCAGTCTGCAATCCCACCAACAATGGAGGAGTGTTCCTCTTTCTCTGCATCCTCGCCAGCATCTGCTGTCACCTGAGTTTTTGATCTTAGCCATTCTCACTGGTGTGAGGTGAAATCTCAGGGTTGTTTTGATTTGCATTTCCCTTATGACTAAAGATGTTGAACATTTCTTTAGGTGTTTCTCAGCCATTCGGCATTCCTCAGCTGTGAATTCTTTGTTTAGCTCTGAACCCCATTTTTTTATTAACTTGAGTATTTCTTATATACATTTCCAGTGTTATTCCTTTTCCTGGTTTCCAGGCAAACATCCCCCTCCCCGCTCCCCTTCTTTATGGGTGTTCCCCTCCCCATCCTCTCTCCCTTGCCGCCCTCCCCCCAACAATCTAGTTCACTGGGGGTTCAGTCTTAGCAGGACCCAGGGCTTCCCCTTCCACTGGTTGCTACCTATGAGGTCAGAGTCCAGGGTCAGTCCATGTATAGTCTTTAGGTAGTGGCTTAGTCCCTGGAAGCTCTGGTTGCTTGGCATTCTTGTACATATGGGGTCTCGAGCCCCTTCAAGCTCTTCCAGTTCTTTCTCTGATCATCCTGAGTGAGGTAACCCAATCACAGAAAAACACACATGGTATGCAGTCATTGATAAGTGGCTATTAGCCCAAATGCTTGAATTACCCTAGATGCCTAGAACAAATGAAACTCAAGATGAACCCCATTTTTAATAGGGTTATTTGTCTCCCTGCAGTCTAACTTCTTGAGTTCTTTGTATATTTTGGATATAAGGCCTCTATCTATTGTAGGATTGGTAAAGCTCTTTTCCCAATCTGTTGGTTGCCGTTTTGTCCTAACCACAGTGTCCTTTGCCTTACAGAAGGTTTGCAGTTTTATGAGATCCCATTTGTCGATTCTTGATCTTAGAGCATAAGCCATTGGTGTTTTGTTCAGGAAATTTTTTCCAGTGCCCATGTGTTCCAGATGATTCCCTAGTTTTTCTTCTATTAGTTTGAGTGTATCTGGTTTGATGTGGAGGTCCTTGATCCACTTGGACTTAAGCTTTGTACAGGGTGATAAGCATGGATCGATCTGCATTCTTCTACATGTTGACCTCCAGTTGAACCAGCAGCATTTGCTGAAAATGCTATCTTTTTTCCATTGGATGGTTTTGGCTCCTTTGTCAAAAATCAAGTGCCCATAGGTGTGTGGGTTCATTTCTGGGTCTTCAATTCTGTTCCATTGGGCTGTGACCCTTTAATATAGTTCTTCGTATCATATTGTGGGGACCCTAACCATAAAATTATTTTTGTTGCTACTTCATAGCTGTAATTTTGCTATTCATATGAATTATAATGTAAATATCTATGTTTTCTGATGGTCTTAGGCAACCCGTTTGAAAGGTCATCCAACCCCTCAAAGGGCTCTCAACCCAAAGGTTGATAAGCCTGCCTTAGATAGTCAGGTAAGCCCTCAACACAAAGCTTTTTCTGCATTATGTTGGAGCAAGTAAAGCTGATGACCATGTCATGGACCTTCTGCTGTTCAGAAGGGCTGTCCCAGGAGCAGTCACCAAAAGAGCAGCCACAGTCACATGAGCACCAACTAAGTTCTTCCAGCAGCCTGTATGACTTAGAAAAGAGACTCCCAGAGGATCTCTGAGGCCTCAATTCTTTGGTCACCATCTCACGATGCTTGAGCTGATGACTCAGCTAAGTGGTGTCAAAGGTTCTCACTTGTGAAATTTTCAGGCTGTGAATTTATTTGCTTCAGTTGGTACTGACATGAAAGGATAATTCTCATCTCAAAGTGGATAAAAGATTGATTGTTCTAGAGAAAACTGTGAAGGGCTGTGGTTCTGAACAAAGATTTACATTTCCCTTAATTCTGTGTTCCAACATGTCAACAGCTTGGTGGAGTTTTCCTAGTAACAGAACAAAAGAAGCCATAAATCAAGGCACCTTTTAAATATATTGATGGAAACATTAAATGAGTGGATTAAAGTAAAGCAGATAAACTCCCACTATAGGCCTCAGATGCTATCTGGTGGTTTTCTTAGACTTTTGGTTATTGGAAACTAGAGTTTTCTTAAGTAATACAACAAAGGGTGTTAGGTCCAGCACAGATGTAGGCAGAGATGTAGGCAACTATCTAGGAGGCTAATGATAGTTCGAGATAAATAGTAATTAGGCTCTGGATCTGCAACATTCAAACCTCTCCACAGTCATTGAAGTTCTAATCAGTTAGTCAAGAAGATTCAAGTGAAGGTGTAATTTATTTCTGGGAATTTTGTTCACAGTGATAACTCATAACAGAAATAAGATCATTATCAAACTGCATAGTACCAATAATCCAAGGGGAAGAAAAGATAAATGGAGGAGAAGCCACATGGGGCACATGAGTCATGAAAACATGGCCTGAGGGCTGGCCAAGTGGAATTAAGAGCAGCCCACATGAAACATAGTAAGTACTAACTTGGGGATATCAATAGGAAAGTAAATTCTAACAACACAGAGAGTAGATATCTGTGCTGTTTAAGGCTTATTGTAAATAATAAAAGTTGTGTGTCTTTTACTGGGAACTGAAGATCAAGGTAGGGTAGAAACCCCAGATTGGGATTAAAAATTTCTACAACACATCCCCTGCCCTGCCCAGGGCTTAAAGCATGTGGAAATAGAACTTCCATGAAAAGAGAGTTTTTAATTACGTATATGTTCAAGGCATCAAAGAACTTAAAACTCTTTTAGTACCATAAAACATTGATTTTCTTCACTCTAGCAACTCAGAAATAGATGAGCAGATTTTCTTTAGAACCTACCCAAAATAAAGACTTTTTTATCCTTCAGGGCGGAAATCAAGACTGAGAAATGCTAATCTAGAAAAGGGAAGAAGCTTAAGTCATGTAAATAGCTTAAAATAGGCTACATAGATGGACCTTTAGTGTTCTCTGGAGGGAACTGCTCATTTTTTAGACTATAAGAAACGTTTCTTGCAGTTAAAGTACTAAAAGGAGCCCAAGTTTGTTCATGTCTACTCCCTCTGCAGAGTAGACACAGGGCCAGGATCTGAACTGTGCTTAAGCTATCGTCCTTGATAAATGCAATGACAAACTAATATCACATTCAGACCTGAGCCTGAAAGGCCCCGCCATTCGTCATGGCTTTAAACAGAATCTGTGAAGACAACAGAATAGCAAGAGCGTAGTTCTCTCTTTGCAAACTCTTCATGTCCTCCCTCCTTCTCTCTCTCTCTCTCTCTCTCTCTCTCTCTCTCTCTCTCTCTCTCTCTCTCTCTCTCTCTCTGTGTGTGTGTGTGTATCTGTATGTATGTATGTATGTGTATGTCTGTCTCTCTGTGTGTGTGTGTGTGTGTGTGTGTGTGTGTGTGTGTGTGTGTTCACTACTTATGTATGGGCATACCTGTGTGAGGATTCGCATGCACATGTATGCTTGAGCATGTGGAGGTCAGAGGTTAATATGAGGTGTCTTCATCCTCCACTGTCCACTCCACTTACTGAGGCATGGTCTCTCACTTGAACCCAGAGTTCACCTATAGGATAGACAAGCTAGACAGTAACCATGGCATTCCCTCCTCAGCTTCCCAAGCACTGGAATCACAGGCAGCCATCACATCTTCCATTATTCCACATGGCCTCTGGGAATCTGAACTCCACCCCTCACATTTGAACAGCAAGGACTTTATCCACCCAGTCATTGCCCCAGTCCCTGATTCGATCTTGAATGTTCTTTCCATTTCTGTGACCTCTAAGACTCCTCTCCTTTATCTCTCTAGTTTCTCAGTTTTGTTACAGGAGGCTGCATACAAGAAACAAGCACAAACACTCAATAAATCTGATTCTTTCACAGACAAGGATTTACCCAATGTAAGTTGTCACTACAGCCATTGTAAAACTTTGGTTTGTAGGGCTGTTTCCCAAGAGTTTTCATTGCTTTTTCTCGTCGATG
Source organism: Rattus norvegicus (assembly GCF_021556685.1). Taxonomy (NCBI): domain Eukaryota; kingdom Metazoa; phylum Chordata; class Mammalia; order Rodentia; family Muridae; genus Rattus; species Rattus norvegicus. The sequence continues at coordinate 79,605,644 of NC_141546.1, read as the reverse complement.
ACAGAAGTGTTAGAGATAGATTCTAGGTAGGGCCAGCTAAAACAGGGAATTCCAGATTCTTGTCCTTCACGCCTAGTTAGACATCCCTTTTACAGTCCTCCTAAATTCCAGCAGTGGGCTGGAGTCCAGTGCCCTGCTGGACAGCTCTACCTGGAAGCTTCCCTCTCCGCAAACTCAACTCCGGAATTTAAGTGTTATTTGCTCTCTGGGTCTCCTTATTCTTATTCTCTCTTTTAGTCTCAATTACTTAGTCTTAGTGTAGACTTAGATCATCTTTGTTCTTCTTCGTGTTCTTTAAATACACATACAAACATTTATCTTTTTAAGACAATTAAAACTTTATCGGGTAACAGTGAATTGAAATCATCATACCTTTCAAAGTCACTTGGAAAAGTGATTGAAACTGGTTTTTGTTTGTTTGTTTCCATTCTCAGGGTCCCCATTGGCTTAGATGGCTCACTATTCAACTTCCTCCTTGTCCCTATCTCTAAACCCCCTGACAACGAGTCTTCTGGAACGCTATTGTGTTTCTATCACCCCCTTGCCTTCAAAGCACTTGGGACCTTTGGTGGCATGAGCTTGTGGTTACAGACTGTTTACACATCAACAGTCAACCAGGGAGCACTGAACATGGGCTAGAATAAGGACTAGCCCAATATCATTAGTGCCTACTCTCCCAAGAGCCCACTTCCTTCAGCAAGCCTCCTCCCCACAAAGCTCTGAAGATTTCCCTAAAACCAGCTAGGGCCATGTTTGCAAAAGCTAGGCATCACTTGACATTCACACCATGATGACCTTAGACCCACTGCAACAGTGACCTCTTTGAAAACAGTGTCACTTTGGTAACCCAGTGCAGTACACAGCAGACATCCTTGTGTTGCTTTGATGAGGATAACACCATTGCCGTTATGAAGTACCATCCTGCTTAAGTTAACAGGGGACTCTCAGGGACAATATGCTGATATTCGTGACGAATTCCTACTTAGTACTCTGGTGACTGCACTTCACAGGTGTTTTTCTCAGGGCCTCTTACAGTTTTTATCAAGATAGCCATAAGAGGTTGTTAATGGATATTATTCCATTATCCTTTTTTTCCTTTTGCTGAGAAAAGCAAAGCATACTATTTTAAGAGCCATACCAAAAATATTCAAATATAAAACTAATGTGAGAAAGTAATATATTCTCTTGAATATATTACTACTCCATAAGAAGTTTTTTTTTTTTTTGTAAAGAAAAACAAATAGCACCTTATCAATTCTGTTCCTGGTAGTAGTCCTGGGAGACCAAGGGAGTCTCTGATCGTCTGTTCAAGCCCAGATTCCCCATGGTAGCACCTGAAAAGGAAAATGACTGAATGGTATCTCAAATGTCATAGTCAGCTTGATTTATTGGCTTTTTATGATTGAAATAATTCAAAGAAATACAAAGGAAGTTGAGGGAGAGAAAAAAAACAAAAGATCAAAAACTATAAAATAGGAAATAACAAAATAGATTTCGAAACAATGAGCAGAGTAAAGCTGATAAGCCTGTAGCCAAACTGATAAGGCAAGAAGGGAAAAGAGGCAAAGTTGGCCATGAGAACATAGAGGGGGAAGTCATTAACTCCTGCAGGCTGGAAAGGGAAGGAAATAGCAAGGTAGCTTTAAACCTATACATTCAATGACTTGGATAAAACAGAAGAAATTAAGAAATTGGAAAATTTTCTACCTGTAACATGAGAACCAAAGGATGAATTAAATAGCTTTTTTTTTTTAATCTGTGAGAGAAACTGTATTTAAAATTAAAATCCTCCATGAAACAAAACTCCAATCTGAGGATTTCATGGCTGAGTTGCACCAAAATTCACTGAGAAATGGTGTCAATTCTAGAGAAGCCATTATAAAACTACCAGAGGAAATGTGTTCCAGTGCAGTTGAAGAGGTAAATATCACCCTAGACCCAAGACAGATACAACATAAAAAAAAAACCAAAAAACTGTATTATCAATAGCTTGCATTCATCCTTAGTAACCACTTAGTAGTCAAAATTCTCAAAATATAAAAATATACACTGACAAACACAGCTTAGGCCAAGAATGTAAAGTTGCCTTAACTCTCAAAAATTAATCAAAATAATTTATCATGATAATTGACAAAAAAGAAAAGCCAGATAAGTTCGTTTCAATAGTTGAAGCATTAAAAAATTTAGAAAGTTCAATACCCATGCATGATTAAAATATTCTCAGAAATAGAAGAGAATTTCCTCTGTGTGATTTAAAAGCATCCAAAAGCAAACCAAAACCCTCTTATCTCACTTTTCATATTAAAAAAATTAAAATGAATTATAAATTTCAGAGCTAAAATAATGAATTGTTAGAAGAAGATAGAGCAGAAATCTAGGCAATTTGACAAAGATTTCTGAAACGGGATACAAACAATGCAGACTATAAAAGAGAAACAACTTGGCAAGGGGAACACGAAACATGTTTTACTCTTAAGATGACACATCTAGAGGGGGACAGAAACATCATAGTTTGGGGAAATGTTTAAAAATATTTACCCAATGAATAGTGTTCAGGATATCTCAAGAATAAAAAGACAGTCCCACAAATATGAGTGGGGGAGGGGAGGGGTTTGAGTAGACTTGTCTCAGTGATGACAAGTGTATTGCAAATAAGTACATAGAAAGATACCTAGCATTGCTAGTCACTAAGGAAACGTAAATTCAGTGCACACTGGGTACCACTCAGAACCCACTGCAGTGGTTATATAACAAGAGTAACCGTGTCACCTGTCAGGACAGAGAAGAACTCTAATACAGAAGCACTAACAACAGTACATCTGCTGTGAAACTGATTTTGGAAATGCCTTATAAAGCCAATGAGTAATCAAATAACTCCATTTTGTTTTGTTTTATATCTGAGTGTTTATTGTTTTTATTTTATATATAAGTGTTTTGCTTATATATTTGTATATGTGTACTGTGTGTATCCCTGAGACACTGGGAGGCCAGAAGAAGGGGTCAGATTCTCTGGAGCTAAATATGTGGGTGTTGAAAATTAAAGCAGAGACCTCTGCAAGACCAGTAAGCACTCTAACCATTGAGCTATCCCTCCAGCCCCTAAGAGCTCCCGTTTACTCATTTACCCAAGAGAAGGGACACGTGTGACTGCACAGACCTGCACCGTAATGAGGTTTCATTCATGACAGTTAGAAACTTGAAACATTCATAGCCAGTGAATGGAGGACCAAATCGTCCTGTGTCTGTATAAGGGAATGCCATTGGCAACAAAGGGGCATGCGATTGATACACCTGATATCACAGGCGGCACTTAGAAACATTACTCTAGCACAAAGCTACCTACAGAGAGTAAGATTCTGTGTGCATGAAATGGTAGGAAAGGCCAAACTACAGATCAATAGGAAGCAGGCTGTGGGGCTTGTTTTTTGTTGTTTTTGTTTTGCTCTCAGGATCAGAATATTGGAAGAAGGGAGTATAAACGAGATGAAGGAAACAGCTTTTCTCTTAATGTGGCATGCAGTCACACGAACATAAACACTTATCAAATCCCATCCAGCTATATTCCCAAACCACCAGATTTCATTGTGTATAAATTGTTCTTTCAAAAAACTTAGGTAAACGATGTATAGTGACTGATTACAGATGAATTTGCTGTATTTCCTTGCTTCAGGTGTTCTTTTTCTACACATACACTTTAGTCCCTACTTCCTAACTTAATCACAAGTAATAAAAGTTTACCACGATGCTGAACACGTTCTGATCCTTCCATCCCTTCATGAATTCCTACAGACCATTCAGATGGGTGACCATTCCCTCACTTTTACAAATTTCCATTGTTTTCAATTTCTCCCTAAATTATTTAATGCTTTGATAGACGTTGTATATACATTCTTACATATTCCAAAACATTTCTATTTAATAGTCTTTTTTCAAAGATACGGTTATTACATGAAAATCCAAGTAGATGCTAAGGACCTTTAACATGCCGTTAGATGTTTTCTCCAGGAAGGTTGTCCTGATTTTACTATCACAAGTAGGGTATAGAAAGAATGCTACCATCTTGTTAAGTATTTGCAGATACTCTCTTATAGGTCTTCACACTTCAGCCCTATCATGAATAGTAGCTTTCTCTATACATTTATGCTTAAAAACATAGTCCACGGTCCACAGCATTCATGGTACTATGCCTATTAACAGAATTCATTTAGTCAATTCACAGGGAGCGGGGCATTTGCAAAACCCTTGGGTTGTGTGACAGTCTGCTCTGAGGCCATCTTCCCAATGCTGGATACGTGAGGGTGATTCTCCATTGATAACTCCTGCCTGCCTATGTATATGTTACTGTGGTTTTTAATTCCTGGTGTTCATGACATCTTTCTCCCTTATAGCTTCAGTATAGCACAAGATCGCATTTTAGCTGTCACAGCACTTCTTTCTCTATGGTGTGTATCTCTCAGCAGCCCACCATAAGTCATCCACCTAACATAATAGCTGTGGTTTCTCATTCATTGATGTTTACCTCCTTATCATACTTTTTAATTCGTGGCTCTCATCTCTCTAAACTAGCATCTGGGAACTAGGAAAAGCAATGATCCCATACATAACTAAATGAACATCACTCAAGAGACATTTGAGCGCTCTCCTCTTTGGGTCAAGGCTGGTCAACTTTCAGCCTATCATCTCTTGTCTCTTCCTATTAGACTTAATGTTCCTTCCCTCATGCCTGCTTAAGCCTGTCCTAGTCCTGGGTCAGGAATGACCACAGCTGTCTTTGGGTCCATCGGGTTGCAGCTATATTTGAGTTACCTTAGGGTAGGACAACCACTAACTCCAAGTAATGCCTGAGGTTCAGTGTGGGTATTTTCTTTGCCCAGTTGCTCTTCTTGTACTCTTCAGAGGTATCGTCTGTTTTCCCCTTCATGAACATTCTGCCTGGTGGTCTAATTTCAACAGTCTTCCCTATCAGAGATAAGCACTGGAGGAGGTCAAAGGCTAGCTTTTTCTTCTGTGTCCAAGCAGCATTTCGCATGACCCTCAAACTTGTTTCTATTCTCAGAGCCACTCAGCCACTCTTCTTTCATCAGCATACTCTTCTGATGGTGGCCATATAATCCTTTTCAAATAATAACTGTTCTTGCAATTACGGATTTTTTTTAATTCAACACGTACTCCAAACTCTTCCCAGATCTAATCCCCCCACTCCTCATCCACCCAAGTATGTGTCCTTTAAAAAAACATTCAAGACAAATTTTTGCTGTGCAAAATAGTCTTGATTATATAATCACCCACTAGACCATGGTCCACTTACTAAGGGATTCGCCCTTAGAGAAAACCAGCCCTTTCTTTCCCAGTAGCTAACAGTTGCCTATCATCCTACAGTCAGGGGTGGGATTGTGTGTCCTATTCCCTCCTCCATGCTGGGATTTACTCTGGCACAGGTGTTGTTGTTGTTGTTGTCATTGTTGTTGTTATTTGTGGAGGGTTGTTTTTGGATATTTTATGTATTTCCTTTTCAAATTTTATCCCCTTTCCTGTCCTCCCCTCTCCCATGCTCCTTCCCCCTGCTTCTATGAGGATGCTCCCCCTCCCCCCCACCCATTCCCACCTCAACGCCCTGGCATTCCCCTACATTGAGGAAACAAGCCTTCCCAGGACCAAGGGATTCTCCTATTGATGTCAGACAATGCCATCCTCTGCTACATATGCGGGGCTGGAGACATGGATCCCTCCCTGTGTACTCTTTGGTTGGTGGTTTTGTAGCAAGCTATTTGTGCCCTTCTTCTCTCTGAGGCTACAATGTGGCTTTCTTCCGGCTGATGGCTTTCCAGTCCTCTGTCTTTTCATTCGTTGTTACTACTGTTGTCTATAGCACTTAAAGATTCATTTTAAATTTAAAATTAGTCACTTTTATTTTTAGTGCTGAAATGGTTTGGCCTTGTACTACCTAAAGATCCTTCAGACTTGCCCTAGAGGAAACCTTTTGATATAGCCCCATTAGTTTTGGGAAATTCTTGCTTATGGGCACCACAAGGTTTCTAGGGCTCTTCTTGCCTGTTTTCAAACAAAGGCTTGGAATTGGTCCTCTTTTCCAAGAAACCTTGGCCCTTTGGAGTAAGCATTTGTTAGGTTCTGCAATCTGACTAGCAGGAATATTTTTGATACTAGTTTGTCATTTGGCATTGCTCCTATAACTTCAGAGAGAACAGAAATAAGGCATTTGCAATTATTTTGCTCTTCTGTATGACCAAGAAGAGTTTTGATGAAAACTTTAAAAATCCCAAAGTCAACAAGAATATTTTCCTTAAAAAGGAATGATTGCTACTAAATGTAGAAAAATGGATAAAATTAGAAGTAACACTGTAACTGTTAGTGAAATCATCAATTGAGATAATGAGCATCAGCAGATGCTAAAACTATGGGGGGAGGGGTGCTGGGGACCCTCACAATGGAGGGATAAGGCTACCTCATCTGAACTCACTTATCAATTTAAAAAGTCTCAGAAGTGAGATACCAGACGTCATCTGCCACATGATGTATTGCACTAAATCATACATTTCACTGCTTATGAAATGTTCCTCACTAATAAACATTAAAGTTGGATGGAATTGAGAGTTTTGGTCTAACTTTTGGTTTGCAGAGAAGCCATAAAAGAAAGAAAGAAAGAAACAAACAAACAAACAAACAAACAAACAAACAAATGCAGCACTTGAAACCTTTGCAGATCCACTAAACCGTTTCTTCAACAGGTCAAGTATGTTCTAAAAGCGAAGATGTCAAAATCTTTATAAGCAAATGAAATAATTGCATCTCACGTTGATCTCAATTTAAATAACTCAATGGTGAAGTCTTTCGTGAGCAGTTGCTTGAGCGTGAAGGTAGGCTTCAAGTTAGGCACTATTGACTCCACCTGTCAGGGAAGCAAGGAAGCTACCTGCAGATCTTGACCACTCCAGCTCCTCCAAGACCATTCCCCCAGTCTTAGCCACAGCTCTATGGCGGGCCTCCTGCTGAATTCTCCCTTTTCCCTTCTCCCTCTCTAGCGGATCACATAGCTCTTCACCTCGTCCCTCGTTGCTCTATCCCACCCACCTCCAGCAGGCATTCATTCCCTCGGAACCCTCATGCCCCTCTAGCCTGCGAAGCAGGGAAGAAGCTAGCTATGTGCAGCTCTGCACCTCTCCCTCCATCCCCAGTCCAATCTTCAGGCTCATCAGCAGGTCTGGAGCAGGTCATCTCTAGCCTCTTCTCACTTTCTGCCCCCATTCCTAGGGAACTAAGCAGATCCTGAGGAAACACCCTGATTTCCTCCTTCCTGTGAACCCCTCAGCACCATCCCAGCCCATCCCCATTCCTACACATCAGCTCCCGATATGTAGAAATTCACTCTATCCAGTAACTACACCTATCAGCTCTCCTGAGAATAAGAGATGACAACAGAAACCAAGGACCAAAACACCCGCCCAACAAAGACAAGATCAGATATTGCTAGGAGACAGTTGCCTGAGTCCAGCCATCTCAGGAACAACTTCCATTTTGCTAGCAAGGTCAAAACTGAGTTCATGTTCCCAGGCCCCAGAAACAACTCCTATCCTGCTTCTTCAGGTGTTTTGAGCTTCATCTGTTAACCAGGAAAGGAAGTAAAGAGGAAAGTCGCTGAAGTCGCTGTTATCTAACCTAAGGTCCACAAGTTGTAAATGCATTGCCTGTCATGACTTAATTAACTACTGCTTTGTTCCTTTCTCACTCTGAGCTCTGGGCCAGAAGTTCAGGAGGAGACCTGACCATCAAAGCTATGCGTTAAGGACCTTGAAACCAGGTGACCCAGATAAGGCCCTGTCATCAACATTTGCTTCCTTGTTCAACCCCCTGTGTCAAAATACGATTAGACAATGCTACATTCTATTTTGCTCTTCCTCAATTTCCCTTCAGGGTTACAGTTCAGTGCTCAAGTCTATTCTGCTGCCCTGATCAATCAGTAATGGCCTGCGTATAATAAAATTGTGTCATCTGTTTAAATAGTTGTTAAGATGAATGTTCAAAGGCACAGCTCTTGACTGGTCAGCTTTTGCTGCCTAATTCAAATAAAGATCATGCTTTGCTGGACTCTTGTGATTGCTTGGGTTGTTTTGGTTTTCTAGACCCAAACAATACCAGCATCTAAGTCAGTTCCAGAGGAAAAGTGAAGTTTCTGAGCTCTGGAGGATGCTCAGGTGTGTATGGTGTTGACTGTGATCTTCCCAAACCCAGGTGCCTAGATGCCAGCATAAAACCACAATCAATAACAAGATAATATTAGTCTCCACAAGGGCCCAGCAAACCTATCACAGCAGGCCCTGGGTATTCCAACATTCTGAAGCTCAAGAAAAAGACCATGAAATAGATTTTGTGAATATGCTATGGGTTCTTTTTTAATTGAAAATAGATTATTTTCTCATATAATATATTCTGATTATAGTTTCCTCTCCCTCCATCCCTCCCAGTTCCTCCTGATTAACTACCATTCTGCCTCTCATTAGGAAAGAACAGGTTTCTAAGAGATAACAATTAAACATCACAAATGAAATCTAATAAGGTGAAGCAAAAACTTTCCTACTGAGGTTGGACAACAGGAAGAAAAGAGTTCAAAGAGCAGGCAAAGAGCCAGGTACCCATGCATCCTCATAGTCAGGAGTCACAATAAAACACTAATAGCTATAAACATATACAGGGGACCCGGTGGTGACTCTGATGGGGGTTTCTTAAAGAGAAAATGAGTAACTCCCTTAAGAAATCTGTGAAAACAAAGGGAAGGAAATGATTATGTAGTTAAGACCCGAAAGTACAAATAGACTCAATAAGAAAGTCAAAATGAGGGAAACCTGGAAAACAAAAATTTAGGAACTTAAACAGGAACCTCAGAGGCAAGCTTCACCAACAGAATGAAGAGATGGACGAGAGAATCTCAGACATTGAAGACAAGATACGAGATATGAATACCTCAGTCAATGAAAATGTTAAATCTTAAAAAGAATCCTGGCATTATGAAAAGACCTAATCTAAGAATAATAGGAATAGAGGAGAAAAAGAAATCTAGGTTATCTAGGTCAAAGGCACAGAAAATACTTTTGACAAATTCATAGAAAAAATAAATAAGGAAATGTCTATCAAAGTGCAAGAAGCATACAAAAGAATGAATAGACTGGACTAGGAAAGAAAGTCCTCTTGAGAAATAATAATCAAACCTTAAACATACAAAACAAAGAAACAACATTAAAAGCTGGAAGGGGAAAAGAACAAATAATACACAAAGCCAGACCTATTAAAATAACACCTGACTTTTCAATGGAGACTCGAAAAGCCAGAAGGGCATGGACAGATATTCTACAAACTCTTAAAATACTACAGTAGGTGGAGAAAATAAGGTATTTCATGATAAAACCAAATTTAAGCAATATCTATATATAAATCCAGCCCTACGGAAGGAGCTAGAAGGAAAACCCCAAGGTAAAGAAGTTAAACACACACACACACACACACACACACACACACACACACCACACACACACAGACACACACCACCACCACCACCACCACCACCATCACCACCACAACAACAACAACAACATAATAGCGATCAACAAACACTTTCCATTGATATCTCTCAAAAATCAATGGTCTCAATTCCCCAATAAAAGAACTAACAGAATGAATGCAAACACTGGACCAATCCTTCTTCTGCATGCAGGAAATACACCCTAATGTCAATGATAGACATCCCATGAGCCAAAAGGATGCAAACAGATATGTCAAGCAAATAGACCTAAGAAGCAAGCTGGCATAGTAATTTGAGTATCTGTAAACAAACTTCAATCCAAAGCTAACTGACATGATAAACCAAATGGACCTAACAGATATTTACAGAACATTTCCCCAAATAGAAAAGAATTTACCTTCTTCTCAGCACCTCATGGAACTTTCTCCAAAACTGACCGCATACCTGAACACAAAACAAATTTCAACAGATACAAAAAAAAATTGAAAGAACACCTTGTATCCTATCTGATCACCACCAATAAAAGCTGGATATCAACAACAGAATCAAGAGAACTCTTGCAAACTCATGGAAACAAAATAACTCACTACTGAATAAAAAGTGGGTCAGAACAGAAATTAAGAAAGAAATTAAAGACTCTACAAGTGAAAGAAACTGAATCCACAACATACCTAAATATGGGACACAATGAAGGTGGTTCCAAGAGGCAAGTTCATAGCACTGAGTACCTATATTTAAAGAAAATAGGAGCACTCTCATAATAGTAATAGCATACCTGAAATTTATATAACACCAAAAAAAAATCCATATAGGTAGATGGCAAGAAATAAACTCAGGGCTGAAATCAAGGAAAACAATAGCAAAAACAATAAAAGAATCAATGAAACAGAAAGTTGGTCCTTTTTAAAAAATCAGTAAGACTGACAAAACCTTATCCAAATTAACTAAAAGGAAGATAGAAAATATTCAAATTAACAAAATTGGAAACAAAAAGAGGGGCATAACAACAGACCCCAAGGAAATCCAGAGAATCATTAGGATATACTTTAAAAACCTGTACTCCACCAAAGTGGAAAATCTAAAGGAACTGAATGATTTTCTCAATAAATACCACTTACTCAAGTTAAACCAAGATCAAAGAAGGAATTTAAATAGAGCTAAACCCCTACTGAAATAGAAGCAGTCATTAAAAATCTGCCAACCAATGAAAGCTCAAAGGTAGATGATTTTAGTGTAAAAGTCTACCAGACTTTCAAAGAAGATTCAATGCCAGTATTCTTTAAAATATTCCACAAAATAAAAACAGAAATAACATTGCCCAATTTCTTTTACAAGGTAACAGTTACTCCAATACCCAATTACATAAAGACCTACCAAAGAAATAGAATTACAAACCAATTTTCCTTATGAACATAAATGCAAAAATTCCCAATAAAATACTTGCAAACCAAATCAAAGAACACATCAAAAAGATCATTCATGGTGATCAAGTAGACTTCATCTCAGATCTGTAGGGATGGCTCAACATACAAAAACCAATCAATGTAATCCGCCACGAAACCTTTCATCTGCAGTGGTGTCCTGCTGCAAGATATGCTAGGGCAATAGGGCAATGGTGCCACGAAGCTTGTGGGAGTCACCAACTAATACTTGACTTGGCTTAAGACCCATTTATTTCATGAGATGGAACCCACACCCATATATCAAAGCAGTGGCCAAGAACTTGACTCTAGATAACCCAGCATAAAATCAAATACTACTGATCAGGGGGGAAAAATGCAGCAATAAAATGACTCCCAATGACATCCTGCTATATTCATAGATGTTGCTTAGGCCACATCAAAGAAGCTCCATCCTTCCTACTTCAACTTCCTGAATTGATATGTTGTTACGATTGGGTACCGAGGTTAGAGGAGAGCACTTGAGTCAGGATAAAGAATGCAGAAAGTGCTGTAGAGATGACTCGGCTATTAAAAGCACTTGCTCTTCTTGCAGGGGCCCTGGATTCAGTTTCCATCACCCACTGATGGCTCACAAGCATCTGTCACTCCCAATTCCAAGGAATTCAGTGCCCTCTTCTGGCATCTGCAGCCACCAGGCATGAAAGCAATGACATTAATCCATGCAGGCAAAACACTGATACACATGAAATAAAAGTGAATAAACCTTTCAAAGAAGGGGAGGAAGAGGAGGAGAAGGAGCACGAGGAAGAAGAAGGAGGAGGGAGAGGAGAAGGCATTGGCGAGAGATAATCATCCGGGGTCACGTGGATGTAGCTATCAAATCATTGCTATCTACATCATTCTTTCCCAAGCCTTAGTTCCTCATATTCACCAACAACGGCTGTTGCTTTATGCTATCCCTTTCCGATCAGTCCAAATTACTCATCCTTGCTGTTGTCACATCCTGTTACCTGTTCCCAGGACACTTACATGTCTTCCTTTATGCAGGCCTTTCTTTGTGGATCTTGCCATTAGGACAAACTTCCCTCCTGCTATGGTTGCTGCCCACACACAGGGGAATTTGCAAGGTATGTTTTAAGCATTATGCTAACCAGACAGCGAAGGAGCTTCTACTGGGCCCCAGCACTTGTTAGTCTTCTGAAATCTGAATCCCCAAAGATCTCACATGCCTGCTGCTCAGGGCAGAGAGCACCCTCAGCCTAGACACGGTGTGCTACTCTAACTCTGAAAACATAAACAAGGAAGCAGCAGGCCACTCCTAGTTTTTCTTGGCTACAAACCTCAGTGGGCGATAAGTAAAAAACGCATCTAGGAAAAGTATTATGCATTATTCTACAATGGAGAAAAACAAAAATATGCAGCAAAATACTGGGGTATTTATGAATTGGAAGACTTGATCTTGTCTTTAGAAAGACAGGAAATTGTACACACTTAGCATCAGCCAAGCATAAGAGAACCTTTAATGCTGTTGATTTGTAACTTAAGTGTCTTCTTAGGTTCTTGCTCGTCTCCTCCTAGTTTTCTGTTTTCTTTATTCCCTCTTGCCCTTGCCTGAAGAATAAATACTATTCTTAAAACCTTCCAGCAAAAACTTCCAGCAAAAACGACTTATTCTCCTTGCTTCTATTTTTCTTCAAGTCTGCTAGACTTGAAGATCTAGGAACTCTGGCTACAGTCAGGGACTGTGGTGGTGCTGTTTATGCTATTTATGCAGGTAAGAGACAGACGGTAGATTAAAAGGAATAGAATGATTATCATCCAAGTACTTGAAAAAAATTAGCACAGAAAAGCAGAGTTGGGAGAAACAAGGAAGACTTGGGAGGGGCAGAAAGAGAACTATTATTTTGCATGTATTCTGTGTCATCCCCAATGGACATGGTTTTATTTCATCCTTTGAATTCTAAGAGACAGGCTCATTATCCCTGATTCACAGAAGAGGAAATAGAAATGCAGAAAGGTTAAGTAAATTTCTAAATGTCACATGGCAGGTGTGTGCTGTTAACAAGATTCCACACCAGCTCCGTCTGAAATCACAAAGGCTCCAAAGAGAACTGGAAAGGGGAGCCAGGCATGGTGGTGCACGCCTTTCATTCCAGCACTGGGGAGGGAGAGCCTGATGATCTCTGTGAGCTTGAGGCCAGCCTTGTCTACCTTTATAGAGTCCTGGATAGCCAAGGGTATTATACAGAGAAACCCTGTCTGGGAAAAAAAAACCAAATATGGAACAGGGAAATGGACTGGCTTAGTCAGGGTTTCTATTCCTGAACAAACAATTGACCCCTTGTCAACGCGACACACAAACACATCACTATTAAGCCTCAACCCTTACTTTCTTATTCATCCCCAAGATCTACATAACTTTAAAAGTCCCACGGGTTTTACAAATTCTTACATATTAAACTTTCAATCCCTTTAAAATTTTCAATCCCTTTAAAATATCCAATCTCTTTTAAAATTCAAAGTCTTTTTTACAATTCAAAGTCTCTTAACCATGGGCTCCACTAAAATACTCTCTTCCTTCAAGAGGGAAAAATATTAGGGCACAGTCACAATCAAAAGCAAAATCGAACTCTAACCATCCAATGTCTGGGATCCACTTCTGATCTTCTGGGCTCTTCCAAAGGTTTGGGTCACTTCTCTATCTGCCCTTTGTGGCACACACCTTGTCTTCTAGGCTCCAGCTGCCTGTACTCCATTGCTGCTGCTGTTCTTGATGGTCATCTCATAGTACTGACATCTCTAAAACACTGCTCTCTAGACTTCACCAATAGCCTCTCATAGGCTCTCTTCATGGTGCCAAGCCTCACTCAGTTCCTTTGCCTGACCCCTTTAGTCCTGGGCCATCAATTGCAACTAAGGCTGCACCTTTACCAGTGGCCTTCCATGGCCTCTCACAGTGCCCATCCTCAGCTGCTCTTCATGACCCCTTCATGCCTTCTAAATCAGTACCACCTGGGTGATTCTTACACATTTCCAAGTCCAGTCACAGCACGAGGTATATTTTGGCATCTCTGAAACACAGCCTCCTTATGCTCTCAGAAAACACTTCCCAGAAGATTTCACCTCAATGCTGGTCTCTTCTTAACCACCACTAATTTCTCCGCTAACCAGCATCAATAGTCCTAATAATGCAAAGGTTTCGCTTTAGTGGTTCTGGTATCCTGTTAATCACAGCTGATTCTTCAGCCTCAGCCAACCAAAACCACAGAATTTCCACAATCAAAACAGCAATTACCCTGATAAGAATCTTTAATGGTCCCGCTGAAATTTCACAAGCCAGGCCTCCATCATTTGCACTGTTCTCAACATTATCTTCCAAGTTCCTACAGAACATCCCACAGAGCTCTTAATATCCAATGGCTCTTCTAGCCAGCCCAAAGTTTCAAAGTCTTTCCATAGACCTCCCCAAAACATGGTCAGGTCATCACAGGAATACCCCACAATGCTGGTACCAATTTGTCTTAGTCAATTAGTCCTGCACAAACATCATGACCAAGAAGCAAGTTGGGGAGGAAAGGATTTATTCAGCTTACACTTCCACATTGCTGTTGATCACCAAAGGAAGTCAAGACTGGAACTCAAGCAGGTCAAAAAGCAGGAGCTGATGCAGAGGCCATGGAAGAATGTTAATAGCTTGCTCCCCTGGCTTGCTCAGCTTACTTTCTTATAGAACCCAGAACTACAAGCCCAGGGATGGCACCACACACCCTTGATCACTAATTAAGAAAATGCCTTTTAGATGGGTCTCTTAGAGGCATTTCCTCAAGGGAGGCTCCTTTCTCTGTGATAACTCCAGCTTGTGTCAAGTTGACACACAAAACCAGACTATGGAGAATTGATGGATACTAGGATATCAATTTTAATTATATATATATATATATATATATATATATATATATATATATATATATGTCACTTCTTCAAATATACCTATCCTTGACAATTTTCTTTTGAAAAGATCTGGAATCGGATGGCTTGACAGTACAACTAGCCAACCCAGAAAAGGAATTTGAAAAGACTGCTCAGGTATCCAGGAGGTGTGTTTTCAATTTATTGAAAGGTTGGATATACAGAAGGCTTATAATAAGAAGAGAGGAAGAAAATTAGGAAGAGGAGATTATATGTACATATGGGCGACATCATCTGCATGACATTGTGCTGAAAGACAACTGAAATGGCTACTGAAGGTAGCCAACTGAAGGAGTTGATGGTGGCTGCCTTCAGAAGAAAACTACCATGATTTGGAACTGTAATTTTTAAAAATATATTAAAATCTGCAGTTATCCAAAACCTTCACTGTACCATCGTTATTCTTGGATATTTGTTCTTGAGAAGTATTTCCACTTACAAGGCGAATGGGATGACGGGAAGAGATGGCTGTCGGGTAAATAACTAGCTCTCTATTCTACATGGGAAAGAAGGACGGCTATGACAAGAGACACACTGCATGTTTCCATTCTTATTTCCCTCCTAGTTTGTAAAGGATAAAAATAAGTGTAAGAAAGTACTTCTCATACTGATGAAAATCTTGGCTCCTAAAACAACGGGGAGAAAATAGAAGACAAGGTCAAGAGTTTAGTATCCTGAAGTTTCAGTGTGGAAACACAGCTTCCTTCTGTTGATTCAATAGAGATAGCTGATGCCAAAGGAAACCCAAGACCCAGTCTCCACAGGAAACTTCCAGCAAACCTCAGTGTTGCCTTCCACAGAGACAGCAATGTGAGCAAGCACCCCTTTAACTCCATTAAAATGCCCTTTCCAGAGTAGTCTTTGTAAAATACTTTGCAAATAAAAATCAAGTTTGTAGTATGTTTCTTGAATACCTTCATTGGCAGAGAACAAGACTCATTTCTTCTTTAAAAAAATTGTTATAGTGTGTGTGAGGGAGATTTAACTATAGTTATGTCTGTGTACCATGTATATGCAGTCCTCTCAAAAGCCAAAAGAGAGCATTGGACACCCAGGATTAGAGCCACATCTGGTTGTGTCCCACCATGTGAGTGGTAGGAATTGAACCTGGGTCCTCTGGAAAAGTAGCCAGTGATCTTAATCACTGAGCTGAAACTCCATCTGACAAAAATCATTCAAACAAAGAAATAGCAAAGAGGACTTAGAAACTGGGTTCAAACGACTTACTATGACTCCTCCAAATATATCTACCCTTCTCTGGAGTCTAGTAAATTCTAGTTCTGGTTCAACAGATATCGCGTTTCCTGGTGTACATACTTCTCCTTTCCCTGGTGTACATACTGCTCTATCTCAGTCTATTCTAAACAGGACCTCTTCTCCATGTGCCTGGATCTTATTCAACCTTCAAAGGAAATCTGTCTTCCAGATAAATCTGTGACCCTCAATATCGCCACCCCTGAGGCACTGTCCCCTTCACTCCGGTTAGCAGAGATCTGCAATGTTCACTAATGATTGGGCCGGAGGTACCTGGAGAGAGAGAATCTCAGCTTAAAACTAGATGACCACTGCTTTAAAACCCCCCTGTTCAACTCTAGCACTGTGCGCACTGAACTATGGGAATGCGATTACAATCCGGAAGAAACAAAAAGCCCAAAGTGACTGTAATCTCTAAACTACGAGTCCTATTTATGTTCTGGCATGATGCTGAAAAGTAAACCTTATCTGACAAAAGTTAATGATGCCTGTAGGGTCGTAGGCCCAAGTCCATTCCGCCACGCCTCTTGGGGAGGTGGAAGCAGAGAGTTTGACCGTGCTTATCCCACGCTGATACGGGGCGGGTGCTGGGCTGTAGGGAAATGCCAAGGCACCACACTAGGGGTGGGAAGGCACAGTCTTAGGTGTGGGGAAGCCAGAACTGGTTGGGGGTCCCAGGGCCTCCGACAAGGCTGGGGGTGGGGTTCCAGGAAGTTGGGCTGCAGCTCTGTAGGCGAAGGCCTTCTCCATGGCTCCCCACAGCAGATCCTGATGAAAAGAGACACTCCATGATTCTCAACAGTTTATTGTCACGGCTGAAAATGAATGCAGAAAACCATACCACCCCCCGACCCCCGCCTTCTTGGAGTGGCCCTGAGATTAAATACCTTCCGCAGGGAGAAATGTCTGGGAAGGGAAGCTTACTGGCTAAGCCCTCCAGGCCTCTAGGTACCTCATTATTGTGGAGAACTCTGTCTTGAGCTTCCGTGGCCACAGGTCACGTCTCTTTTATATGACAAGTCTGGCAGGGAGCTGGGAGTCACCTAAGCCCTGTGTGCTCACTGAGTCTCAGGGTCTTAACCTGCTCTACCTTCCCGGCATGGTTTTACAGCCCACAGAAACCTTTGTCTAGGGAGAAGCTAAAGAAAGGTTCTGCTATTCATCATTCATTGTTTCTGCTTTTCATTAAATCCTTTGTTACACAAAATAAAAGCCGAGTTCCTGGGAACCTGGTGTCCTTAGCCTACCTGTTCTTAGACCTGAACAGTTTTGTCATAACAAGAGTGATATAAGGAGACTCGTGCTAGACCGTAAGAGCCTAGGCCTGGGTAATTGCTTGGAAGTTTGTGATTCCAAACCTCTGCCTTAGAAGAACAGAGAGTTGAGACTCAGAGTGAGTTTCGAATTTACTCAAGGTCTGACAGAAGTGTGGTGATGGATGGTGATGGCTCCGGGCCACCCTGGTCCTTTTATTTCTCTGCATTTTCTCAACTAGACAGTACAGTGGACAAAGGTGTTCCTATGTTTCTCCTGCCAGATTTTCTCAGAGGATCCTGACGCTTCTGTTGGACAATCGTTATTCTCTCTGTTGTACCCACTCTTAACAAAGGTCCTCAGGGAGTCCTGAGGCTCGTGGAGTTGAAAGGAAGCTCTGCTCTGGGCTGATAGCATGGTGTGGCTTGGATGCTCTCAGGCAATGGCAGTGGCTTAATAAGATCATGCAAAGAGGCAAAGGCAAGCTGTCAGTCAACAAATGTTAATTTCCCCTTTCTTTTTCAACACCAGTCAGGTGGAAAACCCAATGGAGCACCCAATTTTTAGAACTAAGAGTAATGATGATGTCCAGAGGTGTGTTTTCTACTTTGTGTGTTTACATGAAAAGCATAGGCAAAGTTGGGAAACTTGACTGTTTCCCTAAGGCACGCGTCTTTCAGGTCTTTTTCTTACTTCACTCTAAATGGGGACCTGGCACATGTTCTGCCTCAGATTATTGCGACATATTAAACTGACAGTTTCTCAGCAGTCTAATTTATCTTCTTTGCAAATAAGACATTAGTTCTTATTTACCCAATAACCAAGCTGTAACAACTAAACAGTAAACATCCCAGAATCAAAAGAAAACATAATTTTTTCAAATGTGGAGAAGCCCAATAATAACCTCTTAGAGGATCGGTGTTGTTTCATCCTTGGCCAGATAATTTTGGACATATTGCCTCTTAGCTCGGCAATAGCCTTGCACAGGATGTACCAAGAGCCCATGCCATAAACAAGACGCATAAACTTTGGTTGGCTTTGTTAAGAATGATGGATAACATACCCAGAATCTCAGCACGTGGGAAGTGAAGACAAGAGCTTCAGAAATTCAGTGACATTCACAGTTACACTGAGAGTTTTGAGGTCAGCTTAGGCTACAAGAGACCCTGTTTCAGATAGATAGATAGATAGATAGATAGATAGATAGATAGATAGATAGATAGATAGTTTAGTCCACAAAAGCCTATGGATTCTGGAGAGGAGCAGGGACTCAAACCTGCCCCTAGAGCTCTCCCTTGCAAGAAGCAGTGGGAACATATTTTGATCTAGAGACAGAGATGCAAGTTAGGAATTAGGAGCTTACTTGTGCATTTTAAAGCTTAAGGCATGGGCTTCAATTTCTTTGTCTGCAAATGCTAGTGCCTACTTCCAAAGCTTCTGTGGGGGATCGAATGAACCTCTGTGAGCCACGGGAGTCATTTTTAAACTGTGCAAAGCAATAAAAAGAAGGTACCGACTCTGGGTGCTGGCTGCAATGAGTCACAGCCTTCTGTCTGTCTGTCACAGGGAGGCCTGGGAGAGCTGAGCAGTTGATATAACAGAAGAGTAGCTTTGAGACAACGGGAGTTCTCTGCACTGAACAAAGGTGTTCTTAAAAATTTAACTTCTCCTATATACATATAGGTGCACACAATAACGACTGATGGAAAAAGGAGGCCAATTGAGCCACGTTTTAGTGGCTCTCAACCTGTGGGTCATGGCCCCTCCTTGTGGGTTCAGTGATCTTTTCACAGGTGTCACCTAAAACTATCAGAAAACACCGATATTTGCATTATGGTTCATAACAGTAGCAAAATTACATTTATGAAGTAGCAATGAAAATAATTTTACGGTTGGGATTGCCACAATATACAGAACTGTGTTAAAGGTTCACTGAGTTAGGAAGACCGAGAACCACTGCTCTAAGTGTATCCACTCACAGAGCACAGCTTGCAAACATCATGATGCCTCATTAACTCTTTGGTTTGATTCCTGGAGACCTAGATGGGTCTGAAACTAACTATGCAAACTTAGAGGTTTCTTCTTGTCTGTGTTTGCATATCTTCATCTATAATGTTATAGATCTATAATCTAAGGCACTATAGCACTTAGATTTCTCAGAGCATCGTGATAGCCATTCATGGAATTTCCAATCATGGAAATTCTGGGCACAGTTCTTGCAATTGCTCATGTATTGTATACTCAGCAATCTTTATGGTCCTAACTACTCCAACATGTATCAAAACAAGCACTCTGACTACCTGTGACTCCCTCTGTGGGACAACCCCAAACCACAGGGAGCCCAGCAGAAGGTGGTCTGCCTATGATTTAGGAAGATCCTGTTAGAAGTCAGTCTGTCCATCCTCAAAGGGAATAGGTCTGATAATTGCTGGCTAGTGGGATAAGGTCAGACACGGAGGGCACGGAGATGCACCGCTGTGCCTGAACCTTGGAGCCCAAGTCTTCTCCACAGACACATGGAAATATGATCACCCGAACCTTCCAACTTCGCAATATCTGAAACCGCCAGCTTTAACAAGAAGTGTAGGACACAGAGACGACTCGTTGCTCCTCGGGCTTACAACAAACTGCACTCAAGACGGTGGAGCTGCCCTCGTGTTAATGAGCCACAGATCTCCATTGAGCTGCATGTTTACCACACTCAGCATCTGGGATTCAGTGTCAGTAATAATGAGTACATGTTCTACTAATTGTCTTGCCTTCAGCCTGGGTGTTGACTTAACCGCTAATAAGGAAAATGCAGTCCTTGCCTTAGAACTTAAGACCCTTTCTCAATAATGTACAAGTCTTGGGGGTTGTTCTTTTGAGTTTGCATTTGTATTACCTTAAAGCTTTTGCTCACCGGCTGCCTGCTTGGTATGCTGCCCTGTTTACTCCTCGGTGTCCTTGTTTTTTTTTCTTTTAAAAGTGTCAGAGCAATAAGCACATATTACTCATTGAACTAGTCTGATGAGGTCCCCAAATTTAGCTTTTTATTTCTCCCTTTGTGGAACTGTCACCTTCTTTTTCAGGCACGTGACCCAAAGCAAAGGGACCCTTGAGAAAGCAGAGTGTGTGAATCTCCGCACATGGGTCGATACGGTTATATTTGGTGTATTAAAATGACCACAGCGCCCCTCGGATGAACCGTGTCTCGACTAATCTTTTCCTTCTTGTTTCTCAATATTTCATTAGTGGAAATTCAAAAGACAGTCTTAACCATTACTCAGGTTTTGCTATGGAACGTGTATTATGACAAAATCTACCTGGAGGGAATATTTTAAACACTGTAGCATAATGCCATCTTATGAGCCACACCTGAGACTGTAAAACACAGAGTAAATCTGACCCTCTGATCTCTTTATAAGATCTCTTTCCTTTTATGGCTTTATCTCCCTTCAAATCAACGACTTTCTGAAATCATTGAGGTAATCAAATAGAGGTCCTAGGTTCTTATGACTGCAAATACTAAAAGTCACATAAGTAGGGGAAAGTCCTTCGGCAGAGTGGCTCGATAAGCTGAATGCCTACCTCGGAGGAGCATAATGCAATTACTGCATTGGACCAAATACATCCTCCCCTGTCCAACCCCCTTCTCAAACCAGTAAAACTGGTAGCAAAGAAATACTAGAAAACAAGGAGGTTATGGAGCAAACTCAGAAAGATATTCAAAACCTTGGCTCTGTCACTACCTCCAATCCAGATGGGTTATTTAATCGCTCTGTTATTTCTTTGTTTATAAACATGAATATTAGTAGTGACTTTCTCTTAGACTTGCTTTGTGGATAGGAGAACATTCAGATAGAGAGAGAGACAGACATTTGTGGAGGTGCATGAGTGTATACGTATGTGTGTGCACACACGCCAGTGCATGTGTGCATGTGTGTGTCTGCATCTGTGTGTACATAGTTATTCTTAATAAATGTTGGATGACACACCCCAGGCCTTGGTTTTCCCAGCAAGTTCTAACAGCTCTCCTCTAAAACTCACATGCTTCCTGAGAAGCTCCACACCAATTGCCTGATCAAGGGAGTGCTGATTTTTATTAATTGTTATAAGAATGATGGTAATATGATTTAGTGTTTGCTTTGTAAGGCTTTCTTGGAAAATACTTTTGTAATTAGATATTTATCTCCCATGTTTTTTTAAAAAGTATAGTTTCTTGAGGAAAAGAGGTCATTTCCTGAAAACAAAACAAAACAAAAGCCCTATGCTGCCCAAAGTGATCAAGGATAGCTTCCATGGGCTATGAGCAGCTGTGTGTGGCATGGTCAAGAAGGCAGTGCACAACAGAAGACGTGTCATCCGGAAGACTTCAGAGCATACCCACTCACCCTCCCTGTCATCAGTTCAGTGGTTGTCAACCACATAGATCCAGGAGTGGGGAGCCAAGTCTGTCACAGCTGCCACATGGTCCCCCAAGACTGTGTTGAATGACCAACAGAACATGCTTAATTTTCACCATTCGCCTACATAAAATAATAAGAAAACATTTTATTTCAAAAGCACCATGTGAATGAGGAAGTGTTTACATATGCACTTAGCCTTTATGAGATCTGGTGACTTATGAATTCTTTCGATTTTTCTTTCATGAGAGGTCTTTGATGACGTAAGTAGTGATTGAATAGGTTTTAGCCTCTGGTTGGTCAACAAAGTACTACAAATCAAGGATGCTTAGATTTGGTCTCTTGCAGAAGAAAGCTGTGAAGGTGGGTTGATACGGTAGCTCTTACAGAAAAGGTTTAAACTAAAGTTGAAAATTTAACAGATCTGACTTTTTCTTTATTCCTCATACATTAAATATTTCCATTTAACCAATTATCTTTAACTGCCTTTCCATGGCAGAAAGTTAACCTTTGTGTAGACTCTATTTTAATTCATTATCGTTCCAGAACCAGTACTAAAAGATGGCTTTGTAAAATATTTCATCCCCAGTTTCTTTTCCAGAAGATGGAAATTAGCATATTAATCATCGTTAACATTTATTTGAGTATTTATTATTTATAAGGCATTTTCTGGGTGCTTTTAAATAGATTACCTCCTTGTCCTTAAAACGCTGTATGGAGCAGAGGCTGATTTATGATCCCTGTCTTCTAGGTAAAGAGCACAGATCCTTACAGACTTTAGCAGCTTGCCCAAGAGCATAGAGTGTGGAAGAAAAGGGCTTTCCACTCCTGATCTTTACTCCTCCCTCCCTCCTACCCTAAGTTGGGGCAGTTGCCAATGCCCTTTGGGTTCCACAAGATTCTGAAACAGAAAGATAGGAAAAGGTTTGACATAATTTAAAAAAAATAATCAAGTTGGATAAATTTTCTGTTTGGTTGAACATAGGCTATAGTTTGAGATGGTCATTTTAGGAATTTTTTTTAATAATCTTAAAAATAAACTTCTAAAAAATCTCCACCATTTACACAAATAGGTCGTTTGAATTTGATTATTGTCTCCACCAAAAGGCAAAAAAAAGCAGTTGTTCAGAAAGATAATTATGTGGATCGTAGGGACTGAGAAGTCGCTTCTCACCCACACAGATTCCCCAGATCCACGGCGTTGCCAGGGCTATAGTGGAAATCTTGTTTTCCTTTTGCGGGATGCAGGGCAGCATAATCAACTACCAGTAACTTCGTACTGAAGACTCGTGTTTCAGATCTGAAGCACCCAAAATGAAAGCAGATCACAGTCCCAAGCAGGGTCTCCAGTTACTGGGAATGAAAAAAAAACAGAGAAAGAGGAAGGAGGTGTTGGAGAGGGGAGGGATGGGCAAGGGGACAACTGGAAACCATTGGGTTCCACAATTCCTTCTCCTATTCCTCCTCCCCCTCCCTCCCCTCCCCCTCCCCCTTCTCCTCTGGATCTCCCTGTTCCCACTTCTTCAGAATCACAAGCTCCTATCCCATCAATTTGTAAAAGAAGTAGCTATAATATAGAAGCATCAAATTTCCATGCAATTAGTTGGGGAAAAATTTTTTAGAGCTGTCATGAAATATTTCTGTGACCAAAAAAAAAAAAAAATCTAAAAAACTACCTTCTCTTCCTGTAGCATAATGACATACAGACGGGAGAATACGGCGACTGGATGTCTAACTCAAACCAAGCACAACTCTGAGTGCTTGACAAGTATCATCCTGTAAGCATTTCCACAGCCCCACTGTTCACTGGAGACCAACCAGGATGGAACTACTGAGGTAGAACAAGGCAAAGCCTTCCTCAAGACTCCAAACGACTAGATGATAGAGCCAAGATTTAAATCCTGACACTCTCCCACGAGAAGCTTGTATCTCTAACATCCCCTGCTATAAGGTTGTCTAGAAGAAAAGCATCCCTGAATCTCTACATATAAGACAGACTACATTTTACCAAACCCTCTCGAGGATAAATTATCCAAAGGGATTGTTGTACCTTCAGGAATAATTGACTGAAAGCCACCCTTGTGTGGATGAAATGCCCAACTCGGACGTAAGACTCCCGTGTGAGTGTCCTGAGAACTCTGCACCAATGCCCCATCCCTGAATATCAAAACTACTGGATTATGGGTCTTGAACAACAGAGAAGATCCTTTTGGCCATGACTGTTACTGAATCAGCAAACTCCTCAGCCAGCTCTGCGTATTCCCGTCACCCGGTGGACCCATGTACTTGGTGTAGTATGTCACAACACTGGGGACTTATCTGTTCCCATTTTTCCCTTGCAAGACAGTAAATATCAACTAGAGCATAATGTTCACGGGATTACGTGAGACTTCGCGGGGGAAGATTCTAAAGCAAATTCTATTACACAGCACCGTTTCCAGAGGCCTGAACATGTCACGTTGCCCTGCAAATCTGGCAATGCAGAAACAAAGGCTTCCAGTGTCGGTTCCATTTCTAAGAAGACTGAGTTAATGTTGTTGCCAGGGAAACGAAATCTCAGCTTCCTATTAAATTTACTTTCGGCTTACCTGTTGTGCTTCTCAAAGCCCGGCTGAAACATAATAAAGGAAGGGAGCTGGAGTTCTTTTATTAAAAGCTCTTGGAGCACATATTTCCCAGGTAAAGATAATCCAAAGAGAATAGATTCTGGTTAGCTCTCATCTTAAAAGTGATCCGGCCTCGCCCAGACTTAGTGTGTAGTGCGGAGGTGGAGGGGCCGCCATTGAAGGGAGCCCTGCGGCGCACTTCTCGGTGTAACTGTAGAAGTGCTGGACTCTGAAAGTTCTCGTCTCTATTTCCAGTGGCCGCAGTTGAACTCACGACTCTCTGTTAGAACTTGTAAGCCCCTCACATGAGCCAGCGACAGAGGGGAGAAGGGCAAAGACACGGAGGGAGTCAGAGTAGCGTGGGGGGAGCAGAGACCCCGTGGCGAAGGAAGAAAATGAAGGCTGGAAACAGCCTGGCAATGGTGAAGGACGAAGCACAAGAGGGACTGATACTGTGAAACGTAGGAGACACAGGTACCGGTTGTGCCAAAGCACACCATGTGGGGTTGATACAGAGAGAGGCCGTGGGTACCACTTGGATGAGGACGCATCTGTGCAAATGTGGGCTTTCCCCTCCCCTAGCCAGAGTGTGCGGTTGTCTTCAGTAGGAACCACGACGATTGCTCAGCGTGATTTTATTAGAACTGCTCGCTCCCAGTGGTTTGCCAAATCCTCCTGTTAAACCATCATCAGTCCCTAAGGATCAGGAAGAGGCCCGTGTTTTCCAAATCTCAGCCAAACATTACTTCCTAGGTACATCTATCCCCAACTCTGAAGGCTAGGTTTAATCCATGTTATAAACTCTCAAGTTTTGCTTGCATTTTCTTAAGATTGCTTAACATCAGAAGCTCCATATTTTTATTATTCTTTATTTCTGCCTTCCCTGTTTTAGATCGCAAGAGTCTTACCATATGAAAAAAAAAAGCATGTTTCTGCTCGACACCATGTTCTGAGTTTCTCGACGGACCCTGACATACAGCCGATGCTCAGCTAATAATTGTTGATTAAACAAATGTACCTCAGGCATGTATACCCAAAAGTAATAAAATCATCCTGTAAGAGACAAAACTATCAAGCCAGCCTGGCCCCTGAGAGCCCAGAGAAATACAAGTCTACCTCTGGTTAAGTGTCTCTCCTAGCAGGTACCCATTTCCTATGGCGGGGTAAAGAGATAAAATGTGGGTTCCTGATGACTTTGAATAGCCTTAGCTTCAACATACAATGTTGTCTCCTGCGCTTAGCTTTTCTCCATGGTAAGCTTTCAGAATTATACTCTGAATAACTTCTCGGTGGGGGGTGGCGTATTGACTTCAGCCAAGGATCACTTGTATTTCCCGAGACCGGAAAGATTGGGACCTCGTGAGTCAACAGGCTGTTGGATAAGACACAGAAACCTCAACAATGCTTGGCAACCTCTGAGAAGGTTACAACTTCTGGCCTTGCCAGCTTGGGCAACTTGAGTGCTGTTTCCTGGTCTCCTGGAAGTTTCTGAAGATGGCCTCCTGCTGAAAGGAAGCACCCAGAGTCACGCGGAGAAGTGCAGCGCCCGAGTACTTCTCCAACGCTGCGCACTTGAGAATGAAACCCAGCTGCGGCAAGACGCAGCGGACCGACCATGCACTTAGAACACCTAAATAGTTAGGCTGAGTCTCAGTATTAATCCAAAAATGGTTGTTTGTTTCCTTTATCCCGTTCGTAGTACTAAAACAATGAGAGAAAGGTGTCAAGGAAAAAGGGCACACAGAATTCCCTGGAGTAAATCTGTAAGGCCACATCGATGACTTGGCTTTTCATCAACATCCAAAAGGATATCAGGAAGCATGAGGGGAGCCGGAAGCCACCAATGCTACCCAAAGGACAGGGTTTCCGGAGGCAGAAGCACAAGGAACGCTGTGAGTCACAGGGGCCTTCCTTTACTTCTGGCTTCCCCTGAGCTAATGACCTTGGAGAAATCATTCCACCACTCTAAGTCTCTGCTTCCTTATTTTAGAAATGACAGCAATAGCATACCTGCTTTCCAGCATTAATTATTGAAAGGAAGAACTACACAAGGGGACTCCAGCTTGCATCTGCCCACGGGAGTTCATTCGTTCATTCTACCGGGCATTTTTTTCTACAAATTGTCGTCCTCACCTCGCCACTTTTCTTTATCTGTTATAAAAATGAACTGATCATGTATCATTTATTTGTGCCACTGGTTCTCATAGACTTTGCTTACTCAATAGTGCCTTTCTTTTGGCTTCAATGAATCTATGGCTGTGATGGTTTGAGTCAGAGTAATTGCTGTATGTAATCTCTGAAAATAAGGAGAGAGACGGGGTGGGGGTTGGGGGGAGACACAGAGACAGACAGACACAGACACAGACACAGAGACAGAGACAGACACAGAGAAAGGTTAAACGAGGACAAACAAATCCCAGAAGCAGATACAAAAACTGTATTTGATTATCCAAATTTGTCAGAGGTCCTGCTCTAATACAGACAGATCTGGGTAGTGGTCTATGATAAAGACTACAGGAAAGGATCCTAGAAGTCTGCCTTCCTCTGTGACTGTCCTCTTGTCTGTACCCACTTCCTTTTAACTCCCTCTCCAGCTCCTCACATCTACTATCCCTGCCCTCCTCCATAACCAGTTTCATGAACTCAGATCCCTGCTTTGTCCAACTTTGCCCAAAGTAGAATCATCTCGTGCCCTCTCTGCTTTCTCCAGCTCCAGCGTTCCCTCCTCTATGTTCAAACCAGTTTGCCCCCCCCCCCAGTTTCTTCTCTCATAACCTGTCTACAAGATTGACTCAGTTTGCTTCCTGACCCCACTTCTGTCTCTTGAGAGATCATCCCTATGTCCTATCCCCTTGAACAGGAGGACCAGGAAAATGTCCTGTTGATGCTTGCAAATCACGAGGCTGACCACTCCCTCTACCACAGCATGATCAAATGTAAACCATGATTCACACACTGCCTGAGCTAGACAGGTATAAAACCTAGGCTTTGACCATGAAGGAGTTTACAAAGGATTGTCAGTGAACACAGACATGTTAATGATTTAAAAAAAAACAAGCACTAAAAACCATCATCTTGAACAGGTATAACACAAAGCCCAATTCTCTAGTTTCTAGTTCACTTCAGCTTTCAACTTGACACAGCTCAGAGCCAGGAGAGGGTCTCTGTCAGAGGATTGCCTTGAACAGCCTGGCGGATGAGTGTGTCTGTAGATGTTTTCTTCCTTGAGGATTGATATAGTTGGAACCAGCCTACAGGCCATCCCTACTTCCTTCCCAAGTTTCTTTTGGTCATGGTATTTACCACAGCAACGGAGAGCAAATTAATCCAGCTTAAATTAATTAATTAAATTAAATTAATCCAGTTTAAAGTTTCTGTGTTACACTGTATGTTCTTCTACAAGCTGTACTTATTTTTAAATTATAGGAAAGAGCATAGAGGCATTCTGATTATATTTTTTTCTTGGTACAGATCACCCTTTGTGATTACATTAGAACTAAGCCAAGGTATGTAACTATCTTTCTTTTATTTGTAAAGTAATATTACATAATTAACTGTATTATAATGCACAAGGGTCAAATACTGTAGGACGAACATTAAAACTTGAAGTGCCTCTCAGAACACCCAAACGTTCAAAATGACATTGTAGTACCTAGGATTTTTCTTAGCCAAATAATGATGCCAAAGATTAAAGACATTCACATTTATTTCATTATTTAAGAAACAGACAATACACAAAATATGTAAAAGAATAATCACTCTGATTAAAGGTGGGAATGAGTGGCCTTAATCTATTTCTCTGTATAATCTCCATCCTCCCTGGCATCCCCAGGCAAACCTCCCAGGGCTCCAGGGACCACAGTAGGAAATTCCAGGCTTGTTATGCAATGCAAGGTTGTGAAGTCGTGGGAAGAACACAACATGGAAATCTAAAGTAGATATTAGCCAGTGCATCAGCTTCAGAGCAAGTTATTCTAGAATAAAATAGAAGCTGTGAGCCTGAGTTGGTAAACTTTTTGCCTTTTCTGATCTAAACAGTCCGTTTCTACCATCCAGAAGCCACCAACCAGAGTACTGAGAGCACAAAGGAGAGTCATCTCTATGTATGGAACTTCTCCTCCTGTCTGCACATGTGTGTATACTACATGTATACACATATGTGCATAGCATTTGTATATATACATATGTATGTGTACATATATACATATACATTTATATGTATATACTATACATATATACTATGTACATATATACATATACATACACATACATACTATATATGTATACGTATAGTATACATGATACTAGGAGAGTATCGAGATACTTGTCATTCAAATACTAAACTTGTGGACAAAGAAGACCTTTTAGGACTGGCCCTGTTCTGTACCCCATTAGTCATGAAGGAAGAGGCCCACACTCTTTTTTTTTTCTTTTTTCTTTTTTTCGGAGCTGGGGACCGAACCCAGGGCCTTGAGCTTGCTAGGCAAGTGCTCTACCGCTGAGCTAAATCCCTAACCCCGAGGCCCAAGCTCTTATTCATCTTATATCATAATGTTGAATAGGAAAATGTGAACTGTCAGCAGTGATACTTTATGAAGAAAATTGAAATGGTTAGACCGTGAATGACATCCCCATACTGCATGATCTTTAAAAGCCAATTCCGGGCATGCTGTCTCAGGCAGTACCAGTTTTTTAATTGCTTTTCTCTTTCTATTCCTGATATAAAGTGAGCCTGGGGTCAGCTCCCCATGTAGACTAGAATACCTTTTCCTGAGAAGATCCTTCTAGAAGAGAAAGCTTCTTTCTCCTGAGTTTGATGAAGAATCTCTTTTGTACTTTCTTGCTTACTTATCCCCACCAAAGTAGTGAGATATCCTGGGCAAATAATAGGAACCAAGTTGAGAGAGAGGAAATCAGTAAGGCTTTCAAGCATCCTTCGGAAGGGGAGTAAAATGGCGCAGGCCTACCTCTAAACCACAGTCATGGTTTTGAAATTTTCAAGTAAGTGATGTTTTTATATCTTCTACATAAACTATGGGCTTCTGATAAAGACCTTCAGAGTTCAAGATGTCCGAAGTTTCCTTTCTACCATGAGGGAAAAAATTAACATTGTCAGTGAAAAGTTTACAGTATTTGTACGAAGCCAAGACTCTAGGTTTGCTCAGGCCCCTGCCCCTAAGTCTTAAGACAAGTCTTAGAAAATGTGTTCACACAGTCATATCTGAGGAAAACTTGCCAAAGTTCTATTTTTGCATCATTTTTATTAGTGCTGACAATCTCCACAGTATGCTTCAAGTCCTCACAACCCTCTCTCTGGCCCTGATTGTTATCAGATGCAACATATGCAGCTACAGTGCCAACACACACAGGTGCTTCGTATCTCCTCGCTGTGTGAAAAATGACATTTAATAACTCTCCCCAAAAATCTGATGAAAAAAATTACTTTGACTGTCAAAATGTCCACGTTCTAAAAGTACCGTTTCCCACATTCCCAAATAAAACTAGAAATGTTGGGGCTGGAGACATCAGAGCACAGAATGCTCTAGCAGAGGACGCAGGTTTGAGTCCCAGCATCCATATGGTAGCCCATAATCACCATCCATAGCTGTAGTTCCAGGAGATCTGACTCCTTCTTTAGGTCTCTGTGGACACCAGACATTCATGTAGTAAGCATGCTGACATGTAGGCTCTCATACATACATACAAAAATAAATAAAGCTTTTTTTTTTAAAGATGTGAGAATCCATCCACGTGTTTTGTTTCCCAACGTTTACGAGCAAACACTGGTTTGAATTTTTTTTTCTTTTTTTTGGAGCTGGGGACCGAACCCAGGGCCTTGTGCTTGCTAGGCAAGCACTCTACCACTGAGCTAAATCCCCAACCCCCTGGTTTGAATTCTTAAATACCATCTGTCTCAGCACAGAGGTAATTAACGTGTTCTAAGCTTTTTTTTTTTTTTTGACCTTGATACTTTAATGGAACCATTAAAAGGTTTAAGTGATATTTACTAGGAATAAGTTAAGTCAAGTCCACTTCCTTCTCAGCCAATCTTTTCTTCTGAGGACAAGAGAGATGATGGTGTAAAATGGTGAATCACTAACCACAAGGCATGAGGTCAGCCACATAACAGACTTCCTTATGTAAGTACCTTACAAACAAAATGTAACCAACATGCCATATCAACATATTCAGAACCACAGGTGGTCACATTAGCTGCTGGGGGCCTTCAGAAATCTTCCTACACTTACTTGAAAGACAAAAATTATCTGTGTTCCCAAGAAGGTAGTAATTGAGTCTTGTCCTCAAACATACAAGACAATGGCACTTTACCACTAAACGCATGCCCAAAGTTGCCCACTAAGGCTCTGCTCTCAGCTCTTGGATGTAACCCTCCCAAGCCTAAGTATTTAGTTAGTGTAATGCTCACTCAGATACGATGCATGGATTTCTATATGTGTGGTGTACTTTGAGTGGCCCCTTAAATGCAATCTGAAACTTCACCTTCAGACTCAGCCTTCTCCATCTTGAAAAGGTTTCTCTTTGACAAGAAAAAGAAAACCGCTCAAGCCATATAGAGAGCTGTTGTTTATGGGTAAGATGGGCTCAACCCAAAAGTATGCTATTACCCATGGTATCATAGACCACAGGGGGAAAAATACCAGAGAGGTGCAGGAAAAATACCAATGTTAGCAGGTAACATTGCAAAGAGAAGGGTTGGAGATGGGCAGGCACTAAAGCTGCCTCCCTGTCTTTTCAAAATATACGCTGTATCAATTTTGGCACCAAGACCATATGCACAACAGTCATGATTCCCGCAGAGCTGATGAATATATTGTGTCAATCATAAGGTGTCCCTCACTTTTCTCTAATGCCAACCATGCCCATACATCAAGTAGCTCACTTCCTTGGTCACTGTTATATTGCTGTGAAGAGACACCCAGACCACAGCAACTCTTGAAAGAAAAAGAATTAATTGGTGGCCCGTTCACACCTTCAGAGATTTAGTTAAATATCATCGTGGCAGGAACCATGGCAGCACACAGGCATATGTGATACTGGAGAAGCAGTTGAGAGCTACATTCTGATCTGCAGAGGGACAGGGTGGGGGGGTAGAAGGAGGGAAAGACTGGGTCTGGCATGGGTTTTTGAAACCTCAAAGCTCATCCCCAGTGACATATTTCCTCCAACAAAGCCACACCTACTCCAACAAGGCCCCACCTACTAATCCTTCTCAAATAGTACCACTCCCTAGTAAATCATTTCTTTACTTCTGGTCAATTCAAACTGTTCTGTGTGAGGTTCAAGCTTCCTCTCTGCTCATGCTTCATTAACACTATGTCTTTACCACTAGGCAAAGATCCGCATTGCCACACCCAATGAAACAAATCCAGATTAATTACACTTGAAGGACACAGCCATGATAAAACTCTTTGTGGTGCACACATCTGCAAGTGGAGGACCAGGAATGGAGCAGAGAAGTAAATAAATGGAATGATATATAGCAGTTTTGTTCTCCCCTCTCTTCTGTGTCTCTTTTCCAATCCTCGTGTTAGGAAAGTGAGGAGCTGGAAGTGATTCTGTCTGGGGCAAGAGTGTCTTTCATA
The DNA here is from genome assembly GCF_021556685.1 of Rattus norvegicus. Lineage (NCBI taxonomy): Eukaryota > Metazoa > Chordata > Mammalia > Rodentia > Muridae > Rattus > Rattus norvegicus. The sequence goes on along the minus strand of NC_141546.1, from coordinate 79,573,637 downwards.
GTGGGCATAGATGGAATATGGTCCTTGATGCAGGAAAATGCCTGGCATTTCCAAGCAATATGGTCAGCACAGCTGGGTCACATTGAGAAAAAGTGCAGTGTGGAAGTCTGGTCTGTCATTTGATCAAAGAGCTAACAAAGGAACACAACTATCATCTAGCCAGCATGGCAGGAATGGAGGTATTCTAGAGAAAGACTTGTCATTCCCTGCCCCTCCCCCAACTCCTATTTTGGTTACCTGGCTGTTGGAATTTCCCCAGAGGTCTTATGCTGGTAGAAGGAAAAGGAGAAGACCCTGGTGCCAGGCAGAGTGAGAGCTTGTCTCCTGGAAGGAGACCACCTTGCAGGAGAGATGTTGCTGAGACCATGGTGATGGGCAGGGCCACACCTTGAATAAGTCTGCTTAGTTAGGGAAATCTATTGTTCTCTATTTAAATCTAAACCCCATGTCAACCCCCACCCCCACGCAAATGACTTGGGAGCAACAGAGGGTTGTCAATGGAATTCTTTCTTCTTCTTACTAATGTGGTTACATTGAGAAACAAATGTTCTCTCTCTTTTTTAAAAATACCTATTTTTATTGGATATTTTATATATTTACATTTCAAATGTTATCCCCTTTTTCCCCTCTTCCATCCCCTCTCGCCCTATTTCTATAAAGATGCTCCCACTCCCATCTCAACATTCTAGCATTCCCCTACACTGGGTAAATGAGCCTTCACAGGACCAAGGACTTCTCCCCTATTGATGCCAGACAATGTCATCCTCTGCAACATATGCAGCTGAAGCCATGGGTCCCTCCATGTTTGTACTCTTTGGTTGGTGGTTTAGTCCCTGGGAGCTTTGGGAGGTCTGGTTAGTTGATATTGTTCTTCCTGTGGGGTTGCAAGTCCCTTCAGCTCCTTTAGTCTTTTCTCTAACTCCTCCATTGGGGTCCCTGTGCTCAGTCCAATGGTTAGCTGCAAGCATCCTCATTAATGGTATAGATGGCCTTTTAAGAATAGCTGGCTAAGCTTGGCTTGTTAGAGCTGTCTTGACCCAGGATCTGATCCTAACCACTGTAGTAACTGTCTCAGTGAGTATTTTTTTGGTTTTCTTCTGAAGACTAGGAGACACCAGCTAGAGCTGAGACTGTTTTGAGCAAAGAAGTGACATACTATGAATCATGCTCTCCTATGACTCTGCACCACTGGAAGCATTAGGAGAAGTTAAGAGGCTAATGCAGTCATTCGGATCAGAAAGAATGGCTTAGGAAAATGTAAGAAATGATAAGTCTTTCCATGTGCTTAAAAAAAGGAGTCAGGAAGATCAAATCGGTAATGGTATTAAAATGAAATAATATAGTGAAGGGGGATGTCTAATTTCTGACCCAAACTAGAGAATGTGATTAGAAAATGATTAGCATTTAGAAATATGGGGAAACCTAAGGAATGTGTAGTTTGACCAAATGCATGCCACTTTTGAACATGGTAAATTGCTGGTGGTTTTACACAATCCAGGAAAGTACCAAACAAACCATTGAGGTGGGTTTTAGGTAGTTAAACAGAGCTGCCAATCAACGAGGTCAGAGGTGTTGACAAAAATGTAGTATCCATCCCCCAGAGCACAGCCTTGTCAGCCATGGTCAGATGGATACCCAAGGCAGTAAGAGAAACAGAGGAGAGAAAAATTCTATGACAGAGGCTGGAAGAGTGAAAAACATATTCATCGTCAGGGTAGTATTTTTTATTGGTACATTAATGATAAAATGTATTGGTGTTTATGCATATATTATGTAAATTAAACTTCATATTGGGGAAAGAAGAAAAAATCATGGGTTAGTGCGTTTTCTTGGAAGGTACACGCACATCTCATGAAGACCCACGGACACACAACTAGCAGAACACCTGTATCATTGCTGTCTACTCCACCTGGCTGCTGCGATTATACTGTTTCAGCTAAAACTCAACGTCCTTAAGTCTACTTTCAACATCATAAGCACCTGGGGACAAAAGACTGGGCTTTCTCCACTGGGTTTTTTTTCCCTTCTAGCATAAATGCATGGAATAAATGAAGTATTAAAAATAAAGACACTGTTATACAACCAAAAATACTCCATGAGGTTAAAGTGAAAGAGCAGCAGGGTCATTCAAAAGTCACACAGCTATATTTGCAGAAATGGTCATTTCCAATCAGATAAATTTAACTTTAAAATATAAATTTTTTTAATTTAAAAAGCATTTCAGATATTTGTAAAAACAGTCTTTGAGAAAAACACACAATCCTATAAGAAAAACCCCATTGTCCTCCAATGTCCTCCAATCAAAGTGGGAAGATACTAATGTAAAGGATACATACATGGACTGAAAACCTAAATTATCTAGAACTTTAGGGAATCCCTGATGTACTTCTCTATGCTTCTCTATGCTATAAGTGATGAAATACACTGGTTGAAAACAGCAAATATTTTCTCTTTCAATACTCATCTTATTTTTGGTCCGCCATCTTCTGATTTATCCTCAGTGGCTTTACTGTTTTCCTAACACTCAAATCTGACGTTACAAATGGCTATGCTAGGGCAATGGTAGCACAAAGCTTGTAGGAGTACTCAACCAATGTCTGGTTTGACTTAAGGCCCACTTCACATGATGGGACCTATACCCAGCACTGCTTGGGTAGCCAAGAAGCAGAGACTAGATAGCCAGAGACCAGGGGTAAAACCAAATACTGCTAGTCTAAAAAGAAAGTAACAATTAAAAATGCCTTCTAATGATATTGTTGCTATTGTCATAGATCATACTTATCAAGCATCAGAAAAGCTTCCTGCTGTACCCGATGGGAACAAACACAGAGACCCACAGCCAGACACTGCACAGAGTGTGAGACCTTGGAAACTTGGCTCTGAATGGAATGTCTCCATCAAGTCCCTCCCCTCCGAGCTCAGGGAACCCCATGAAAGAGAACGAAGGAAGAGTGGAAGAGTCAGAGATGGAGGACACCAGGAGGACAAGACCCTCTGAACGAACTGAACAAAGGTCACATGAATTCAGAGACGGCAGCAGCACGCATGGGGCCCACACAGGTCTGCCCCAGGTCCTCTGAGTACGTATCATACATAGCTTTCAGTTTAGTGGCTTTGTGGGATTCTGGTTCTTGTGACTACTCTTGGGGCTCTTTTGCTTTTGTTGGCTTGCTTTGCTTAGCTTCAATGTGATTTATTTTAATTTTTAATATATTTTGTTATATAACGTAACTTTTATTACCAAAAAAGATAGCCCTGAAAGATAGTCCTGAACACCCTATCCCTCTCTTTCCCCCTCTCCCTCTCACCCTCTCACCCTCTCTCTCTCCCTCTCTCTCTCCCCCCTCCCTCTCTCCCTCTCACCCTTTCCTTCCCCCTCTCCCTCTCTCCCTCTCTCTCTCTCTTTCCCTCTCTCTCTCCCTCTCCTTCCCCCTCTCCCTCTCTTCCTCTCTCCCTCTCTCCCTCTCCTTCCCCCCTCTCTCTCCCCTTCTCTCCCCCTCTCCCTTTCTCCCTCTCTCCCTCTCCTTCCCCCCCTCTCTCCCTCTCTCTCTCCCTCTCTCCCTCTCTCCCTCTCTCCCCCTCTCCCTCTCCTTCCCCCTCATCCTCTCACCCTCTCTCCCCCTCTCCCCCTCTCCCTCTCTCCCTCTCTCCCTCTCCTTCCCCCTCACCCTCTCATCCCCCCTCACCCTCTCACCCTCCCTCTCTCTCTCCCTCTCTCCCTCTCTCTCCCTCTCTCCCTCTCTCTCCCTCTCTTCCTCTCTCTCTCCCTCTCTTCCTCTCTCCCTCTCTCTCTCCTTCTCACCCTCTCTCCCTCTCTCCCTCTCTCTCTTCCTCTCACCCTCTCCCTCTCTCTCTCTCTACCTCTCTCCCTCTCTCCCTCTCCTTCCCCCTCACCCTCTCACCCTCTCACTCTCCCTCTCTCCCTCTCTCCCCCTCTCCCTCTCTACCTCTCTCCCTCTCTCCCTCTCCTTCCCCCTCACCCTCTCACCCTCTCACTCTCTCTCTCTCCCTCTCTCTCCCTCTCTCCCCCTCTCCCTCTCTCCCTCTCTCCCTCTCCTTCCCCCTCACCCTCTCACCCCCCTCTCTCTCCCTCTCTCCCTCTCTCTCGCTCTTGCTCTCCCTCTCTCTCTCCCTCCCCCCCTCTCTCTCTCTCTGTGTGTGTGTGTGTGTGTGTGTGTGTGTGTGTGTGTGTGTGTTTGCTTGTCTTTTAGTGCATCATGGGATGCAGGTGCCTGTGGAAGCCAAAAGAGGGTGTTAGATCGCCTGGAACTGGAATTACAAGTAGTAGTGAGTTCTGTGAGTGTGAGTGTGTGGGTGCTGTGAGCCATATCTAGATTCTCTGGAGCAATGCTCTAACATTCTGAGTCATCTCTCCAACCCTCAGACTGAATTTAGATTTCAATAATTTCTCATTTGACCTACAAAAAGTTAGATTCTCGTTTTTATGTTAAAATATAAATGCATTTTATATCCCTTCTGGAAGAAAAATGCCATATAACTATCAGGGTCATGGTTTCCAGTACAACTTGAATACGACATTAAATAGCTTCCTCCTTAAAATAGAGAAAAGCTTCTCCATTTACCCACAGCTACTCCATAGTCTGTCTTTCATCTCTGTTAGCTGCACGGGCTCCCTTCTCATCTAAGCTCATAACCTCAAAGAGTTACTTTTGATTTTTAATCTACAATGTCTATTTAGTCTGATTGCCATTTATTTTGTACAGTGTGTTGGCCCAAGACTCTGCCTGCCATCATAATCAAGGAAACATTCTAATCAATGTTTGGCTGCTCCAGGAATCTCAAAGGTAAATGAATGTTGAAAGGTATCACCAATATACCTAAATGTTTTTACAAATCAGCAAGGTAGAGGTAAATCCTGTTTTAAAACATCCATGTTATATAACACACACAAATTTCAATAATTTCTCATCTGACTTACAAAAAGTTAGATTCTAAGTTTTACATTAAAATATAGGGGTGTGGCTGCCGCCGCAGAGAGCCCTTGGGCAGCACCCCGCGAGCAAACTTGAGCCTCGGGACCACAGGTAAGACCAACTTGTCTGCTGCAAGAGAGCTGCCTGGTGAGATCGGGACACACAGAGGCAGAGTTCATCTAGGACCGGGCACGTCCTGTGTTTGCCGGAGGTCCCACGCCCGCGGATCCCGGGCCCGCAGCAGCTCTCTGCTCCCAGACCCTGTGGGAAAGAGACCTCACCGCCTGATCAGGTGGGCACTCCTGAGGCTGCAGAGCGGAAGAGACCACCAACACTGCCCACCCCTGCCCACATCCCTGGCCCAAGAGGAAACTGTATAAGGCCTCTGGGCTCCCGTGGGGGAGGGCCCAGGAGCGGCAGGACCCCTGCCTGAGACACCACCGGAACCTGAGGGAAACAGACCGGATAAACAGTTCTCTGCACCCAAATCCCGTGGGAGGGAGAGCTAACTAAACCTTCAGAGAGGCAGACAAGCCTGGGAAACCAGAAGAGACTGGTCTCTGTACATACATCTCGGACGCCAGAAGAAAACACCAAAGGCCATCTGGAACCCTGGTGCACTGAAGCTCCCGGAAGGGGCGGCACAGGTCTTCCTGGTTGCTGCCGCCGCAGAGAGCCCTTGGGCAGCACCCTGTGAGCAAACTTGAGCCTCGGGACCACAGGTAAGACCAAATTTTCTGCTGCAAGAAAGCTGCCTGGTGAACTCAAGACACAGGCCCACAGGAACAGCTGAAGACCTGTAGAGAGGAAAAACTACACGCCCGAAAGCAGAACACTCTGTCCCCATAACTGACTGAAAGAGAGGAAAACAGGTCTACAGCACTCCTGACACACAGGCTTATAGGACAGTCTAGCCACTGTCAGAAATAGCAGAACAAAGTAACACTAGAGATAATCTGATGGCGAGAGGCAAGCGCAGGAACCCAAGCAACAGAAACCAAGACTACATGCCATCATCGGAGCCCAATTCTCCCACTAAAACAAACATGGAATATCCAAACACACCAGAAAAGCAAGATCTAGTTTCAAAATCATATTTGATCATGATGCTGGAGGACTTCAAGAAAGACGTGAAGAACTCCCTTAGGGAAACACAGGAAAACATTAATAAACAAGTAGAAGCCTACAGAGAGGAATCGCAAAAATCCCTGAAAGAATTCCAGGAAAACACAATCAAACAGTTGAAGGAATTAAAAATGGAAATAGAAGCAATCAAGAAAGAACACATGGAAACAACCCTGGATATAGAAAACCAAAAGAAGAGACAAGGAGCTGTAGATACAAGCCTCACCAACAGAATTCAAGAGATGGAAGAGAGAATCTCAGGAGCAGAAGATTCCATAGAAATCATTGACTCAACTGTCAAAGATAATGTAAAGCAGAAAAAGCTACTGGTCCAAAACATACAGGAAATCCAGGACTCAATGAGAAGATCAAACCTAAGGATAATAGGTATAGAAGAGAGTGAAGACTCCCAGCTCAAAGGACCAGTAAATATCTTCAACAAAATCATAGAAGAAAACTTCCCTAACCTAAAAAAAGAGATACCCATAGGCATACAAGAAGCCTACAGAACTCCAAATAGATTGGACCAGAAAAGAAACACCTCCCATCACATAATAGTCAAAACACCAAATGCACAAAATAAAGAAAGAATATTAAAAGCAGTAAGGGAAAAAGGTCAAATAACATATAAAGGCAGACCTATGAGAATCACACCAGACTTCTCGCCAGAAACTATGAAGGCCAGAAGATCCTGGGCTGATGTCATACAGACCCTAAGAGAACACAAATGCCAGCCCAGGTTACTGTATCCTGCAAAACTCTCAATTAACATAGATGGAGAAACCAAGATATTCCATGACAAAACCAAATTTACACAATATCTTTCTACAAATCCAGCACTACAAAGGATAATAAATGGTAAAGCCCAACATAAGGAGGCAAGCTATACCCTAGAAGAAGCAAGAAACTAATCGTCTTGGAAACAAAAAAAAGAGAATGAAAGCACACAAACATAACCTCACATCCAAATATGAATATAACGGGAAGCAATAACCACTATTCCTTAATATCTCTCAACATCAATGGCCTCAACTCCCCAATAAAAAGACATAGATTAACAAACTGGATACGCAACGAGGACCCTGCATTCTGCTGCCTACAGGAAACACACCTCAGAGACAAAGACAGACACTACCTCAGAGTGAAAGGCTGGAAAACAACTTTCCAAGCAAATGGTCAGAAGAAGCAAGCTGGAGTAGCCATTCTAATATCAAATAAAATCAATTTTCAATTAAAAGTCATCAAAAAAGATAAGGAAGGACACTACATATTCATCAAAGGAAAAATCCACCAAGATGAACTCTCAATCCTAAATATCTATGCCCCAAATACAAGGGCACCTACATATGTAAAAGAAACCTTACTAAAGCTCAAAACACACATTGGACCTCACACAATATAGTGGGAGATTTCAACACCCCACTCTCATCAATGGACAGATCATGGAAACAGAAATTAAACAGAGATGTAGACAGACTAAGAGAAGTCATGAGCCAAATGGACCTAACGGATATTTATAGAACATTCTATCCTAAAGCAAAAGGATATACCTTCTTCTCAGCTCCTCATGGTACTTTCTCCAAAACTGACCATATAATTGGTCAAAAAACGGGCCTCAACAGGTACAGAAAGATAGAAATAATCCCATGCGTGCTATCGGACCACCACTGCCTAAAACTGGTCTTCAATAACAATCAAGGAAGAATGTCCACATATACTTGGAAATTGAACAATGCTCTACTCAATGGTAACCTGGTCAAGGAAGAAATAAAGAAAGAAATTAAAAACTTTTTAGAATTTAATGAAAATGAAGGTACAACATACCCAAACTTATGGGACACAATGAAAGCTGTGCTAAGAGGAAAACTCATAGCGCTGAGTGCCTGCAGAAAGAAACAGGAAAGAGCATATGTCAGCAGCTTGACAGCACACCTAAAAGCTCTAGAACAAAAAGAAGCAAATACACCCAGGAGGAGTAGAAGGCAGGAAATAATCAAACTCAGAGCTGAAATCAACCAAGTAGAAACAAAAAGGACCATAGAAAGAATCAACAGAACCAAAAGTTGGTTCTTTGAGAAAATAAACAAGATAGATAAACCCTTAGCCAGACTAACGAGAGGACACAGAGAGTGCGTCCAAATTAACAAAATCAGAAATGAAAAGGGAGACATAACAACAGATTCAGTGGAAATTCAAAAAATCATCAGATCTTACTACAAAAACCTATATTCAACAAAACTTGAAAATCTTCAGGAAATGGACAATTTCCTAGACAGATACCAGGTACCGAAGTTAAATCAGGAACAGATAAACCAGTTAAACAACCCCATAACTCCTAAGGAAATAGAAGCAGTCATTAAAGGTCTCCCAACCAAAAAGAGCCCAGGTCCAGACGGGTTTAGTGCAGAATTCTATCAAACCTTCATAGAAGACCTCATACCAATATTATCCAAACTATTCCACAAAATTGAAACAGATGGATCACTACCGAATACCTTCTACGAAGCCACAATTACTCTTATACCTAAACCACACAAAGACACAACAAAGAAAGAGAACTTCAGACCAATTTCCCTTATGAATATCGACGCAAAAATACTCAACAAAATTCTGGCAAACCGAATCCAAGAGCACATCAAAACAATCATCCACCATGATCAAGTAGGCTTCATCCCAGGCATGCAGGGATGGTTTAATATACGGAAAACCATCAACGTGATCCATTATATAAACAAACTGAAAGAACAAAACCACATGATCATTTCATTAGATGCTGAGAAAGCATTTGACAAAATTCAACACCCCTTCATGATAAAAGTCCTGGAAAGAATAGGAATTCAAGGCCCATACCTGAACATGGTAAAAGCCATATACAGCAAACCAGTTGCTAACATTAAACTAAATGGAGAGAAACTTGAAGCAATCCCACTAAAATCAGGGACTAGACAAGGCTGCCCACTCTCTCCCTACTTATTCAATATAGTTCTTGAAGTTCTAGCCAGAGCAGTCAGACAACAAAAGGATGTCAAGGGGATACAGATCGGAAAAGAAGAAGTCAAAATATCACTATTTGCAGATGATATGATAGTATATTTAAGTGATCCCAAAAGTTCCACCAGAGAACTACTAAAGCTGATAAACAACTTCAGCAAAGTGGCTGGGTATAAAATTAACTCAAATAAATCAGTTGCCTTCCTCTATACAAAAGAGAAACAAGCCGAGAAAGAAATTAGGGAAATGACACCCTTCATAATAGACCCAAATAATATAAAGTACCTCGGAGTGACTTTAACAAAGCAAGTAAAAGATCTGTACAATAAGAACTTCAAGACACTGATGAAGGAAATTGAAGAAGACCTCAGAAGATGGAAAGATCTCCCATGCTCATGGATTGGCAGGATTAATATAGTAAAAATGGCCATTTTACCAAAAGCAATCTACAGATTCAATGCAATCCCCATCAAAATACCAATCCAATTCTTCAAAGAGTTAGACAGAACAATTTGCAAATTCATCTGGAATAACAAAAAACCCAGGATAGCTAAAGCTATCCTCAACAATAAAAGGACTTCAGGGGGAATCACTATCCCTGAACTCAAGCAGTATTACAGAGCAATAGTGATAAAAACTGCATGGTATTGGTACAGAGACAGACAGATAGACCAATGGAATAGAATTGAAGACCCAGAAATGAACCCACCCACATATGGTCACTTGATTTTTGACAAAGGAGCCAAAACCATCCAATGGAAAAAAGATAGCATTTTCAGCAAATGGTGCTGGTTCAACTGGAGGGCAACATGTAGAAGAATGCAGATCGATCCATGCTTATCACCCTGTACAAAGCTTAAGTCCAAGTGGATCAAGGACCTCCACATCAAAGCAGACACACTCAAACTAATAGAAGAAAAACTAGGGAAGCATCTGGAACACATGGGCACTGGAAAAAATTTCCTGAACAAAACACCAATGGCTTATGCTCTAAGATCAAGAATTGACAAATGGGATCTCATAAAACTGCAAAGCTTCTGTAAGGCAAAGGACACTGTGGTTAGGACAAAACGGCAACCAACAGATTGGGAAAAGATCTTTACCAATCCTACAACAGATAGAGGCCTTATATCCAAAATATACAAAGAACTCAAGAAGTTAGACCACAGGGAAACAAATAACCCTATTAAAAAAATGGGGCTCAGAGCTAAACAAAGAATTCACAGCTGAGGAATGCCGAATGGCGGAGAAACACCTAAAGAAATGTTCAACATCTTTAGTCATAAGGGAAATGCAAATCAAAACAACCCTGAGATTTCACTTCACACCAGTGAGAATGGCTAAGATCAAAAACTCTGGGGACAACAGATGCTGGCGAGGATGCGGAGAAAGAGGAACACTCCTCCATTGTTGGTGGGATTGCAAACTGGTACAACCATTCTGGAAATCAGTCTGGAGGATCCTCAGAAAATTGGACATTGAACTGCCTGAGGATCCAGCTATACCTCTCTTGGGCATATACCCAAAAGATGCCCCCAACATATAAAAAAGACACGTGCTCCACTATGTTCATTGCAGCCTTATTTATAATAGCCAGAAGCTGGAAAGAACCCAGATGCCCTTCAACAGAAGAATGGATACAGAAAATGTGGTACATCTACACAGTGGAATATTACTCAGCTATCAAAAACAACGACTTTATGAAATTCGTAGGCAAATGGCTGGAACTGGAAAATATCATCCTGAGTGAGCTAACCCAAACACAGAAAGACATACATGGTATGCACTCACTGATAAGTGGCTATTAGCCCAAATGCTTGAATTACCCTAAATGCCTAGAACAAATGAAACTCAAGACAGATGATCAAAATGTGAATGGTTCACTCCTTCTTTAAAAGGGGAACAAGAATACCCTTGGCAGGGAAGAGAGAGGCAAAGATTAAAACAGAGACTGAAGGAACACCCATTCAGAGTCTGCCCCACATGTGGCCCATGCATATACAGCCATCCATTTAGACAAGATGGATGAAGCAAAGAAGTGCAGACCGACAGGAGCCGGATGTAGATCGCTCCTGAGAGACACAGCCAGAATACAGCAAATACAGAGGCGAATACCAGCAGCAAACCACTGAACTGAGAATAGGACCCCCGTTGAAGGAATCAGAGAAAGAACTGGAAGAGCTTGAAGGGGCTCGAGACCCCATATGTACAACAATGCCCACCAACCAGAGCTTCCAGGGACTAAGCCACTACCTAAAGACTATACATGGACTGACCCTGGACTCTGACCCCATAGGTAGCAATGAATATCCTAGTAAGAGCACCAGTGGAAGGGGAAGCCCTGGGTCCTGCTAAGACTGAACCCCCAGTGAACTAGACTGTTGGGGGGAGGGGGACAATGGGGAGAGGGTGGGGAGGGGAACACCGATAAGAAAGGGGAGGGGGGAGGGGGATGTTTGCCCGGAAACTGGGAAAGGGAATAACACTCGAAATGTATATAAGAAATACTCAAGTTAATAATAAAAAAAAAATATATAGGTGTGTGTGTGTGTGTGTGTGTGAGAGAGAGAGAGAGAGAGAGAGAGAGAGAGAGAGAGAGAGAGTATCAACCAAGGCTGAAAATATATTCCATCAAAAGGAGAGAGAAAAAATCTCCCTTTATCTCCCACCATATAAAAATCATTAATATAGCATAGTTGTGTAGATGTCACACTTAAGAGACGCTATGCTTCAGTCAAAATTATGTCTCAAATATGCTTTTGAATAAAACTTTATATGACAAAGAGGGTCTTATGGAAGTCAATTTCTGCAATAGACAGGATATTGTATGTCTTCTGAAGGAAGATCTAGTAGGGGAATCTAACAAAAGATCTGTAGGACTGTGAATCAAACCTCAGTGTCCTTTCTTGTTTTCCTACTTTAAGAAAAACACACCTCGTGTTTCTACTAAGACTTCTTTGGGCATTCTTTATAAATATTAACTTAAGTCATTGATCAAGATTGGTCATACTAAAAGACTACCTGACAAAAACAAATGCTAATATTTTCTAGTGGAAAATACCTTCACATAAAGGCATCGAGGTTCTTACAACTAAAGTTCTATGGAATGTAAGGACACAATCAAATCCATAAAAGATAAGGGAAAATTTCACCATAGCCAGAGAAAGAAAACACAAAATATCAGCCCTGGACTTCCCACTGGGAGGTTACAACAGAACAGTGAAGCAGACTGAAAATATAGAAGATGTTCATGACGATTACATCCAAAAGACAGGCAGAAAGGAGCATGCAGCATTCAAAACAAAATACAGGGAATCTTAGTTGGAAATGCTTAAGTGTAACATATATTCATTGAAACTATACCAGTAGTAAAGCTAAGTTGGAATAAAAAAAAGAAAGTGTGTGTGTGTGTTTATAAAGCATAGACTGCATTATAGATGTATAAGGAATAGAAATTATGAGTGGGAAAGAATTATGGAGGATAAAATTAAATGACTTAATACTACATCATAAAGCATTTGGATGAGCAAATACCCCAAAAGAAAAAAAAGAGCCTGAAGTTTGGGAGCAGTGTGTCCCAAGAATGAGCTCACATACTGCACCATGTTAAAGCCATAAAACAGAAAAGGTAAGGGGAAAATATTGACAACATCTGGAGAGAAGAGGCACACTATCTACTAAGAAATAATGGGTGGTCCAGTCTCAATCCATTCAATAGAAGCAATGTAAATTTAAATGTAATGAAATAATTTATTAAGTGCTGAGAAAGAGTAACTCTCCACTTATAATCCTATATCCAGCTAAACTATCACTTAAGAACAATGAGGAACTAAATGTTTTCTGTGGGTTTATCATTAAAATGTCCGTCCTGAAGAAGTTCTAAGTATATGATCGGAAAGAAAGTTTGAAACTAGAAGGAAAAGAAGTATGAGCAGAGAGACTGAAAAACAACAGGAAGTGTAGGAATCCAGTTAATTTTGTGATATAATAATGATAATTATTAACTTTAGAAACACATAAGCCAAATAAAACTGAACTATGTAAGGCAGAATGATATGTGATAGCTTTCCAGTTTTCCAAGATCATCTTTCTAATGGAGGGAAGCGATGGTGATCAATTGTAAACTTTCTCCAAATAAATAAATAAATAAAGTGTGTATATTGGAATTTTAAGAACACTAGTCAAATAAAAAATTACAACCGCAAATGTAGTATGCATGAAAGAGATTACCAAGATGCATGCTCATGGTAGAACAAGGGACCATGAAAATCAATATATTAGGAATGGACACGTGTTCCTGATCTACTACTGAGTCATACATAACAGAGATCCACACAAACACTCCATCACCCAATATCCTACCTGGCCTATAGGGTGGGCACAGCTAAGACTAACTACAAATGTAGCCTAAGACCATAAACAAAGCATTATGAGATGGGGATTTTTTTGCAATTATTTTTTTGTAACTCAATTATAGAGTTCTAGAGTATGAACTTTGTAGAGGATGGCATTGTGTCACAACAGTTTCTATCAGGTCTCAAGTTTAGAAAGCAAGCGACTCACATGGCCAGCATCCCTACTCTAGCCACACAGCCATATGAACTTGTGGAGAATTCCGAGTGTATTCTGAGTGTTATTTACAGAAGATTTAGCATGATAAAAGCAAAATGTCACACAAAGACACTTCTGAAGGATAGTGGAAAATCCTTCTAATGCAGCTAGCTTGAAATGGTTTAACTTGTAGCTCGTCTGAAGATAGAAAAGTCTGTTAAATAATTATCTGAGTCTCCTGGCCAGGTTCCTCAGAGGAGCAAAGCAAGGTGATTACTGACAGTAACAAGAAGGAGAGCCCTATATAGAGACCTCTGAGAATGGTGCCTAGAAACAAAATTTTAGTTTCATATATGCTGTAAAAACTGAAACAGAGGGGCTGGAGAGATGGCTCAGTGATTAAGAGCATTGTCTGTTCTTCCAGAGGTCCTGAGTTCAATTCCCAGCAACCACATGGTGGATGTTAACCATTTGGTACCCTCTTCTGGTGTGTCTGAAGACAGCTGTAGTGTACTCACATACATAAAATAAATAAAATTAAAAAAAAACTGAAACAGAGTGTTACCCTATGGAAAATATCCTTTAAAACCAAGTGGGTGAGATAAATCTTGCTGGGAATACTGACCAGTCTCTTTAGCCACCCTAGAGTTTGTTTATATGCAAATAAGTCCCTCTATAATTACATATGTAGTCTGAACCATCTATCACCGCAGCCGAACATCCAATTTTCCAACTACTACATTAAACTGTAGCTAATCAATATGGCACTACAGGTATGGATTAAACAGCTAAATGGTAACACATTGATCCCATGTTTGTATGCAAAGGGAAACAATTTTACCTCAATAGAATGGAATTAATTACTTGAATGTTTTCCCAACTTTCTACTCATCCTGGTAGACCACTAATAATAAATTAAGAAATTTATTTTATCAAAGTCTAATTAGTAAACCATGAAATTTATTAGAGTTACTTATAGGAGTTTGGATAAGAAATTACTTACATTCCATCCAAGAAAATGGAATCAGAGGCAGCTATGTCATTAAAAAGCAATCCCAGTCTTGGGTAACTCATAGAAGTTACAATTCTGCATTACTTGACTTACAGACAAATTCACAGGTCAGACTGTCTCCTCTCCCTAACTATCCTTGCTGTTTATAAGACCTGCAAATCTCAGGAACATCCTGAGACTTGTCAGTTGTTTGTACTCTTGAGCCTTGCAAGATTTGTCTATTTTCTAAGTCTTAATGAGGATCACTCCAGCATGGAATGCTTTAATCGAGAGGAATTGCTATACAATACCTACTCAGTATTCTTCTGCTAGATTTTCTGCTGGATTGGTTGAATGTTAATAGAAAAACGACAATAACCACACAGAGATGAGACAGTACTGCAGGGGATTAAAGTTAAGTGTGTTCAACCAGGTAAAATCCCCCACTCATATGTAAACATAAGCAGAGTAAAAAGAAAATGAAATAGGTAGTCAAGAAAAATAAGATCATAATTAAACTATCATTTAGTTCCTATTGTCCAGTGAAACCCCAGACACTTGAGTCTTGTATTGGCCAAAAGGATTTATTTCCTTGGTCTTTTCTCTCACAAGTTTACTTTATTAAAAAATTTTTTCTGTTAAATATGTTTTAGCAATGATTTTGCCTTTTTTCATATTGTGTATGTTTCCCAAAAATAAGGTACATGCCTCCTTTGCAACAGAGAGAATGAGAATTAGCCTTTTTGTGCCAATGGATACATAAGAATGAAGCTAGCCCTCTTATGGATTATCAGAAGTAGAACAAAAGGCATGTAAATCAGCCCATTGAATTGTGCTGATCAGGAGATACCTGAGTACTATCAAAGCCATCAGCACATACTTGCAAGCATCATGAATGGCTTCTACCAACTGCTTATGTTCATTTCTATATTTAATGGTAGTTATGCATGAAATCTATTCTATTCAAGAGGGAACAGTCACATTAAGTAAAATATACATGTAGATTCCCCACAACTCAAAATGATACTTTAAGAAACAATGCTAAAGTGTTACTGGCTACTGTGGCAAGACGCATGATAGGCTAACGGCCATTTGAAAGGCAATACTCAGAAGGGGTAAATAAAGTTGGGGTGAAGGAAATAAGACTGATTCAAAGGGGGTTGGGGATTTGGCTCAGTGGTAGAGCGCTTGCCTAGCAAGCGCAAGGCCCTGGGTTCGGTCCCCAGCTCCGAAAAAAAGAAAAAAAGAAAAAAAAGACTGATTCAAGGACCAGCACCCTGAGAACTGGAGATGAGACAGAGAGCAAACTGACTTCCAAGAAAGCCAAATCCATCCTAGGAAACTCAAAAGTTAATAACCTCAAAGCATTTGCACATTTGGGTCATTGGGTCACAAGGCTACATGTTGAGCTGTTTTTTGCTGTCCAAGGTGCACATTCTTTTTTTTTTTAACCATTCCACTGGCCAGAACAAGGAATTAACATTGACGTTATATGATATAAACGTATGGAACAAAAGATTAATGAATTACTCTTGGCTAGTAAGGCGAGTTCCTGTATCAACTTAGGCAAAAAGGTATTCTTTTTGTTTTCAAGTCAAACCTCATAGCAATGTGCATGTTTTGTGTCTGTTTTGCATAAAGCTGAAGAATAAGGTGGACCATTACAGATACTGATGTAATCGCAAGGAAAGAACCTTTTCTTAAGTCATAGAGTCTTAATTATTTTGCTTCAGTTTTTCTTTAGAATTTAGAATGTTGAGCAAAGGGGGAGCAGGGAACGTAAAGATGTGGCAATGCTAATATCTAGCTTGAAATCTTGTTGTGAATAGTGTTTCTTCCAGGAATGTTTTTAATTTGTTATTCCTAGCAACCAAATCAAAATGACCTTCATGTAAAGAGAGATAAGATCACAAGGTAATGGGGATAGATGATCCTGAGTAGGTCCCAGGCATCGTTCATAAAGTAATTATGCACTTGCTGGACGCTGTTTAATTGTGCCAGTAAACACTGATATGCCCTCCTCTCCACTTGTGAGATTTATTGGATTCCATGCTCTATCATGCTTTCCATGCATATTGGGGGCTATTTTGTTTCCAGAGTCAAATAAACACAAATCAATCAGCCTAAACTGTAAGTGGACAACAGAATTAAATCTGTCATTGCCCATTAAAGGACAAGAAGAAATCAGAAACCAATAACCCAATATTTCAAGCATATGAGCATGAAGAAAATGGCCATCAGTTATCAGTTTGCTAACTTGAGTCTTGAACACAAGAAGAAATATCTGTCCTGTGAAGAATTCAGAGGCAGAATAAGAGTGGGTGCTAACCAGCAGTTTACAATTTGTACAGGATATAAGTACACACTTGATTGATTGTGGGGTAGGGACGGGGTAGAGACAGGAAGTGGGGGAAAGAACCATTGATAAACCCATTTTGTTGTTGTTGTTCTGCTACAATGCCAGTTGATTGTTGCGGTTGACACAAACAATCCTCATGGCTTCATGTGTCACCGTCGCCTGGGTTCACATACCCAGTGTTTTCATGATTTGGAACTTAGTTAACTCCCTCATTATCATTCAGGTTTCCATTGCCCACAAAGTCACCCTTCAAAATCAATTTGTTTCACTGTCTCCATAATCCAACACCCCACTTCAGTTACTCACTGCAGTCACATTCTGAACCATTGTATTCTACTGTTGATGTCTTCGGTTCAGATACACAACTGTGAAATCTCCTATCCTTCCGACTCTCTCATCTAGTTACTCCGCCCTGGTCTGCGCTCATTCTTCCCAAGCCCTACAGTTCCGTCTCCCTTTCAGAGACCACTCTTGTCTTCACACGGTTCCCCAGGTAACCTGGACCACATACCCCAACAATTGAATACCTTACGAAACTATTGCTATCTGTTTGACGATCTTTCTCACATGTATAGGGAGACCAAATGAGTACCCATCTAATTTAAAGATCTTAATAACCTGTGCATTCTAGAGCTATGGGACTTTCTGTTCTGTAAATAGAGTAAGTGTTGTGGTGAGCCAGGCAGAAGAGGCTCATTGTATTAAAAGGGAAGGGGAGGGGTTCAGAAAAGTAGAAACAAAGAACAAAAAGCAGAGAATACAGAGAATAGTAACCAGATAGTTCCAAAGTTGCTTTGCTTGTAAGATGAGGGATGAGGATAAGGAAACACAACAGAGGACTGAACAGCAAGTTACTCATAACGTTTTAGGGCTTTTTTTTTTAGTGTTGTTATTGGTCCCTAAACTGGACCATTCAAGGAAGTGTGGTTATCTCTATACTGTGATTTCTCAGCAGGGCAGGTACAACATGCTTTCTGTTTAATGATGTGGAACTTAAGTATAAGTGACTCTGTTTTTTAGTTTTAGATTTTTAGGACCAAATGAGAGAACATGGAAAACAGTGACTCCCTATAATTGTAATTTAATATTTCTATGCAGGCATAGACAGGGTTAACACGTGCACACCTTGATGCCTCTGTGATGTACTTGAACTGCCTTCCTCATCCACACACTCCCCATTCTTTTCCTGGAAAAAATAAAACCACAAATTGAAAATGCCCTCTTTGCCTTCACCTAACCCCACCTGTAGCAAGTAGTTCCCAGCTCTTTGCCTCACTGGCCAGACAATGCCAAAGTTTTGTTTCTCTAGCTGTCTTCGGACTTCTCCCACCCTTGGGTCTCATACCCTCTTCTGCTAGATGATTACATTTCTTCATAATGAAAACAGATAGTGCCATGAGATCATTTGTGCACTATCTCCATAGGTGAACTCACAATCCCCACACTCCCTTGAAAACAATCAGATATATAACAGAGGGGGGCAGATACGGAATGTACGCTACGAAATGCAATTCAAGACAG
Organism: Rattus norvegicus; assembly: GCF_021556685.1. Lineage (NCBI taxonomy): Eukaryota > Metazoa > Chordata > Mammalia > Rodentia > Muridae > Rattus > Rattus norvegicus. The sequence goes on along the minus strand of NC_141546.1, from coordinate 79,555,165 downwards.
AAACTTCTAAGTTCCACAAATGAAGGACAGATAAAGCACAGACTTTGTTCCAAAGGAAAACACTTGGTGCAAACCCATGGCAGGGAGAACTTTCTTAAAGGGACAAATTCACACCAGGGTGGGTAAGGTTTAGATCCATGAAGACAGATTTAAAAGACAGAGAGCAGGAAAGGACGGCTCTGAGCACAGAGCCTGGGTAAGGCTTCCAACCTTTTTACCTTTCTAAGGGACCTCTTCATATCACTCTGCATTTGTTCCCCTCTTGGTCTCTTGAATCCCAGGATAGGAGGTTCTGACCTTGTTCATTAGACTGCAGAGTTTGCAAAACGCTTCTCATTCGTCTGATTTGAAAGGTAGCAAATCTGATAGCGTGATTAGATAAAGCTAGGAGGTTTTGGAATCAGAGAGCCATGGGGATGTATTTTTTCAGGAGTCTGTGTAATTGTGAAGTTTTTCAACATAATGAAACAATATTCAAAAGGTCTTGAAAATGTCATTGGGTACAAGAAGGCTACTCGGTTCAGTTTACACTGTTAGCATTTCCAAGAAATGTGAGCTATGTGCTCTGGTTTTATAAATCTCATAACCTTATTTTTTTAATTAAGATATTAAAGTGCAAATAACACTATAAAACTGAAGATACACATAAATAATAAAAGTACAGAGACCAGCAGTACAGAGAAAATGAATTGTGCCTCAGCTAGATTTTAATTACAAAGGCGATTGTTAAAACCAAGCTTGTAAGAGCAAGAATTGGCAAGCTTTCTGTAAATAATTCAGAGAGTAAATAATTCAGGCTCTGAGGAATACTCAATCTCTTGCAAATCTTCAGCACTTCCCTCGTTGCTAAGGAGCAGCCACAGAAAACACATAGTCGTTATGGTTGTGTCTCTGTATTATTTTATTCATAGAAGCATTCCATGGCTACTGAATGGGAGCTACAGCTACTGGTTGCAATGGTGAAGACAAACAGGGTAGTTAATTTAATGGCGCAGCCTCCAGTGAGGCCCCAGTAGATCATCATATGGTAGAGAGGCACAAAGAGAAACGCTGCCATCCAAGAGTGGAAGGTTGCCTTGCTGGGTGGTTACCAACTCCACAGAGAACAGGCGTGTTTGCCAGCACTACTCTCTTTCAGGGCAGCCCTCCCAGTGATTCAAGGGCCCCACTTCTCTAAAGACCTGTCACCTCGACAGCACACAACGAGGATCAAGCCCTCGTGCATGAGCCTTTGGGGGTAAAACCCACATCCAGAGCGTGGCACACTTCACCAATGGCACAAAAGAAGGTTCAAATTCCTGAGAGTGAATGAAAAGAATTTTAAGACAATGGGAGTCTGGTCCAACCAACTTGCCCAACGGGCAGAACATCAACCCATCAGAATGTTCCAGATCATTTGGAATAGAAGCTTTTAAACTTACGATGTGTGATTTAATTTAAAAAAAAAAAAAAAAGCTTATCCCGATAGAAAGTGCAGATGAAAGCTTGCCGTACCTCGCTATGCTGTAGAATGATGTCATGAGTGTGTGCAGAGCTCTAACCAGATCTGGCATGGGTGACAAGGTACACCAAGCCACTGAGTCGGCAGGTATTACCATCAGTGCCTGAGCATTGCCACCTTAAAGAATTTAACTCAAAAAGCAGCACATGTAAGACTTAAGAAAATCCACATGGACCGGACCCCAAATCTTTTCCTAGGAAAATTAATAAAAGTTTAATAGTTAAGGTAGGTACAATGTTCCATTGTCATCTAGTTACATATGCACATCTTTATGAGTATATATTATGTACATTGAGCGTTTATTTTTAAAAAAGAAAGCGAATCATGAGAAATAAAAATTTTAAGGTAATAAATACAATAATCTGGAAAAAATTACTAACTACACTTGGCAAGCCTTTTCTGTACATAAAATCCTCACTTTTATAGAAGCACATTCCTCGATTGCCTCCCGTATGACAAAATTTTGTAATATTTACTTATACAGAGAAAGGACAGTTCTTGTGCAAGGGAAAAAGCTGTAACAAATCTAATTTGCTCCCTGAATGAAATGCTTCCTGACCCTTCTCTAGCAACTCCTTCCCTTCCTTCCCCTCCTCCTCCTTCCCCTTCCTCACATCCTCTCTAGCCCCCTTCCCCCATCCTCTGTCTCGAGATCCTTTCTCTGTAGTACTGAGGACCATACCTAAGGCCTCGGGCATACAGCAATCAACCAACTATGCCTAAGGCTGAGGCAGAAGGACTCCAAATTCAAGCTAGGCCAGAGCTGTAAAGTTCATGGCAACATGGGCAACTTAGAAAAACCTGCCTCAAAATAAAAATTACAAAAAGGCTAGGTTTACTATTCAGTGTAATGCACTTGCCTAGCATGTGTGAGGCCTTGAGCTCAAACCCATTGAACCAACAAACAAAAGTTATTATTGTAAATGCTAAGAACATTAAAAATGATTTATGAGCAGTTAAAGATAAAGGTAAATTACAGAATTGAAGTCCAGGAGCTATTTCAAGCTAACCTAGTATGTGAATCTTTGAAGGGCTTTATAGAATGTAAAAGTTTAAAGAATACACTTTTTTTTTTCCGGTTCTTTTTTTCGGAGCTGGGGACCGAACCCAGGGCCTTGCGCTTCCTAGGCAAGCGCTCTACCACTGAGCTAAATCCCCAACCCCTAAAGAATACACTCTTGAAATACATGATAGCCCACTGCTATCTTGTGTGCAAGAGTGACCGAGAATATTGTCTATGGATCCCCCATTTTGGGACTTGGAAAAGCCAAGCTGGCACTGACCTAGCAGCTTCCACTCTACTGACTAGCTTTTAGAGTTTATGTAAACTGCTGGTCACCAGTCATCAACAAAGAAAGGTCATCAACAACATCTGACCCAGTTGTGAACCCTGCAATCCATAATAATGCCTAGCTTAGAAAGACATGGCCAGGGTGCAATAGTGAGGTGAATGTTATGCTTCGCAATGCTTTGTGGGCAAACAAGTTTCTGATTGGATCTAAGGCCTGCTGTGCAGGAAATATTTATACTCCATCTGTACCTATGGTCAAGGATCTATGGGGGGAGCTCAGAAGCCCCAGGACTGTAAGGCTACTTCTATAATTATGCTAAATAGATATAATATTAAACCGCCTTCTAAATATCAATTTCTGTACTTACATATTATGGTGGTTCTCATCAGAGTCCTCATCAGAGAATGTTTTAATGGTAGTTAATACTGAAACTCAAAACTGGTCAAAATGCAGAGTCTAATATCTGTGTAGTGCACAGTCATAGATGAAATATTTTTATCACCCCCCCTATCCCCCATGAGGTATCCCAGAAGAGAGGTCAGGCAGACTGTAAGAGGACTAGGTCAAAACACTTTCTTCTGTGACAGAATAGTACTCATAACTTACAGTAACTGTGTCTACCTGCCCAAGGTCAAAACAGTCAACACTCCAACACAGACTCCAACCCAGCGAAGGGGGGGGGGGGTTCAAGAGACTCCAACACTGAGAGAAAAGGGGGCAGTCCATTCTCTTTAAGGATATGGCCCTTGGTAGGCTTGAGTGGATGGACCCAAACCCAGAGATTTATGGGCAGAACTAAGTGGGCTCAGTAGGTTAAAAATAAAGAGAAAAGGATATGAAGTTGGGAGGAAGATGTGAGCTGCGATTTGACAGGAGTAAAGAAGAAATTGTAGAGGTTAAATATGATTGGGATATAGCATATGCATATATGAAATTCTCAAAGAATAAATAGAAATACATTAAATAAAAGAATAGGGTTAGAGAATTGGCTCAGCAATTAAGACTACTTCCTGCTCTTCCAGAGGACCAAAGTTCTGTTCCCAGCACATGTGTAAGCCCGCAAACACCTGTACCTGGAACTCCAGAGGATCCAGTGCCCTCTTCTGTCCTCTGTAGTCACTTACACTCATGTGGACATACCCAGAAGTGCCCATACATGTAAGTAAAAGTAAAATAAGCTATTTTTTTAAAGAATGCAATCTACTTTTAAATAAGCCTAAAAATGCTTTCCATCTGAATACAAATATTCTTGATACAGAAAACCAGTGCTGTGTATTTGCAGCATTTATGTTGCATAAAGCCTTGATGTATCTAATGACCAAGGGGATCTTAGATCCAGTACAATTTGGACAGTTAATTTTGTTCCCTTACTGGTTATTAGTCCAGCTGAGTGTTTCAGAATTTAGGAGTACTCAAACAAAGCATTTGCCACAAACCTGCTAGACCAGAGCCTAGCTTAAGTCCTGTGTCCTAGCTTGATTTCTATGGCTGCAATAAGCACCACGAACAAAGAAACTTGGAGAGGAGAGAGTCTATTTGGCTTACATATTCTGATCACAGTCCATCACAGAGGGAAGTTGGGGCAGGAGCAGAGGCAGGGAGCTGGAGACAGAAGCTGAAGAAGAGGCCATGGAGAGACACCCCTGACTACCTTATTCCCCTGTATAGCCCAGGCTCACCTGCCCTGGGGTGATCCAGTTAGAACAGCTAGGATTTGGTCTGACCCAGTCACAACAATAGTACATGTGAAGAGCAACATGCAACAGAAAAGAGGAGAGCGTAGACCCGGACTGGAATCTATTGAACGAACAAAATGCTAATGACAAAGCAGAAGTAAAGTGAATAAGAGTGGGCAGGTAGAACACGGGGGAGGGCAAGGGACCAGACTAGTGCCCCAGTGTTGCCTTAAGTAGTCTACCTGGCACATTGCCTTCTCTCTGTGGCTCCTGGGAGACCCCAGAAATGCAACTGGAAATCATCTACCATATTGTAATTAGCTGAAGGAAGCGTACCTGTTGAACCAGATAAGGCAAAAGCAAAGCGTTAGAACCGCAGTCAGACTAAGTGCTGCAATATTGGGAGAAAAAGCATTCTGCACTCCCCTGCACGGTAAACAAGGACCGAGAAGAAATTTACAAGCAAGCAGACTGAGCCCTAAGTGCGAGGCCTCCAGTGGAACTTTTGAATCTTCATCTACTAACTTAAAAGAGTGTCTGGAACATTCTAAACTATTTTTAAATAAATAAATAAAAACAAGAAGGAACTGAAACAAAGAGCAATTAAATTACTTGCCCAACGTTGTCATCCAACGTTGTCAGAATTTGAAATGGAGATCCAGTTCATGAGTCTCGGACCTAGCAATCTCATTATGCTATGTGGCATGAAAGACAGAGCTGGAGTTGAGCCAGCGCTATGGAGAGGACATTTAAACGTTCTCTTCTTACCCGGTTTGAGTCTCAGTCATGTTGGATATCAATTTTCACTGTTATCAGATTACTTATTTGGACTGCCTTACTCTTTGTGTTGGCAAAGCTAAACAAAATAGATGTTTGTTAAGTGTTTTTAAAGTGTCACAGAACAAGGTGTGAGACACTTTATAAGAGAAATAATAAATCCTTTTGACCGCAAAAATATTACACGAATCACTTTAAGTCAGTTTTGGCCTCTTCTTCTGAGTTTTCTACTTCATCAGAAAGAACTCTGTGCTCGCCTGCATGGGGCCTGCAAGGGCTTGGAGAGTCCGTCAGTCCTAACCCAGGCTCCATTAGGAACGCATCATCAGCTCCCACTTTAGCCAAATGCTAAGCAACCTTCTGTTTATTCCACTGCAGTCACTTAGAGTTGTGATGGTGGTACAGATAATCCAGAGCAGGATCTGGTGAGCGCCATGGAGCAAACTGATCAAGAATGGTCCCAGCAGAGGGGGGGTCTCTCCAATGGGGCTGTGGGTGGTAATTATGCTATTAGGAAATGCACGGTGGCAGCTGCTTTAAATAACGTCTCTTAGCCAAATATTTTTTTAAAAAATCAATTTTAAGTCAAGGTAAGAAACCCGTTGTTTCATGCTTACCAAAGAATTTTAAGAATTACAATTTAAGACTTGATTTTGAGAATTGTCAGAAGTAGGATACAAAGCCATTATACAGCATAGTGGTGAAGGACACACAAAAGTGACAAAACCAAATTTTGAATGGCAATTGATTCTGTCCCTGGTAAGCTACAATCTTTAGACGATGCTCCTGCTCTGTTTAGGCCTCAATCTTATCATCTCTAAAACAGTTTGTCTTCATTGAGTCGCTGGAAGGGTTTAAATGTTTATATGTTTATATAGTTAAGAGTTTAGTGTTCTGTCTGTTTGTATCCTATGTGTGTGGGTGTCGGATCCCTTAGAACTGGAGTTACAGTTGCAAGCTGCCATGTGGGTGTTGGGAATTGAACCTAGGTCCTTTGGAAGAACAGCCAGTGCACTTAGCCGCTGAACCATCTCTTCAGCCCCTAGTTGTTGATGATGCTAAAAGCATGGGTATCTGGACAGCACAGGGTAGTAACCAGTCAGAGATGTAAGAAATTTGACCTCTGAGTTCATTTGTGTCACATGCAGTAGAGTTGCATCCAATGTCTACCACAATGATACCATATCTCAAAATCTCATCTTCCTTCATGTGTCTCTATCTAAGAGGGAGCAACCACTGAGGGCATAGCTTGTGGAGATACAACAGATGTCTTTCCAGAATTGTTTCCAGTTCCTTCTGACTTTCAAGGACATCTGTCCTCAGAACAAGAGCCAGACTCAGTGGTACCATAAACTTTCTTTCAGAGTGCTATTGAATGTCACCTCAAGGGCAGCACACACTTCAGCTTACTTCCTGTTAGGATTGATTCCTAATATCAGAATGACTCAGCTGAAAAGGCATAGTCGATATTCACAGAATGTTTAAAAATCCAGCATTCTAGCTTTATGCAACATAAATCCACATGACTCAAACAGGGTGAAACCTTGAGATGTGCCTGAATTTCTGCGTGACATTATAGAGACTATATTAGTCCAAATATTAGACTGCTCTGAGAGTAGAATTAGACTGAGCAGCCTAACATTAAGAAACACAAGTGTTTATATTGTAGGTGAATTTGTTTTAACAAGTTTTATTTGGCTGTTTTTGTTTCAATTTATGCTTTATTAAAATAAAGTTCTATCTTAAAATTATTCTAACTGCACTTCTAACTGTATTGTCTACACTCGCTGTGACAAACACCTTCCCAGTATCAGTTCCTTTCTGAGTACAGACTAAGGTTTCTACTGACATCGTCATCCCCTTAACTCACCTGATCAGTCATCACAACTAAGTCAAGAGAGTGATCTCCAGCCAGTTAGTTAAAATGTGATGAAGCAGATCTCAGAGTTCCATAAAACCAACATGGATGCTCAACCTACGGCCAGCAGAAGCTGAGGGTGAGTTGGCTGGGTCGAGAAACAGTCTAAAAATCATTCTTTCTTTGTAGTTTTTCTTCCTAGATGCTAATGCTCTATCGGGTATCTGATGTAGTTGTCATATGAGATTACACAGCCAAGCTGGTAGCGGTGTCAAAGAAGCAGCACTTAGTAGGACCATCCAGGATTATGTAGTGGCTTCAGAGACGCAGGTGTGTGCAGACTACTTAAGAGTGTTGCAGGACATGAAGTTCCCAAGGGAAGACCTAGTGCTAACACTAATTTCTCATCTGCACTACTGGGACACTTACCTTGAAGGTGAAGCCTGGGTCTTTTGAAGAGTGGAGCACGTGTAACTTTTGAGTTATGTGTTGAAGGAGACAAGACAATACAAACCCAGCAATGAAGTTCAGGCAGACAGGTTCATGAAGACAGACCCGGGGGCATAGAGGATTGCCAGAGTAGTCTATCACAAAAGGAGATGGTTTGGATAGTAGACTATTAAAGACAAATGAAGGTTATGCATCGGGACAAGAAGATTCCAGAAAAGCATACTATTTTCACAACCACGGAATCTCAGAGTTCTAACCTCTAGAGATAAAGTGGAGTTCGATGTTTCACTGCTGTCAAAATCAATATTTCAACACACAGGAGAAAAAAACATCTGTGAATAATCCATCAACTGAAATGCAAAACAAATCGTTTGAAAGAAAGAAAATACGGGGTTGGGGATTTGGCTCAGTGGTAGAGCGCTTACCTAGGAAGCACAAGGTCCTGGGTTCGGTCCCCAGCCCCGGAAAAAAAAGAAAAAAGAAAAAAAAAAGATAAAAAAGAAAGAAAGAAAATACAAAGTAAAACTAGAAGAAAGGTCACTATGGAATATCCCCCTTACCAGATAGACATTGTTTGGTTTGGACAAATACTCAGCTGTACCTTAACTTCCTCATTCTCAGGTTTCAGAGAATTCTTTACCTTTTAGATCCAGGCATCTAAACTAAGAGGACAGCCCATTCAGGCTGCACATTGTTCCTGCCAGTTGACTCTAGCATTTCATTGTTTTTGTTTTGTTTTGTTTTGTTTTCAAGGATCCATGGGATTTCAGAGCTAAACAAAACCTAGAGATGCCTCATTTTACAGACAGAGAAACTAAGGTTAATGGTAAGGTTCACTCAAGGCCATAGAATTAACAGCAAAATTGCAATAGCTTTTGTCAGTATCAACTTAATTTCAGACACTGATCTCTGTGGAGAGCCGGCTTGCCCTGACTCCTACCATATCTTCATTCCTCTTTCTGAGGCCCTGAGCAGCCACATTCTGCCTTGTTCACTTCTTAAAATATGGTAAGAAAGAATCTTACAGACTTTATTCTGCCACTGAGTCCTTTCAAGTTTAGATCCAGCACCGTGTAGGCAGCTCACAACCACCAGTGGATCTCTATCCAGTGGACCCAGTGCCCTCTTCTGGCCTTCATGAGCACCGGAACACGCATGCACACACACAGAGAGACATAAATAAATAAGGTAAAATTTAAAAAATAAGAGAGTAACTTTCTTTGGTTTAGATCATTGATGTGCATACATCTTTGGTAAGATAGCTAGTTTTATACCTGTGTGCGAAGATTAATGTGGATATTTAAGCATGCTAAAAACAAAAAAGTAAATAAAAGCTGTATATGAATTAAAAGCCAAGAAATCATTAACAATATTAACCTTCAAAAACCCAACCCTTCCTCTCAGACACCTAAGCTTTATGTTTTGGAGGTTTTGTTTATTAAATAAGTAATAAAAATCTGAATGAAAGCTATGTGTCTTACAAATTCTAAAACAGTAAATCTCTGATGTCAAAATCTCACACCAAATCTGTGCCATGGATTTATGGCTTTTACTTTGAGTTGCTAATCACCACTGCGCTTTTACAGATGGCATAGATACCGTCATCCTACAAACATCTATTTCTCTGGGACAAACTAGCCCCCCACCCATCTGGAAAGGGAAACGAAAGCAACACGTACCACCAAGTATTGAATGCATGCTAGGCTCTGCCACATACTTCATCTCACGGTAATGTCCACGGCAATCCAGAGAGGTAGATAGTGTCATTCAGAATATTTTTTAAATAAATAAATGAACTGAGAATATGTACTTTATAAGCCAAAAAACAGAATTTGAATGTAATATTAAATACTGTTACTGATTGAATTTTATTAGCTAACCATGTCTGAGTAAGAGATTGATAACCTTCTAAGAAGTCAGTCTATGCATGCAGACCACACTACAGTGGGTATGCAAGCTAGGCTAGATGTGGGAATCTAGATACCACAGACAAGAATGTCATTAAGCATAAGTTAATAATGGTTACTCCCAAAGACATACCAAAGCCTCTGCTTTCCATCCACTCGACTTGAGAAATGATGATGGGCCTGACGTCTTAGCAAAGAATGAAATCTAAGTAAAAAGGGAGAAGGAAGACATCAGTCCATCAGTGCCCAGAGAGGGCTCATGTTTTGTTTTGTTTTGTTTTTCTTTTTTTCGGGGCTGGGGATTGAACCCAGAACCTTGCGCTTCCTAGGCAAGCACTCTACAACTGAGCCAAATCCCCAACCCCAGGGCTCATGATTTTTAACAGACATACTGCCCTTATAGGAGGTGAGATTCTGTAGAAAGCAGAGAGTCTGTGGGGAACCAGGGAATCCCACAATGTGGATTTTATTTTGGTTTTACAAACTGGTTTTCTTTGTTGGTGGCAATCTCATTATCTCTTCCAGAGGACTGGATTGGATGCCCTCCACTGGGAACTGCTTTTTGGATTATTAATGAGGTAGGTTAAAATTTGAATATCAAGGGTGTATGTGTGCATATGAGGCCGCACGTCTGAGTCTGGAAAACAAGGAGGAGAAGAAACATGAGCCAGGAGGACTAAAGAGGGACAACGGCCACAAAGAGAAAGGACTTAGTGTGTTTCAGACCCTGAATTAGAGACTCAGGATCACAGTTTTAAAGAAGCAAGGTTGGAGTGTGATTGGAACGAGATCCTACTAATTCGTTCTGTCATTTGCCTGTTTATCTGTGTGTGTATGTATATATGAGCAGATACATTCCAAGACGTGTGGGAGCCAAAGGACAGTCAATGGAGGAGCTGGTTCTCTCTTTTCACCATGTTAACTCCAGTGGTATACTCAAGTCATTTAGCTTGACAGCACATGCCTTTACATGTTGAGCCATTTTGCCATCCCAAAGTAAGTTTGGCTATAACTTTGCCACAGGCATTAAGGGGGAAAGAGGGATTTAGAAAAAAGGACAGTGTACACTCAAGACAGGTGTCTTGGGAGGCGGCAATGTCACAAATCTGATTCTTATATAATGAAACTGTCCAGTGCTTGGAGTCCCTAGACTGCATTTACATAGTTCAAGTGTCCTCATGCTATCCATTTTTAAAACATTGAATGACCACGGAGAAGCAGGTAACTTAACCCTAGTGCTCAGTTCCTGTCCAACTCGGAGATCTTGGCTAGATTATGGAAACTGAGATGATCTATGAATTAGCAATGAGGATTCTGCATCTTCTATCATGTCTAAAGCTTGCCAGTTGAAAAATAACATTAGGAAATACTAGCTATGCAAAGAGATCATCACGTAATCCTCCCGAGTTCCAGTGAAGTTTCAGTGGTGCAAAAACTTGAGCAGCCAGGAAGAGTTTTTTCTAGTGCAATTCCAGGAAAATCATTATTGTGGACCACTGCTTCTCACCTCATAGACTGTTACACGAGAGGATTATGTTTCTTTTTGTAACTATAATTATAAGTTCATAGAGTTAGTGACGACGTTGGTAAGAACCCTGAAAGAATGTCCTTGCATGCTTAAATGGAAGAGGAACCTGGACATACATGCATTTCTGACCCTTCGGTCTAGCCGTTGGCCCATGCTCTTCTCTTTGATGATGACCCGCATGGCTGAACTCTTCCCTTCTTTTCTTTACCATCTCTTTTTTCCTTGCTTCTTCGTTTCATCATCATTTGTCCCACCATTTGCTCACTCCAGTACGACAGAGATTTTTAGGGAAATAGCTGCTGAGTCCCAAGCCCAGGGTATGTCTATGATGAAGCACTGTCCTCCAAACTGAACGATATCCATTCTGAAGGGAGGAACCTTAAGACTCCACAAGCTCCAATGGAGACACCACATCCTAGAAAGACACTCCTTAAGACTGAGAAAGTGAACAACTCACAAGCCTCAAGAAATCCCTGAAATGTACAAGATTCACAAGGCCTCTCCCTCCTCCAGGTTATATAAACAGGACTTCCTGCTTATTATAGAGACTCTCCAATCTTCTGGTGCTTGTTGGTCCTGCAGACAGAGCTCAGGGATGTGCAGTTTTTGTGAGCCTCACCCATGCTGGCATAGGCTTTTTGGTGGTACAGCTTCCTTTAGATTGTCTGTTCTCTAGTAACCACAATAAACTCACTAGTTTGCCAAACTAGATTTTGGTGGAATCATTATTTTGGTCTGTTGTTGGTTCCCTATCTGGGATGAAGTAGCCATTTGTTCATGTCTCCCCAGAAAATGTCACACAACTGTTGTCAGAGAAGACACCAGTAGATAGATAAGTACCCTTGCCCCCTACCCTCCAGTTATTCCTGCCCTCAGCCTCCTTTCTGGTCTGCTCTCCAGTGCTATCTGTATTCTCCTTACCCTCCTATCTATGCTGTCATCTGACTTCAAACCCTTCAAGCTTATTCTCATGGCCTGACCAGAAGTTGACTTACTGTTGCCTCGAGTGTTTGTTTCCTAACACTGCTGTAATAAGGATTGTAAAACAATAAAAAATTATTATCTCAGTTTTGAAGGTCAGAGATCTGGGGCAGATAGATGGCAATGAGGTGCAATGAGATATTGAAGAGATTCGTTCCTTTCTAGAAACTCCACACAAGGACCCTCCCTTGCTTTTCCAGGTCTTAGTTGCAACCCATGTTCCTCAGCTCATAGACTCTTGCTCCACCATCAAAACCCACACTGGCCCACAAGTTCTTCCTACTTTGAATCACTCTGTCTCCCCTCCTCATTGTTTAAAGAACCTTGTGACTTTGTTGGAGGCCCTCAGATAATTCAAGGTAATCTCTTTATTTTAAACTCAGTAATTTGACAAAGTTAGCTGTATTTTCAACATTAGTTACTCTTTCCTTTGCAGTACACCGTACAGCTTGCAAGCATGGCAGGGAGGCTGTTGCTCTATATTGCTTTATTCCTAAGAGTACTATCAATGTTCAGTCTGAAAGACTGAAAGTCTCCAACTGCTAAAAGAACCTGTGAGAATCATCTGATCTTGGCCAGGTTCAAAGGAATGGGGGTGGGGGTGTCTTTTGGCAATAAAGCTTTATTTTAAAGGGACATAATTTTTGAGATCAAATGACCCTATGATTTTATGACTAGCTTTTATAACCTATGAGTTTTGTAGCACTGATAAACCTACCTTAATTTCTTCAAATCTCCATCCCTGAAGCACTAGTTTGAGTACATTTACTCTGCAGTCTTTCTCAATGCTGAAGTAAAATAATTGTAGTAGAGGGCCTGACTCATAGGTTCCCTACTGGTGCCAATTTCCTTCCTCCACAAAATACACTAGTTTCTACCTCCCATGGGGGAGACTGCTGTACCTCACAGCCACTCGCATTGATAGCCAATCAATCAATCAGTCAAGATGCACTGAGAACTTATGTCACTCAAGGGACAGTGGAGAACTTGAGGATGGCATACAACACACAATGTCAACCTGATTAGAGAATCCGTGTGGGTGAATGCACGAAAGGTTAAGTCACAGTAGCAGATGGTTGTCACCCCTAAAATCAGAAAGCTCCCACTAATGAACCAACCCACGTTTAATACCAGCTGAGTTCGAGAGGTGAAGATTCTACACCAGACCAAAATAAGATGATACCATGACAGCAGCAGGAGGATTTGCGAGGGCTTGGAAAGAAGAGCTGTGGTTAGGAGATCTGTGAGATACAGGGAGGTGTTTGCACTGAGCAAATCCTTTGGATTCTCTCCTCAGTAACCTTCAAAGGTCTTGTTTACTTGTTGGGAACGATCTAGTCTGAGACAGGGTAAGTTACAAAAATACCATCCCTAAACACTGTCATCTCCCACCTCCTCCCCCTGACAGCCTTCCCTCCTTGCCAAGTCTCTCCCTTCTCCCTCCCCTATCTCAACACAATACAAAACAGCCTTTCTTCATTCTGGGATTAGTTAGAAGCAATGCCCTATAATTATAGTCATCTTATCTCCTTTGAATTCACCAAAATTACCCCTTTCCTTTAGATCAGCACCATTGCCGCATGATAGATGTTATTGGTAAGTTTTGTGCAATAGCAAAATGTTGTTTTCTTAAAGTGACATCTGCTCCAATAGACTAATGTTCTTATCTGACTGACTCATTTGGTGGGAACATGTCCACATGCCAACGTGAATGGGCGGGTGGGAAGGGACGCAGGATGAGTGAAGCATCTGGCAGAATATTTTTTTTACGGTTTTAGATGAAAAATAACACTATTCAATTTCCTATGGAAGAACAGTAGACAGTTGTCACAGCAGGAATAATGCCTAACCATACCATGATGTCTGACGTGTACCAGGTCTCGGGGATATGGAAATACCCTGCTTCCCAAAAGCATTTTGACTCTCTGAGGGATCCTCATCCACAGTCCCTTGTACTCCATGGCCTGCATCAATCTCAGTTATCTCTACCTGTGCTTTTCTCCAGGCCTGGGATCCATATTGGAATTCATGTCCATAGAAATCTGCAGTTCTGCAGTGACAAGTATTACTTCTTTGATGAAGTAAGAAAGTATGAAGTGTGAAGTTGGGTCTTTAGTTCAAGAAAATGATTTCAGGCAATTAGAGCATGGTGAAACAACTCAGGAGCCAAATAGCATTCAAGGAGTTGGCACCACCTATGGACTGAGAAGACAAAAGAAGCAGAGTCTCTAGAACCCATAGGGCACTGAGGGTTGGGCCACCCACATAACACAGCCACCACTATAGTCATAACATGAAGCAAAAGTAGGTGGGAGAAAATGTCCCAGCTTCTCCCTTCCTCTAGCCCGCCATCTTACATGAGGTGAATCCTTGTAAACATGGTGACAAAGGACCTAGAAGAAAGAGCCTACAGGACTCAGCTGTATGACAGAGAAACTAAAAGAAATGGGAATAGATCTAAAGCCAAGGATGCCCAAGGCCTACAGCATCCTTGAGTTGTGGCTACACATTCTCTATGGCCACGACCACACTGTCTCAACATTATTTGTGGTGTGGGTGAGAAATGCCCTCCGCCCAGGCTGTGTCATTGAATGCTTCATCTTCAGTTGGTGGCTGTTTAGGAAAGTTAGGCATCGTTAAGAAGGAGAGCTTTGCTGGAGGAAGTAAATATATCAATGGGAACTGCCTGTAAGGTTTTACAGCCTGGACTTCTTCTCCTTCTCTATCTCTCTGTCTCTGTCTTTCTCTTTGTCTCTCTGTCTCTGTTTCTCTCTTTGTCTCTCTGTTTCTGCTTCTTTCTCTGTCTCTCTATTCTTATATGCAGATGACATATGACTGTTGAAGTATATTCTGTAAAGGAATCTCTGCGTTGCCAATTGTTGAACGCTATGCTAGCAGAGAGCTAAGTACTAGCAGGATCTTAGTGTTGTTATTGCTGTTCCTATAGCCCATCACTGGCCTCGTGTTTTGTAAACACTCTTCCTCCCTCACCTGTTGATTGCCTTAATAAAAAAAAAAATCTGTCAGTCAATGGCTAGGCAGGAAAGGGAAGGCGGGACATTTGTTGTGAGAGAGGATCTCTGGGAGATGATCTCTAGGAGACTGAGGAGGGTGGGTGTCCTGGGACTGAGAGGAAGTTCCAAAGGTTAGACTCTGATGGTGTCTCCCCAAATATCTCGCTAAAACAAAATCTACCAAAAAAAATCATGCTTCTGAGCAAGGAAAGGTACCACTGTCCATTTGATGAGTCCAAGAATGTAATCTCCCACTGGTGTCAGAATGAAAATCTTATTGGTACGTCTGGGAAGAATGCATAAGAAAGGAAAAAAGGCTATAATATAGAGTTGGGGAACATGGGAGGCATTAAGGAAAGGTCAGCAGGAAAGGGCTGGAGGGACAAAAGCGAGGGGGGGAGGTAATACACTTCTATTTCAATTAAAATCATATTTCGAAATGTTGAAGAAAAAAAAGAACTAGCTATATGGTGGGTTGTAGGCCAAGATAATAAGGTTAAGTTAGATGAGCTAGCTGGGAGGTAGCCCAAACTAAAGGTCTAAACTCATAAATATTAATAAGTTTCTACGTCATTATTTAACCACTGTCAGGTCCTGGGTCCTGCTCTAGGATGTGACCACTCTCTTTTCTGTCTGCCCCACAGCCAGGCAGGCTTCTGACTCCTGCTCTTACACCTTTACTGAATAATGAGTTGTCTGGAACTTTAAACCAAAAGAAAACCTTTCTCTGACTTATTTTGGGCATTTTGTTACAGCAACAGCAGTGTGACTAATACTCACTAGCTGACATAGGCTTCACCTTTCTTTTCCTTTCTTCCAGATGCGTGAAATACAGATGTGATGGTGAGAGCTGAAGCAACCATCCTGAACCACAAAATTCAAGATTCATCTCGAGGACGAAGAACAAAACAGAAGGAACTTGGGTTCCTGGTGATCATGTGACTGTTAGAGGCGTTTACCTGGGCATCAAAGGGAAATGAACTTATCACGACCAATCCATTCCCATTATTCCTTCAAGGTGTCTCGAGACTGCTGACGACTCTCATGCATTTATTCAATCACGTGGAAACAAGAACAGACTGCCCAGCATGGCCTTGTCTCGGGAAACATTTTTAAGCATGTGAAACTCCAGCACCGCTATGTGCCTGTTATGGAATGGAATTAATTTTGTTTTTATTTCTGCATTCAGAAATAGATTTTTCTGAATAATAAACATCCAGTAATGCTTATCAACTCTGTTTGACGTTAACAGTATGGAATGAGGAAGACTGTGATAAGCTGAGCCCCTGAGAATAATGCTGTTTAAACTTTCGCATGAAGGCGAATGGCCTGTTGCTGGGTCCGAGGCTCAGAGAGTTTTGAATGAGTACACCAGGGCCCTGGAGATGTTGTATCCTTAGCAAGTTCCAGAGAACTGGTCTAAGTTAGATGCTACCACAGTTAGAGAACAGAGGCAAGTCGTTGTCCTCTCCACTTACATGTGCATAGATGCCTCTAAAACTATGTAAGCTGGGCTGGAGACATGGCTCAGTGGCTAAGAGTCCTTGCTGCTCAGGTGTGAGGATTTGAACTCAGATCTCCAGCACCTATGCACAGAGGTCTAGGTGTGGGCTTGTGAAACGATGACCCTAGTGCTGGTTGGGAGAGGGGCAGAGACTCAAGAGGATGTCTGGGGCGTGATGGCCACAAGCCTAGCCCCGAAATGACAAGTCCATGTTCAGAGAGAGACCATACCACTAGGCACTAAAGTAGAAAGCAACAGAAGAGGGCACCTGACCGCCTCCTCTGGCCTGTGCCTGCTCGAGTGGGTACGCACCTGCTTGAGCGTGTACATGCAGCCCCACAAGTGCACACACAGAAACTGAGGCTTTCTGTATTCCCACAGCAGGATAGATCATTGAAGAACCAGGGTCACCTGAATTGGAGTTGGGACCGTGGGTGGGTCCAAGAGGGCAGTGTGAACATCCACAAAGCTACCAGTGGCTGCCAGTCTGTGGTCCACGTGAGTCCACAGTTGCTGTCCATATCACCCAGGGGTATGCTGTGCCCCCACAGCAGTGGCATTGCGGTGGCCTCTTCAAAGCTGAGACCGCTGAGCTGTAGACGAATGACAGCAATTTGGGGAGACTTTCAGCTTTTTAGCTGTCACAGATAAGTATACAGTGAATGTTCCAGAAAAGAACGAACCAAAGAAACAAGATGGGAGCTCGCCATTCAAGCTCAGCCTCAATGCATGTCTGCGAGCTCACCACCCTCCTCCAACTAAATTACTACCCCTGTGTGCCTCCCACACAGAGATAGCAGTGTTGCCAAGGAGCGTGGGTTAAAATGCAACCCTGGTGAGCTCATCCACTTCAGTAAAAATGTGTATGAGATTTTATGTCGACAGCAGGGCAGAATAAGTGGTTTTTGCAAGCCTGGAAATAAATTATTGGCTGTCTAAACATCTACCAAATTTAGACGCCAGCGGAACTAAAGACTTCTTCCTCCTTTCTTTTCCTGTTCCTCCTCCTTTCTCCGTTTTCTCTTCCTCTGCCCATGCTGTCTCCTTCCCCCTCATCCCCGCCCCTTGGAACAATCAGGGCTTTTAAAGCACTGCTTGGCCCCATCCTCAACAGTACTCCCTCTTCTCTACTTCAGAGGCAGAGCTACAAAGATGCTCACATGCTCTCCCCAGGCTGGGGTGTTGCAAATGTCCTACTATATTAGCACTCACTGTGGATTCTTACCTAACTCGTTCTTACCTAGGATGGCTGAAAATAACAGGTCCCCAGTTCTAACATTTACCAGACACAAGAGCCCTCTTTTCCATCAACTTAATGTTTGTCTATCTGTTTGTTGGCAATATAAGCCCACTGATGTTCTTTTTATTTTTCAGATTTGGTAAGAACTTATTCAATATCTCTCCCCTTCTTCCTTCCTTTCTAATAGAGCAAACGACTACAAAGTCCTTTTTGTTTCTGTGCTGAAACTGCCATTTCTTGTTCCTGGTTCCTTTTATTACAAATTTGTATTGATGAATTGAGGTCTGTGGTACTGAAAAGACAGCTCAGCAATTAAGAGCACTGTCTGCTCTACCAAAGGACCAAAGTTCAATTCTTACCACTTGCATGGCAGCTCATAACCACCTGGAACTCCAATCCCAAGACCCAAAGCCCTCTTCTGGCCTCTGTGTGCACTACACACACACACACACACACACACACACACACACACACACACACACACACACACACACAGTGCACAGGTAAAGACATAGATAAAACATCCACACATACATATTTTTTTAAAAGATAAATTGGGAGGGTTGGGAGTTTAGCTCAGTCTAGCAAGTGCAAGGCCCTGGGTTCAATCCTCAGCTCCGGAAAAAAAAGATAAATTGGGGTCTTGTATGATAGTTGAAATATACATATAATAATTAATATACGTGAGTAAATGTGTAGATGGACACATATTTACATAAACATGTATATCGTCTCAAAATCATGATTCATATAGATGCTGTTAATACAATCTAAGCTTTTGAGATTTTTCCTTGCCTACCCCTTCCATACATGTCCTTTGACCACAGTGAGTTACTTTAGCTCTCAGAAGATGCATACAGTGGCTCATATTCTTAGTCCTATAAAATAGCAAAAGTAGACTCAGACTTCTTTGTCCATCCAGGTAGAAGAAGGAATTCTACTCAGAAGTTTAGAATCTCCTAGCTTCTCTCCACTGTTGAAGACTTAGGATATATTGTAAAGGCCATGTTCATAACTATCTGGTTTCCTCCTTCTGTGTGGTTACACAAATTCTCTGAAGTGTCCTGAAGGTCTGCTTGCTTCGGCTTACTCTCAATGAAGGTCTTTTTCTCCTTCCCTCCTGTTTGCTTCACTGGTGTTTTGGTTTAATTTTGGTTTTATTTTGTTTTGGGGTTTTATTTGTTATTTTGTTTTTATTACTTACTTGATGGTTGATTGGTTGTTGTTTTTTTTTTGAGACAGAGTCTCTATAATAGCCCTGGCTCTCCTGGAACTTGCTTTGTAGACCAGACTGGCCTCAAACTCAGAGATCTGTCTGCCTTTGCCTACCAAGCACTAGGATTAAAGGCATGTGCCCCCACTGCCCAGCTTCAACTGTACATATTTTTTAAGGTACACCATACAAGTTCCTTCAAATAACAAAACTGCACATAAAGTTATTCCTAGATAAACACCACCCCTTCCCATACTCACTTTTTTTCCTTTCCAGCCCCATCATTTTATGTTTTCTGGTTTATTCGTATTTCTTTTGATAAAGAAAAATATGTGCATATTTAGGCATCCTCTTCTTTCTTTCCCAAAGGAAAGACGCCACATGTGTTCCTTTGATTTTGCTTTCTTAATCTTTAACAGCTTGATTTGATGCACACCCCACTGCAGTTTGTAGATACCGTTCTCGTTCTTTACATGAACTATGGCATTTTACATGTGGAGATTTAATTAGATCATATATATATATATATATGTATATATGTGTGTGTATATATATATATGTATATATGTGTGTGTGTATATATATATATATATCTTTGGCATTTTTTTAACAGTAAAGATACATACTTAATATGAAATCTGGGGTAAAAGAAGAACGCTAACATTGTCAAAGTCACCACTCTAAAGCTTACACTCTTTGACATTTTCACCAGCAGTGGATAAAAATGCACAGTTCTCTGTCCTAGTGAAGGAGTACATTGTCACTCTCATAAAGTGTCAATAGTGATGAGCACAAGATCGGACCCGCCATCTTCACTGCGTTGTTGTGAATGACGTTACACTAGTTGAAACAAGGCAGGCAGGAGAAGAAAGTGCTTCATGATCTTGTTTATGTGTGGACACGTCTAAAATGCAAGCACATAAAAACAGGGAGAATAGTGATTATCAGGGGCAGAGAAGGAGAAATAAGAGAAGGCAAGGGACAAACAGGACTATTGTTTTATTGCAGGAGAACTTCGTGATGTAGATCAGTAACATACATGTGTTTTAAAAAGAAAATAGTATTTCAGCTGTGTATATTGTATAAATGCTCAAGGGAAAGGGGCACAACTTACAAATAGAACAGGAACACTACCCAAGGAAACAGAAGTCGTCAAACAAAGTCGGAAACACATTGCTGATTCTATCTGAAGTGTGGATCCTGGACCTGCGCATATCAGGAATAGTACTTCCTTGAGAGCCTTGCTGACTATTTACAATATGCTTTGGTTACTTCCCTGTTGCCGTGATGAATTCCAACTCACAGAAGGAAGAGCTTCTTTAGGCTTATGGGTCTAGAGGAATAAGAATCCATGGAGACGGGGAGGCATGACAGCAAGCAGCAGGCATGGATGCTGAGAAGTTCACAGCTCAACCTCAAGCATGACGCACAGAGGACACACTAGAAGTGAAGTGAGGTCATATGCTTTCTCCATACGCCCCCAAGGACCTGAGACTTGACTCCACTCCATCAAGGCTACATTTCCTGAAGTTCCCAAAACAGCACCATCTATTGGGAAACCAAGAATTCAAACATATGAGCCTATGGGGGACATTTTTTTTTCATTCATATCTTCAGAAATCAAATCTATTTGCTACAAGTGAGGTATCACCACAATTACATGTCCAGATTTGTGACTATGAGTTTGCATAGTTCTTTAACAATCTGTTTCAGCCCTGGTGCCTGTTTAAGATTGTTAAGGCCTAGGTAAAATATTAAGGTCTAAGTAACTATTACCTATCGAACCTGCCACTTTGTGCTGTTACTAATCTTATAAGAAAACTTTCTCAGATGTTTTTATTGCTGTTACTAATAAAACTCTCTCAGGTCTAAGTTGATTGCATATTCTGTTATATTCTGTGCTCTTGGAAACAAATCACAACAGTCGTCAGAAATGCTTTGTATAATTAGATCCCAATAATTTGGACTCGAACTGACCAACCAACAAGTCTTTCTGCATAAGCTTTTATGGTATTTGCCTTTATAAGCTACCTCTGGGATGGACCTTGACACAAGAGAGACCCCTGAACTTACTTAGAATAAGACTTCCACTTTGAGTAGGGTCAAGTAAAATTTATGTTTCCAAGACCTCCCTGGGAACTGACATCCTACTTGGCAAAAAAAGACATGTATGTGTGAAACTGACGTCCTGGTTGACAAGTTAAGACATGAACGTTAGACAAGGCAAGTCCCCTGATATAGCTGAAACCCCAACCAATGGGAGCAGGATAGGTATACAACAAAGATATGTTCCTAAGGAAATTCTGTATCCCTAATACTGATTGGTAGAATAACTTGGCCCAGATATCTGTACATCTCAGGCTTTAAAAAAAACACTATAATATCTTGACTCAACATCACAACCAGCTCGTAAGTCTGGACTGTGGGCTTGATCGATCACTCCTGAGGCATATGCTCAATAAACTCTCCTTGTCTGATTGAGATTGGTGTTCGTGTGGTTTGTGAGGCAACTCCTAGACCCCAACAATATTCCAGGTTATTCTAAATGAATGCAGCATTTAGTTGGTTCAACTAGTAGATTGACCATATGTGATAGTTTAGTATTAATGATCAACCTGACAAAATCTAAAATCTGGGAGATAAGCCTCTGGGCATGTCTATGAGGAATTATTTTGATTTCATTAGTTGAAATAGGAAGGCCTGCCCTCTGTGGGTGGCACCATTCCCTGGTTGAGACATTGGACTAGAAACAGGACAGCAGAATGTGTTTCTGATTGTGGATGTGATATGACCAGCTACTTCAAGCTCCTGCCATCTTGATTTCCCTATATGACGTATGGTAGCCTTGAAGTATAAACCAGATTAACACGTTTTCTTTTCTTAAGTAGCTTATCATAGCAACAGAAAAAGAAAACTAAGGCACTGTCCTAGAATATTTTGCACCTTCCTTCTCTCTAAGGACTGAATTTCTATAGACAAATTAATATCCAATTGTATTCTGCCTGTTTCATATATTTATAGCTGCTATAATAATATATAATATATGACTCCAGCTTACCTTTAAAATATCCCAACTTCTACAAGTTTGTATACCATTGTGAGGAAATCCTGCTAATTAAAGTCAAAGTCTACCATAACCAGAGAGTTCCTCTGAGCTCAGTGAAAACTGGAGGACTCCTTTTTCTAGCAAGGCTTCCCTTCTCTGACCTTGTCTGGGGAACCTGAACCCCCACACCCTCTACCTTGAGAAGGTGGACTAGTCCTCGGCAAAGTTACAAGTTCAACTTCCTTTTTTCCTGATAAGAACCCTCCCAGCAAGTACCTGGGATTCTTGAAATGCCTCTCCATGCAAATAAAGCATGTCCAGTACTTTAAATTCTAGCCAATGAAACTTCAACCTAAGAAGAACACCTTTACACTCTCCAAGGTTCATATATACCCCTAGTTCACCCTGAAAGCTAAGCTCATTGAAAAGAGCTGTTTCATTGAAGATCTTTAGAAAAGGCCTTTGCCTAAAAGAACTGTAAAGATCCCACCACCCCTCATCCCCAAACCCCCACTCCCTCCCTGCTCCACCAGGATCCTGCAGAACTCCACCCATTTCTCAGGACTGCACTTCATCCTTCCACCCTGAGAGAGAGGAAGGAGAGGACAAGGAACCACAGCTGGACCCCAACATACATACTATGTCATGGGATTTCAACTTTTTAAAATGAAACTCAATATATGTATGCTTATCACATGTAAGATATATATTATTATATGTAAGATATTTATACAAAATACACATTAGAGAATAGTCACTTGTTATACAAAACAAGTTTTAATTTTATTTTTCTACTTTTAGGACTTTTTATATGTGTTATTTAAGATGAGCTTTCTTGAATTGATAAAGGCTTTGGAACTGAATGATAAACACAAGCATGATGTTTGTAATTCAATATGCACTTGAGCATCAATCTTGTATAAACAGCATCCCTTGCAATTTTCATCTCTCAATTCAAACACATGAACAATTGCAGTTCACTAGTATCAGATGGTAATCACAGGAATTCCTTATCATGAATATAAAGTTGAATAAGTCAAACATAAAGCATGGCAATAAACGTTAGCTATAACATATAAACACAATGTTTCCTGTTTTCTATATGTTTGCTATTGTACCACTGATATGTTGTCTAGACACAAATATATAGTAAGTGAGGCTGATTTTATTTCTGCATAGATATATATTATAAATGTGTATTTATGAATATATTATTAAGTCTTTAATAATTAACTTTACTTCTCAAATATTTATTCAGTTTAAATATGTGTGGGTTTGGGGGTCTTTGTATATTTGGGGAAGGTGATCAAAGAGTCCAAAAGATGGTGTTAGATCCTCTAATTGGGAGTTACAAGTAGTTGTGTGCTACCCAATGTGGGTTCGGGAATCAAATTCAGGTCCTCTGCCAGAGCAATTTGGGCTCTTATCCATTGATCCATCTCTCTAGTCACAGTAATTAATTTTAAATAGTTAATCATGTTGCATAGCAAATTGGACATTTTAGAATCTACAAATTATGTATACACGTATAATATATATAGTCACTTATACATAGATGTACACCCACACGTACCTGATTGCCTTTTACTATCTCACCGTGTGTTACTAAAGCTAAGTACCTTGCATGTATCCTTCCATCAAAGTGAATCCACCAGGCAAATAACTAGCATCGTTCCATTCGAGTTTGAGGGGTTTAGTGGCTGGCTGAAAGGGCTTAGCTTCTCAGCATGGAGCTCACACACCAGTCTAACTCTAGTTGATTCTCTATTGACATGGTACCCAGAATTTCCAGTTCACAATCATCTGTAAACTCTATCTACAAAGCTCTCAAGGATCTCAAGAAACTGGAGAAAGGTAGTTAAGTATATGGATCATTAGTTATAAACAAATATAAAACATAAGATTTTTTGATTTAGTACTAACTAAAGAATGCATGTTCTTTGCAAAATAATGGTTCTACATATAAAAAAAAAACTCCTTGGGTGCATCTCAAATATTCAGTTTGCCATAAAACGAATCACGCGTGCCTTTCCAGCTTTAATGTGTCTTGTGCCTATGCACTGATGCTCTAGGTTTTTGCTTTGGCCTCATTTATTTCTGAGCCAAGCCAAAGACCCTGTAGTGGTCCCTACTTCCTAATATTTATATTCTTGTATTGTCAGACAGACATGAAATGGAGGCAGAGAAACCAGATTTTCATCTCGCCTTAGTTATTGTGTGGGCCAACTGGGAAACCAATGCATTTTTAGAAAAGGCAGCTTCTAAAACACTGTAGGTTTTTTTCCCCTCCTTCTTCAGAATAGAATAAATTTAGCTGTTTTACATTATCTTTTTTTCCTCACCTATCTGTGACTTGCCTTCAGAGATGATTTCAAGATTCTTGTACATGGAAACTCTGTGTGGGCACGCAGTGCACGTGTGTGAGTACATACTGACAGATTCCCCACACAAACTCTCCCTACCCAGGGATCCTATCACTGCTTACCTTGGCTGACCCACCATGACAAACATTGAACCAAAAGGCCTATAATGAGAATACCATCCTGGAATAAATATTTGCTTAGTCTCCTAACATTATCAACTTAGCCCATCTTTCCCAACAAGATAGGCAGTTCTAACTTTCCTCCAGAACGCAGCTCCCTCCATCTGGTCAAGTCCTCAGCTACTCTCTGATGAGAAAGATAAATCTTATAGGTGAAACATATTGAAATATATTCAGGATTTGATGAACAAATAAAGGAGTAATAAAAAAATGAAGTTCTTTCTTGAAGACTTTCGTCTTCCGACTCTTTTCTTTCCCAAAGCTCAGAGTGAGTATTTGCTCGTTTGTGTCTTGTTCAGTACAATTTTGACTTGTACTGGGCCTTCATTGGGGTACAGTTCAACCAGGAAAGTCTGTGTAAGCCAGTGCAGCGCCTACAACCTGCATGTGCTATTTACCCTCCCCCCAAGTAGCACCCAATATACTAGCAGGTGACCTGGGAGTAAGCTTCAACTAAGTGTGCTTGAATTAGCTTTCAAGCTGGATTTTTTTTTTAAATCTGCACAAGTTTGGTAGGAGCTAGAGAGGAGGAGGGGGAAGTAGGGAAAAGGTGTTGGCCTAGTGTTGAAGGAACATGAGACCAAGGGACTGTACAAAAGCACACACATACACACACACACACACACACACACACACACATACACACACATACACACACACACACACACACACACACACACATATATATATATGTATATAGGTATGTATATTCATTCATTCCCAGGGAACATTAGCAAAAGCATGGGACCTAATAAATGCCAAATAGCAAGAATCCATCATCGGCAACTTGAGGAACCTTTTCAGGAGAGAAGCATCAAGAATTCCAGGAAGCACATATTCAAAGCCTGCTTCCTAGGCAGCTGAAGCCACCCACCATCCCTTGAACAAATGGAGGCTGATTCAGTTCTCAAATGTGCTGTTTGCCCAGGCTTTCAAAATAACCCTGAGTGTTCAACTGGGTTCTCTTGCCTTCTGAATGCAGCCTGTTAGAGAAAGGCTTCATGATGTTCTCTATCTGGCCATGTACATACTTCAATTGCACATCTCACCCTCTTACCCTGCAGGTCCCATTTGTACGGTGTCTTTAACTAAGCCTCAGCATCAGTAGCTACAAAGACAGTGCCTTTCAATCTTTTAAGTCCTTGAAAATGAACAGAGTAAAACCTCTATGACTGTATCTGAAACCCAACACTAGCTGTTTAAGTCTGGCTGGACTTCAGGGAGATGCAAATTAAAACTGCTTTGAGAGTGGCCATTATCAAGAAAATAAAGGACATCAAATGCCTGGGGAGAGGGAGAACCCTATTCACTGCTGGGAGATGTGGAAACTGGCACAGCCATTATGGAAATCACCATGGTGGTTTCTCACAATGTTTAAATAGGAGCTAGTGTATGACCCTGCTGTCTCACTCCTGAACATATACAGAAAGTAGCTCATAGCTTTCCACAGAGATCCCTCGACACTGTTTATTGCTTCTCTTTTCACATTGGCAAGGAAATGGAGCCGGCCTAGATGCTCTCGAACAGATGAACGGAAAATGAAAGATCGGGGTAGAGTAGATACAACGGAATTTTATTCGGCTATAAGGAGCATAAAAATTATAAAATGTGAAGGAAAATATTAGTAAAGAAAAATACCGTCTGTCCTCTCATAGGCAGACATATGTATGCAGGCATATACAAGCCATCAAATTGTAAAAGGAAACATGAAAAAGAGAAAATGAAGGGTTGGGGAAGATGGGAGAATGATAAGACACATGTGACATAGAAACAGAACAGAGGCTGTTGGGGATGGGTGGGAACGCGGCTGGCAAGGGTATGAGTAAGGACAGGGCATCACACACAAACTTCAGATTTTTCACACACACACACACACACACACACACACACGCATGCACGCACACAAGCGCGCACACACACAGCTTTAGTTAGATGATGACAAACGTATGTGATAAAATACTGTGTAGGCAGTATCGAATACGTTATATGAAAATAATGACATTCAGGAAAGTTTAGGGTGTAGCATTATTCTCATTATTACAATGACGGAAAGAGAATTTGGGTCTTTGAGCATGACTGACAAATACTGTCCTCCTGAGCTACACCCTCAAGAAAACAGAGTTCTATGAAAGTGAAAGTAATTAAATTATCCCAGCAAAGTAAAAGTGTAGGCCTGGAAAGGAAAGAGTCAAAGTGTTAATTATTTTTAAAAAATAATAAAGGGAACATAATCCACAAATCAAACAAGAATTATACAGTGTAAAGCCACAGGGCGAGCGTGGAGCTCAGTGGTAATGCACCTGCCTGGCGAACCTAAGGTGTTAGGTTCAATCCACAGTTTTAAAGGAAGTGCCATGGGGTCTTCTGAGATCTCGAACTCTTCTGCCTCATCCCTCCTCTCCACCTAAAGCACCCAGGGCCTTGCCTTCACAAGCCAAGATCTTGTTCTGTACAGTCCTAGGTCCCTGGCAGCTCTTTGAATGCATGTCCTGTTTCACTAGACTCCCCTGTTTTCCTCGGGTACACAGACACCCACCTTCCATGACTAAGCCCAGAGCTACACACAGCAGGTATATGGTTGAATGCCAAGCCAGCAGAGCCAGAGTCAGTGTGAGGCAGGAGAGAAGGTCAGAGCTATAGACAAAGGGGAGTTAAATTGCCCAAGATGATAGTTGGATGCAGAAGACTGTTTTCATGAGCCTCTGCATTGTCTAGGAGGAGGGGGGGGGATCTGTTCTAAAAGATGCTTTAATTTGAAAAAAGCTCCCCCTCTTTCCCGTGTGTGTGTGTGTGTGTGTGTGTGTGTGTGAGAGAGAGAGAGAGAGAGAGAGAGAGAGACAGAGAGAGACAGAGAGAGAGAGACAGAGAGAGAGAGAGAGAGAGAGAGAGAGAGAGAGAGAGAGAGAGAGAGAGAGTCACAATAGGACCCTTAGCAAGTGACTTAGAATTTGGTCATACTCGATGAATAGACTACTTGAGCTGAACAAAAGCAAACACCCACTCTCCATCCCATTCTGCCACCGCTTCCAACACAAACTCTAATTGAGGTTAGAGGACACATGGAACAGAGCCAATCAAACCCCCCTTCCCCCCACCCACCCCCCACATGATCCTAAGTTTGGAGAAGCCTTCAGAAGAAGGAAAGCCAGCAGAAGCCTCTGTAGGCAGAGAACCAGAGACAGCCCATTAAAAATCACCACATCCCTACACCTTCCTTCTAATACAGCTTCCCGGAGAGCCCAGCATAATCACCCAACCAGGAGTACACAGGAAACCCAGTACATTCCTGCTAGAACTGGAAGGTCTTAGAGGGTGGAGAGTCTCAAAAAGGCTTAAGGTCGACCTTAGCAAGCCAACTCAGAATCCTCAGGCACATGTACTTTTTGTCTTGACTTGTTTTGGCTTGACTTTGAATGTGTAGTGTTTTATAAACACTTGATCTTAAATGGTTTCTTTCCTCTGGTGCAGGTGCGCTCCAATTTGCCCACTCCCCCCTCTTCCTAATCCTTTCTCCTCACCTCATCTTGAAACTTATATTTAGCATTCTAACTTCAACTAGGAATGCAGCCATGGGAACAGAGATTCTAGTGCTAGGAAAAAAATATAGTAAAAATATTAATTTTTAGCAAGCATCCCAGTTTGTTCTGCTGTTGCACTTGGGTCTACCCTACATGTTTTATATGCAGATAATATTGAACGTTCCAAGCAGGCTGAGGCTTATGATGTAAGGATTCTGTCCTGGTCCCCTTTGACCATTTCTGCTAGGCTGTATGCATCCAAATTGGGCATTTAGAACTCTTTTACAGATGACTGACTTAAAGACACTGGTGTCTTGTTATTTTTCTAATATCAAAAACCCCAGTGATGATACTGGTTATAGGTTTGTTTAGATGTAAAGTGCGTGTGTGTGCGCGCGCACACACACACACACACACACACACACACACACACACACACATAATTAGGCTGGGACTTCCCTTGAAAGCTTCCCTCCAGTGGACTCCTCCTGTATGTGAGCTTTGGTGGGATTCCTAATGCTGTGCTAAGACAGGAGCATAAGTCATTTTTACAATGACAGGGCTGGTTTATCCAGACATCATTGTGTCTCCCCTCTCTCCCCTCTCCCCTTCATGTCATGTTAAGGAAGGGCTCTTTCCTGGGGGAACTCTACATTGACAAAAGGATTTTGTTGAGGAGTGAGATCACTGGAAGCCAGCTATGTGTTAAAGGAAACCTTGAACAGCAGATAATGTTGCTCTATGCAGCCAACAAACGATCCATTATCATCATCTTGACAAACAAAAGAGAGCACTGCATAGCTTAGCTGTTTTGAATTGTTCCAATTATTTTTGAAACAAATACAAAAGAATGAGTCATATGTTCATATATTCAACTAATATCGATTGCAGCCTATTGTGTACAAAGCCCTGAGGTCAGATGTGGGACATCAGTGATAACCAAAAGGGGGCTACTGCACAGATCCACTCTGTAAAGTTATTCCAGGAGGCTACAGCCATGGTCTTCCATAAATATATGTGAAGTATGGCACTCACCTTTCTCAGGCTTACTCTGGCCGGACAAAGACAGGACTCTTTCTGGGCTGATTTGCAGCATCATTTGAATCTCATCAGGTTCTGTGTTTTAATATCATCCTTGAAATGCCCCCCCCACGAAAGCACAGCCACACTACTCTGCACCTCCCTTAAGTTAATTAGTTACTTGTTTTCTCTGTTAGCATCTGGATTCTTTTTTTTTTTTTTTTTTCTTTTTTTCGGAGCTGGGGACCGAACCCAGGGCCTTGCGCTTGCTAGGCAAGCACTCTACCACTGAGCTAAATCCCCAACCCGTAGCATCTGGATTCTTAATGCAGTAGATACAAGTGTGGAGTTAAATGATCAGCCAGAATTGCAAAGACTGAGATTCCATTTGGAGGTCACCCAAATAAGTCACAACATAGACATATATATATATATATATATATATATATATATGTATATGTATATGTATATGTATATATATATATATATATATATATATATATATATATAGAGAGAGAGAGAGAGAGAGAGAGAGAGAACCCTATCCAGAGGCCTTAAGTGTTTCTTTCTACCTTCCTTCATCTATTAGAACAATCAAACATCTTAAGTCTTTCATAATTGCCTAATCATTTTCTTTCCTTCCAAAAGCATTATGCATCTTTGTCCTTACACTTACAGACCATTTTGTCGCCTCTGTCCAAGAAAAATTAGATGAAATCTTCTTTGCTTTTTATTCTTATTCTCTTTAGTGGATAATCACCTTGAAATTTGGCTATAACGATCATAACACTTATCCCATTTCCATTATTGAACAATTACAGAAAACAATGCCCCTCTGTGTGTTTCATCGATCAATAAATTCTTTAATGACTCATTGGTTTTGCTCCTAATCAACTTAGTTGAAGCCTGATATTAAACACATTTTGTGGCTGAAATCTGTGGTGGTCAGTTTAGATCAGTCCCCTTTTCACCAATACCAATGATGAGACTGAAACCCTAGCTTAGAACCTCTACAATGCAGGAGACATTTCTATGCTTTAAGGCAGTTCATGGAGGTCCCCCACCCAGAGGAGGCATAACCAGGTAAGCGTCAAGATGGAGAATGGAAAACGACAGCGAAACAGGAAATGAGCTGCAGAAAGCTAATGCAGGCAGCCAAGAAATCGTGAAGATAATTAGCTAAAGATGCTTAGCTGAGAAAAAAGGTTAAAATTGCTGAACTTTGAAAGAGAAACTGTGCTTCACTGTTGTAGCTGTACAGCCTTTTCGCGGTTCTGTGCCTCCCTCATATAGCTCGTTGTCTCCAGGGTCCCAGAGCTTATGAATACTTATGAGTAACAATCATGGAGAAGCCCGACAGGGGTGAGTATCTAGTCAGCTTTATATGAACCTCTGAATTACCTATCCCATAGGACTATGTTGCTTATACCATTCAGGAAATCCAGGTAGGATAGTCCTAGAAAATTCTAGTGCGTGTAGTCTTTAGGGGAGATTCCCTAAGTTCCTGTCATAGCAACAACGAAAATTGTCTGTTGAAAATGTTTGGAAGATCTCAATCAATGTAGCCAGGGACCTCATGCTTCATGCTTTCTGAATAGTAGCCCTCTTATATCAGTCAGTGGATAAAGCAATTACGGCGTGAGCGTTCTGACTGGAATTCTGACCTTTGGAACCCATTAAAGTTTTCTGAGATACTTCGTGTCTGTAATCCGAGTGTGCCTTTGAGGAGAAAGAGGGCAGAAGCTTACAGGGCAGTTATCAGTAGTGAATGATAGGGGGACCCACCTCAAACAAGGCGGGAAGAGTACTCAAGGTTGCCCTCTGGCACATGTTCCCTCTACGCATGCGCAAATGGACCAACCTCCAGCTCAGTGGCCGGAGATTCAGAATAAGAAGCCTCTGTACAGAGAACTCCTGAGGTTTCCTCTAGGTCTTACATTCTATTTGTCCCTGAGTTACCATCATTGTGATCACGTGTTAACACTGCCAAGTTTGACCTACATTATTTGGTCTGTGCGTCTTAACATCTCTGAGTTTCTGGTGTCTAGTCAGAACTGTAAGGATTAACAGAAGTAATAGTGTTTAAAAGTCTGACCGCTTCCCTTTCACCTCTGTGGGAAATCATATAGACATATAAGGCCCCCTTCTTGAAGACATCCACACATATTCCCTGGGCCTTCTAAATAGGTGAAATCATACGGCAAGGGACTTTGCAGGAGCATGCTGCTTCGAGACTTCCAAAAGGAAAGATCCTGAGTTATTCACCTCAGGACTCAACCTAATCACATTAACCCAAAAGGCTTATCCAGCTGGAGTCCCGGAGAAGTGGAAAAATAAGGAGGGGGAGGGGCAAGAGGAGTTTGTGTATGCACAGCAGACGTGCACACACTTTACACACACTTCACACACACCACACACATAACACACCACACACATATATACACACACCACACACACATTACACACATACACATAATACACACACAAAACCACATCCACCACACACATACACACCCTCCACACATATATACACACACACATACCACACACACACACACCACACCACACCACACACACCACACACATATATACACACACCACATACATATGCACATACACACCACACACACACACCACATACACCTCCCACACACACCACACAGACTCATATACACACACCACATACATATGCACATACACACCACACACACACACCACATACACCTCCCACACACACCACACAGACTCATATACACACACCACACACACACTAAACACACACTACACACATATATACACACCACACATATACCAAACACATACCACACACATATATACACACCACACACACACACCAAACACACACCACATACATATATACACACCACACACACACACCAAACACACACCACACACATATATACACACCACACACACACCAAACACACACCACACAAACACCCACCACACACACATACATAACACACACACACACACACACAACCACAGACATATGAAGCAATAGATTTCCATTGTTTCAGAATAAGTCATTAAGTTTGGGGTAATTTTTAAATCAGTCATAGGAAACCCTATCACCACTTCTTTTCCCTGCTCTCATAGCAACCTTATCTCAAAATGACAGAAGGGTTGCTTGCTCCTGCATTGACCTTAAACTAAGATGTTGCCTCTTCTGTGGTTTCTTATTCTCCCTTGTTAGTTACACTCCTCATTTTTACCTCAAATTATATTTATGTGTTTGCTTATACATGCAGGGAACGTTAGGCAGCAACAACCAGGAGAGCGAGGGGACTTTGAAGAGAGAGTTTCCTTCTCGGAATTCCCTCCAAGGTAATGGAGAGGAAGCTGTAAATCCAGCCGGCCTTTCACATGACTGAGCATGTGGTCAGGACCTGTCCGGGTGGCTTCCTCAGGTCCCTTCCACTCCCTCCCTTGCTTATCAGAATGGCACGTGTCTTTTCTAGATTTCT
Source organism: Rattus norvegicus (assembly GCF_021556685.1). Classification (NCBI taxonomy): domain Eukaryota; kingdom Metazoa; phylum Chordata; class Mammalia; order Rodentia; family Muridae; genus Rattus; species Rattus norvegicus. Next base: position 79,522,610 of record NC_141546.1, on the reverse strand, counting down.
CACTCTGATTTGATGGTTTTCAGCAGCTGTAGGTTACTGTCTAAACCTGTGCTGGGTAGGTCTCTTCTAGGGTGTGGTTTCCACACACCCGTGACAGTTGCGCTAAACTTGGAAAACAGCTAGGTCTTAAGCCACAGCAGAGCCTCTGGTTTATAATTGACTGGGATCCCCAGGGTGACCCTGCAGTTCCTTAGAGCTTGCTCATTGATGAGAGCTGATGGCAGAAGACTCGATCAAGCTTGAAGACAGAGAGCACCAAGTTTCTACACACCTAATCAACCCATGTGGCTCAGGTTGTACTGTCCTTTTGTTTCCCTATGAAGACAATCCTTGGACCTATGTCAGGATCAGATATCTGGAGTGTCCCTCGTAGAAATGATGCCAACACACACAGCAGCCAGTACATGCGTGAGTGGGTGTCAAGTTCAATCAAGACTAGAATCCACACACAGTCCCAGAGCTCAACTAAAAATATGACTATAGGTCATAGCATCTGAGGGTAGCATGTGACCTGCCAAGCCCCAGTTACCAGAACTTGGAAGCAACGTAGAAAAGACAGATTTGATTCCTCCTAGCTTTCACAGCCCTGTTTGAAGGACCTTGAGCCAAAGCACAAGACAGTTTCACTGTAAGCATTTCAGATGATTGTCGGGACGGAAAGTTCAGAACATCTCTCTGTCTTATCCCAGGCCATTGACCTAGCTGTTGCTTTGGCTGAATTTCCCCTGGCCTCTTGGGGCTCTGGTTGTCTAATAAGACCTTGTGCTCAAAGTTTCCAGGACTCAACACAGCTTCCTTTCATCTTGTCTCGGCTAAATCGCTTAGCTATCTAGATCGTAAATTCCAATTAAGGAGATGCAGTATCATAATCTAATTTGCTTCTCACGACACTGCCCTATAAATGTTTATTGTTAGCTCTTCTTAAATGTGTGTCAAGCTATACGGTTGCTGTGAACAAGCTTATTTAAAGCATCGAGTCAGGACTGTAAGAGAAAGATCCTCAGGACAGAGGCGAAAGACAGAAAGCACATTTTGGATTCGGGAATTCTAGGTTGAAATCCCCAGGCACCCTGTGGCACCTTTGGGTGGCTGTGAAATGTCTCTGTACACATTTCTTCTTCTGTGAAATAGGAGTCATTAGATCTATGCATTACGAAGGATCCTCTGAAACCTGTGTTCTCACCGGGGTCTCCAAGGCCCATGCCTAGACCTACCTAGTCTCTGTCTTCGTCCCTTCCTCTTGCCAGCTGTTCCTCTTGCTCTGTCCAGGTCGCATTGTTCTCATTTCTCCTTGAAAAATCCTCTCTCTAGGTAAGCCTATAATTTGCTCCCCCATGTCCTCAGGTCCTTCGTAAGCATCTCCAGTCCATGGAACATAGCATTGTCATCCCTGCAGAGCACTCCCTAAAGCCTTCCCTACTGAGGCCTTCATATTCACCCTTCACTCTTATGCTTTATTTTATAGACTACCCTCCCCCACTGACTGCATGGAGAGTTGGGGTACCTCTATTACTCACTACATATCCATGGCAACTAGGAAAAAAATGGTAAAGGAACCAAAGGGCGTCATAGGCAGTGGATATGAGCAAAACACATTGTCATCAGTGAAAACGCCATTAACAAATCCACTGCTAATTAATTTTTTTAAAAAAATGCTGAAGGGACGGCTGAGGAAATGTGTATAAAGTATTGATGTTCTGCAAAGGTATTAGCGTACGACTGCTTAGTGCAGAAGATTTAAGGGGAAATCATGTGAAAGAAATGTTACAGAACTTTTCTTGCTGGTCCAAAATTTAAACTCACTTTGTGACTTAGGATGTCAGCTCTCACACTGAAGTCATGTGTTTTGTACAGTGTAGAGGGTAATCTAAGGCAGCCATATTTGTGGCTTTCAAATGAGCGAATTTAAGTATACAGTGATCCAAAGCTAAATAATAGAATAGACAAAGAATAGAGAGAGAAGACATCATGAACGTGAGTACTCAAGGCTGCTAGCAGAAACCACTGAGGGAGCCTCAAACCTAAGGCAGCCAGCTGGGGTTACTAATTGAGAAGTCTGGACAGAGCAGAATGTCCCTCAGATGAGGATTTGGAAGTAAATAAATTACATCAGAGAGGTAGCATCATCAACAGAGGACTTACACACTTAGCAGAAACCAGTGAGGAAAGGCCCTTTGAGGCAATGAGCTCAAGTTCCTGATTGAGAAGCCTAGACAGACAGACACCATCAAGTCACTGATTCCAACACCCAGCAGAAATGGACTAGGGAAACTGAGGCACTTGGCAAGAATTCCTATGTTTTCCCTCAATGGCTGAACTTGAAGCTTTCCTTTCCCACTGTAGGACTTTCTATTACAGGATAAGCTGTAGTAATGGCTGTTGGAAATAGTTTACCTCTGGCTGTTCTAAAGGTCACAATGTGTTACTTGGGTTTTTTTGTTTTGTTTTGTTGTTGGTTCATTTTGTTTTGTTGGTTTGATTTGAGTTTTGTTTGGTTTGGTTTTTTGTTTTTTGTTTTTGTGGGGTTTTTTCCTCTTACAGACCTTCCTTATCACAGAATTAGCCTAGCCACTGACCTTGGACAACACTTTGAGACAAACTTGGATCTGAAGTGGGAGGGGCAACCTTCCACCCAGAGCCAGCTTCTCAGTGATTTACAAACATACTGTGTATTACACCATGAAGGAAAGCACTATCTAAGGGGATCTAAGGGATCAGACCTGAATTGTCCCAGAGGTAGTATGACCTTCCCTCCAGTGAGCAACTCGAGGCTGCTCCATGATCCAAATGGGGATTACCAACTTCGGAGGTGACAAGATGGGGAGCAGAGAGGAGGACAGCAGTTACTCTCTGAGTAATATAACATAGACTGGTCACGGTGTGGGATGCCATCACAAGATCTGGACTCAGCTCCTTATTCTATTTAATAACGGAAGGAGAGGAAAATGTTCCCTTCCTGAATCCAGGGTTCAGTGCCTGTAAAAATAACCATTATTTCCCAATGCTTTCACTTTATGTGCAAGCCTCATTGATAAGAAATGAGGCCATGTACCTGAAATGCTTGCAGACTATTAATCTGTACACAGAGGTAGGAGGTTGGTATTATTGTTCAGGGACTATTATAGTTCAGTATAGGCACTATTGGATCTCTTGACCTCAAAAGTACGCCACTTAATCATGCATACAAGATTTTTACTTTGAGGTGTTAGGCTCTGTTTGGCAAGTTCGTTCCCAGTCTGTGACTTTCCTCACCCGAGGCTTTGGTAGCTGTCTAGCACATTTGCTTTCATAGTCAGATGGTTCTCCTCCAGAGACCTAAGCTGCACTGCAGACACTTACTGTATTTGTCTTTGCAACCTGAGAGAGAAGAAAGAAAAAAGTCCTTGAATCCAGTGACCTAGAGAAGAGCAGAATGGAGAAACCCACACTGTTTTCATCCTTGCGGCCTCTTATTTCTATGGGTTATGACCGCTGCCTGGCCCCTCCATCACTACCAGGCATTCATCCCAGGGTTCTGTCCAAGACATTGATGAAGGAGAGGTGAGTGGGTATTAACAAAGCTTTGTGAAAGACTGGGTAAAATGATGGCCCTTTTGTCAGCCATCCAGTTATCCAATACAATGCCTCAAAGTTCTGGTCACACTTCTGGTCATATTTCTGCCTGACTCTGGTTTTTTGCTTCCACCAAACTATTTCACTCTGTAAATCTTCAGTCCCCTCTCCACTTACAATCTCACTTCTCTTCTACCTCATATTCTGTGAGGCAGCAACCCAACTAACCCCAGAAAACCACCAACCCAAGAGTGGGTTGCTTAGTACTTTTGTTTAAAGGTTTAAGAAAGTGGAAAGTTTTAATGTGACAGACTTACCACAAAGCAAGGGTGGAGGGCACTGGCAAGATGGCTCAGTGGGTAAAGGTACTTGCCATCAAGACTGATGGCCCAAGTTCAATTCCCATGACCTACATCTTGGAAGGAGATACCCAAGTCCCAAAAATTATCTTCTGATCTCCATATATATGTCATAGCACATGCATGCCCACACATGGGCACACATGCACACACACACACACACACACACACACACACACACACACACATACATGTGCACACAGACACACACACAGAGGTACCATAATAAAATACATACATAAATACATCACTAAATGTAATAACTTTTTAAGTGGGGAAAAAAGTATCATGAGCATGTGTAAGTCCTTTGGCAATCTTCCTCTGAAGGTTGCTTACTGGTCTCCACAGCTGTGTCCGGAACATAAACTTCTTCAGACTCTTCTGGCTTCCTGACTCCATCAGTTCCAGTTTCTGTTACCTTCTTGGGCGCGAAGGCCTAGTGATCAGTGTTAACATCTGGTCTTCATCTTCTTTCCCAAAATGTTTGAGCAGCCCAGTTTGTCAGGACAAAGGGTTGTCTATTTCAGAGAAATGTTACAGTTCTCAGCTAGGAAGCAAAAGTGGCTGGCAGTGGGTCTGGTCTCTAGGAAGACTGTTTACATTTTACTGCGCCACGTTTGAAAACTCTGTCTTTATTCTTTAGTTTTATTATGCGTGTATGTTCTTTACACAAAGATGATGATGTTCAGTACAATGTTTTCATACATGCATATCATCTACTTTGTTTGAATTTACTTCCCATTTACCCCCCCACTTCCAAATGGTCTCCTTATTCTTCACAAATAGTCCCCCTTTTACTTAGAGTCAGAGATATATACTCACTCATGCTCATACACAGACACAGACACACACACACACACACACACACGCAATTGTACATATGATACATACATATAAACAAAGAAATTGTGCCATTTGCATGGGTAGAACTGTATATCATCATGTTAAATGAATTAACTCAGACCCAGAAAGACAAATGTCACATTTTTCTCTCAGTATGTGGAATTTACATTTAAGTGGAGGGGGACAGGAAGAGACTCACTGTAGTCAAGGGATACTTGGATTAGGGGATTAGGGAGGAAACCTTAGAACCCAGAACCCATGTCAAGGAATTCAGAGGCCCAAAGGGCTCTTGTGAGGGTAGAAAGGAAGAATGTGGAAATCTGTGCAGGAAGAGTCTATGCCGAGTGTCATTTTCATCATCAAGGGCGGGTGACTCTTATTTATGTTTTCCTTTGCTCAGGCCTTAATATTTTAAGCGAGCTTTTCCTACTAGAGGAGGAACCATAAACACACGTTTTCTTCAAGTCAAACATCACATGACTGATAGGCTTTTGGGAAGCTGCTGCATGAAGAGTGAGGAGGAGCCTGGAATGCTGGGATGTGACCTGCAGGTCTCCAGAAGCAGGGATCTTGATCACCTACGGTTGAGCATCTGTGGCCAGTTCATCCTTCAGCTGTGGCTCTCTAGAATGGAAGACGGCAAAGGAGGAAAACCTCTCACAAGGCTAAAGGGAAATGATGCTTCATTTCAAAGGGAGGCTGCTGGAGAGCCACTGTCAGGGCTTCCCAGGTCCGAAAACCCATCCCGACCTTTACCACATCTGCGCTTTTGCCAGCACCCACTCCTGGAAGAGCATTGCCACTTCACTGACTACAACTGGAACTTTCTTTCCCTTCAAACCATCCCTCAGTCACATTTGCCACATGGGTGAGACCAGCATTTGCCTTCTTAATTTTTTTCCTCCCTTTGTAACACTTGTATCTGTGATTGTCTGTTGTCTGTCTGTCTGTCTGTCTGTCTGGTTAACTGTCCATCTCATCATACCAGGAGCCTACAAGTATTTTTCAGAAGTTGCTAGTTTGCTGGTTGGCTTTGATTTTGAAGTGCTGTAGCAAACTGACCTCAGATTGTCAGGACTCCTGCACCAGCTCTCAAGTATTGAGAGACCGGGTAAGTACCATCACATCCAGTTTGCAAAGGCTTTCTGAGAAGAGCAGATAATAAATCCTTTAGATTTTTTCCATTCAGCTTCTACTGTTACTGCTCAACTCTGCTGCTGGGTCTATAAGAAGCCATAGACAGGACCCCATACAGCTGTGTCCTACTATTGATTTCCATATTCCATGAATGTGTCATGAAATTTTATTCTTCTTACTTTATTGCATTTTAAAACATAAAAATCATTCTTAGCTTGCAGGTAACAGACCGTATTTGGCCTCTGGGCTGTAGTTTAGTGAGTCCTGGAATAGACCGGAATGTCCAGAAGTAGAATGAGTCCAGTCCATTCACTGTTGAGTCTCTAGCAGATGTTAATGGATGATGCATATTGTCAGGCTCAAAGCAAAAGGCTTATTGACTTGTTGGAAGGCCAAAGGAATGGAAGGATAGGTAGTAAAACTTTGAACTCAGGAAACCTCCAGGCCAAAGCTGAAGACAGGCTACTAAGCACCAACACTCAAACGTGCACTGTCTAAGCTCCACCAGTGCTCCCCAATATGACGAGAGCCCAACAGGCTCAGAGCAGTCTTCTGCAAACATTAGCACCTAGGAGGCGTAAGAACCTGTGCTACCACGGCCTGAGTTTTACTGTTTTCATGGTTTGGAGGAGGGAGTGGTTCGTTTGTTGGTAATGGGGGGAGATGGGAACCGTCCGTTTGCTGGTATAGGGGAAGCTACTGGTTTATACAACTCATTGGGTCTGTTCAGATTTGGGTAGTTTAAATGATATTTTTAAATGATAGAGTTTAACTACCACATTAAAATGATTTACTGTTACTGGGAGATTTTGAAAGATGGCTCAGTCAGTATGGCTCCTTCCACAAAAGCATGAGTTCAGATAACCATTACCTGCATAAAATCCTGGTATATGGCAGTATGCATCTTTTGTTAACCCTAGTGCTTGCAGAAGAGTGGGAATGGAGACAGGGTAAACCCTGGAGACCATTCATCAGCCAGCCTAGGCCAATCCATATACTCCAGGTTCAGTGAAATACTCTGCCTTAAAACCAAGATAGAGAATAATTAGGAAGACACTCAATGTTGACTTTTGGCTTACTTCTGCATCCAAATCTACCATACATATTCACAGATACACATATACATACCATAGATAGATAGATAGATAGATAGATAGATAGATAGATAGATAGATAGATAGATAGAAAAATAAAGGAGCTGTTGATTCAAAATGTGGATAATTTAGGATTTTTTAAAACATAACCATACTAATTTTTAATGTAAATAGCAGTGAGTCATACAAAAGGCACAGAATTTATGTGTTTGTGTGGGCACATTTTATATCCTCAGAGGCAATTTTCACTAATGACTGGTGTTTCGATTACTTTGAAGTTGAGTTATTCTCCAAATATATTATCATTGCCTTAAACATCTAACTTGTCCTTGACCCATCTCTTGCTGAAGGCTTTTGTACTCAATTCCAATGAGGCATTTGTATTTCCAGTATTTAGGGAGACCTCTTAGTTGTCTAATCTCATGTTTTAATTTCCCTTTAAGATAGGAGTCTTTGCCTAAATCCCACTGGGCCTGGAAAATCATGGGACCTGCATTTGAACTCAGAGAAGAAAATGATAATCCGTTTCATTATATTCATATTTATATGAATGTCATGTTGGGCATTCCTCCATCTCTAAATATAGACATCAACATTAACAGTATCTATGACTCTGCCTCCAATAGAAATGATAAATATATTCTATATTCCTTTGGATATACTGAGCTGGGCTTTGTGGCCATTGCAAGTTGATACCTCCATTAGTTATTAGATTTGCTTTTAAACTCACTGTGGGGTAATTAATTTAAGGAGTTAAGTAAGAAGGATTTATTTTTCTAAACCCCCAAAACATTGAAATACTTTTATAATTGAATTTTAATACAATTTCTTTTGGGGGATTCTATGTACCTCATTAAATGAATTTTTAAAATAATTCTGAGAAAGGAGTCTCCAAGCATCACTAAGCTACTAGTGTGTTCTATGATCCAAAAACTTAAAAATTCCTGCCCTGAAATAACCCTCATGGCATCTCTTACTCTTCCTAAGAGGGAAAGACCATTATCGTTTAGAATGAAGTGTCTTTCCATAGGCTCAAATAGGCTTTGAATGCTTGTTTCTAGCTCTTTGGGCATTTTGGAAGGCTATGGGACTCAACCTCTAAGGAGATGCTTGTGAAAGTCACAGCCTAGCCTCTGGCTCTACCGTGCTCCCTACTCCCTGGCCTGCCACGATGGATAAAGCCTTCGCCACAGGCTCCACCTTTATACCTCCCACACCCTGACAGATGGAGATGCTCTGGTGCTCTGTAACTCTTCCCACCAGTTGTTTCTGCCAGGCATTTTGTCAGGACAACATGAAAATAACCAACGTAACCTTAATGAGCTACTTTTCCGTTGCCGTGATAAAATACAATGGCTAAAAGCAGCTTAGATGTGCAAGGGGCTTGATTTAGCTTACAGTTTGAGAGGCACGGTCCATTGTAGCACAGAAGGCAGGGCAGCAGGTGTGTGAGAGCAGCCTGACTCTGTGACCACCGGAAGCTAAGACAACAGGAAGTTGGGTCCCCGATGACTTACTTCCTCCACCAAGGCTCCACCTTCTAAAGGTTCAGCTCTCCCTAAGAGTGCCACCGACAACTGAGGAGCAAGTGACATTTCTCATTCAGACCACCACACAAACCTTCTCACCTAATTCAGTATGCAATATGTATATGCATAGCGACACATCCTTTTAATCCCAGGACTTGGGGGAGGCAGACGCAGACAAGTATCTGTGAGTTCATTGCCAGCCTGGTCTACATAGTGAGTTTCAGGACAGCCAGGGCTACTTGGAGAGACCCTGTCTCAAAACAAACAAACAGAGAAAAGAATAAAAAAGAAAGGGAGGGAGGGAGGGAAGGAAGGAAAGAGGGGGGAAGAAATGAACTTATTGAATGAGCAAAATGCTCTCAGCACACCCCATCTTTTGTCTATCTGGTGGAAGCTTGTACTTACTGACTCTCCTTCCTCCTCCCTTCCATCGCCTCCATACTTCTCATGGCTGCTCTCTACTCACCAGTAAAGAACTCTAGGAAGGCTCTGATGGTGGGGAGTGCTATAGCTATACAGAACTTTACCCCTGGAGTGTAATACTAGGAAACTCACTGCAGGCTTAATCTAAACTGTGATCCATTTTTTTTCATCTTTATTAACTTGAGTATTTCTTATTTACATTTCGAGTGTTATTCCCTTTCCCGGTTTCGGGGCAAACATCCCCCTAACCCCTCCCCCTCCCCTTCTACATGGGTGTCCCTCCCCATCCTCCCCCCCATTACCTCCCTCCCCCCAACAATCACGTTCACTGGGGGTTCAGTCTTGGCAGGACCAAGGGCTTCTCCTTCCACTGGTGCTCTTACTAGGCCATCCATTGCTACGTATGCAGTTGGAGTCCAGTGATCCATTTTTGATTATTGAAAAAGTGATATTTTGATCTTATATTAGCCTGATTTCTCTGTCTAACCTAAACTTGTTTTTAGTTTGAAAGGAAAATAAAAAAATCATTATGAGTCTCCTAAAATCTACATAGTAATTTTGAAACTATAATTCCAAATTTTTCTTCCTTTTTTCCTTTCTTTCTCTATTGCTTCTTCATTTTTTTTTCAACTACAGAAACTTTAAAATTTTGGATCAGTTTATCTTTTCCTTCTGATTTCACCCACTGTCTTATGTTTAGGAATATCTAATATGTTTTCTAGTCTTCCTATAAATTATTTTACTTTAAAATCATAAATAACCAGAAATTTATCTCACTATATGCTGCGGCATGGAGGTTCTCTAAATGGCTTGTTTTCTAACTTCAGACAACTAACAACAGTAATTACATTCATGTATATAATAAAATAATGGTCCCTTATGTTCTTTGGTTCCATGAAAACTTTTGCCGCATGTTTACGGTGCCAAATTCAGTTCTTCACAGTATAACTTCAACCTGGGAGAAAACTAATTCTCGTCCCGGGTGTATTCAAGGGTAGATAGATTCTGCTGGCCCATCTTTTTATGTAAGTCCCATATGAACTTCATTGCTATAACCTGATAAGATGCATTGTTATACATTACAGCGTGGATCCATAAGGTTTTTCTGTGTAAGAAGACATCTCAACCTTTGTTGGCTTAAAGGCCATAAATAGCAGAAGCTAGGGAAATGGTTCCATTTGTGAAGTGCTTGCCTTGCAACAAGAACTCTAGCCCAATTCCCAAAACCCATGTTCTTCCTTAAAGCAAGGCAAAGTAGCAAGCCATAATTCCCGTGCTGAGGAGGGAGGGAGAGTAGATCTATCCCTGGGCTCACTAAACAGCTACTCTAGCCTAGTTGGAGAGTTTGAGGGCAGTAGAAGACTGTCTCATTTACAAAAACAAAGATACAAACAAAAGCAATGGGTTACACCTTGGAAATTATACCCAAGATCCTCTGACCTTCGCAAAGTGTGCACACCCGCATGCGCACACACACTACAATATTTGCTATTTTTCATGACCGCATAGGCTAACCAGACATCTGTTCTAATTTGGGCAAAAATAGCCAGAACAGGAAAATCCATAATGGCGACCTTCACTCACAGGATCAGTCCCATGAAGACCATGTGAGGTGTCGTGTCTTTCGCCTTCAGGGAAACGCCCCAGCTCTGTTCCCATGATGCATTTCAGATCCGTGCAGCAAGAGGAACAAGTGTCTGTGACCAAGCATTTTGAAACCCCGTTATGTCATATTTCCTTTTATTCCACTGGCTGGGGCCAATCAGGACCGAGTGCAGAGTCCATGCAAAAAGATGGCAGCCACAACTCTGCGTGGCAGGGATCTATGCGAGCCACCCTTTCTCAAACAAGCTACGTGGTAGATCTCTTAAAAGTGTTCCAGACACTTCTGAACCTTTTTCTTCTCTCAAGTATCATTTTACCCAAATCTTCAAAGCTTCTGAAAATAACACCAATGGCATTTTTATGTGATAAATCTATAAATTAGTAGAGACATAACTGACTTTTATTTAACATCATACATATCCTTACTTAATTAAATATTCTTTTGACATTTTTATCTACATCCTCCCTCATATTTCTAATTATAGTTATTCCGATGTGTGTTATATTTTCTGCTATCTGCATTATTCTCAATTATGAATCCAGTTACATTTTGAGCGTATGATCTAAGAAAATAGAAATAAATACACACAAAACCAGTCTCTTCTTGCTCCTTTCCATATATGTCTATGAAATGCAACAACCCTTCAGTAAGACAATGGAGCAAGCCTGGCAAATGGTTCACATCTTCAAGGAGCTAGAATCAAATGGCTACAATGAGGAATGGGGTTTTGTGAGTTTGTTTGTATTTGTTTGTTTTCTGCCCTTCCAGGCTGAAAATGGAGTGCCAGTGTAAGAGGCCACCGATAAAGAATTGTCTGATGACACATCAGCAGAATCACTGAGTGAAGGAAGAAACCTGAAGCTAGGCAATGCACATTAACATGAAATGACTGTGTGACCAGAAGTCAGCCAAGGTAATTGGGCTCCGGTGGGAGAATTAAAGGCCACAGGGAGGTGATGGGATGCCATTTAGGGGTGCACTTCACAAACATTGTTTCTTTCTGGCATCATGAATGATATAAGCAAAAGATAACCCAGTTAGACTCCAAGGCAGAGGAGATGTCTGAATGCAGTGTTAGGTCTACTGGCCCAGTCCGCCATTGTTCTTCACCCACAGGAGCCTGTTGCTAACTCTACTCTACTCTAGTCATCAGATCTCCACACTGGACCCATGCTGAAAAAGGCTGGCAGGTCGCTCTGCAAGTCTGCTGTAGCATTTCAGGCCACATGTGTTCTACCTGAGAGGAGCTTCAGGCAATAGCCAGACTATTCTCACACCACCTGTCAAGGATCTCAAAGAAGACCAAGTCTCCTGCTGTTGTCACACCATCAAATCTATCCACAGCCCCATGTGGGTGTCACATGAGTTGTGCTCTCTCTCTCTCTCTCTCTCTCTCTCTCTCTCTCTCTCTCTCTGTCTCTCTCTCTCTCTCTCTGTCTCTCTCTCTGTCTCTCCATCTCTTTCTTTGTCTCTCTCTGTCTCTCCATCTCTTTCTTTGTCTCTCTCTGTCTCTCTCTCTGTCTCTCTCTGTCTCTCTCTCTGTCTGTCTCTCTCTCTCTCTCTCTCTCTCTCTCACACACACACACACACACACACACACATACACACACACCAAAGGACCATATACCTGTTGCAACAGCTTCCATTGTAGCACCAGCTCAGCCATGCCCTACTGTCTTTTCAGCCTCTGGCCCAATTTCCTCTGGCTTAAGGCCATCCTCAGTCATTGAACTCATGACTCCTGAGTGCTCTGCGCTAATCAAATGACCTCCACTCACCACAGCCACTTCCTTTCATCTACTCATTTCTGTGTTTGCACCTTGTTTCTGTCACCCCAATTCAATTCTCACAAGTTCTTCATTGTGCATATTAGTATGCTGGTATTAATTTCTGGGTCTGAGAAATGTATGCTCTAGAATGTTCCAGAAAATAAATGCAGCCCTAAACACAGAATCCTTGAAGAAGAAAAAAAAAACCCACAGGAGGGTGTTTCCCTCTTTGAGTTCCCCCAAATGTTTATCAGTTAGATCCAACTGGAGGTTGGGAGAAAGGGCCTTTTCAAAATAACTTTTTGATTGTTTTAGTCCTGACCTCGAGTGTGTGAATCTTGGAGTGTCTGTGCGTCTATTGTACAAATATCATGGAGAGACAATCTGAGTCCCAATTCACATCCAACTGCTTAGCACAGGGCACCGTAAGCTGCTCATAAGCCTACTGAACCTTAGCAAGGGAGTGCACACAGACAAATACAATTGGAATTCCTGTGGTAGATGATCCTCTGCCTCAGTTCTCCTAATCAACATAGGGCAACACCACACTTCTATCATTCACGAGGCCTCTGACTGTAACACTCAGCTGTATCCCCTCCCACTCTGCCTTTAGCCCCTAAATGATAGCTGGGCCTCAGACATTGCCCTTGGACACTGTCCTCTTCCCTTGTTCTAGGTAGTCTCATTTACTCCAGTTCACTTTAGTTAAGAAAAGATACCGCATAGAAAAATAATATTGCTGAAATGTCTACATTTAATTACTGGAAATGTGATCTATAGAGTCAATGCCATCTCTAGCAAAATTTCATCTTTTACAGAAAGAGAAAAAATAATTCATACAGAAACATAAAAGAAATACAAGTTAAAACCGCAATGAAATAGAATCTTGCTTTAATTAGAGTGAATATTATCTAAAAACTAACAAATACTGGTGAGAACACAGAAAAGATGCTATCCTTAAACATTATTAGTGGGAATTTAATTAGTAGAGCCATTATGAAGAACTAGATGGAGATTCCTCAAAAAAATCTAAGAGCAAATCTACAATATGATCCACCTATCCTACTGGTCGATTTAAACCTGTAGAAAATAAAGTCACTATAACAAAGTTATAAAGTTGACCAAAGTTCTAGACTTACTATGATTTTATTCACAATACCCAAGATACAGAATTAACCTAGATCGTACACTCACAAATATGAGTGCTAGTTAACCATAAAGAGTGAGATCCTGTCACTTGCAAAAGTCCACAATACCGGGGGAGGGGGATCATATTGAATGATACTAGCCAAATACAATAAAATAAGCACCAGACATTCTCTTTTCTATGTAGACCCTAGAAAAAGTTCCCCTGAATGTTGTTTCTAGAATCTGGGAAGAGTGAGGAAGAAAGGGAATAGAAAAAGTTTAGACAGTGGATACTATAGCCCAGCTCAGTAGAAGGAATAAATTATAATGTTTCATAACATCATAATTTGGTATGATAGGGTAACTACATTCTCAGTAACCTATGGCAGACTTGGTAGAGACCTGGAGAAGAGTTCTATAGCAATAAATGTAAGAAAGTCAAATAGTAGTAAATCAAAATTATCCTGATTTAATCACAGCACCATCTGTGGATGTGTTGAACTTAATGTTACCTTAGTATGTACAATTAATACATGTTAATAAAAATAATGCTTAATTCAAAATATATACCATAATTCTATAATAATCAAAACAGCATGACACTGGAATAAATGCAGACATATACATGAGTGGAAAAGAACAAAGTATTCAGAAATAAACTGATAATTTGCAGTCATGCAATATTTAATGGAAGTCAAGAACACACAACCATAGGGGTTGGGGATTTAGCTCAGTGGTAGAGCGCTTGCCTAAAAAGCACAAGGCCCTGGGTTTGGTTCCCAGCTCCGGGGAAAAAAAAAAGAACACACAATCACAATGAATAGAGGGCAATGTCTTTGATGGTGTTGGAAAAATAGATATCTCTAGGCAGAAGAATAAAATTGGACCTATTTTATATTACTCACAGAACTGACTCAAAATAGATTGGATAGTTCTAGGGTGAAAACCACAGAATTTCTTTATAGAAAATGTAAGATAAACTGGTTTTAACAGTTGCTTTTGTGAAATGGCATCAAATTTGTAGGCCACAGAAACAACTAAACAAGTTAGACAGGATTGAAGTTTCTGAACAACAAACATTTCTGCCAGCCAAATGTTAGGCATTAAGCAGAACAGGAGGAAATATCTGCAAACCAGAGAGTAGTAAGGGATCAACACTCAACATACATGGAACACTCATACAACTCAAAGGTGAAATACGTCATCATTCAATTAGAACTGAGCAAAGTAGCTGAAGAGACATTTTACCCAAGAAGGTATACGAACGGCCAATGGGTACCTTAAAGGGTGGCTCACCATGACTCACCAGGGAAATACTAAGAACACACAATAACCATGGAGTAGTACATATTATGAGTCGATCATTGTAAGCCACATTAACTAGGAGTCAAGGGAAGATGGCCTGATGAATGACCAAGAGGCCGTGAAGAATATTGACATTTCATTTAGCATACAATGACCCAATGCTCGCTCTCTCTCTCTCTCTCTCTCTCTCTCTCTCTCTCTCTCTCTCTCTCACACACACACACACACACACACACACACACACACACACACACATCTTTGCACAGTTGGGGAATCAAACACATTCCCAGTCCTGAAATGAGACATAACCTTTATTTTCATTGGCTTGCAGATGGTTATATGCAGGGCAACAGGGTTTATTTGGGAGAGCAAAAAATAACATCAATAGGTAAGAGTTACAAGGAGGCATTCCACCTCAGGATAAGAGAATTCTTCACTAAGAGTCTGAGTGGCTTGAAAGAGAGCATGATATCGTTTAAAGCAGAGCAATACAGGAGATGCTCAGGTGGGACCACAACCCTCACTACAGACAGACAGAAATGGTTTGCATGTGCCCGAGCCAGGCGGCACCCAGTCTGTTAACAGGACTTCTTCCTTAGCCTCTCCTCGGTGAGAGCGCACAACGCTGCAATAGCAAATAGGATTGCACTGGTCACCAAGTAGCCTGAACTTGGGGAGTGCCTTAATAATGAGTGAATGGCACTTCCTAAAGATGCACCCCACCACCCCCACCAGCTGCAGATTCCCCTTCACTCTCCTGGCCCTCTGGCCCTCTCTCCTGTCTCTCCCCATACCTGATCTTGCCAGAGAAGTGGAACAGGGAAGGTTCCCAGGAGTCCATGTGGTGACTTTAGCTGAGACTCAGAGTGGTGGGGATATGGAACCTGAAACGGCCACCTTCTATAGCCAGACATGACCCCCAGTGGAGGGATAAGAACACCAACCCATCCACGAAACTTTCGACCCAAAATTTGTCCTGTCCAAAAGGAATGCAGGGACAAAGAGGGAGTAGAGACTGAAGGAATGGCCATCCAATAAGCAACTGAACTTGAGGCCCATTCCGTGGGCAAGTATCAATCCCTGACACTATCAATGATGCTCTGTTATGCTTGCAGACAGGAGCCCAGCATAACTGCCCTCTGAGAGGCTCCACCCAGCAACCAATGGAAAGAGATGCAGAGAGCTACAGCCAAACATTGGGAGGAGCTAGGGGGTGCTTATGGAAGAGTTGGGGAAGGATCACAGGCCCCAAATGAATAGGAACTTCAAAGGAACACCAACAGAGTTAACTAACCTGGACCCTTAGAAGCTCTCAGAGTCTGAACCACCAACCAAAGAGCTATACCTAGGTCACACACATATATAGCATGAATGCGGCTCAGCCCTCATGCAGGTCCTGAACAGCTGGAGTGGGGGCTATCCCAAAACCTGTTGCCTGTTTGTTCCCCTAACTGGGCTGCCTGTCTGTCCTCAGTGGGAGAGGATGCACCTAGGCCTGCATAATGCCAGGGTTACGGGGATACCCAAGGAGGGGCCTTGACCCTCTCAGAGGAGAAGAGGAGAGACTGTATGAGGGGACAACCAGGAGCGGGCAGCAATCACAATGTAAAGTGGATGGATGGATAGAGAGAGAGGGGGGGGGGGGAGAATGAGTAAACAGAGCATTTGCTAACGCTCAGTGTTGCTGTGTCCTCAGGCCACTTCCCTGTCCTGTGGCTTTATTCTCTCAATCTGAAGAATGCCAAGTACAGTGCCTTACCCACAGAAGACATTCCATAAACAGCATATGAAGTCATTAATAAATCAGCCTATGAAACATGAGTCTGTCCCCAAGGATCAGACATACAGCTCATCCCCTCTGCAAATGGAAAATTACTTATTCTGCTGGGAAATTTCAAAGAGGGAGCCACCAATCTACAAGATCACCTCTAAAATGTGCACTGTCTATACCATCCCCCTACACATACCCACAACACACATACACACACACACACACACACACACACACACACACACACACATGCTAGCACACGCACTCATGGTATCCTTCTGACATCGTATTTGTTTGATGCCTGTTCAGAAGGATTGGCGGATGTCATGTGTGTCCAAAGATGAGTAACGGAGACCAAGCCTCAAGCTCACCAAACCTATCTTACCCAAAGGTCACTCTCCCTCATAAGGGTCTCAGAAGAGTCACCAACCTTCTGCTCAAATCACACAGCAGAGTACCTCCTTCCTACCAAGCCACACTTTGTGGTCTCACTGGTAAGATGCTGGTAAATATTGCCCTCTAAGTCTAGTCTCATGCCTACCATGTTTAAAGCCCCCATCAGATAGTGTCTCCTGGGAATATTCTTTTATACCATTTTATACCACCAGATATACTACTTAATCCCACTATAGAGAGGGGGTGCTCATGACTGGGGAGCGCAATAAGTAATGTTTAGGGCCATTTGCTAGCTAAATAAATGTAGCATCTTCCTGGGGATTGGTTCTTTCATATGACAAGTTTTTAGGAACTGAAAGAAAGATCCCTTCTAACCCATACAGGACAAATTTATTTGTTGTCAGGATTAATTTATCAGTCATCAAACTATGTGAGGGCACAGGGATACTGCTCGGTGATAGAGCACTTGTGTAATGTGCACAAGGTCCTGGGTTCGATTCCCAGTAATGAAGAAAGGGAAAAAAGGGATGGGGGTGGCAGTTAATGGAAGATAAGAAAGAGCCCCCAAATACCAGTAACCATCATTAGTGGGCATAGTGACCACAGGGGATGCTGGTTACAAATGAAAAAGATCCCTGTGCTCTCTCCAGCCAAACGCTCAGATTCAAAACAGCCAGAAACCAGTGTGATGAGCGTGGCTCCAAGGAGAGCTTTCTTTCTAGACAGATTTGTACACAGAAATGGAGGTGACTCTGGCCAACACAAATCTGTCAGCATCCTCTGGGCTAAGATAGACAGTCAGTAATTTCCCCTGGGCCTCAGCAGCAAACAGTACAATGGTGGCAGCAGCAGGGCCTATGTGTGCTTATCTGAAGGCTGTATGACATCCCGTTTGATTGTTTTTACAGCATTGCTCCCAGGGGCCACAAGGCTATGCCCAATTTTCTTTGATCTGACACTTAAGAGATTTCCCATGGCTGCCTTTCAAAGTGCTGAGTCAAAGCCGCCTGGAAACTAGGTAAACATGTCTAACCTGAAACTCCTGTATGTTGAGAGTGAGGGGCATCCAGAGTTCAAGGACATTTTGAAGGTCACAGCTTAAAAAGGACTCTGACTCAAACTCCTCCATCCCTCCAAAATGCCCTCTTGAGCGGAGACTTCCCAGCATCCTCCCTTCTTATTCATTCCCAGGTGTCAAAATGAGGTTGGCTACCTGGAAGGATAAGTGTTGGAAAATGTTGTGTTTATGGGCCCAGCTGGAGGAAATGTAGAATTGTACGCCTTCTTTTCTGGGTCTTCCTCACTGGTTTGTTCAGAGTGGGGCCATTAGGAGTCCAGAGGCATTAAATTGCTTGTGGGGCACAGAGGCAGGGCATGCAGTGGGTAACAGGAGCAGAGTGTGAGAATGACAACTGCTTCTTAAAATGGGCTCATCCTTATGATCAAAGCGCTTCAAAGAAACGAGTTTGAATCCTGCAGGCCCCAAATGAATGAAGAGAGGAACAATAGATTTGGAGACCCTGAGAGGCAAACTAGGAACAAAGTCCCTGGGGCTAGAATAGAATGAACTAGGACAATAGGGACAGTGGACAGTGACACCCCACATGCAGAGGAGTAACCAAAATACACGTCGTGGAGAACCTCAAAGGCCATTTTGAGGATGCCAACACAGGGTCCTTTGAACACAAATTATTTCCCGCTTTAACTAGGTCAATATGACAGTTGCACCAAGGCTAGACAGAAGAGGCCAGAGGAAAAGGGAGCCCACTGGGGATCATCGAAACTATCCTAATGAGACAGGACAGTGATGCAAACAAGGTGATGTCAGGGCAATAACCAGAGAATGACAGAACCTGCCTTAAACCAAGCAAAGCATGACAAACTGCAGGGAAACTGAGCCCTGAATTGGTGTGAAGGGCACTCAGGATCTTGGTTCTCTTCTCTCTCCCTTTGTATGTTATAAGAAAGTTTTAAAACAAGCACACACAAAAGTGAAGGACCCTAGTAAAGCATTGAAGAAGCAAAGCACCAGCAAAGCAGCACAGAGCATGGCTGTGGGTCATAGGTCACGCCCTTTGCCTTTAGCCACAGGAAAGAATAAAGGAAGGATTGGGGTGGGGGTGGGGGGGTCATGCTTAGAGGCAGAGCAGGAAAGGAAGTAAGGGAAGGGGTGCCTCATTCGATGATCTCAAAATTCTCACAAAATTGAACTCCCTACTTGGGACCCACAGAGTAGAATAAAAGGAAGCTGGGTTGGGGTTTGAAGAGGAGAAGTTCATGATGCAGCCATCGCACATGACACCAGAGAAGATGGACAGCAGGGACAGCAGGTTGCAAGTTCACGCGGTGTCTCAGAACAGTGATGTGTTCTGAGACCTTACCACAGTTCTGTCACAGTGCCCTTTCTAGGCACTTCAATGCCTCAGAGTGCATTACGCCAGGAAGGCCGAAACACCCTTCGGATGGAGGCTAACTGCTCTTTGTTCCTCAGTTTTTTCAGGGCATGGAGATTCTTCCTACAATTCTCTGCAGTCAGCTCCTCGAATTCTGGGGTAGGGGTGGAATGGGGTGCAAGAAAGTGGTACCCAAACACTAGACGAACTTTCTTAAGAACCTTAGTCATTAGTCAGAAAAGCATTTGCTCTGCAGTGGTCTTCAGGATTCAAAAAAATTATTAAGTCCTAGTGGGGAAGAGAAGGACACATAGGCCAGCTGTTTCCATCCAGGGAGAAGGACACGTGACAAAAGCCTAAGGCAAACACTAGCACTTTAGTGTCTGACACAGCCATTCAGAGACACTGCCAACCCCCGGATTCTGTTCATGGGCTGTGAGGCCTGGTACATCATGGAAACTTACTGTGTCTGTGGAAAATTTCCAGGAATGCAAACTGTAAGAGTTCTATCTAAGCTGGGCTGCAGGGCACTTGTCTGGCCATCTGAGAAAAGGAAAAGCTTGCAAAGTAAATGACAAATGTCAGCTAGAGTCCCTTAGGAATAATTCAACATACCTTGATGAACTTTCTTAAACCCTAGTCGTTAGAGAAACATTCGCTCTGCAGTAGCCTTCAGGATTCCAAGAAATTAACGGGGAGGTGTGGATATGGTTAAAACGTTAGGGCATCTTTAAAGGACTTAGCAGTAAGTCTAGCACACACTCAGTTCTAGAAAATACTTGTCCTCTTGACTGGCGTTCACTGATTGGAAGGGGAGATGAGTTGAGCTTCTAGGGGCAAAGTAACACATTGTGCCGTCCCTTCAGTGAGGTTCTGGTTGAAGATGTATGTTCAATTTGTGAAAAATCCTCAGTCCGTATTCATAAGATCCCCATACTTTCACTTATGCTAAGTTTGAATTAAAAGTCATTAAATGTTTATGGGCTAGAAAAAGAGTTCTTCAGTTAAGGGGACTTGCTGCCCAATCATGGGGACCAGAGTTCCGATCCCAGGCATCGTGTATTCTACACACACCTAAAACTCCATCTCTGAAGGGAATGGAAACAAGAGAATCACTAGGGCTCACTGGCTTCCAGCCTAGGCAAACACACACATACACACATATAACACATATATACACACACACACACACATTGTATACATACATACACACATACACACATTCACACATACACTCACATACACATCATATACACACATGCACACACACTGTATACATATATATATGCATACACACATACACACAAACACACACTCAATGCATACACACATATACCATATACACATATGCACACATACTCATACAAACACACAATATACACACATATGCACATATACACATGCACATAAACATACTCACATATACACACTCATACACACACATACACACACATACACACACATAAACATACACACACACATACACATATGCTTATACATACACTCACATGCATATGCACTTACACATACACACACACACACACACACACACACACACATCACAGGGACAGGAAGAGACCTTGTACCAACAGAGCAAGCAGAGAGTAATAGACGAGGATGGCAATCCATGTTTACACACAGACACCTGTACCTTTCTCATGCACATATTCACATGTTCACACACAAAATCACATACACAACCAAATAAATAAAAATTTTAAAGTAATCCAAATAAAAAAGTACTGCCTATCACAAGTGAGTGGTTGGTTTAGTAAATCAGGACCATCTCTACTTGAGTTAATTAAAATATTTGAACTTCTAAATTTCAATATTTATCAAACATTTATAATTTGAAATTTCCCTTTTATGTGGACATGCCTACACTGATAAAATTAGGGAAGATTCCTCAAGCATTATATGTGTGTGTATACATATGTGTATGTATACATATGTGTATGTATATATATGTGTATATATACATATGTATATATGTATATATTTTATATGTGTGTTGATATTTTGAATGAATGGCTTTTACCTTTTTTATTTTCCTTCTTCCAGCCCTAGTCAATATCATTTAAAAGCTTCTTTAGCAAGAATAAATGAAAGCAAGGAACCAAAGAGTTCATGTATGCACACACACACACACACACACACACACACACACACACAGATGTGTGTGTGTGTGTGAGTATTACAACCATTCTCCTTTTAATAACACATTATAAATGAATCACTTACTTATTTGAAATGTATGTGCTTCCCATCTGCCTCTCCTGCTAGGTATGTGCCAAGAGAGACACACAGGGCTCTCTCATTCCTTCTATTTCCTGAAACCAACAGGGCAACTAGTTCATAGGCAAACGCTCAATAGTTGTTGAAGAAGTTGAATTGATGAATAAATGATAAATCTTGTATTTGTTTTAGTTGAGCAAATTCTTTGAACAAGCCTGGCTAAGACATGAGCCCATGTCCCTGCTGCCACAAAGAAGCCATGATAACGGAAAGAAACAGAAAGGCCTTTCAGGGAGCCTCTCGAGTTCTTTATTGTGTAAATTGTTCAAATAAATGTCAGAGAGCTTTGTCCTTATTTTTATTACACAAAATTTTTCATCTCAGAAGTGCTTTAAAAGCAGGTTCCCTTCATTTTAGGTATTTTAATGAATTTTCCTGTTTATACCTAAGAAACCTTTATGATAAAGTCATAAAGGACCCAAGGGAGAAATAAATGAAACACATCAGTTCAGGCTGAGTTATTAATAGTAATAAAAGAACAAGAAATCGCACATGCCAAGGACAGAGAAACTACAATGGTAAGCATAAAACAACAGGCCAGGATAAGGGCGCTGACAGGCAGAACGTCAGCAAGAGCTGACAGAGCTGAGAGAAAAATTGTCCCTCTAGCTGCCTGTGTGGGGAGGTTTGAATGCCGCAGCACCCACTAGGAAACACTGCTCCAGTGCAGAGTTCAGCAGGGCTGGACTTGAAGCTGAGAAACTCGACCTTCAGGGCCGCCTCCCACCTAGTACCTGTTCCCACATTCTCACCCAGCAACAGATTTCCTGTCTTCCTGTCGGCCAGCCTTCCTTCCCTCACCTTCCCACAGAACTGTCTTCTAATTACCAGCATCCCATAGGGCAAGACCTCTTCTTTCTGGCCCTGTTTCTCTTCAACCCTCTGTCAAGGCAGCATAGGCCTAGGTTTCACACCCTTAGGTCCCAAACTCTTTGTCCCTCCTCACTCTGTTCTTTATCTTTGAGTGACTCCACAGAGATGGAATTCCCTGGCCATGCTAGGCCTCCATTTAGAGTATACAGGTCAGTGGCTTCGGTATATTATAACTGAACGATCATCACTGTTAGACAGCTCTAGAATAGACTCACAGTCTGGAAATATATTCCATTACCCAGATCTAACCAACCGCTACCCTGGTTTCTGCCTCCAGGGAGACACTTTCTATGACTCGAACAACATATATGTGGTCTGGCTTCTTTCTCCAAGCAGGAAGTTTTCAATGTTTGTCCCTGTTACAGTGGGAATCAGGACCAGCATTTCCTTCCTTGTTTCAGAATAATACTCCATTGTGTGAATAGCCTGCATTGTGTTTACTGATTCCTCAGGCGATGGGTATTCGATTTATTCCTACGTGTTGGCCGTGATGAATAAAGTGATTGGCTGGTCACAGACTGTTCAGTGTTCTTTCTTGATGTGTTAGAACCAGAAGACGTGTAGCAATCACCTGGTAAAATCTATGTTTAACCTATAACTCCTTTCTACAAAAACCTTAAAATTGTGTTTAGCCCCATTGGAATGACCCCAAAAGCAGGGAACTATCCCGGTGAAGCACAAAACATACATTCCTGTGAGAGTCACTATTCTGTCCCAGAACTAGACTGTCACACCTGCTGTAAATTCATATGTGCAGTTGCCCCTCTGTGCCTGGAAACTACTTCTCTGATTCCGGCTCTTAAACCTTCCTGCCCACTCTTCTGCAATGACCCCCAAGCCTCAGAAGGGAAATGTAGGATATAGGTGTCCTGGTTAGGGTTATTAACCTCTGGAATCCCACTCCCTCAACACCATTGAAGTATCAATCCACTTCGCCTCACAGGTGGCTACGAGACATGATGGACCAAGCTAGGTAATGGTTAATGTTCTCCATCATGGGCAAGAAGCTATAATATGCCCTTCTGTAAGCTATTGTTACTAATCATCATCATATCAGATATGAGATCTCTTTCTTTCCAAGGTACCAACTCTGTTCCCACCATAGATTATCTATGCATCCCACATATCAGGGAAAGATGAGTACCATTGACTTTCGCAGATATGTTATATTGGCATGTAAGCACCACCTTCATTAAACGAACATTGGGGGGTGGCTTCCCATATGCTAACACATGGCATAATAAAATGATCTTTACATAAGAAGAAAGGCTAAATGAGTAGTGACTACTAAAGAACCATTGTAACCAGATGAGGTTTTCTAAAAATAAAAGCGCTGTATTTATGATACCACCCAGGAGGCAAGTTTTCTTTTAAAGAAAGGTATCTAAGGAGATTACTCTCCTTTGACATCATGGACATTCCTAGCAGCACTAGGGGCTGAAGTGCATCTCTGCTGGCTGTAGAGGTAAGCCTCTACAGTGAGGCTGTCAATCATAGCCTTTAAGCATCCAGAGAATGTCTGTGCCGGTGTGTCTACATAGAAGTACGTTGGGGGTTTATTAACCACACTGGGCTCTTACCAACAGAGGACAAGAAGTCCCTTGGGAATCCAAAGCAGCCATTTGGTTCACATTTGGGGCTTTAGTAACAAGAACATTTGGATGGGTAAAGCCTCAAGGGACAAAGAAAACAAAAACAGAAGGCAAAACCGACTAGGTAAGAAATAGGATCACCAAGCAAATGAGGACAACTTCTGTCCCCACTTCCTTGTCCAGGCACACAGATTGCTATCTGTCTGCTTCCTGCCCCTTCCATTGACTCTTCCTCATTCCTGTGAGGTTCTGGAAGCTGAGCTAAGTCTTCTCTAAGATATTGTCTCTGTACAGATGGAGAAGTTCTGGGATGTACAAATGTCTAGGAGACTGACCACTATAACTTCAAAGGCAGCTCAGGTCAATCCAGTATCCCTTTAGCAAATACTGGTTAAGTGACACGTTTCTGAGACAGGAAGCTTCCACAATGAACTGGATCTTAGAAGTGTTAGTCAGAGAGAAAGACGATCCTCCATGCCACTTTAAAAGACAGAAGCAACCCAGAGAGAAGAACGTGGGGGATTCCACAGCTCTTTCACTGGTTTCCACACAAATTCTGGGGGTAAACAGCAAGAACACATACACACACACACACACACACACACACACACACACACACACACTCCAGCTTCTTCCTGGGAAATCAGTAGCTATTATAGTTAGAGCTTCCTCTATTAATGGCATCTAGGATGGACTTCAAAGCCCAGAGAACTGGTGACCTAACAAACAGTGTGAAAGGGACAATTAAATCTGCTGGGCCTTTCATAACACGGAACTCACAAAGTCAGCTTTGGGAATCAGATCTCCAATAGCTCATATTTGTTCATCGCTGTGCACTTCCTAAAAGTCTCTATCCAACTTTAACGCCAATTAGGAAGCCCCTGATGGAAATCAAGCCCTCCACTGAACACTTCTAATCTACTAATTCATTGTAATTTTGATGGTTACTGTGTTAGTTGATGGTTGTCAGAGGTGAATGGGAGATTGATAGCTTGTGCCAAGTTGAAACAGCCAGAAAATGGCAACAAGGTTGATTGTCTGTGAAATCTCTGTTCACTCTTTCTCTCACTCTTTCTCTACCTAGAGTAGACATCATTGGTTCCTTAAGTCTCATACTACCAGCTAAGGAAAAACAGATGAAAGAACTCACGTGATCAAGGGACCTCTTATGAGCCAAATTGTACTATCTGTCACAGACTGGAGTGTGTCCCTCCAAATGTGTGTGTTGAAATCCTAGTACCCAGGACTTGAATGTGGTTCAGTGAGATGAGTTTTGGTCATGACTGCAATATTTGCAGAGAAGCACATAGGAGAACAGCCTCCCAGCCTTGGTCTGTGAGCCATAGGGTTTCAGTTTTATTTTATTTTATTTTATTTTATTTTATTTATTTTATTTTGTCTTGTTTTGCTTTGTCATTTTGTTTCAGGAGACAAGGGTTTCACTGTGTAGCAAAGGCTGGCCAGGAGCTTGCTATCTAGATCAGTCGGACTCAGAACTCCCAGCAATCTTCTAGCTTCTACTTCCTGAATACTGGGATTACAGGTACACACACACTACTGTGACCAGTTGAAGGAGCACATGCATATGTGCGTGTGTGTACAAGTGTGTGTGTGTGTGTGTGTACGTGTGTGTGTGTGTGTGTGTGTGTGTGTGTGTGTGTGTGTTTTAGTACAAGGGATTGAACTCAAGGCCTCCTGCATATTAAGCAAATCTTCTAACACTGAAATATATCTCTAGCCCCCTGATAAGGAACTTTTCTTTGCAGGAGCATTGACCACATTTTCTAGGGTCACGGAACACAAGAGCTGATAATGGATTTTCAGCTGGACTCGCTCCCAGAGAACTCCTCATCGACAGTAGTACAGTGGCTAGAAAAAAACACCTCATTTGCAAACTACATGATTCAAATGTGCAAAACTAAAAATGTGAGTTCTTTTATTCATCTCTAACTCTGTGTCTATTTCAGGCACCAATTTTCTTCTTGTTGGCAGAAAACTTGATCCAGTCAATTGAGATAAAAACAGTAGTCACATTTAAATGTGGTCATTTCCATATTCCCTGCTCTTTAAGTAGCTTCCAGGGTTGGGAGATTTCCACCATAGATGGTCTGGAGTGAAAGGGGCCTGTGGTAGCTTTGCTCACTCTATCAGAGACATCTGTAGCTACTGGCACTTCCTGGAACATCTGAGATTCCATCTACTTTCCATCCCTGGTCCACATTGGTTCCTCTGCTTCTGCTTCATGCAGATCTCTACGTACAGAGGCCATCACTTGGATAATTCTGAGTTTCCCTTTACCTTCTGATAGGGTATTGGGCCCTCCTTCCTAAAAGATCATCTAGGCAGGAGGAGACCCTGGGTTTAGACAGTACACCCACACACAAACACACACACAGACAGACAGACAGATGGACAGACAAAGAGACATATGCATACAAATACACAATCATACACACACATACACACACACAGTCATACCCACAGAGACAGACATAAACACACATACTCACACACACTCTCACAAACACAGACATACACACAGATAATACATACATATATACACACATACACTCTCACATAGACATGTATACACATATGCACGCCCAGACACATACACATACATGTACACACACATACCCACACATGTATACACATACACACTCACATATAGACACACATTCATGCATGCACACAAGCACACACACACACACACACACACACACACTATTTTAGGGTCAATGTAGTTGGGATAAAAAATAATAATAACAAAATATGTCCGGGGAAAAATAAATGTTAAGAGTGTTTAGGTGGAGTCTGTAAGACATCCATTTCTATGAGAGAAAGGAAAAGCAGCAACTGTTGGGGCTTGGTCAGGCAGAGATAAGTCAGCACCAGAAACTCAAGGCATGCGCACCACACTATTGCAAGACTCTGTTGCAAGAACCTGCTTCCTTAAACTCCCTTCCTGCAACTCCCTCTCCTCCTACTCTAATCCCACAGCAGGAGATGACCTTGACTCTGACTCTCAGTTCCTAGCCCTATCCCTCCCTGAACACTCAGCCTCCTTAAATGAAGTGCCTGTGCCTCCTCCCTCAGCTTCCTTTCTCCACAAACAGGCGCTGGGAATGGTCTCTGATCCTTGACACTCCCCTGAAGAATCTTAGGTTTGAATGGATTTAGATAAGACCAGTGTTCTTTTGCTTTCCGTTTCGAGAATTTCTAAGCTCCTACTTTTCCCCTTAAATGCTTCTATAAGGGAGACATTAGTGAAGCAAGCTATATGGGGAACACGAGAGCACGAGAGCATGACCCACTACCACCTGTACTTTATGAAATCCTCACCGACATAACCACGTTGCCAAGTACATAAAGACGAAGCCCAGAGGTGACAAGGAATTGAAGAGGGAGAAAACGGCTGTGTTTAGTGTTCTGTTCTTATGTCACCTCTTCAAGTGAGGCCATTCCTGCTCCCTCTCCCTCAGCAGCCCCTCCCTACACACAACACCTTTGTAACATCTTACCAGCTCTGCTCTGTTTCACTCATTCATAGTGTTGTCACTGTGCTCTTCGTTACCCATTACACACGCGCGCGCGCGCGCACACACACACACACACACACACACACACCACACTGTTCACTGTCACATTCCTAGTGATTACAGTATGTCACATATGACTTCAGTATTAGCTACAGAAAGCAATAAGGGGTGGAGGGGCAGAGGCGACTGTTGTCTGGTCATCCCTCTCCCACCCCAGTTTTCCAAACTTCCCAAGGCACCAAGAGTCTCAAAAGGCATTGCCCAAAGCTCATCATCTTAGTTCTTTCAGGAACCAAGTTGGTATTCTCTGCTTTTCTCCCACCCCTTGGCTGACCGCTGACTCAGGCTGTTCTCCATAGGTCTGTCTGTCATCAAGGCTTTCCTTAGCATGGCATCTCCTACAGGGAGAGCCAATGTTCCCTATGGTGTATGCATCTGGGCCACTGGGTAGGATCACACCAAAAACTTCTCTGCTCACCCCACAACAATGTAGGGAGAAGGAAGTATTGTTAGGAGTAGGAGTCATGTGCCAGACAGCACTTCACTTTCTTCACTCAGGGTCTCTATTTTGGCCCATATCCCTCATCCCCACAGGGACAGCCAGCACGGGCTCTGGCATGGCCGCGCTTCTGTTCATCTTCTCTCTGAGCTTGTAAGCGTGATGCTGAGGCATCCGCACCCCACCCCCACCCCCAATGCCCTCTTCATCTCATTTACCTGGCAGTCTTCTTTCTTTCAAGCTTCAACCCAAACCTGGAACTTGCCTGACCCTACCTCCTTCTCAGTCTGGATTAATCATCCTCCTCCTCCTCCTCCTCCTCCTCCTCCCCCTTCTCTTCCTCCCCTCCCTCCTCCTCCTCCTCCACCTCCCATAACCATCATGTTTGTCGTTCTGTGTTGTAATCGCAATTTCCCTCCCCTTTCACCCACCTGCTATGGGGGAGGAGTGCTACTGAAAACAGAAGTCGGTCTGGTATCTGCAGTACTGGCTGTCCCTAGCTCAGAGTCTGACACGTGCTCATCATAAAATGAATGTTTGGACATTTGATTATTCATCCCTCATACTGGAGCCAGCACCTAAAGTACTAAAGCACAAACCTCAGGCATGATCTCTGTCTCCAAGGGGTCTGCATTATAACTCGCTGTGGGGGGGGAGGGTAGGTAAGGAAAGCAGGCAGTAGCCAAGTAGATAAATAGCTGCTGGTTATTATTAAGCTCATGATGGAAATAAATAGTGCTTTGATCAACATCAACAGAGGGGTGGTTCTTTAAGAAGAGTAACCAAGAAAAGAAATGGATGGATGGATGGATGGATGGATGGATGGATGGATGGATGGATGGATGGGATAGTTACCACAGTGAAGTTGGGTTCAGAGTACAGCCTAACCACTACAGATCTCTATGTTTCTTGGGAGCATTTCTGTCACTCAGAATTCAACTAGCTGCAGAGATTTAAGTGTGGCTCTATTAGCAGATGGCAGACTAATTTACCCAGAAGTCTCCTTTCTAGTTACCTACCTTGTAGGTCAGTGAGGGAGGTGAGGGGGGTGTCAAGATTCTGGAAACACTGTCAGGATAAAACTGTTACTCCTGAGAGCTCACTGTGCTAGCACCTAGAGGCAGACCCTGGAGCCGGCATTAAAGATGCATGGAGTTCTTCCCTAGACAAGCCTCTGCGAACAGAGGGGTAAACACCTAATGGTAACCCACAGAAGAGGAACAGGATTGAATACATGAAACTACAGAAACATAGAGGATGGACAGAAAGCAGGTGACAGACAGACAAGGAGAGCTGAGATTTATTTCGAACCACGCTGGTTTGGAAGGTTAAGAGACATGCAGGAGGAGGCCAGGTGTGACTGGCACCCTAGTGTGGAGGTGGAGAGAGAATGAACAAGAAGAGGCTTGGTCCAGACCAAGTGTGTTCAGGCAACACAGCAATGTCAAGGCCTCCCTCACGCTTCTAGAAGACAGCTTGCAAAAGATGTGGAAATTCACATTCAAATTCAGAGTCTGTATCTGTAGGAAATATCAAGTAACTGCTCCCACCTTTAGGGCAGGGATAGCAGGACAGGCCCTGTGCCCAGGGTTACCCTAACCCTAAGGAATACACACTTCTGGGTGAGGGGTTGGTGGGCATGAAATATCTGGGGAAAACTGATACTATGAAGGAAATAAGATGAACCAGACGCCTGACTCCTTCAGGCACAGACAATAATCTCAAGTTTCAGCTCCAGATCTTCAGTGCTGCTCTGGAAATAACCAATCGTCGAGCCTCTTCTACCTCCTGCCTGGGGATTATTTTATGAGCCACCTGTCCCTATAGCAAGTACAGAACACTAACAAACCAAGCCTTTAAGACCAGTCATACATCCTGGGTTCTGACAACCCTGCCTGCATCCAGGAAGTATGGGACCTGTGCTCTCTTGTCCCTGGTTTTCCTCTGAGGGGTTCTGACAGAAAGACCTCCTTGCAAGGGGTCTCAAAAGGCCCAACATAGTGCCTTGTGGAAAAGGATGGGAAGTAGAAGCATACAGAAGATAGGGGATTGCTTTCTAAAAAGTAAGCATGAGAGTGCACAAAGCACTTACATGTGCCGGAACCTGGGTTCACACATAAGCAACAAGCCTTAGTGTAAGTATTGGTTAGATTATATTGCCCAAACAAACTCATCTTTCTTCTCGGTTGATGCTGCATTTTGCCTTAGGCTTTCTCAGTGGGAATCCTGACTTCTGCAACTGGGTATATGAGGAAGGTCTGGGGAAAGCCCACATGGGTCCTGCAGGACTAAGGATTTTCTTCTGTGGGATTTACTGAGTGCTTCCTTTAAGTCTAGAGCCTAAAAATCCGAGGCTGTGGAGCCCTAGAGCAAGCACTTGGGGAAATATGACTAGGGAGGTGCCCAAGCAACAGCTCACACTTGTAACTTAGTTGATCATTAACTCACCCACACAGAGATCCCAGGGAGACAAAGAACAGGTGTATATGGTGTTGTAAGCCCTGCCCTGTCCTGCCCTGCTCAGCCATCCACGCTGGTCTCCTAGATCTACTTCCTCATGAAACTTCTTCTATCATCTGACCCTCCCTGGTCCCACCCACTCCCACTACAACCCTGCCCATGTCCCGTGGCATCGTCTGTGGCATCTTCTGTCCTCCTGGAGTAGCTTCCAGTGTCAGAGCTGCGTGCCCTGAGCTGTTGGCCCCATCCTTGGATCAGAGCTTTGCTTTCTCAACACCTAAGCTCAATGCACGTCACACACCCATGTTGCTGCACCATGGAATGGGCGGGGGAGACAGGAAGTCAAGCCGACCATCAACGTTTTTTGTCTATTTGTCTATTTTTGGTTTTGTTTTTTCTTTAAAAAGTAGAAAGCAGAGGACTAAGGAAGAGGAAATAGGCATAAAAGCACCCAAGAAAGGGAAAGGGAAGATAATGGGGAAGTGCCCTGTCGATGCAAAGGTGGGGAGGGTCAAATGGTACAGAACGGAAAGCTTGCAAGAAGCAAGCAAAGGCTGCCTTCCGTGCCCTGGGCTGACGACTGAAGATGATGGAGCCAGGGAGCCAGGAAGCCCAAGAGAAAGCTGGGCTGGAGAAGGCAGCTCTAAGACATGGTTTAAGCCATCAGGACTTGCCCTGGGATAGGGGTCTTCAAAGATCGGTGGGTATAAAAATCATATGGGATGCTTGTTTTAATACAGGGCACCAGGGCAGGGATGTAATTCAGTGGTCACAGTGCCTGCTTTGTATACACAAAGTCCTCCATCCAACCCCAGCATGTAATAAAGTAGACATGACGGCGCATGCACATAATCTCAGTATTTCGGAGGTTGAGGCAGAAGGATCAAAAGTTTTGGGTCATCCTCTGCCGTAGAGCAAGTCGAAAATCAGTTTGAGCTACATTGAACAAGTTGGAAATGTCCTTAGAGGAAGCAGTGTGGCATGTGAAACTGAAACGTTTATTCCCCAAATAGGAAACTGTAGACGTTCTATTTTGAGATTCACCTACTTTCTTTGGCCATAGATGCAAACACTGGGCTCAGTGGCAGTGACTGTGTGTGCCAGGTGCCTATGTGAGCCTGACAGTGGACCAGATGCTTGCTTACAACGATCTTCTTGGCTGTGACATCAGAGGTGACGTTAGGGAAACTCCAAGGACCCTTTGTTGAAAACAAAAATCCATAATTTCTGAGATTTGGTACCCATTTTGGTCTACTTTGACAGATTTTATACTCTGAAGCTAAACCCAGACCAGATGTTCATCCTTGGCCTGGTTTTCAAGGTCACTCAATCCTGTCTTCAATGGCCTGGCCTGCCCAGGTCACTACTGCTCTGTCCCCTCTCATGTCACCTGAACTCTGCCTCTTTGCTTGTGTTCACACTGATCACCCACATCCAGAGTTCTCTTTGCCTTTAACCCCCATTCCATTCCAAGGGTGCCCTGGGCATCCTGGCATTTCCTTGGAGCACAGCTCTCACACACTAGTGCACCCTCTTCACCAGATCCTCACAGAGTAAATACTGCATTACATCATTTTCGAGTTCACGAAGTGGACTGCCTGATGTCTACTTGGTCACCTGTCAGTTTCACAGCTGTTGGTCTTCTTTTCTTCTTATGAATAACGTAAACATTTGAAGATAATCCCTGGGTCCTCCTGTTGCATCCAAAGGACCCTTTCAAAGAGAAGGTCAACTGGACACAACCCCAAAAGAACAATACACTGTGTTTTTACATGTATTCAACCAGGGATGGAATTACAAAAATACCACAGGCTGATTGGTTTAAATATCAGAAATTTATTTCTTCCCGTACTGGAAGTTTGACATCCAAGATCAAAATGTCAACATGCTCAGTTTTCTTGGAGGCCTCTCTGAGCAGCTTGCAGATAGTTACCTTCTCCATCCATATTTCCTTTTCTTATAAGGAAACCAATCAGAACAGATTATCGAGTTCACAGGAATTTTCTCATCTTAACTTAATCACCTCTGTTAAGGCTGCATCTCCAGATACATGTATATTATGAAGAAGTAGGAGTTAAGGATTGAACTTATAAAGCTCTAGTCCCCTAAACCATAGTTTAGAGTATGGGTAGATACATGGCCCAAAGTTGGCTGTGGTGGTTTGAACAGGTGTGGCCCCCATAGACTCAAGTGTTTGACTACTTGGCCATAGGGAGTGGCACTATTAGGAGGTATGGCCTTGTAGGAGGAGGCGTGTCTCTGTGGGGGTGGGCTTTGAGGTCTTCTATGCTCAAGATACGCCTGGTTAGGCACATAGTCTCCTTCTGAGGATTAAGATGTAGAACACTCACCCCTTCTCCAGCACCATATCTGCTTGCACACCGCCATGTTTCCTGCCGTGACTATAACAGACCTCTGAAACAGTAAGCCAGCCCCAACTAAACGTTTTCCTTTATAGGAGTCGCCATGCTCAGGTTGTCTCTGCACAGTGATAAAACTCTAAGGCAGCAGGCAATCCATAGGCTAGCTAGTAATCTGTCACATGACTTTACGCAAAAAAACTTTCTCCAGCAAGGTACAATGGTAACTGCCTAGAAAAGTTATTTTCTTTCCAAAGAACTTGAAATGGAGAGCATAAAGAAAAGCAGCCTGTTGTTCACAGGTAAGGGTAGAAATGTTAATGTTGTATGTTGTTCACGTCATTGACACTTACCTCCTAGTAACACCCTGTTGTTCAGTATATACCTATTGAGTATGGTTCACTGGAGACAGATTCTATCAGAGGTCTACATTTCCAAGCACGATTTTACCTTTGAGCACTATCTTAATTAGGGTTTTACTACTGTGAACAGACACCATGACCAAGGCAACTATTATAAAGGAAATGTTTAATTGGGGCTGGCGTAGAGGTTCAGAGGTTCAGTCTAGTATCATCAAGGCAGGAGCAGGGCAGCCACCAGGCAGGCTAAGTACTCTACATCTTCATCTGAAGGAAGCCAGGAACAGACTGGGCATCCTCAGGCAGCTAGGAAGAAGATCTTCAAGTCCACCCCACACAGTAACACACTTCCTCCAACAAGGCCACACATTCTAATAGTGCCACTCCTTGGGCCAAGCATATTCAAACCATGACAGGCACTAATATCAATCTGTCTCTAAATATCTAGTCTTTGCCTCAAAGTTTTCCCATGCTTAACTTCAAAACTGGCTTCTACAGCCAGGTATGGTGGTTTACCCTTGGATCCCCAGGACCTGGAAGGTGAAAATTGATCAAGAGTTCAAAGTCACCCTCAGGTTGGTCCCATCGGAAGTTTGAAGCTAGCCTAGACTACATGAGTCTCTGTTTTTAAAAACCTTTCTGTCGTGGCTGGAGAGAGAGCTCAGTGGTTAAGAATATTTGTTATTCTTGCTGTTCTTGGAGAATACCTGGGTTTGACTCCCAGCACACAGGGTGACTCACAGCAGTCTGTAATCCCAGTTCCAGGGGATCCAATGCCTTCCTCTGGCTTTGATAGGTACCAAGTATACACACAGTACATAAATATATATACAAGCAAACCACCCACACCCATAAAATAAAATGCTTCTACTTGAAGGCAACTGCAGACATAATAACATTTACGTATTCTCAAGGACTCCCAAATTCTATCTGGAACGTCAGATTTAAACTATCCTGTACTGACCTACACTTAGTATAAAACCAAATACAACACCAACACCATCCCCTAAAAAAAAAACACTTTTCCAAGCCTACATAGTCATTCTGTGAATTATAAATTCAGAAATGGACAGCTTGTCTCTATGCTAAAATATGAACTACTAGGTGAGATGACTTTATTCCTGGGGATTATTTGAAAGTAAGAGAATAGGATCTTGTAAAGGATCACTCACCCAAAGCGGCAGCCCACAGGGATGATTGGCTATAAGGACCTCAGCTATGGCAATCCACGGAACACTCCTATAGCCTCTCCACATTGCCTCTCCACAAAGAGAAAATCCTAAGTGTTAAGAACAAGCATCTAAGGGAACTTAGGTAGGATGTTACCCTAGTTTTCAACAGTTTTGTTTCTCATGTGCTCAGTTTCAAAGAAAGGGATACAGTCTCTGTCCCTCAGTGAGTCAAGGTCACATTGCAAAAACAAAAGGCATGGTTAGGGTTTTAACTGGAAAGTACAATTGTTTAGTCAATCATTTTTCTCTCTCACCTAATAAATACTTGCCTCTAAGACCACCAAATCTCACTCTATCAATCAGGCCATTGCTTAAAGCAAGCACCTCAGATACAGTAATGTGGGTACCATTCCTCCACTATAAAGAGTAAACTAAAGTTACTGAACACACCCCCACCCCCACCCTATACCCCACCCACACCCTACACCCCACCCCCAGTTGTACAAGAGTTCGACCTGACTATGATGGATACTCCTGTTCATAAAGGAAGGACACGTGAGGTGCACAGCAATCACAGGTCTAGACATCTTTCTGAAACCCAGAGGAGCACATACTGCCCGGTGTTGACGAAGGCTCTTGGGTCTGCTCCTTATTCTGGGGCTCTTGGCACTGCCCTCAGAGCCCTTGGCTCTGCCACAGAGTAATTTTCTCAGCCAGCTCATTACATGTATCGAGGAGTCCAAATGTCCCATTTCACTTGTGCTGGCTATGAGCCTTTCGGTGTAAGCCGACACAATCCCTTTGAAAGCTTTGTGAACTTTTGGGGTTATCAATGTATACTTTATTCAGTCAGACTTTTAAAAGCCCACGAATCTCCTTGTGACTGGCTTTGCTTTCTCTGCTTTGGGGTCCTATGATATTTTATGATATCCTTAAGGCTCCTTTTACTTCTTTCTTTCTTTTAACTACATTTACTTATTTGTTTGAGGTGGGTGTACTTGTGTCAGGGCCCTTATGTGTTGGTCAGAGGGCAGCTAGCAGGGATCAGTTCTCTCCTTCCGCCACGCAGGTCCTAGGGCCAAAGCAAACCATCAGGCTTGGTGGAAAGTACCTGTACCTGCTGGGCCATCTTACCAGCACCCCACCCTTTCTCTTTCTGTTTCTTGTCTCTTGAGAAAGGGTCTTTGTACATAGTCTTCAGGGTGACTGTGAACTCGTGATACTTCGTCCTCAGTCTCATACATAAGCTCTGGGATTGTAGGGTAAGCCACGGCCACTGACTCTAAAACATCTTTAGAAGCCTGTTGCCAAACAAAAGAGGTCAGATGTTTCTGGGGCACCTTAGACAACAGTGAGATGGGGATGCTAATCCTACTTCTGCTCCAAGTCAAAGGCTAACCCGAAAGGCTGGACCTCCTCTCTATTTGAAAAACTCCAAGGCAAACCATCTTTGGGAAAAAGCTTCAGCAAGGCTGAACCACAGGACTCCAAGATCATTAAAGTCAAGTTGGGAACACATGAAGATGGTCAAGCAGACAAGAGGGCAAACAGCTAGTGACAGCATATGTGACATATAGTGACAGCAACTAACAATTGCAAATGTGCATGCACACACACACATACACACACACACATACACATACACACATACACACACATACACACATACACATACACACACATACACATACACACACATACACACACACATGCACACACATACACATACACACACATACACATACACACATACATGCACACACATACACATACACACACATACACATACACACACACATACACACACACATACACACATACACATACACACACACATACACACACACACACACACACACACACACACACACCCATAAACACACATCCTACACTGCACACACATAAGCAATTCATTAAAGCAGTTAAAGACACTTGAATTTGCCCTACGTATCAGATAATACTGTGTTTTCCATGGGGAACTTTTTGAATCCACCATGTGTGTTTTTGTCACATCAGAGAATGTCCTTGTTCTTGGGAGACATGTATTCCAGGTAACAGTAATCAAATTCTGTGTGAAAGGCCTTCTCAGTGGTACATCAGAAAATAGTGTGAGCATGCAAGAGTGAGAGGAAAATGGAAAGTCTAGTGTGTAAAGTGCTGAAAGCTGGTGACTCTAGGTCAGTGGTCTCAGCCTGCCAGTCATGACCCTTTGCGGGCAAATGACCCTTTCACTGGGGTCTCCTAAAACGATCAAGAAAACATAGATGTTTATATTCTGATTCATAACAGTAGCAAAACTACAGATATGAAGTAGCAATGAAAACAATTTTATGGTCATGGATCATCACACCATGAAGAACTGTAAAAAGGGTCACAGCATTAGGAACTGTACTAAAGGGTCACAGCATTAGGAACTGTATTAAAGGGTCACAGCGTTAGGAACTGTATTAAAGGGTCACAGCGTTAGGAACTGTATTAAAGGGTCACAGCACTAGGAACTGTATTAAAGGGTCACAGCATTAGGAACTGTATTAAAGGGTCACAGCGTTAGGAACTGTATTAAAGGGTCACAGCGTTAGGAACTGTATTAAAGGGTCACAGCGTTAGGAACTGTATTAAAGGGTCACAGCATTAGGAACTGTATTAAAGGGTCACAGCGTTAGGAACTGTATTAAAGGGTCACAGCGTTAGGAACTGTATTAAAGGGTCACAGCGTTAGGAATTGTATTAAAGGGTCACAGCGTTAGGAACTGTATTAAAGGGTCACAGCATTAGGAACTGTATTAAAGGGTCACAGCGTTAGGAACTGTATTAAAGGGTCACAGCGTTAGGAACTGTATTAAAGGGTCACAGCGTTAGGAACTGTATTAAAGGGTCACAGCGTTAGGAAGGTTGAGAACCGCTGCTCTAGATAAACAGCGAGTGGAATGGGCAAATGGAACTTTCCTGTGAGTTTGGATTAAAAAACACATAAAGTAAATAGATTGAAGAAAACATTAGCCACAAAGGAAAAGCAGAAGATGCTGTATTAGTTACCATAGGAGCTCCTGCACCTGAGAGGACCATTCCTCTCTGCCTGGCAAAGTGAACCCTTTTCTTACCCTCTTCGGAAAAGACCTGGAATGGTGAGGTAAGTCCCCAAGGCCTCACAGAGAAGGGTTAGATAATGTGTTGAATAAGCAGAAACTACAAAGCCGAGCTTCAGACGCATCTTTGCACACATTCCCTGCAAACACGAAAACAGCCTTAGCTAATCGGTCGTGTAAATTGGAGACGAGCTTGGGAAGAGAGCATACAGGTGAACACAATGGCATTGCATGTGCTGGGGCAGTGGCATTGAGCTGATGATCAGTGGGCTTTCCTTTGGCAAAGGTTTAAATAGTTTAGTCAGGGAAGAGAAGAAAGGAGGATGAAGTCTGCCTTGGGTAAATGTTATGGACACCAATTCAGCCCATTATGGGGCAGAGCCCATCTCAGATGGCAGAGTCTCTCAGCTATCCACCGTCTTTCTCTTGCCACCATCTCCTGTAAAGTCCAGAAGACTGGTCTGTCCCAGTCACTGCTCAGTCTTTTGAACCTGAATTTATGTCAACGGCAAGTCATGGTGTCTTCTGAAAGCCTGGAAGGCCACCTAAGGAGAGGCCACTATGAAACTAGAAGAGTATATAGCATGTAGTCTGTACTCACACAGCCTTAAGGCTCAGAGGACCGACAGAGGCATGGCTGTTTTCTTCTTCCTCAATAATGGGCATCTCCATTAAGGTTTCCGAGATTCCAGGGTCATACTTGACCACTTTTCTTCCTGCTTCTTTTGATCAGATGTGACTACCTTCCAGCTGTGCTTCTGTAGCTTGTGGTGTGTGTGTGTGTGTGTGTGTGTGTGTGTGTGTGTGTGTGTGTGAGAGAGAGAGAGAGAGAGAGAGAGAGAGAGAGAGAGAGAGAGAGAGAGAGAGAGAAAGAGAGAGAGAGAGATCTTGCATGTGGCATATCAGTTAGCACTTTTAGAATCATCTGGTATGGTTTCTGGTTTCCTAAAATGTCTTGCTAGGGGAGAGATACCCACCACCTTAGGAAATGGTCTGGCACGTGCTGACATTTTATAATTCCAAAGTCTTGTCAGAAGCAAGTTGCATCCTGCAGAAGGATGCCTGCAGCACTCACGGGAGCATTCAGATCTTTCCAACTAGGTCTCGAGGAGACCACTAGAACTGACAAGGAGGGGTGGCTCTGCACCTTGGCGGAGGCTTGCAATGTGGAGATGGTAGCTGTTTTCTGCTTCCGCCTCATAGAAAATTTAGGTTCTAGAATAAGAGGGGGAAAACGGTCTAGATGTGAGCCTGTGAATGGAATGCTAGAACTCTGGAAGCTGAGGCAGGATTACCCCAAATCAGAGGCCAGCCAGGGCTACATTAGTGAGTACCAGAGTACCTAGCCAGTCAGGAATTTCTAGCAAGACTCACTTCAAATAGTAGTAGTAGTAGTAGTAGTAGTAGTAGTAGTAGTAGTAGTCGTAGTCGTAGTCGTAGTCGTAGTCGTAGTCGTAGTTGTCGTCGTCATCGTCATCGTCGTCATCATCATCATCATTGTCATCATGGTAGTCATGATTGCAATAGTAGTAAAAAGAAGCCATATGGTGGTAGTACTTGCCTTTAATCCCAGCCCTGGAGAGACAGAGGCAGGGGGATCTCTGTGAGTTCAAGGCTACACAGAGATACCTTGTCTCAAAAAACCACCATCATCACTTCCACCACTACCAACAATAACAACAACAATAATAGAATGTCCTGGTCTCCTCCCCTCTTCCTCCTCCTCCCAACCCCAAGCTCGGAACAATCTCTATGGTAACACAGAAGGGAAAGAAGCCAAGTCATTAGTACCATTACAAAGGGACTTCAGCACTCAGGGAAGTGTGCAATCTGGTTAGGGTCAATGTCCCTTTACTGTTGATGCAAGAGACACAACTCTTACCTCAAAAGGGATACAAAATCTTTTATTCTGGAGCCAAACATGAGTGATTATGACCTGGGAACACAGACTCAGGTTGCCCAAAATTCCATGTTCTGATGAGGTAGCAATTTCATGAGATTTTTTTATAGAACCAGAACCAAAAAAAAAAAAAAGTCATAAATCAATACATTTCCCAAGACAGCAGTGGGAACATCAAGTAACCAGGTTACAATCAACCAGA
This sequence comes from Rattus norvegicus, assembly GCF_021556685.1. Taxonomy (NCBI): domain Eukaryota; kingdom Metazoa; phylum Chordata; class Mammalia; order Rodentia; family Muridae; genus Rattus; species Rattus norvegicus. Next base: position 79,482,968 of record NC_141546.1, on the reverse strand, counting down.
GAAACCTTCGCCTTAGGCCCCAGATGCTGTCTAATGACACACTTAGCTTTGGGGTTAGTGGAAACTAGAGGTCTATTAGCACATTCCAAATGATTTATCTAATAGTCACAAGGACGTTAGGTCACAGAATTAGTCACTAGGTGGCTATTAAGGGGGATGAAGGCAGCCCAAGATAATTTGCAACATTCTACCCATCCCACATCATTAAAGCCCTAAACAGTCCATCAGCCTTCACTGTCACAGGTTCTTTCAAGGGACTATCCTTCTGTTATCTAGTCAGAGTGAAGAAAGAAAAGTTTGTTGTTTTTGTTGTTGTTGTTGTAGTTATCTTGACTATTATTATTATGGAGATAGCTCAATAGCTAAAATGTTTGCCTCTCAGGTATGCATGACCTGAGATAACCCCTAGCACTTATGTGGAAAAAAAGTTGGGTGTGATAATCCCAGTGTTTTATAATCCCAGTGCTAGAGAAATAGGGGTGGGTGGATAGACCCCTGGGCTTACTCATCTGTCAGCCTAGCCTACTTAGCAAGTTCTAGGCTAGTTAGAGAACTTGTCTTTTAAAAATCGAATCAAATTATATTAAATTTACCATTTGTCTAAAGGTGGACAATGCCTGAGGAGCAACAGCCAAGGTTGTCCTCTGACCTCTGCACATGCACACGTGCACACACACACACACACACACACACACACACACACACATACATATCCACTCACATAGCCTGAACATGCACACACAAATATATGCAGTTAAAGTCATCATTTTATATTAATTTTATGAATTAGAAATTTCATCCTTTATGCTATACTACATAGACTAGGGATAAAAAAATATTGTCTCTTCTCCCAAATGACTCGAAGTAGAGATGGACCTGCATAAAACCACAGAACCATTAGGCAGGGAGAGGCCAATCCAGGAAGAGGGAAGATGAACCATCCCAGGAAGGATGAAGAGAGAGGACCCTACTCAGACCACAGAACAGAGGAAAGGAAGAGGGGCAGATGACTTGTAGCACAAGGCACAGCAAAATTGTCAACATGACAACTCCAAGTTTGTGACAAAATGACTTCAAGTCCTGATGAGTTGATAATCTTGGAAACCTTCAAAGCAAATGGCTTGGATAGAGGGAAACACAGTAACATCTGAGAATCATCCAGTTAAGGATCTGTGGGAGGTATTCTTAATTACAGTGCTAGCAGTCTGAGTGGTCCATCTCTGGGCATGCCTTCTCTTATGTCTGGCAAACATGTCTAACATTCACTTCTAGATATAAAAGTCCAATATTTTATGCCACATGGAAAGAGCCAGGCACAAGGTGACAACCACTCCCATGAGAACTCATAAGTCTAATGCATAGAAAGAGAAGTTGCCAAAAGCAGGGAGAAGGAGCCTACTGATCAAAGAACATAAATTCCAATTAAACTAGAGGAATAAGTTTCAGACATTTAGTGTACATCATGGCGACAAATAGTCAATAATAACATATCTGACTTTAAAATTATTAATAGTATACACTTTAGTTATTCTCAGCACACATACAAAAGGTGTGTAAATGGATGTATTAGTTAAATAGCTCAAAATGCTTATATATCAAAATCTAATGTCATACCTCATAAATATATACAATTGTACATTGACTAAGATTTTAGATATTTTAATTACAAAATAAATATTTTAAATATGTTAACAAAAACCAATATTTGTAAAAAAATAAATAATATATTAATGTAAGGCAACAGAATACTTAAATTCTTTTCAAAATACAAACACAGAGAGAAACCTAAAGAATAGATTTAAGAAATACAAGCACTTGGGGTTGGGGATTTAGCTCAGTGGTAGAGCACTTGCCTAGCAAGCGCAAGGCCCTGGGTTCGGTCCCCAGCACCGAAAAAAAGAAAAAAGAAAAAAAAAAAAAAAGAAATACAAGCACCTGAGTCAAGTGCCTTCCGTCAATGCTGACTAATTTAATTATGACTTATTTAAGGTAGCCTGGGCTGCAGCCAGATGGGCTTTGAGTCTAATGAGACATCTAGGCTACTGTTAGTTTTCCTATAAGTGTTAGAAGCATTGATTGTGTCATTACATCAGCTCCATATCAGCCAGCACCACTAGACTTAAGGTACTGATAGACCAGTACTATCTAGATAGACTAGTACTGTCTAGATAGACTAGTACTGTCTAGTACAGGCTGTCAGTCCTAGGGAAGCCCCTCCTCGAGGCAAGCCTTAGGGAAATACAAAGGGCCTGGAGTCAGATAGGCAGGATCTCTCCCAAACCATCTCACCCAGGGAAGATTATTTTTGGTAACTAAATTTTCCTCTTTATTTTTTTTTTTATCCCCCTTGACTCCTTCCCCCTTCCAGATTAAGACTTAAGCATTTTTCTGTCTCTTTGAAGTATCTTAAAGGACCTTTGATCTTTTTTAATCCATAAATGTTTAAGAAATCCAATTCAAATTTTGGCCAAAGTTGGGAAAAGTTTTTTTTTTTTTTTAAAGGAATTGAAAAATGGGCTCTCCATGATGTCTAACTTTTCTCTTCCACAGAATCTCTAGCCATTGGGTCTCATTTGAAGAAAAACAAACAAATCAAAGACGAGCTGGTGTTTCCCCGTCCTTTCTGGCCAAACAACTTCTATCTCTGGTAGTTAACACCTAGTTAGAAATTTTTCTACTGAGTAGGTCACATCATAAAGGCTGATAGCTATTTGTTCTCAAGTCTACTGTTAGGCCACGTAGCCAGTGCAGGTGGCAAGTCTGGCACACTCACAGGCAACTGTCACTTACCAGGAGCATGGCCACCTGAGCTCTCTGTGCCCCGGACTTCTCATCTCTGAGAGGTGGTGGCCACGCCATGGTGCTGAGGTGAAATCTGTTCATACATGGAGGTGACAGTAAGAACATTAGATAAGGGAAGAACAAACCTGAATGTGACAACAGAACCTTACAATGTCAATACCTGGGAAGCTGAGACAAGAAGGTTGCCAAGAGTTCAAGGCCACCCTGGACAACATGGCAAGTACCAGGCCAATCAGGACTTACATGGAAAAATCCTGTCTCAAGACATCAAAACAAAACCAAAACAAAATCAAAGTCCAAAGAACTGTAGAAATTGATGGCTTTGCTTCTGCCTCTCTTCAAAGCTGCTTTCTCTTTTGTCTTTCTTACTTCTACTGCATATAAGTTTATAAGAGACTTTGTCTTAGAGACTATGGACATTGCTATAAGTCTAAGTTACAACCTTGCTATCTAAACAGTGCAACAGGAAAACAGCATAAGCTGGTCTGTAATGTCAATGTACGATAAACATTATGCCTTTAGGGTGGGTTTGGGTTCTGGGGTTTGTTTGTTTGGTTGGTTGGTTTGGGGGTTGTTGTTGTTGTTGTTTTGGGGTTGGGGGTTTTGTTTGTTTGTTTGTTTTGCCTCACTTTGCTTTCAAAGAGACAGAGAGAGGCTGAGACAAGCAAACCCTCACACCATACAATGACTAACAGGCAAAATGCTTGTACCTCTGTAGGCCAGAGCTGATGTCCTAATTCTGACCCGTGGCTTTGTCATCCACAAAACCAGTAAATTGAAGCAGAGTATGTCCACACAGAATATGTAAAGAGTTAAAAAAAAAAAACCAAAAACCTGTGCCCAAAGGACTGTTAGCCAATAAATAGAACGACAATGAATGACTGTATTGAGTGTGCAAAGGTCAGACACTTTATCAAACACTGTGCATGCCACTGCTGAGGGTCTGGCATTTGCATGGGGTGTTGTACAAAATAGAAGGGACAGACCAAGGTCAGACAACACGACGGACATTTCCCATTGCACTGTAGCTCTGTGACCCTGGCAGCTCACAGATGCACTGGAAGAACCCCTGGGTGGAGAGGAGGCACCAGGTATCTGGTCAGTCTGAGAGGAGGCTGGAGGACTGTCCCGGGTTTTCCCAGCAGCAGCTCAGCGAAAGCTTGATTCTGCTGTCCTAGGCTAGCAGCCTCAGCAGTCACTTGTCAGCTCTGATGCAGGTCGAGGCTACCACCCCTACTTACAAGCGAGTAGCTACTTAGACTTAAAATCGTCCATATCTTCTGGGGATTCGGCAGTCCATTTCCATTCAGAATTAAATGTGCCTTATTTCTTTCTACAGTCCTCCCTGTTGGCATGTTCATAAAGGCTCACCTCAAGCAAAGACAGAGCCGATTTGTACTTACTTTAAAATACCCTGTTACGTATTCACCTGAAAACTCACCTACTCAAAATTTTGTAAAGCACACTGAGAAACGCCACATGCCAAGTTTTATTTACTAGAGATTCATGGAAGTCTTGGTTTCATATGTAAGGCTCCCTAAAATATCTAATAGGTATCAAATATGTAGTGATTTTTTTAAAAGTCAAAACCATAATTTTTGTACTTGGTAGAGAAAACATGCTTATGGTTTTCCTCTGGCTGTTCTTGTTAGGTATAGTGTTTTCTGTTGCACCTCAGCAGGTGGTGCTTATAAACGTGTCCTCACACCCAGGGAAGGCATGGTAAATGCCTTCTGAAGACGTAGACTGCCCTTGGCAAGATGGCGACCCTAATGGAACCATATCAACCCAACATAAACAAGAGGTGACAGCTTATTGCACAGACTGGTTTCCAAGAGGTGGACTGCTCGCAGGACCAAGTTCACAGTGCCAAACTCTCCTGCTAACTAACTTGGAAACTTCAGTTGGGGTAAAAGAGGGAGCTAGCCCCACCCACTCTGTTGGAATGGCAAGCACTAAGGAGTAAGGTGTGTTCAGCAACCCAAAGATGTCCTGCTGGTCCATGCGTTCACTTCCTTGCTTGGGCTTCTTGCAATACCCTGTGTACTCAGCTCTACGGAGAACACAAAGACCAGGTTCCTGCCAATTGTTAGGCATTGTCAAACACTGGGCAGATTTCTTTAAGCAACTCAGTGAGGTAGAATTTCTTAATCCTATTTCTCAAAGAAGGAAACGGGGACTCGGGTGTTTTTTGTTGAGTGCCACAAACCTAGAAAGTCCTTCTCTCTAAAGAAAAAGAGAAAAGGAGCTATCTTGGACCAGGCTCTTGTGACAGACGAGCCTGGGAGGCCCATAATCATGACAAAGTTATTTCCCAGTTTGGGAGCCAGCAAGTCTGAAATCAAGGCTCTGGCCCTTTTTGGTGTCTGGTGGCAGCCTAGCTCGTAGGTGGTCATCTTACCATGTCTGCATCATAGATAAGATGAGGAACTCTCTGAGGTCACTTTACTAAGAGACTAATGACCTACAAGAACTCCATTCTCAAGAACCGATTATCTCCCAAAGGCCCAGTTCCAAGTACCATCAGGTTAGGGATTAAATGTCAACATACAACTGCAGGGGAGAGCATAGGCACTCTGTCTATTGTCTATCTATATTTAAATGCTTCCATAACTATGTATTTACCTAACACACATAAGCCAAATAAGTTCTATCTAAATATTTATAATACCCAGTGTTGGCCAGGGACTATCATAAAATTCATGAATACAAACGGCATATAATTCACATGCATTTTAACTCAAGAACTATATCTGATACCCTATATTTCCTGCGAGAATTCTGTCAGAATGAAAGTACCATGATAGGGAGCTGGAAAGACAGTTTAGTAGTTGAGAGAGCATACAGCTCTTGCAAGGGAACTAGGTTCAGTTCCCAGCACCCACATTAGGAGGCTCACAAACACAGATAACTCTAGGCCCAGGGGATCAAACACACTGTTCTGGCCTCTTCGGGCAATTGTAGGCACATGGTATACACCCACACACTCAGGCATACAAACATAAAGTAAAATAAATGTAAACCGAATGTTTAATGTATCATGATATTCATGACAACAGTGTTTATAGAATCTTTTGATAACAACATCAAAAAGCCTCTCAGCATGGAACAAAGCAAATCATACAATATGAGTAATATAAATAATAAAGATGCAATAAAACCCACTGAACTGAGAACTGGATCCCCGCTGAAGGAATCAGAGAAAGAACTGGAAGAGCTTGAAGGGGCTTGAGATCCCATATGAACAACAATGCCAAGCAACCAGAGCTTCCAGGGACTAAGCCACTACCTAAAGACTATACATGGACTGACCCTGGACTCTGACCTCATAGGTAGCAATGAATATCCTAGTAAGAGCACCAGTGGAAGGGGAAGCCCTTGGTCCTGCCAAGACTGAACCCCCAGTGAACATGATTGCTGGGGGGAAGGTGGTAATGGGGGGAGGATGGGGAGGGGAACACCCATAGAGAAGGTGAGGTAGAGGGGGTAGGGAGCTGATGGACAGGAAACCGGGAAAGGGAATAACATTTGAAATATAAATAAGAAATACCCAATTTAATAAAAATGGAAGAAAAAATTTAAAAAAAACCTTTAAAGGGGAGAGGTAGAAACATAGGACTACAGTGTCCAAGATATATATCCTGTATGTGATTGTAATCTTATATCAAACAGAAAAATCCTTATGGGCAGGCAGTTTCTAAGAGGAAAGGAGGTTCAACCTGTCAGATGACAAAGGGAACTTTGGGTGACAGTATAAAAAGATGAGAAAAATCTATCAGAGTAGAATGACCATTAACTAGGCAACCACAGCAAAAATACCAACCATTATGGCTTCAAACCCCTGACTATGCAATGACCTCCTAGAACTAACGAAAGCTCTCCACCAACTGCCCCAGACTACAGCCAAGGGGGCAACTCTCCTGTGACACTGACTTGGGCTATGGACTCTGGTTTCCCTGAGCCCAACAAATTCAGAGTGCCTGCTGAACTGGGCAGAGCTGAAACACCATGTCTGCTTTAGTGTCTAGATACTCTGCTTTACTTTCTTACTGACTGTCTTAGTTTGGGTTTTACTGCTGTGGACAGACACCATGACCTCGGCAACTGTTACAAGGACAACATTTAATTGGGGCTGGCTTACAGGTTCAGAGGTTCAGTCCATTATCATCAAGGCAGGAACTTGAGAGCATCCAGGCAGGCATGGTGCAGGAGGAGCCGAGAGTTCTACATCTTCAACTGAAGGCTGCTAGCAGAATACTGATTTCCAGGCAGCTAGGATGAGGGTCTTAAAGCCCATGCCCACAGTTACACACCTATTCTAATAAGGCCACACCTCCAGAATAGTGCCACTCCCTGGGCCAGGCATATTCAAACTATGACATTCCACTCCCTGGCCCCCATAGGCTTGTTCAAATACATGAGTCTATGGGGGCCATATCTAGCCATAGCATAATAAAAATTACATTTAGTTCAACTTCCAATGTCCCCAAAGGCTATAGTAGTATCAACGGTGTTTAAAGTCCAAAGTTCAAATTCTCTGCTGAGATCCATTCAGTCACTTAACCGTAATCCCCAAAGCAAGTCAGGAAATCAGCTGGGAAAACTCCAAACTCTGCGTCTCCATGTTGGACGTCAAAGCTGTCTTCAGATCTCCAACTCTTCTTTTTTTTTTTTTTTTTTCAGCTTTGTTGACTGCAACAAACTTCTTTTTTCTGGGCTGGTTCTACTTCCTGTTAGCAGCTTTCCTCAGCAGATATCCTATAGCTCTGGCATTTTGAAAAATCTTGGAGTCTCCAAGACAACTTCAATGTTACAGCTTGTTTCGGTGTCTGGGATCCACACATGATCTAGGCTCCATCAAAGGGCTGGCGTCACTTCTCTAGCTTTGCCCTCTGTAGCACTCTAAGCTCAGGCTGAGCCACTCCACTACCACAGCTGTTTCTGATGATCATCCTGTGGTACTGGCATCTCCAATACACTAGGGTCTTCTATTGCAACTAGGCTTCACCAATAACCTCTCAAAGGCTCTCTTCATGGTACCAAGCCTCAAATCCTTTGCAAGACCCCTTCAGTCCTGAGCTGTCAACTACAACTGAGGCTGCACCTTCACCAATGGCCTTCCCTGACCTCTCACAGTGCCAAGCCTCGGGGGCTCTTCATGACTCCTTCATGCCTTCAAAACCAGTACCACCTGGGTGACTCTTACACATTACCAAGCACAGCTGCAGCATGAGGTACAACCTTGGCTATTTCTGAAACACAGCTTCTTTGTGCTCTCAGCAAACACTTCGCAGAAGATTTCATCTCAGTGATGCTGGTCTCTTCTTAATCATAGCTAATTTCTTAGTTCCAACTAACCAGCACCAATTGTCCCAGTAGTCCCTTCTATTTTTCACTCTAAAGTCAGAATCACATGTCCCAAACTGCTGTGTTCTACTGCTTTCTGGGGCTGGAACACAGCCCCCTTATTCTATTACCAGCTTTCTGTTTTCCAACTCCTTTTCTGCCTAGGCTTGGTTTTCCAGGAACTTGCTCTGTAGATTGACCTTGAACTCAGAGATCTGTATGGCTCTGTCTCCTGTAATGCTGGGATTAAAAGGCATGTATCACCATGCCTGGATTTAAGTCTTTCTTCACCTAGAACCTGCTTTGTCCCAGGCTGGCCTTGAAATCAGAGATCTGTTTGGCTTTATCTCCTGGGATTAAAGGTATATACCACCATGCCTGGATCTAGACTTAGTTAGGTAGGATCTTGCCCACAAATCCCTTAATCTGTTGTCTGCCTCAACATAGAATTCAGTTCCATTTCACTTCTCGGTGCCTCTTTAATACTTGAACCATATATTTTGTATTTTTCCTTTCTAAGCTTGCTATGTTGTTCAAACTGCTCTTCATGAGACTTAACCAGGGAACAAAGTCTCTGCTGGGCTCTTCTGAGACTTCCTTTGTCAATGCAGTTAATATAAATCTCTATACCTTAGACTCAGGCAGACTCTTCAGACAAGGGCAAAAAAGTGCCACCTTCTTCATCAAAATACCACAAAACCAATCTCTAGGCCACATTCTGAAATTGGTCCACAGAAACCTCTGGGGCCAGGTCTCCACAGTTCAAATCATACTCAGAAACAAAGGCTTCCATATCCCTACTAGGATGGCCCATTAAGCCCCATTTAAAGCACTCCACTGCTTTCCAGTCCCAAATCCACATTCCTCCAAACAAAAGCATGGTCAGGCCTATCATAGCAATACCCCGGTCCCTGGTACCAACTTCTGTCTTAGTTTGGGTTTTACTGCTGTGAGCAGACACCATGACCAAGGCAACTCTTATAAGGACAACCTTTAATTGGGGCTGGCTTACGGGTTCAGAGGTTCAAGCCATAATCATCAAGGCAGGAACATGACAGCATCCAGGCAGACATTGTTCAGGAGGAGCTGAGAGTTCTATGTCTTCGTCTGAAGGCTGCTAGCAGAATATTAACTTCCAGGCAGCTAGGAGTAGGGAGTAGGGTCTTAAAGATGATGCCCACAGTGACACACCTATTCTAGAAAGGCCACACCTCCAAATAGTGCCACTCCCTGGGCCAGGCATATTCAAACCATGACACTGACACAATTTTTCAGAGAACTGAACTTTGGTAACTGTACAGCAATAAATCCTGGGACACAGAAGCTAAGAATTCCTTTATTGTTTCAATCTTATTTATCCAAGAAAAGTTTTAAATTAATCAATGTGATAGATGTGTCTTAAGGTTTATGTACCTGTGTGTAGGCATGCTCCTGTGCACGCATGGAGGCCAGGCAGAGATCATGTGCACTACTCTATCACTCACTATCTATTCTTCTGAACCAGAATGTCTCCCTGAACCTAGGGCTTGAATTTTGTTGGCTACAAGCCCCAGGGATTCTCCTATCTCTGCCCCTTCTCAGAGCTGGGGTGATAGGCATGTGGGATGCTCAGCTTATTATATGAGTGCTGGGATTCGAACTCTGATCCTTTTGGTCGTACAACAAGCACTCTTAACTGCTGAGTCATCTCTCCAGTCCATTTTTTTTAAATCTTTATTATTAGTATTTCTAGATTGTTTCTTTATGGTATATCTAATTTTTCAAGTACATTGTTTGGTAGCCCTCTAGCTGGTACCAAGGAAGGTCCACCTACTCAGAATTATCTGAATTATTTTGTAATTATAGATACAATATTATTTGAGAAGCATATTTATTCCTTGAAAGAAAAATATTTAAAACCACCGTTTGAGAATCTAGCTAATGAAATTCTAGAATAAATTCATCGGATTATTTAAAATGTGTCCTCTCACATGTGATTAAGACAAACAAAACAAAAACAAAACCCTACAATAGTTCACATTTGCTACTAAGGAGGAAACACGCCATATCTACTAGTAAAGAAGTTTATAAGAGGCTGGAGAAATAGGTTAGTCAGCAAAACGTTTGTGTGAGGATCTCAGTTGCATCCCCAGAAGCCACATTTTTTAAAAATCAACTGCAGTAGCCTACACTTGTAATCCCAACATTGGGAAGGCAGCGACAGAGGGCTCCCGGGGAGCTCAGTGTCCTGCCAAACAAACTAGCCTAATTAGCCCGTGAGAGACTCTTTCTCCAAAAATCAGGGTGAGCAGCTCCCCAAGGTTGTTGACTGGACTCCACACATGTGCGCACAACACATAAACACACACAAGAATCTTTGAGTAAAGATGTGCACTAAAAATGCATAGGAAATTTTTAAGATTTTTCCCTCACTGGGCCCACGTCTGGAAAGTATCATGGTGAAATGACATGAACAGAGAATACACTTGCGGGGAGGGGGGATTGACTCTGGAATCAGGTAGGCCTGGGTGTCACAGGCAACACGAGTGTCACTGCAAAGTTCAGGAAGCAATGCTTGCCTCATGAGGCTGTTTCAGAAGGGGCCACAAACACTTGCCCGCTGGTGTGTCTGAAGATAGCTACAGTGTAGTTATATATAACAAATAAATAAATTAAAAAAAAAAAAACACTTGCCAGGCACAGAGAATTGGTGGTTATTGGTAGGTAAACCAGTTAATTCTGAACCCAGTGTTCTTTCATATTAAAGGAAGAAAGTGGCAGGCCCGGAAATATAGACCAGTGACAGAGTATTTGCCTAGACTGTGTGACACTCTAAGTTCAATCCCTAGTACTGGGGGGTGGGGGGGAGGGAGCATGTAAATGGGAGAATAGATATGAAAATTATCCCCTAGCTTTAAAAACCTCTAAAGAGTTAAAATGGCCAATAATTTATCAAAATAAAATGGTAGCGCACTGATGAGTACAAAGGCTACACAAATCTCTCTCTGAAAATGCAGGTCAGGGCGGGAGAGAAGGGACAGGGAAGACTTCACGGTCAAACACGGTGGTAAGGATGGGCCTAACAAAGGTGAGACTCCATGAACATGAGCTTTCCAGCGCATGGACATCAATAGAAAAGGCACAGAAGGGATGAACCCACAACCATGTGCTTGCAAGAGGCCTCTGTGGCACGGATGGCCTGGAGAACAGTATGCCTAGACCTATGTGAAGGACAGTAGTGTGTGACGTGTGGCGGGCCTTGGAACACCACGCATTGACGAATCTTCATCACTTCCTAGCAGTGAGGACTATGACAGAGTTTTGAGTAGAGGAAGGGTGGGCAGAACCTGGCTCCCCCCATTTTAAAAGAACTGTCGATTAGATAGTACCCAGTACCAAAGGTAGACACAGGAGTAAAGACTCAAACAAAAGCCATAGCAGGAATCTAGGAGGCCACCATAGGCAAAAGCCGAGTGAGTGTGAGAGAAAATGACACAACTCTGATCTTAGCTAATCAACTTTTCTCTTGGAGAAAGGGTCTCATTATGAGGTTTAGTCTAGCACTGAACCTGAGAACATCCTGCTTCCCCATCACTGCGTGAGGTCCATGGCGAAGCTCAGCGTTCCCGAACCTCAGCGCGTTCCACATGACTCCCGGGGTTGCCTTTCTCAAGAGTAGATCCGACCAGTGTTTGCCGGTGCCCAGGGCATACAGAACCCCGTAACCCAGCCAAGTCTGTCTCTCCGGGTCCATTTCCTTTCATTCCCTCTCTCTGACTGTGCCCACAATAACCTCTCTCTGTGGAACTCCTCTTCCTCCATCACCGCCCAAATCTAACGACTTCTGGGAAATCACATCCCTTCCGCGGAGCCCACTCAATACAGAGCAAACTACTTCCCCTCTGCAGACTTAAGTTCTCTGTACACAGTTCCATTAAACCTCCATAGAAATATAATTATGAACCCATAACCCTTAAAGTCAGGGTGTACAGGGGAATAACTGTGAGCTTTAAAATTAGATTAATGTGAGTTAAAACCCAAGCTCTCGCTTGCAATATATAACTTTAAGCGAGTTCTTTGATTTCTCCACACTCCATTTCTTGTAAAGATAATAATTCCTCTTTGATAGCATTGTGTCAAGAATAAATGAGATAAGTTCAGTAAATGATCCAGTATAGGACCGAACCCCCAATAAGTCACTAAAAAGTATTAATCCCTTTCAGACGTCAATCATCTTGAGGTCATAAAGGGTTTTATTTATACTATGGATGTCCTATTGTTAAGTGAGCCCTGAGGTTTTATAGACATTGGACAGGTGTTGAGCTAAATGAATAGGCTCTGTCTTCCTGGAAATATTTGTTATTGCATTCTAGAAGCACATAGTGTATCTACTAAGAGGTTGGAAGGCAACTGTGTGTGCATGTGAGTGTGTGTGTGTGTGTGTGTGTGTGTGTGTGTGTGTGTGTGTGTTAGGCAGGGGGTTGGACAGGAGGTAGAAAAATGGGGAGTTCTACCCATGGTGCCAGGCAACAGGGATACAGGATGACCAATGCCACTAAGCCACTCACTGGTCATAAGAGGGTGTCATTGTCCTAGAACTAAAGTACAGGCAACTGGGAACTTTCAGACACAGGTGCTGGGAACAAACTCCAGTCCCAGGGGAGCTGCAAGAGCTCTTAACTACTCTGTAGTCCTGGTAAGAAGTGGACTTTGACAGAGCATCCCATGGTGTGCCTGCGGAAGGGTCTCCATTGTTTACCTCAGCAGAGAGTCATCAGTCTTCGTGAGTGTTTTTCTCCTTGCTCTTTGGAACGTCTGTTACTGCAACCGTTTCTCATTTCCTCCTCAGCTGCTCTCCCACTCCTTGGCCTTGTTTGTTCCCTCTTCCTTCGCCATTTTCCACCACACACCATATGGTTCTTTCTGGTCTGCCTTGAGCTTGGGATTCCACAGCTCTCTCCAGATCTCACCAGGGCAGCCAGGGAACCCTGGCCCACCATCCACCCCCTCCAACTAGCAGCACTGTCTGGGGCTCATGGTACAGCAACCTTGTTTCCAATGAGATACATGCTAACAAATACCTTCTCAGTCTGCTGCTGCCAGTTAACCCAGAAACTCGAGTGCTGTGTGCAAACATTGCTCTCTAGACACAAAAGAATTCTGTTTAATCCCAAATTATCAAAAAACCTACAGGGCAGATACAGAAAGGCACAAAGTTACTTCTTCCCAACCTCTTGCAGGATCAAGTTTCCTGTCATGATTTGAATGTGCTTGGCCCAGGGAGTGGCACTATTTGGAGGTGTGGCCTTGGAGTGGGTGTGGCCTTGTTGAAGTGGGTGTGTCACTGTGGGTGTGAGCTTTAAGACCCTCAATCTAGCTGCCTGAGAGCCAGTCTTAGCAGCCTTCAGATGAAGATGTAGAATGTTCAGCTCCTCCTGCACCATGCCTGCCTAGATTCTGCCATGTTCCCACCTTGATAACAACCGACTGAACCTCTGAATCTGTAAGCCAGCCCCAATTAAACGTTCTTTATAAGCGTTGCCTTGGTCATGGTGTCAGTTCACAGCAGTAAAGCCCTAACTAAGATGGGTGCTATGGTTGAAGCATGAACACATGTTCGTACCTAAGCTCTGGGTTTTCACTATGATAGCATAGGTGTTTGAAGTTAGAGCCCACTTTCCACATTGGTAAAGCAGAGATCATGGTGCCTGTGACAGAGGTTGTTGCAAACATGTGCTTGTTATCTGTTAAAGTCATAACAAGTCAGCCCAAATCTGTAGCACAAAGACAAGAATTCTTTTTGTGAGTTCTTGTAGTTCATGATTTTTCCAGGTCATGAGAGAAGCTGAGATGGGGCGATTTGGGGCTAACATGAGACTACAGGCAATTGGTGGTCAGAATGAGTGTCAATTTGAAACACATCTGACTTGGATGGAATAAAATGTGTATCGATTTATTGGGGAGGGGGATTAAAAGGATGAAAAAAAGAGGAACAAAGATAATGTTGGCACTTGTTGGTCACTTGCTATTGGCCATGCCCAGTGTTAAATGCTTAACACCCACTATCTACTTTAATCCTCAGAACAACCCTCTATGAACTTCTTCTCTGAAGAACTTTGGAGTCTACAAATACTAAATTGATAACCCAGGATTAGAGAGCAAAAGACAGGAACCAGAATAAAAACAGATGACCAGACCTGAGACCTGAGACCCTTTGAGCCTAATCACTGTGTTCCCTGCAAAGGCCACCCCAGCAGGGAGACAAACAGTTCAGCCACCTGTGACTTAATCCACACTTCTGCCTCCTTGGATTTTCTAATTTGAGAGGTGGGGATATCTGCATAAGCCAGTAGAGAGGAACCTAAGCCCCTGGACCGAGAAAGAAAAATGCCAAGATGTTGCTTATTCGGGAAGAAAAAAGAGATGGGGAGTTCTACCCATGGTGCCTGGCAACAGGGATGCAGGATGTCCAGTGCCACTTGGCCACTCACTGGCTCTCCTCACCTGCTTCGCACACAGTGCCCATGGAAAGCATCTAACAAGAGTCCCTTCCACCAGCACCAGGTGTCTAACTCAAGTACTGCCTTCCCCCAGGGATTTCCCCACAGTTTCTCCTCCAAGAAGAGGAAACCTTCTCCCTGTGAATTCATAGGTATCTTGGAACTGAGCAGAGGCAGAGGAAAAGATTGCCATTTGGATTCCTCTTCATAGCCTTTCCTGGACTCAGGCACTGAGATAGAGTGGAGTTCTAGCCAGGGCCAATCGGGAATTTCCTGGTCTAGCCTCTGGACTCTGCACACTGAAGTTGAGACAGAAGCCCTAACAAGATGCAGTTTCTCCATGGTTCCTGACGCACATCGCCTCTCTCAGTGACCACTTCAGGTTGACATAACCCTGCTCCCTCATGCCCGCCTTCCTCAGAAGCCATCCTTCTGACAATACCCATGCGTGTCTGGCAGTCTGTCTTCACTGTTTCCTCTCCATTCCTCTGTGTTTTAGTCTGGACTCCGCTCATACCCACGCTTTCTGTTCTCCAGCTCCGGTGAAGTATTCAAACACTCCTAAGTCTACAAAGTCAGCCATTAGAAAAATATTTAAGGAGCACATACCCCATGCCCCACGTGCCAGACACTGCTCTAGAACTGGAGAGTAAGCAAAGAGAGGAGTACAAGAGGGCCCCATTCCCTGAGCTTAGAAGGAGCTTTCACAAAAGGAGTTTATCCTTTAGATAGATAGATAGATAGATAGATAGATAGATAGATAGATAGATAGATAGATAGATACCTAGGTGGTAAGACAAGAGGGACTTCCTCAAAATACCATCTGCAAGTTCCTCCCACAGCTCACTGAAAGCACATGCTGCCACAGTCCATGAAAGTCTGTGCTCAGCCTGGAGTTTCCAATTGGAGGCTCACAGGTAGGGAAGTTGCTGCATCCACCCAAGGGATTTCCCCTGCTCTGGCCTCCTCCGTCTTGGCAACAGTGATCTCTTTCAAGTTCTGTCCACAGACTGCTTCTGGAAACAGGTGCTGGCCAGTTGGCATCATGTGGGGTAAAACCTTGCCAGGGATTGATGTAGTGTCACTTCCAATAGGAAATTTGCAGCATAAAAAGAGTTAAATAATTTAACTGGTAAGGTTTTTTTTATTGAATTTTACATTAAGTAAAAGATATTTTAGAAACCAGAATAAAATTTTCACATGAATTTCAAAGTTGAAGACATATGAAGTCTTTTGGCCTGGCAGCTTTAGATATTCAGTCCTACACATACACACACACACACACGCATTCCCCCCCCCACACACACACGCATCCCCCCACATATACATACACACACACCACACGTACACATACACATGTGTTGTATATAGAATTAGTTAATTAATAAATCATATTGGCATAGTTTGCTACCTGCCTCAACAGTTTATATTCCCAAATGAAACACACACACACACACACACACACACACACACACACACACAGCCTTTATATTTTAATAGGATATAACATCACAATAGCGGGTAAACAGTTTTGGGGGGCATAATTAGCATTCAAAATACAAGCAGCTACACACACACATACACACACATGCACATGCAATACACACACATGCACATACACCACACCACACACATGCACACACAGTACACACACACATACACATACCACACAAACACATGAACACATATGACACACGTGCACCCACCACACATACATATCATATATACATATACACACACATGCACACACAGCAAGAAACACATACATACATGTCACATGCATGCACACATCACCCATACACACATACACACACACACACACACACACACACACACACACACACACATACCCCACATCCAGTCCTTAAGGGCTTCCCTGACTCACTCCCTAATACCACCCTGTAGGTTGACTGAAAGGCTCTGCAGGGCTTCTGCCCTGTCTTCTCCCAGCAGTTTGCCAAGCAGAGAGAGGTGAGCAGGTGAACCAGACAATCAGACAGCCAGACATCTGCTTCCCCCAGGTGTTCACTTGCTTTCACAATAGTGACCCAACCGGAAGAACCCTCAGCGGTTGGCACAGACCATTCCGTCTCACAACAGCAGCTTCCAAATGAGAAAAGCTCCAGGACCGGGTCAAACACTGACTGGGACAGGGCACCAAGGACCCAGACTCTCCCCCCATTTTCTCTCACTGCCATTCTGAGTTTGTTGACGTGTGAGCTCATGACATCAAGATAGCTGCTATGGCGCCAACCACAGTCTATTTGCATAATGGCATGTGGCAACAGGGCAACAGGGAGCATTCCTACCTTGAATTGCTTTCTTCAGAATAAGGGAGAATTTCCTAACAGCTTCCTCATACTAACAGATTTCCCCTCAGACCTGACAGAATTATAGCAAAAACTAGTAGACATGAGGAATGAAATATATGTGGGAGGCGTATCTGGTCCTGGAGCAACAGGGGACCTAGCCTTCCCTGAAGGACGCAGTCACTCGTAACTGAACCAAAGAAGGATTCTAGTCTCGTCTCCCATCTCCCTTTCCCCACCAGTGGTGATAGCTCTGTGGGAAGGTGCAGTAATTAATTGGGAAAAAATCGTGTCCATTGGTTTTCCTCTTCTGAGATGGAGGAGCTTCGTTTCTGGTTTTGCTTTTACTCCTCTGACTCACACTTCACCAGGTGAATCCCTCAGTTGCTTTCCAACGTGAAGAGTTTTCAGCTTGGAAGGAAGAAGTAAGCCAAGCCCAGGCTGAAGCAGGATCTTCCACGGAGCAGGTTCTCGAGTTCCTGCCTAGCAGTTGCCATACACCTACACCCAGGACTGGAACACGGATGCTCAGAAGTGTTGAACATCAATGCTGAGTCCTAGTGGTAACACTCCTTAGACAAGGTAAAAGCAGACAGGACAGAGCTGCCCAAGCCAGATGTGTGTGTGTGTGTGTGTGTGTGTGTGTGTATGTATGTGTGTGTGTGTGTGTGTGTGTGTGTGTGTGTGTGTGTGTGTGTGTTATAGGGGACAAACTCAGGTGTATCTTCAGAAACAACATCCACCTCCTTTGAGACAGGTTCTTTCATTATCCTGTAGCTCTCTAATTAGGCTAGGCTGGCTGGCCAGTGAGTCCCAGGGATCCCACCGTCTGTCTCCTGAGAAAAGGATCACCAAGGGTGTTCTACCACACAGCATCCTCACATGGTTTCTGAGACTCGAGTCCCAGGGATCCCACCGTCTGTCTCCTGAGAAAAGGATCACAAGGGTGTTCTACCACACAGCATCCTCACATGGTTTCTGAGACTCGAGTAACCGTGCTTGTAAGACAAAGGCTTTACCAGCTAAACTGTCTCTTCAGCCCCACGAGAAGCCTTTTGACAGACAAGCCCATCAATGCTGGCAAATGCTAACGCCTATTGACACAGAGTGGGGAACAGAGGCCAAGGCTGCTGCTGTGGGAAAGAAACCACGAGTGGCTTTCTTGGCATATAGAAAGCGAGTCTATTTAATCCTGTCGAATACAATAAGCCAGCTCATTTTAAATAGGTCAACATCAAAGGAAGGAAAAGAAAGTAAAACAAGGGGCTGGGGATTTAGCTCAGTGGTAGAGCGCTTACCTAGGAAGCGCAAGGCCCTGGGTTCAGTCCCCAGCTCCGGAAAAAAAAAAAAAAAAAAAAAAAAAGAACCATAAAGAAAGTAAAACAAACATTTACATGAAATGGTGAAGATGAACCTGATGTTTGACTTCAACAAGTGAACTTAGTTTAAACTACAGGAAGAGCAAATATGTTTGTGGCTTACGGATATCCTTCACAGATGTTCAAGACTGCCCAAACAGCCCACTGGCTCCAAGACCTTCCTTGGGAAGTCTCACGCTTCATCAGATCAAGCATCAAAGGGGCAATTGCCTGTACAAAATAAACTCATAAGAGACCAGTTATGTATTTATGCCAACTAATTGAAAAAGAAGCATTTAATAAATGTTGAGTGTTTATTTCTCCTTGAGACGTGAGTTCATGGGTTGCATTTACCTGCTTGCCTTGTCTCAAATATTGAAAGAACTCTCAAAACGTTCTGAGCCGAGCCCTATGTGTATCACACCAAATGAGTGAGGTAAGAAGCTATGACGAGTTTGAGACTGAGAAACCTTGAAGGAATGGTGGCTGGTGAGCTCCAGAAGGGTGTTAGATCAGTCACCTCTTCAGCAGTCTACCTAGGATGGCTGATTTGTATCGACAATACTTTGGGAATTACCCAAATCTTTCAGGCTACTAGATTTTCTTGAATAGCTCAGAATATAAACATTTAAATCCGTCTTATTAATTAAAAAACTTCCCCACTAGGGAATTAGTATCCATAATACACATAATACACAAAAAACTCACAAAACATTCCTTGGCATGCACCCAAAGGACTGGACACCCTACTTCACAGGTGCATGCTCGGCCATGTTCTTGGCTGTTCTACTCACAAGAGATACCAAATGGAAAGGACATACATGTCCTTTAACTGATGAATGGACAATGAAATGAACCACAGGCCACATAAACACCATGGAATTCTGTTTATCAGTTAAAGAAAAAGAATAGAATCATGAAAATTCACAAGTAAATGAGTAGAACTCGAAAATATTATGCTGAGTGAGGCAACTAGGACCCTGAAAGACACACACCCCACACCCTGTCCTATTTGCGGATACAGCTCCAAATCTTCAAATGTGAGTGTAGAACCTGGAGTGACCACAGAAGCTGAGAGAGTTAAAAAGGATTGTGAGGAAAGGACTCTGGGGAGGGGGGATGGCAGGACACGGGTAGGGTGAAGGGGAAATGGGGAAAACCAGATAAGGGGGTTGTACCTGTAAAGGGGAGATGGGGGGGTAACAGAGAGGGAGCAGGAGGGACAAAAGACCAACACTAAGGATGTTTGGAAAAGCCTTTGGAATAGGAAATATTTTGTAGTAAGTGTGTGCATGCATGCACGGAGTTTACATGGAGTTAGACTACTTGGGGAGACAAGAGCCATGGATGTTTACAAAAACACCAGTGCCCAGAATAGAAAACCTCATGTCTAGAGGTGTTCAGGGGAGTCCAAGAAACTCCCCAAACAGCATAAGCTCTAGTGCCATTGCCCTTGGTTTTCTACCAGAACTTGAAGACATTCTGGTAAGACCCTATTGCCGAAGACACGACATACTTCAGACACAGGACTTGAAGGAATCAAGGAGGAAGTACCTGAATTTGCTATGCAAGGCGTCAAGGGAGAAACACTAGTCAGTAGTCCTACCCAGTAGTAAAGTCTAGGAGCCACAGCAATGACCAACTAAGGCAAGATATGCCCAGGGGTGAGTTAGTGGCACTTATATCTTTGAGGTAACCAATAGTTGTCTAATTGGATTTACATCTCTCTCAAGAGGAGGAGATTCATGCCTGGCACTATAAACCTAACTGACTACCTATGGCTGAGGAGGTAACAGGCCCTAGAGAAGATCCTACTACAGCCACTCTCTTGGGCCAGGATACTTTCTAACCACCTATCCACATGATGGTCTTGTAGTGGGTTGTCACCTTGTTTTGTTAAAACGTCTAGTCTTTCCGTCCTACACCTGCTATACATAAGACTGATGAATAGATTATTCATTAACCTCTCACCTGTCATCGTAACCTTGTGAAGCTTGCTCAATCTCCAAAAGCCCCATACTGTAAAGTTAATTATTAAGTAAAGTGTTACATGGAAATCGAGGGCCTAATAAATGCTATTGAAATGACCAGTAGTGTGACAGCATTATTCGTCATGAACTTCTGCAAGGGAAGGATTTGAACTGGTTTCATCCTGTGTCCTAGGAACTTAATCCAACATTTGTTACAGTGAAATACTCAATTTAAAAAAGAAAAAAAATGTGTTGAGTTGAGTCACATTTCCCAAGCACTTGTAGCCTGCACCTTTCAAATGCTTTTTGTGGTCCAGTTGCTTGCTCTGACATAGAGTGTGCAGGACACTTAACTTCAACTGACGCTTGTTCTATGGATGGGCATGATCTCTTAGTCACCTTGGTCTACCCTCTACCCTCTGCCTGCTCATAGGAGGTGTTTGGGAACTCTTCACAGTCCTAAACCATATTTCTGAATCCTGATAACAAGGAGATCACATGGAATGTGTGTCAGGGCAGATGGCATACATAATTTATACCCCAGCAAACTATCAATTAAGAGTGGGAGATGTCCAAATTCTCAGGGCATCAAGATTGGGGCTGACAGACAGGAAAGAGAGGGGCTGCCTGAAGGTTGGCCTGTGTGTAAACTATATGTTCCTCATTAGAATAATCTTGTTTCCTTATTTCCCAAGCACACTTTCCTTATTTCTGACACACACTATGCACAATGCCGGGCATAGAAATTCATGAACTATGTCATGTTTGAGCCCACAACCCCGATATCAGAGGGGTTCTTATTAGCATTCCCCTGTACCTAAGTACAAAGTTCCTGTCCCACGCGCTCTCCACTACTACAAGATATTCTGGATCTCTGCTCAAGTCTTCACTCAAGCCCAACTTGGCATGATTAGTCACGCTCTGAGATCATGCTTATGCAAAGTAACTCCAAGCCACTAATGCACACTCTGATCTCTCCTTGCTGCCCATAAGGTATCAACAGTGAACCTTACATCCTGTCAGAGAGAAGAAAGTTCTTCTTATCAACCTCTGCATTGTGCTCTTCTTGAGCCAGATCAGTCTTTAGAAATAAGGGCCTCTCTCATAAGGACCTTTGAAGAGTTGAAGCATCTTTAGGAGAAAGACCAGCCAGAACCTAGTCAAATATGCCTGCTTTTTTTTTTTCTCTTTTCATATGTGAGAGAGAAAAGAGTTTGTCAACTCAGCTTCTTCGATCAACGTTAACTTGGCAAACAGAAGCTCTGTCAGATACTCTATCCAGCAAATGATATGACAATAGCAGCTTAAAAATAAGATTTAATTTTTTTGTATAATGGGAAGTGTTGAGCTAGAACCTCAAATCATGAATCAAAGGGGGATTCATTGACATAGAAATATCACAAATCAATTCTACCATTCTTTCCACAGTCCCAAGACCTGCTATGGGTCAAGTCTTACAAACTATCAAAAAACCTGATGATGGAAGGGAATGTCCTTACTTTGTACTTCTCTATCAGAAGTCTCCTTGTGTCTCTTTAACCAGTGTTCAGATAAACTGCCTGGGACAAAGTAACCATTAGGCAGAGGGAAGCTACCTTTGTTAGCCTGGATGAGTGAGGATTACCTGTGATCGTATAGAAGGTCGAGCTTTTTAAAAGGACTTGCAACTTCAAAGGAGGGCAACTAAACTCAGATCTTAGTAACACAGAAGAAAAGGGTGGCAGCAGGGAGATAGTTTCCCAGTAGGTGACTGACAGTGTCTGCCAAAAGACAGCCAATAGATAAGGTTGAATAAGTTACCTCTAAGTAGGAAGTGAGTAAAATTGGAATAATGTCAATCTTGGGAGCATCAAGTATAACACAACGATCCTGCTGGTTGAAGAGCTAAGGCCCTCTGGAGAGCAATAACTCAAGATGGCTGTTCAGCCATTTTGTGGCAGGATAGAGCTCTCCAGTGAACGAAAGAGGGAATTCTCCTGCAACGGCAGGTTGTGAGGCCTGCCCACATCTGTGCCCCACATACAAGTTCTGACTGTTACAGGAGAGACTCCCCAGGAAAGTCTGATGCTCCTTCTCATGGGAGACCCCGGTGTGGGTTTTATAAAGATTCTTTTGGAAAAACATCAAAACTCCTTGTGGGAAAAAAAAATATGGGCATATGTATGAGAACTGTTGGATCCTGAAGACATGTTTGTCAGTTTCCTTCTCTAAGATTTATATTAAGCACAAAATATGAGGATCGGGTTGCTGCTTTTCTGAGGACTTCTCATTATTCCTTCCCTCAGCCTTAGGCTCTCTGGTCTCCCTATTGCTTACACTCTCCGGAGAGCTCGCACAAGCACAGGTGCTGAATGCCTGGATCTCTACCACTGATCTTTCCCAGAAGTGCTACCAGGGAGTGTCTCCCCCCAATACAATGTGTGATGTGCCTCAGAATGTGACTGTCTAGTGACATAATTTTTAAAGAGACAAGTTAAAAGGGAATTTCCTGCAGAAGGGACAGGGACTCCACAAGAAGACCAACGGGGTCAACTAACCTGGACCCTTGGGGACTCCTTGAGACTGAACCACCAACCAAAGAACATACAAGGACTGACCCTAGGCCACCCATACATATGCAGCAGATGTGCAGCTTGGTCTTCATGCGGGTCCCCAACAACTGAAGTCCGGGCTTACCCTGTCTCTGTTGCCTACCTGTGGATCCCATTCCCCTAACTGGGCTGCCTTGGCTGGCCTCAGAAGGAGAGGAGGTGTCAAGGTGGATTGGTACCCAGGGAGAACCTTACCTTTTTCAGAGATGAAAGGACTGGGGAAGGGCTATGTGAGGGGCGGGACTGGGAGGAGATGTAAAGTGAATAAACAAATTAATCATTGGGGAAAATGGGTTTCCTGGAGCATACCCTAATTCATTTCGACTGGCATCCTTATAAAAAGAGAAGATTAGAGGAAAAAGAAGAAGAAAGGCCGTAGGGGTGTACAGGTACAAAGGAAAGTAGGTAGCCAGCTTCAAGTCAAAGATGACACAGGAAAAATCAGGCCCCAAACCACCTTGATCTTAGCCTTTTGACATCTAGTGCTATGTTTAAGTCACCTCGTCTGTGGAATTTTGTTGTGGTAGCCTCTAGCCAATGAATATGGGGAGCTTACTCTGATTTTCCCCACCCCTCCCTCTGTGGGAAGTCCCCACACTGCCTTCCCCAGCTGCAGGGCTCTCCACCCACAAGATGAATGCAAACCTACTCAGATTCTTCAGCAGTGAACAGAGTACTCTTTAGTTGTGAAATCCCTTCCTCCTCTGACTCCTCTCTCCAGAAATGACTAAGGATCAGACTCTAGGGTCAGACATGGAAACGCTTTCCTCTGGAAAAGAATGCTGTGACCCTGCAGAATGCACGGGAAACCTCCCCTGAAAAAAAATCCACGAGGATCTTTTCAGCCGCCTTGTTCACTGAGCAATTACTTTGCTGTGCTGCCTGAGAGAATGGGGCTCTATAGTTAGCAGAAACTGGCTGAAAGCAGAGGCAGCAGGCTGTAAGCTGTCGGGAGGACAGTTTCAGGTGTGCGGTCTGGCCAGACCAGATTACATGTCCTCTAGCAGATCTCCTACCCTGCTAACCCGAGCATGGGCTGTGTGTGTTCACTGTCCTCAGAAGAGAAGTGAAAATACTCCACAGCTAAAGATCCAGGAGATAAAGCGAGAGACAAGACCATGCTGTGTTTAAAGACGAAGACATGAGGAAGGTTTAAATTCCTGCTCCATTGCTTACTAACTACATGGGACTTGAACACATTGTTCCACTCTCTTAAACCGCCGTCCACTCACCTCTAAAGTGAGATCTCATGAAACGGTTGGATGGAATTAAGATAAGGCAGTACAGTATTGGGTATAAAGAGGTCTGTAGTAACCACAACAATATCAGCACTAACTAATAAAACAGATGACCAAGCAGACGAATGCAGTGTTTCATGAGTCCTGACACAGGGTTCAGTTCTGCACTTCTGGGTTGGTTATTTAAGTGGAAATGGAGGATGTAGAGATGGGGTGAAAAGCTGGGAGCCAGATCATAGGGTCCTTTGGGGAGGGAGGAGCACTGAGTGAGCCAAGGTTCGATGGGACCTTAAGATTGAGGTAGAGGCTATGGGGAAGCATCCCGTGGTTCTGGAGTTTACCACCTCTTTTGACCAAGTATTGTTCATCAAAGGCAGTTAATGTTTTCCCCACTAGAAACAGTCCAATAGTCAAGTTATCTCATCTCAGAAGTGATCATCCCTGAGAGATATCCCACTGAGAAACAACAGGCCCTCGTCTGTTATATCCCAGGGCAACAGTCCCGTGTATGCAACTCTGCCGTCGTGGGAGAGCCTGCTATTTTAAGTAGATTCAAATGTGGAAACCTCTCTAAATTAGGTCAACAACCAGGCCTCATGTCACAATGCCCTTCCAGCCCAAAAGACAGTCCAAAACGCAGGCTAGGAATGCTGGCTGGTTCTCAGATGGTAAGCTGGACATAACTAGGGCATCCCACCTTTACCACAGGAGGAAGGAAGACTTCTAGGAAGCCAGGAGGAGAGTGAAAGGTCTTATATTTCCCTCCATCTCTCCATTATCAGAATAAACATTCGCACAGACTTTGGTGTCTGCAAACATGAATTCTCACCAATGAAGGTATGACGAAATCATTTGCTAGGTGACCCTCATTGAACCTATAGAAAATTATTTTCTAGGTAGATTATGGAATTGATGCTTACTTTAACAAAAAACAAGAAGAAAGTGGAAAAGGAGAAGAAAAGGGGGAAAGAACATAAGCTCAGGCTGGAGAGATGGCTCAGTGGTTAGCATCTTCCATAGAACCCAGGTTCAAACCTCAGCACCCACATCACAAATCACAACTGCCTGCAACTCCTAGTTATGTCCAGGAGTTATGTTCAGGAGACCTAGGGCCCTCTTCTGACCTCCAGAGGCACCAGGCCTGCACACAGTGCACACACATACATACATGCAGGCACTCAACTATACACATAAAACAAAGTTAAGTCAATTTTTAAATAAGAATATAAATTAAGTCAGGCAATGGTGGCACACACTTTTAATTCTAGGCACAAGTGGGTCTCTGAGTTTAAGGCCAGCCGGAGCTACGCAGAGAAACCCTGTCTCAAACAAAACACAACAACGAAAAAGAATATAGACTAGAAGAGAGTAGACTTGTACCCTTGAGATAGTACGAAATCTTACACCTACCTTTCAGCTTAAATGTGTGTGGGCTTGAAACTGTTTTGACCAAGCGAATAACCAATCCAAGCCTGTGTCATGGAGTGACTTCCAGCTTCCACACCGTTTTCTGGAATGTTCCCCTTTGGACTCCTAAGCTACCCTGTGAGAATTCTAACTATCCCAGGCTGTTGTGCTACTGGGACCACATAAAATACTTGGTGGAACGTCCCTTCCGAGAGAGTTTTCCAGTTGCCTTCACCCCAAGGCCTGAGACACAATTGACTCCATCTTGGATTGTTCAAAGGGACCCAGTCATAAACTGATTGTTGCACCATGATGTACAAAACTCACCAGCTAAGTCATACCCAAACCCCTAACCTACAAAAATAGGAGTGTATAATAAAATAGTTGTTGTTTTGTGAGATCTAAAATCTTGAGGTTGCTTGAAGTGAGAAATGGATAACTGAACAAGTATAGAAGGCCTTTCAGGCATAGAAGCTTGGCAGGAATCCCAAGACAGGAGCACAGAAATAAATTTGAATTTGTAAACTACTCTGTCAGGTAGCATCACAAACAATATTTAAAAAGCAATGATGAACTGGAAAGATGTTCCTATAAAACATGTAAGAGAAAGAAGGAGATGATGGGAAATCCTGAGAACAAAGAAGCAGTTCTCAGAACAAACTTTAAAAAGTAAAAAAGAGAAAAGATATCTCCCACTATTCATGGCATAATAGATGCAAATTAGATAATGAGACAGCTTTTTTTTTTTTTTTTGCCATAGAATTTGCAAGGAGTCTGAAAAACAGTAACACTCATGCCTCCAGGCCGACAGTGAAGACAGGAACTTTCCTCGGTGCCTGTGAAGATGTGCACTGGTAACCTTTGAGGAGGTCAATTTGATGATATAAATAAATTCTCCTTGTTCCAGAGATCATAATTCTAGAAGCCAATGAAAAATGGCAAAAAGACTCTACAGTGAATTTGTTGATGAATTTTGCATCATGAAACACCTGGAACCAACTATAACCATGTTTTTCAAAATCTTCAAAGTCAGGGAGATATATTTTTTATAGAATTGAAGTGAATAGAAAAGTAGTTAAAAGTGTTCGAGGAAACTGAACAAGGTGGTACCTACCTGCAATTCCAGTATTCAGGAAGTCAAGGCAGTAGGATTGAGAGTTCTAGACAGCCTAAACTCCATGATCAACTAGTTGGCCTACACAATGACCCTGTATCTGGAAGGAAGAAGGAAAGGAGGGAAGGAGGGAGGGAGGGAGGGAGGGAGGGAGGGAGGGAGGGAGGGAGGGAGGAACAGTGGAACTTGGTGAGTGCCAGGGAACTTGGTGAGATTGTGAGACCCTGGCACCCAGGCACTCACCAGAGACTGTAATTGTCTCCCTGCTCCCTACTAGATCCCTGGCCTGGAACGTGTGGCCACACTCCCCACATTGATCATGTTGTGGAGGGCTGAATGGCCACTGTATGCATACAGTGCACATCCATACACACAGGCAAAAAGTACATAAAAACAAGTAAATAAATAAATAAATAAATAAATTCCACAATTTTAACAGTAGTCTGTGAATAAAGGGCCTAAGGAAATATTATGCTCTTTTCCTTGTCCAAATGTTTCTTATTTTCCAATATGGAATCATAGTTATCCTATAATCAGGGGAAAAAAACAATTTTCTCTTAAGTGGTTAATAAAGTTCTAAAGCAGTACCCTTGACAAAAACATACTCCAATGGAACCCCTGAAAAAGACACACAAATGGTACCTATAACAAACCATATACACACATACACACACACACACACATACTCACACACACACATACACACACACATACTCACACACACACATACACACATACTCACACACATACACACATACACACACACATACTCACACACACACATACACACATACTCACACACACATACACACACATACTCACACACACACACATACACACACACATACACACATACTCACACACATACACACATGCACACACACACACACACACACACACACACACACACACTTTCAGTGCCCTTGTGTTAACATAAAATCACAATGGACAACCCTTAGTCTAAATACATGGATTGTATATCTCTTAGTCTTTTCCAAATGTCCCAGCTTTCTTTGTAGCTATAGGGGAAAAGATCCTTTTCCTCAGTCCCCACTAAACACAAATAAAACCTATGAATATTCTAAAAGAAGCCACGGGTTGAGTAAGGACCCCAGAGTCTCAATCCATCATGGTACAAGCAATATCTGAACTCCATCTGAATCTCGTCAGCTCAGAAATCCCAAGTTTCCCTTCCAAGTCTTTCAAAGAGGTCTGAGAAAGGCTCTGGGCCTGGCTCACATGCCTGGAGTAAAATCCCTTTCTATCCAGGACTCATAGTGCTGCAAACAAGCCATAACATGTTTAAAGGGGGATATAGGAGAGGTATCAGTCCCAAGCAACTCTGAACTTCAGCTGAGCAAATTTCACGTGAATATAATTGTTTTAGCAAGGTCTCAGGATCAGATATCGGCACACCAGAATCAATTTTATGTCTATTTACCAGCAGTAATAAGTGGGTGTTGAGATTTTAAAATAGAGTATTATTTACAATTATGAAAGAAAAATGAAATGCTAGGGTATAATGTCAACGAAGCATAATCAGACCAGGCATCGGTGGCACACGCCTTTAATCCCAGCATTTAGGAGGTAGAGCAGATGGATCTCTAAGTTCAAGGCCATTCTGGTCTACATAGTGAGTTCCAGGCCAGCCAGAGCACCACAGAGAAACCCTGTCTCAAACAAACAAACAAACAAAAAAACAAACATAATTGGTAATATATGTGGGAAACTCCCTACCCAGTGCTGAAAGCTATCAAGGAGAGCTTAATGGGTGTGGCAATGGGATAGATGCATGCACTAATAAAGCACAATGAGGAGCCCGGAAACCCACACGAATACGCCATATGTGAGCTTTTTGCCCCCCCCCCCAGAAACTCCCCTGTTATGTGGTCCAGGCTGATCCTGAACTCATATGTTCACTATATCCCCGGTGACAGATGAATCTGGATTAAGCCCCATAGCCTCAGGTTGTGGGCAGTGGGTCCCTGTTTGTGGTGCTATTTCAAAGGGAGGTGGAGCTGTGGGAGACAGAGAACAGCCAGCAGAGGTGGGACACTAAAGACAGCCTTTGACTGTGACACCTACTACAGGTTCCAGCCTACTCTCTGGTTCCTGGTCCCTCAGCATGTGAACAACTGCGGCTCCATGATCCTGCCACACAGAGGGCTCCGTGTTGATTTACCCACCTACCTTGGACTGATGCTGGTCTAGAGCGCAGGCAAACCCTTCCTTTTTTATATTGTCTCCATCAGATAATTCTGTTCACAGCACCGCAAAAGACACTCATATAGACCTTATAAATTCAAAACTGAATCACAGATGTAAATAGAAAATGTTGAACTACAAAGAATTAAAAATATAGGAACTATGTTGTGGATTTGGTCTGATGTTGCTAACGTTATGTTAATTTGTTCCCCCAAACTGCAGGAGAATCCACACATCCCCACGTAAGACGCTGAGGGACCTGCCCCCCAGTTAGTTTTGAATGGTAAATAAAATTGCTGGCAGCTAATCAGGCAGAGAGACAGAAGCAGGACTTTAGGATTCCCGGGCAAGGGACTGAGGACGAGAGATAGCCGCCATGCTGGAAAAGGAGTGGACATCATGCCTGAGAGGTGCTGGACAGAGAACATAGCTGTCATGCAGGTACTGGAGAACACAGCCCAAGAGGGCTGCAGGTCTGGGTCCTGGGCTGCAGGATGACGTCATACAGCTGCAGGCAGGTACAAGATAGAACGAGGCCTGTCATTGGACAAGAAGGAAGGATGGGCGGGAGAAAAGTTTGAGGGAAGAGGAGGAGACTGGAACGGAAGGAGACAGGAGGAAGAAACCTCGAGAGAACATGGAGGCAGATGTTAAGATTCCACTCTGTGTATTTACAGGTTGTTATTAATGTTCCTAAGGGATGGATGTGTATAGGGCTTTGTATGTTTAGGTGGGCAATTATATCTTATCAATTGGGTCAAAGGTTATTGTGTTGTGTGTTCTTTCATAGATTTAATTGTAATGGAGTGCAGGGTGACTGGCCTGGGCCACTACGGAGTTGGGATATATAGTTCTGGCATGGAAACTTGCCTTGGGAACTAGATAGGTAGAGAGAGTGCTGCCAGGCTCAGAGAGAGGCCTTCAGCAGTGTGATATGGGATGGAGCAAAGCGAGTGAGAGGCTTTGCTGACTGAGAATTAAGATATCCAGCAGATATCTTGGGGCACTGCGGTGCCAGACCTAGTGGGGATAAAAGACAACCATATGTTTTTTATTTTTTATATTTTTACAACAACAATATACCATTTTAATGCACTTTCACATAAAAACCTAGGTCCCTTGTTGGGGATTGGTTCTAATACTTTGATTTAATAGGGAATCCGTGTGTTCAAATGCTGAAGGTCCTTGTCCCCAATTGGTTTTTGATCGATCAATAAAGATGCCAGCAGCCAATGGTTGGTTAAAGGGAGATGGGGCAAGACCTTTAGATTTGTGTGGGTTAGGAACTGGGGAAAAGGAGACAGAGAATCACCATGACTCAGGGGAGAAGGACGTTATGTAGGAGCTGCAGGAGAGAAAGCCAATCAGTCATGTGAGGATTCAGGTGGGTGCCCACTGGCCACTTCCCCAGTTAAGCCTGGAGTAGCAGGGGAAGGTTTAGGAGTGGCCAGTCTTTGAGCTAGCCAAGGCATCTTAAAATTAACGTGTGTGTGTGTGTGTGTGTGTGTGTGTGTGTGTGTGTGTGTGTGTGTGTGTGTTCCATTTGCTAATCCAGATAGATAGCTCATGGTTGTGTGTGCATGTGTGCGACCCATAGGGAGCCAAAGCAGTGTAGCCCTTTACTGGTACAGTCCCTACCTTCTTGAGGAACATGGTAAGATTTGATGTGCTTCCATATATGGCTCCCATGGGCTGGACTGGATGGGCAGGTGTGTGCTTTTAGCTTGGCCATATTGTCTATTGTGTCCACTGTGTTGTGTTTTATAAAAAGAAAAGGAAGTCAGGGATATGTTTGGTATAGGTGCATGTATGATGCAGGGAAATGGGGTGCCTCTGTGAGCCCATGCTGAAGCATCCCTTTTCCCTGAGGTACCAGCCACACGATGGGTATAGCATGGAATAGAGTTTCTTTAGGTCATGGCGAGGGGAATTGAGGGGGTAGTAGAGACAGAAAAAAGCAGGGGGAAGGGAGAGAGAGAGAGAGAGAGAGAGAGAGAGAGAGAGAGAGAGAGAGAAGCAATAGAGGCTGGCCATGAGCATGTGGAAAGAGTGGGGGGAGGAAATGAAATGGGGAGAGAAGGGGGAGAGGAGGAAGAGGGGAAGAGAGCAAGAGAGAGAGGAGGGGAGCAAGCTGTCCTTTTGCCAGGTAACTGTGGGCAGAACCTAGAAGGAACGCTAACACACTGGAGTTTCTCTCCTAGGTATCACCCTAGATACCTAGGAGCTCTCCTGCTCTGTCTCTTGTCTTCCCACCCCTCACCCTTCTCCTTCTCTGGCCCCATCCCCTGCCCAGTCTCTGTAAGGTAAAGCATTTAAGTTTCTACATCCATTCAAAGTAACTTGTTAATCCCACCAGTTGAGAATAAAACTTCTACCACACATTTTGAGCCAAATTTGAAGCAAGCTTTATTAAACACCAGCCAGGAAAATGGATCCTGGCCAGGTCCATACCCAGGACTCCCAGAGAATGGCTGAGCATTATGTTAGTCAGGCCCTTATAAAGGCAAACCCCACAAGGCTATGTACTTCCTACCTCATCCAACTGGGGGCAAGCATACATTCTGACGTACTTCCTGCGTGCATATCTCCTGCCCATGTGATCAAGCACATCCTGTACTGTTGAGACAACCAACCTTGTTTACAGAGGTGAAAACAGGTGGCCTGTTATCCTACAAGAGCAGCCTCCAGCATTCCAGAAAGCCATCTGCAAGTGGGGTTTACAGGTTAAAGGCTCTTTTGTCTTATAGATTGTGGAAGCACAATACCGTAAACTGAAAAACATAACTTGAACTCTCACATTTCCTTATTCCAAGGGAGGCTACAAAAGCACAGTGATGCTATGCCATGGGAAAATATCCACGGCCTTAAGTCTGGAAAACAAGGGCCTAGAACTCTATGCTACCCTGCCCCAGTCTCCAGCTACCTGGATTTCCTACCCTGCCTAGGTCTGTTTCTTCTCCTCTTTGAGGACAGGATGCCTTTAAGCCAGAAAGTCCTCTTCCAGCAGCTTATCAAAGCCTGTTAGACATAAGATGAGAAATGAGAGACAACCTCACAATGTCATGCCATTTACATGTCAAATGTCCTCCCTACCCCAGGACCACAGGGTTTAACAAATGTCAGGAAGATGACTGGGAAAAGCTATGATAGCAACTGAATAGTAAAGCAAGCACCAGCCACTGACAGAATACCTGGGGTTCTTTGTCCTTTCGCAGAGGAGACATAAATATCCATCCACCCTCCCTTGTTAGCCTGTCCCTCCCCTCAGCTCCCATACCTTAAATCTCAAACCACCCAACCCCAAACAGATTGCTCTGGAGGATTATCTCTTTGTCTCCCATTTGGAGCCAAGAATAGCAGTTTTCTTTGTTGCTCAGATTTATCATCCAGCCTCCAAAAAAACAGACCCAGTTAGAGGTCTGAAATTTGCAAACAATTACACACTGTGTGGTGGAATCTCTTGCAATTCAGCAAGGCTTGAGTTAAGATTTCCCCACCTGTCCTTGGACAGGCTGACTCTATTTCCACAGGTGCACTTATAAAACAGAGATAATAATACACAACTCGGTCGACTGTGTGCTCACCTGCATAAAGACGTGCTTGCTAATACATCTTTCCGTAATGGAGCGGCACCTCCCTGCCTAACCGACAGCTTCTGCAGCACCAATTCATGTGTTTTTCACTGACGGGAACTTAGCTTGCATTTTTAGTAAACACCTTATAGAATGATCTTGCGATCTTCACAAATAATCCCCCAAAGCAGGCTCTGACTTGTACCCTCTTTCACTTTCAAAGGAGGGGTTTGAGACACAGAGTTACTTGGCTACTGAGGGCAGGAGCCAGTAGGTCTGACTCTTGGGTCTGTGCATTTAGTTCTTTTCCTACAATCTCTTGTGGGTTTAGAACTTTCCTTCCCAGGCTCTGACTGGGCACCAGCTGGCTTCTCCTGCTCCAGTAAGATAAAAGTCAGGAATACTAACCAGCTTTGCTTGACAGCCTTCAGGAGCCTGCCCTCCTGTGCTTCACCCTCTCTCCTGGGAATGGGAAATCTCTGTAGGGGTAAACCTGTGACTCGGGGTCCTCCATGTTGCCTCTTGATTGAATTTTTCTAGATGCCATGTCCCACACAGAGAATATTGATATGGGGGCTATCTTCCTGTGTTGGCTTTGTTGGCATCTTTTTCACAAGCTGGGCTCTCTCCTTGGCACTGACTTATGTTGGCAAAGAAAAAGAGACAAAAAACCAGTCAACAGAGAGAGTGAAATACCATCTCTCCCTGAGGGTTGGTTGCTGGCCAATATGCTCGGGAGTGTCACTCACTGGACACCAGGACACTCAAGAACAGCGAGACACTCCCTGTCTCTTGAAGAGCATCCAGGGCCTGCCCAGGAAAGAAGAAAAAAGTTTCAGGCCTAATGTCTCATAAGAAGCTGGGCTTGAGGCTCAGCTCTTACATCTCGGCCATAGGTATTTGAGTCAGGCAATAATCATTCTTCCTTTTGCTTTGTTCCTTTTGTAAAACGAAGTTGATTGTCATACAGTCCTTCCAAAGTCTTTGAAAGATGCACATGAGGTGAATCAGGACAGGTACCTGCCACAGTACCTCACCAGCCATGAGCACGTGACAACATTGCTGATATAGCCCTTGGGATTTGTGATAAGCCAAGGAGATGATAGGATGGCGATGATGAGGAGGAGGAGGATGAGGATGACAATGATGAGGTGTTTTAATTATTATCTTCAAAAATCATCAGAGAGAAAATCTTAAACATCAAAGGGCACTCCAGAGAAGTTAGCCTCCCAGAAAAATTATATGCTTCAGATTCTCTGGGCTTGAATAGTTGAAAATTAAACTAGCCAGGCAGGGTGGCACATACTATTAATCTCAGCTGCCCAGAGGCAGAGGCAGAGGCAGAGGCAGGTGGATCTCTGTGAGTTTTGAGGCCTCCCTGGTCTACATAGTAAGTTCCAGGCTAGCCAAGGGTATATAGTGAGATCCTGTCTTGAAGAAGGAAGAGGAGGGGGAGGAGGACGAGGGGAGAAGGAGTAGGAGGAGGAGGAGGGGAGGGAGGGAGGAAGGAAGGAAGGAAGGGAGGGAGGGAGGGAGGGAGGGAGGAAGAGAGAGAGAGAAAGGAAGAAAAGAAAAAGGTAAAAACAGGGCTAGAGAGATCGCTCAGTGGTTAAGAGCACTGACTGCTCTTCCAGAAGTCCTGAGTTCAATTCCCAGCAACCACATGGTGGCTCACAACCAACTGTAGTTGGATCTGATGCCCTCTTCTGGTGTGTCTGAAGATAGCAACAGTGCACTCATATAACTAAAATAAATAAATATTTTTTTAAAAAAAGAGTCACAATCATTTAAAAAAAGGAAGATTAAAACATATTTTCCACTTACATTAGTACATAACCACAGAAATGTTTTATTTTCAGTGTGACGGCTTTAACTCTTTTATTTCTGCAGCTCCTAGAAGTAAATCCAGCTAGGTAACAGTTTACTGTTAAGCCCTGGCTCTGCCTAAGTGTTCTGTTGTTGCTTTGTGGCTGTGGGCTCTTTTGCTTTCTTCTTTGTGCTTTAAACAAAAAGTATTTCTCACTTTTCTAACTTTGCAACTTGACCAATGTTATAATGTTCCCTTTTTAAAACGTTATCAGTTCCTTAGCTACACAATTAGACTCTAGATCAACCATGAGACCACAAGCAACAGTAATTTACAAAACAGTAAAACAACTTTAGACACTAAATTTCAATGGCTCCAGGGTGGGCAGTGTCTGTGCTTAGGGCTTTCATAAAATGAAGAAGAATACTTCCAATCTGAAAGTAATAGCAACTGAATTTGTCCTTCTAGATTTACATTTCATTTTATGAAAGAAGACGTAGCTGTAGGAAAGTGTGCAGATGAGATAGGAAGAGG
This sequence comes from Rattus norvegicus, assembly GCF_021556685.1. Lineage (NCBI taxonomy): Eukaryota > Metazoa > Chordata > Mammalia > Rodentia > Muridae > Rattus > Rattus norvegicus. The sequence goes on along the minus strand of NC_141546.1, from coordinate 79,448,236 downwards.
TCACGTGAGGAAAAGTACGTGGAAAACTGATATGTCAGAAACTTAATGAAACCCTCCCTGCCTCACAGAGAGACAGACAGATGGCGAAGGACACGGAAAATGTTTCCACATGACTATCACGGGCCCCATCACAAACTCGGGTCTCTCAAGTCCCAGACAGTGAGCTTCTTCTGAGTCAACAGAGATAACAGTTTGGTATTTTAGCTTACTTCTCTCCTGCTCCAGAATTCCCTAAGTGTCTATACACAGAGTGCGATTCAGCTTCTGGTGTGGTGCTGTCTTCTTTAGCAGGAAATGACACGGTTCCCAGGACCCTTCTCTAGCAGGTCTCTGCCTATCACTGTAATGTCTCCAGGCCAATGCGAGCATCTCTCCTACTGCAAATACTCACTCGGCCATCATTTCTTCTGTCTGCTTTTCTTTTATTCTTTCAATCTTTTTTAATCCTACCTGGCTCTAGTTTCTTGGGTTTTGTTTGTTTTTCCCCAACTATCTGTCTACTTTTCCCATTGACTCAGCACCCGGGGGTATCTCTTTAAATCTCCCAGGATCCCTCCCTCAATGTCCAGGTGCCTTTGGCTCTTCAGCTGCGGTTACTTCTACACCAAGTGGAGCGTTTAGCTTCCTTGTAGGACCTACAGCATAGATGGGTATCTGTTCCCAGCTGGGCTGTTCCTACTGAAGAACCAAAATATTTCAGCCTGTTTTTTTTTAAGTTCTGATGCATTGAGTTTTGTTTGTTCTATGACTCTTTCCAGAAAGGCTTGAAGGCAGCTTACAATAAGACTATCACACAGAGACCACGCACACATGCACATGCTTGTGCATGTACTGGCACACCGGTGCACACACATGTGGAAATCTAAATAATTGGAGAAAGCAAAGACAGAAAGTCTGCAGAGTGTGTTCTGTTCTGTTCCAGTTTCTCTCGATCCAGATTTTCATTCTAAAGATTCGCAGACTGTCAAGGGTCAGTGTCCCCATGTCCACATTGGGCCCTTAGTTTACAGTGACATAGCCGAGACAGGTTATGGTGTACCCTCTGTCTTTATTAGGGTTTTACTGCTGTGAACAGACACCATGACCAAGGCAAGTCTTGGTTTTATAAGGACAACATTTAATTGGGGCTGACTTACAGGTTCAGAGGTTCAGTCCATTATCATCAAGGTGGGAACATGGCAGTATCCAGGCAGGCATGGTGCAGAAGAAACTGAGAGTTCTACACCTTCATCTGAAGACTGCTAGAATACTGACATCCAGGCAGCTGGGATGAGGGTCTTCAAGCTCATACCACAGTGGCACACCTACTCCAACAAGGCCACACCTACTCCCACAGGGCCACACCTTCTAATAGTACCGCTCCCTGGAACAGCCCAGCTGGGAACAGATAACCCATCTATACTGTAGGTCCTACAAGGAAGCTAAATGCTCCACTTGGCGCAGAAGTAACCATAGCATAAACAAACCATCACACCCTCCATGCTGTTTAAAAGAAGCACAACAGCAGCGAGACCGGGGTTCCCACCCATACTGCTCCGTGCTTCTCTCCCAGGCTCTCTCTGACCCAGGTGGTGGCTATCTCGCTAGTTCTGGCTCAGTTGGGCCATAGGAACTAGCGCTAATTTATCTCAGCGGCTCCACACTGGCCCCAAGTACTCTCTGACCCAGGCGATCCACAGCCATTCCAGCATGGCATCTTGCCACACTGGTCTCTAGTGTTAGTTCCGGTCCCCATAGAGCCAAATGGAACTAAGCGTAATTTATCTCTAATCAGTAACCGATGTTGGGCATCAGGATCCGGCCCCTGAAACTTTTCCTCACCTTGTTGTCCATACCTCTGGCCTTCAGTCAGTTTCGCTTAATTTTGACATACAAGTTTTGACTGATGCCTGATGATCGTCTTGGTCCTCTTCGACAGAGACAGGAGGGCAACCATGATGCTTTGAAAAAAGATGGCAGCCACCTCAAAGGCAGTCTGCGGGGGAAGGAAGGGATGGTGATGCACAAAGGATGATGGGACCCGTGCCCGGATTTTTGTGTGGGTTCTGGAGATCTGAACACAGATTCTCATGCTTAACCGCATGTGCTGCTTTTATTTGCTGAGCCATATCCCAATTCCTAGTACAACCACTTTGGTAAACATCTACAGATGTACTTTATGACCTAACAATTCTATGCCGAGCTATTTTTTATCCAAAAAAAAAAATGAATAATTTGTTTACAGAAACACCTGTGTATAAGTTTTCATCATAGCCTTATTTATAACCAAACCCAGAAACAGGCCAACAAGACGGCTCAGTGGGTAAAGAGACTTGCCACCAAGCCTCAAGATGGCTTCCCACAGGCTGTCATTTGACTTCAACATGTGCAATCACAAATACACATACATTGACATTAAGGAAATGTAATATTGATTTTTAAGCCTTTAATTTTATTTATATTTTTTATTTTTTATTTTTATTTTTTAAATGTTAGTGTGTGTGTTTGTGTGTGTGTGTGTGTGTGTGTGTGTGTGTATGCTTTGCCTGTATGTATGTAAGTATGTGTGTGTGCATATGAGTCTGTGAGGGAAGGGCACATGTGGGCTCATAGAGGCCAGAAGAGAGCATCAGATCCCCTGGAACTGGAGTTACATACGGTTGTGAACTGCCAGAGGAGTGCATAGAAATGAACTCAGGTCTTCTGCAACAGCAGCGGGAGTTCTTAGCAGGTGAACCACCTCTCCTTAATTTTAAACAAACAAATGACAAGACCATCCTTCTATCTCACCCAGCAGTGTCTTGGGAGCCTTGGTAACAATTGTCCTGGAAAGATAACTAGGGTGTCATGGTGGCACAGGTTTTTATACAAGTAGCCAAACACTTTCTGACTGGATTTGAAGCAAGATCCACAGGAGGAAATACGTGCCCACGACAATACATCTGGTCAAGAGCCCACCGTCGAGAAGCTCATAGGCCTAAGAGTGAACCTGCTAATAGTATCTTAATAAGTTGATATTCTATCCAAGTGCTCTCTGAACTCATGTTTTATAGGCATATATTCTTTAGACCTCATCAGAGAAGTGTCTTGGTGCAGTGAAATGCGATAGCACAATTGATCAGGAAACAGCAGTTAAAACAGAGACTCACAACTGATCAAAGCATCAAGTACAGAGTCTGTGGAGTACTCGAGGGGACATCCGGGTCACATTCCTTCCCTCCAAGACCCTCCCAGAAGAAGATGTGGAAAATCTCTAAGAGCCAGAGGTTAGGGAGAATTTGTGTTCACTGTTTCTTATTCGTGGCCAGGACCCCTCTGTTCTCATGAACTCACAGCAGATGTGGTTGCTGGGTTCTAACAGAGAGAGCGAAGGGGTTCAGGAGTTCCTACCCTAACCGAGGACCTGTTGGCCTTTGATAACTTCTTATGGGGGAACAGACAGTTTTTAAAGGTGAAATTCCTGGTAGATTGACTGGGCTCCTGCGGTTGGCTCCACAACCTTGAGTATATAAATACAGCATACATTGGACTCAATATATCAGAAAGAAAGGAAAGAAGGAAGGAAGGAAGGAAGAAAGAAAGAAAGGACTTTACAAAGTCAGTAGGGGGTAAAGATGAGTCTGAGAGGACTTAGAAAAGTAGTTTTGGAAAATAGACAGGATCAAAATACACTGTGTTCATGTATGAAATTTTCAAAAATTAATAAAAATATTATATTAAAAACAGAGATCCAAATCTAGAGACAGGATGGTAAACATACTGTGACACCCTTGCATTGTATAACAATACTCAGTCATACAATGTAACAAGCTCTTAACATATGAAACAAGATGGTTGCCTTTCAAAAGGATTCTCTATGTAGGGCATTATATTTATTAGACACAGAAATTTTAGTGATGGACGTCAGATCTCTGGTTGCTCCTGTGAGGGGAGAATCGATTGAGAATAATTACAAGGAAACATTCCAGAATGTCTGAATGTCCCACCTTTTGATATATACCCAGAACAATGTACTTAAAAACCTAACCATTACATCACCTTCAATTATATATTCATAAACAATTAAGCTCCAAAAGCCGCTGCCTTGAGAAGGTCTTGAAACTGGATAGTGTTGATTGTCGTGTAATGTCTGGCTAAACTCACTGAACTGTTCTCTAAGCGTGAGTGGATTTCAGGACCTATCAAGTGTATCCCTCTACCTTGTGAAGTGAAAAGATAGTACTGTGAGATTTCGAAGAGAGATAACCACTCACGGAGGGGGGTGGGGGGGACATCTTTTCTTCGGGGCAATTTTAGTGATGTGTGATAAAAATACTTAAAAGAAGTGTGCCTTCTGGCCAAGCAATTCCACTTCAGAAATTTCTGACAGGAAAGCATTTGGGGACATGCACAGAGATTTATTTTGACAGATGTATGCTGATGTGTCATTTGTTATAGATGAAACTTGAAGGCAATTTAACCTCTCCCAGTAGCCCACTAGTGAGATACATATGAATGTGTGTGCACACACAGACACAAAATAATGTTGTAAACTAATAAGAGCCAATATTGAAAACTATTCCCAAGACATTGATAAAGATACAGGTTGCAAAATATGTAGAAAACTTTATGAATCATCTTATTATAGATAACACAGTGCCTTTGGTATTACGTTGTGTTGTTATTACACATATATTCTAATACTACACTTATCTGGAATGGTCGGTAGAGATGTACGACAGAGTGATTAAATGGGGCATGGTAGAGTTTACATGGGAGGTTTGAATCTGTTTCTCCTAACTATGTGTTCCTTTGAAAAATCATATGTGATTCATCTTTAAAATAATCTTTACGAGCCTGGAGTGGTGACTCGGCAGTTAAGAGCAGCGTCTGCTCTTCCAGATACCTGGGTTCAGTTCCCGGTACCCACATGGCAACTCACGCCTTCCATTTTCAGGGGATCGAATGCCATCTTCTGGCTTCCGGCACCATGTATGCAAGCCAAGCACATACATGCAAGCAAGTAAAAGAACCCATACTCAGTCAGGAAAACTTAATCTAGTGAGAGTTAATAACAGAACTAAGAATCATTAGAACTGGCATTCATTTGTCGTGAGTATGACTATATAGTATAAAGAGATTCATATACTAGAGGACTTTAATGGACTCTGAAAACTTGGTCCAACTCATGTGTAAATTAATCATGTAGTCTATGATGCCCGTAAAATCCTGCAAGGGAAGGAATCACTTTAGTGTAGCTATTGCCTATGTTTCTGTCCTTTAACATTCACAACACTTCAGCATTCAGATTAAATAAGAAAGCACTAAAACCTGTGTATACATGTGTAAGTGCTTATACAAATAGAGGTCAGAGGGCAAAGTCAAGTGTTTTCCTCAGTATCCGTCTACATTGTTTTCTGAGACAGGGTCTCTCAGTGAATGTTTAGCTCAGTGATTTGGCCAAAGTGGTTGGCCAGCCAGCTCCACAAATTCACCTGTGTCTGTCTTCCCAGCGCTGCTCTCATAGACAAAGACCAGCTTTTTATGTGGGTGCTTAAGAAGCCAAACAGAGGTCCTTATGCTTGTGTGGCAAACACCAGCTAAAGGGCTAAGCTGTTACAGCCCCAGAAGTGATGCTCGATTGTTATATTTTTGCATTGTCTTGATCAAATTCTTAAACTCAGTCACATTAAGGAAGCCCAGCTCTGTGACACGCTTTTCCTTTTCCAGTTTTACAGGGAGCCGCCGCTCAGCCACTCTAAGAATCACTTGAAAGAGATCAGCTGATCAGCCAGTAAAGTGCCTACCTGGTCTCCTCAGTCCATGGTTCGAATGCTGGTGTACATAAACTAGATGTAGGGGTACATGCTCCTTATCCCAGCATTCTGGAGGTATCCCAGCATCCTAGCGGATCAGGAATTCAAGGTAATCCCTGACTACATTGTGAATTTAAGGCCTTGGTGTCATAAGTACATGTTTCAAAAAAAAAAGAAAAAGAAAAGAACAAGGAAAGGAAAAGAAAGGAAAGGAAGGAAAAGAAAAGAAAGGAAAGGAAAAGAAAAGAAAGGAAAGGAAAAGAAAGGAAAACAAAAGAATGAATCTGCCTTCTTTCTACAGTTGCTAAATGGTGTGTGCAGCTGTTCTCACAGACTGAGAGCAGGATGCAAAACTGCGTACAGGTCCAAGAACCAAGAACTTAAGACACATACAGACAGACAGACACACATACAGACACTCCCCACCACATATGAGAAAAGAACCCCACCCCCAATGGCATTCCTTCTAGCAATGAAGGCACCCAGGGCTCACCTTTCTCCTGGAAATGTGAGCTCCTAAGGAAAGGTTACCTTAGTCAGGTGAACGTCCTCTGTGGAGAGTGAAACCACAGCTCAAGGTCAACCAGAAGTCAGGAGCAAGGCTATGGTTTGGGCCTTTTGTCTCCTAACAAGGTCCAAAGCTCTGGGCAGAGAGAAGACAGTGGGGTTTGATGCCAAACTTCAGGATGGGAAGTCAGGAAACCCGTGTGTTGTCATTGGCTTTGTTCCCAATTGGCCACATTTTCTGGTGCAGCTTTCTCCCAGTTTCAACTTCTGTATCTCCTTACCCCCAAAAACATATGCTCATGGAGAACATCTTAAGGCTTCTTCAGGGCAGACAGACTATGGCTTTCATAAATCCATACCTTTGCCTGACCCCCTCAGGTCTAATCCCAACCGGCATCTATGACCTCTGTAGCCTCAGGATCCTCTGTACCCTGGTTCCCCTGGGCACATCTGTCTTGTCTCCTTCACGTTTTGCAAGGTCAAAAGGATTGATCGTCCCACGAGCTGCTCAAGCAAGAGTTGAAACATTTTCACCCACTGCACGATCTTTTTTAGCTAGAGTTGTGTTATGTGTTTTGCCCCTACAAACTGGATTATCTGGATACACATATGTCTGTAGACAAATACTATTTATTAAGTGTACTCTACAGAGTAAACGAAGTCCTCTTTTCCTTATATGGACGCTAAGTGCCTGTGGATGTATACAGCCGAGATGGAGCTGTTCAGGTCCTGACCCAGACATAAGGTGGGAATGAATTTGAAAACAGAGGGTCTTGCCACATCCATCCAGATCAAACTATGACACAAACAAGAGAGAGGCAGAGAGATCTGGGTTGTGTTACTAATTCAATTTTCAATGCCGGTTAACTTCATTGGCCTAACAAGGTAGAGTCATTGTCAAAGTCAATACAGCTGATCTGTGTGCCTCAGGCAAGCTTTGGTGCTAAAGGAGGTTTGTATCCCAGACAGTCTGTCCTCTAAATGTTAGTGTCCGTTTTCAGTCTCTACTTTCTACACGTAGTTATGAATCTCACAGGACTAAATTTTGAGTGTTCAAGCCAAACTTTTGGTAACGTCTTCTCTTCTAGATGTACTTCACACACAAGCATACATGTAAACTTTTATGGCTCTTTAAATGTATAATACAAAATGATTTAAAAATATTATTAAGTATTTCCAGACAGGATGTTATTAAAGTCATTCACTTTCTAGGTAGATTTAATTGTTTTTAAACACTAACAAACAAAAAAACAAAAACAAAAAAAAAACCCTACTGTTTCCTTATCAAAGTGTCTTTTTGACGATATTTATTTTATTTTTACTCATGTGTGTATATATACGTGTATATCACACACATGAGAGTTCCTAGGAAGGCAGAGGCCTTGTATCCTCTGGAATGGGAGTTACAGGCAGTTGTGAACCACCTGACATGGGTGCTGGGAATTGACCACTGGTGCTTTTGGACCACTGCACCATCCCCCCAGCCCTACTCTAGTGTGTGTTTGTTCTGGGGGACAGAAGAAAAAAGATAGAAGAACAGAGAGCCACAGTTAGGTTTCTCAGCAGGAGGGGGATGGTCACTCAAGCCACTTCATAAAGCTCTTTCTATTGTTATACAAAAGTCAACTTTAGCAAGTCAGTCTCTGCAAACCAAAACTTGTCTGACCTGGGGGATGCCTTGAAAGACCAATTATCTAAGCAGTTCTCAGCCATAGGAAACTTCCTGGTTTGCCAGCTCTGTCTCCAGAGTTAAGCAAAGGCTCCCCGAATCCTTCAAAAGAATAATCCCATAAAATGTCAGATAGCAATCACTGATAAAAGGCCACTCTAAAGCTTAGGCAAGCTCCATCACTCCAGATTCACACCAGATACAACAGTTCTGCTAATATTCTGCTACATATGTTTCCAGTGGGGGATCTAGCTAAGCCTCTAAGATCTGTGATCAGGCCGACTCCACCTCGAGGAGAGGAAAGGAAATGACCTTTATGGCTGGACAAGATTTCATTTCATGGTGTCAATGAAAACAAAGTAAACACACTCCACTATTTTTACTAGGAGCTGAATCACTGGGCCAAGAAGCCATAGAGATAGAATTCTGATTGCAGGCAGCCTGACACATGGAGAAGTCCAGGCCACGACTGTCACTGAGGATGTAATGACAGCCACGCTGAATATTTAAAGCAACATTTGTTTTAAAGAGGATGAAAAGTAAGAGTATAACAACTTTCAGATTCACTGAGGCATGGAGTAGATTACCATCGGGGGCAGGCGACCTGCAGACAATCAGCCTCATCTGGGAGTGATAGGTACTAATGACATAGTTACTATTTTTCTTTGGCCTTCCTGCCTTATCTGACTGACTGAATACATTTGTATCCACACATGTGGACTATTCGACTTAATAAGGAACCTACGTTAAGTGGGATAGCACTGAGGCCCAGACATATGTATTTCCCTGTGCTGGCTGACGGGCAGCTTTTAATAACTCAGATGATGTCTCTTTGCGCTCAGAACAGATCATGTTCCTTCAGGCTGAAGCCTGGTGTACACCCGGAGTCTGCACTTTGCCTTCAGCGCATTCATATACAAGTTAAACTTTAAATCTATTAAAAGGCCAATGTTCACCAACAATAAATCTCGCCCACTTTTCCATTTCCCTTTTTCACTGTGCTTGTTCACTTCTTTGCAAAGAAAGGTTATTTGGGATTTCAAGTTTTGCTAAAGATATCCTATAACTGATTTGATAGAGTTAAGCCTCTTTACAGTATAGGTTTGCTAAGTATTCACAGAGGAAGATCATTGTGAATAAGGATGTATAAGTTCTGTAAGCAATGTCTACATACCCATCCATTTATCAGCATTGTTAAAGTGGGCTCTTCCCTAGGCAGCTTTTTTTTTTTTTTTTTTTTTGGTTCTTTTTTTTTTTCGGAGCTGGGGACCGAACCCAGGGCCTTGTGCTTCCTAGGCAAGCGCTCTACCACTGAGCTAAATCCCCAACCCCCCTAGGCAGCTTTTTTAAATTTAATTTTATTCTCTGTGCACTGGTGTTTTGCCTCCGTGTGTCTCTGTGAGGGGGTTGGAATACCTACCACTGGAGTTACAGACAGTCGTGAACTGCCCTGTGGGTGCTGGGAATTGAACCTGGGTCCTCTGGAAGCACCCAAGGAGCTAAGCTAGGCAGCTTTCCAAAAGGAAAATGTTACTGTGCAAATCCACTGAGAATTTCCTTATCAAAACCTTCACTCTCATGTATAAACATGACTATCTTACTTTATACCTTTAAAACATTTGAGTATTTTATCAAACCTTACTCTGTTTTAAGTGCACACCAGAATTCCAGCATGGAGGAAGCTAAGTTGGGACAGGAGCAGAGCTGAGAACGCTACATAGTGAGTTTTGGAGCAGCTTGAGAGGATAGTAATATCCTGTATCTATAGATAAAATGTATATACATAAATATGTTGTTGTTTTATACAGAGTCTCATATATCCCAGACTGGCTTAGTACTCTCTACATAGTCAAGGGTAAATTTGGACTTTTGATCCCCCATTTCCACCTCCCAGTTCTAGAATTACAGGAGTGTACTACAAGCCTCTTTTGTTAGGTGCTAGGGATGGAATCCAAGGCTTTGTGCATGATAGGTGAGTGTTCTACAACTGAGCTACCTCTCCAGCCCCCGAGATCTTTTGTTTACATGGATGTTCCTATTTTTGGAGCCTTTACTAGTTTTTAAAGATAATCAAATCCCTTGAATGAGAAAGAAACTGGGGCCTAAGACCAGTCAGTTAGTAACTGTCAGTCAGAGGAACCACATCCTACTTTGATCAGGAAAATTAAAATATTCTTCTAAGAAATTCTATTCGTAAGATATTTTCCAAAGCGAGGTCCAGGGGCAGGAATATTTTTGGCAATAAAGCAGCAGGGTGCTGAGAACCTGGTCTGTACCAACTTTGCTAACTCCCATGACCAGGGCTGGAAAAATCTGGCTTAGAGAGTGATACTCTGAAGCTCACAGGGCTCTGCCCACGTAAGAAATGACGTGTGTGTGTGTGTGTGTGTGTGTGTGTGTATGTGTGTGCGTGCGTGCGTGTGTGTGTGTGTGTGTGTATGTGTGTGTGCATGTGTGTGTGCGTGTACTAGGCAGCAGCACTTTAGGACCTGGATTTGGCTTCTCTATACCCAGGCACATAATGCTATGACACTGAATGACACATAAAGATGGTGAGAACATCTTGGGAGGACGAGATTCTGAGGCTCAACATAAGCTGCTATCTCTACCTAGCAAATCTGAAAGACACATGCACACGGCTGAACTGAAGTATCCTAAGGTCCGCATGGACTGCTGCAGAACCTTTTTCACTTGATCTTAGCCAAAAGGCCGAGAAGCGATGCAGAACCTTTTTCAAATGAGATGCTAGGAGCATTTGGGACCTAGGACTTGGCTGGCTATTTTAGCCTGGCAATGGGGATGGGAGGGCTTACAGGAAAATACACACATTATATCAAACAATACAAGGGGGGAATCTAAAAATAACCATGGCATGAAAAAGCCAGGCACTTTTAAAATGAGTTTATACTCTGTGATTATATTTATATAAAACTCTAGCAAGTACAAGCTCATCTATACTGACAGAAAGCAGATGTTGCTTGCACGAGAGACAGAGGGGAAGACTATAAAGAACATATAAATATATTCACTCTCTTGACTATAGTGATGGCTGTACATACGTGAACCTTAATGAACTATATAGTTTGGATATGGAAAATATCTTGTAAGTCAGCTATATATCCAGAAAAAAAGAGATTGAAATTCTATTTGATCTAAAGAAATTCTGATTCTGGAGGTTGAGGTGGAACCTGGGCATCATCACAATCGTTAAGCCTTGCCCAAATGGTTAGGGACATACAACCAGGCTGAAAGGATAGGACGGTCTGAGCCACAGTGAGGTATGTGGTGAGACGGAAGGGCATTGAACTCATTGTTGCAGAAATCCAAGTCAAACATCTCTCCTACCAGTGTGGTTCCTTTGGAGAACATGGAATCTTCTCCTACTATACATGGGTATAGTTCTCCTGCTGAGCCTGTTGTGGCACTGTGGTCAGTGGATCTTTCACCCTCTGAGAAAATCTATCTCGCCCAGACATAGTCTGGTTATTTGGTTTGCTTGTTTTCATGCTGCCAGGCAACAAACTATTATAGTTTCCAGCTGCCAAGCCCATCGAGGTGGCTACTATGACCACCTTCAAGTTCCCAGGTCCCACCAAGTCATCCCGCCCCTCAATATGCTTTCTTAATAAGTCAAGCAAAACCCAACGAAGTGTCATGTTACACTCCCCCAGGGCACAAACACCAAGGAACGCAAGCTACTGTCAAGGCCAGCTCTATTTAACATTAGCAGGAAGCTGTATTTCCACCGGTAGTTGGGCACACCTTCAAGCCCAGCACTCAAGAGGCTGAGGGAGGTGAATCTCTGCGATCTTGCAGGCCAGTCTGGTCTTTATAGTGGCTTTTAGGACAGCCAGGGCTACATAGTGAGATCCTGTCAAAAGAAGAAAAAAAAAGAAAGAAAGAAAAGAGAAAGAAAAATTTTTCACATACTTGCTATTTTGTATATTGGTAATTAAAAATAACTAGGCCTATAGACCTACCGCGTTAATTTCTACATAATTTCAGTTTAAATACTTTGAGAAATTTGTATGAAATTTTGAGTTTATCAGAATGTGGCAGAACAATTTTAGGAACCGATATTTACATATTTGTGGATCTCGATTTATATAAATATTGAGGTACTTTAGAAAGTTTGTTTCTTAATTAAAAAATGTAAGCCCATTCTTTGGTTCACAGATACAGATGGGGTGGGGGTAACCACAACTTAAACTACTTTAAAGTATTACTCTTTACTCATGGGCTTTCAACAAGTAACCACTAAGCTCTGCTAGACTAAAACTGTACCTACATATAAAAGCAAAATGGAGCTAACGACGCTTTTATGGTTTTTACTTTAACAGTGTCCATCATCATCATCATCACCATCACCATCACCACCATCATCATCACCACCACCATCGCCGCCGCCGTCATCGTCGTCGTCGCCATCATCATCATCATCATCATCATCATCATCATCATCATCATTTGCAGGAGTAGTTTGGATTGGTTTCAGTTTCGGCTTTTGGGACAAGTTCTTGCTGTGTAACATGGGCTGGCCTCAGACTTCCATCTGCCTCACTCAGTCTTTGAGTGCTGAGATTATAGGTATGTGCCAGCACGCCAGGCCAGAATTAATTTTCTTCATGTGTATGTGTGAAGTGTGCATATGTGTATACATGTTCACATGTGAGAGTGCACGCACATGTGGAGAACTGAGGTTGACATCAAGAATCTTCCTCACTCACTCCCCACCTTATATTTTGAGGTGAGATCTCTCAGTTGAACCCAGAGCTTGGTAACATGGGCAGTCCAGTTAGCTAACTTGACGTGGGCATCCCCCATCTCTGGAATTACAAGTGGCTGCTGTGCCCACCCAGCATTTATGGTAGTACTAGGGGTCTGAACTCTGCTCCTCACACTTTCATGACAAACTCTACCCACTGAGTAATCTTTCCAAGCCTAGACTATAAATTTTTAACCTAAATTCCAGGTACATTTTCCCCTGTATTCAAGAAGCATCTTCAATTATATCTAGAAACTTCTTTTTCACATAAGGAGCTTCCACTGAGTGTGCCCAATGTTCTGTTGAGGAAAAATGAAATCCTATGTGGAGCAAGTGGAAGGATGGGGTTTGGGGATGGCCAAGAGGGTGCTTAAGGGTTAGGAATGGGTCAAGCAAGAACAGGCTATGATGACTGAAAGCAGGGAATTGCCACAGAGAGCTTGGCCATTCAACAGAGGTTAGGGATGAATACTGTGGAAAATGAACCGGGACTCACTTTCTTTCTCCTTCTCAGAGTCCAAGGCCAGAAGCTAAGAGGGAGCTCAGGCTCTTGGAGGAACAGGAAGTTCTTTAATGTAACCATAATCCACTTGGACAGGGAAGGGACCCTCTCTGTCTGAATGGCTGAGTTTCTGGGAACCAGTAAAGTGGATCTAGTGCCGTATGTTGGAGGACCAAAGCCATCCTTCTCCAACGTGTCCTTTAGCTCAGTTATTTTGTGGAAGGAATCATGTTTTCAGAGAACAGACATTTAAATTTCCTGGGGTTTAACTACTCAAATAACCAAGTAGTTCAGTGGGCCTGGGGCCTAAATGGATACACAGCAACTGGACAGCTCATCTTTGGCAAAACCCTGAGGCCACAGGCCTCTGGAACAGTGTGATTTGCTCATGGCAAAGGACCACAGAGGATCTACAAGAGAAAGGATCATGTCTCTCAGCGTTGCCATGGGGACTGCTGGCTGGGTTAACTGAATGCTCTGTGGAGAATGATTCTTCTTTTAAAGAGAAAATAACTTCTATATTCCAAAGACTAAATGGTGGAGCAGGTAAGTAGAAAATCTAGGAGGGCAAGAAGTGGGGAGCAGTTGGTAGTCCGACTATTGCAGAAGGAGCAGCCGCTGGCTAGGAAACTGGAGTCACTCAACCCGACCCCAAGGGTGAGACCTCCGCCAGAGGATGTGGGCTTTCCCCATTAACATCTGTATATGCAGAAGAGTAGACATGAGATTTGCAAGGCTCCTTTTTAATTCCATCAACTACAGCCTTCAAATAACTCTGAGCCACCTCGAGTGTCTCATGGGTCAGGAATAAGCCAGAGAAAGGGAGACCAAGCATTCGTTTCGAAAGTGTTAAAGGCACTCTGAAACAAAACCATTTGCAGCAGTGCATGAAAGTGTGAAAACCTTTCCTTGCTAAGTTATAAGGACACCTAGGCCTCACGTCCCCGGGCTTGCCTGCCGGCTATCTCGCCGTTAAGACTTCAGACCTTATCACCAAATCTTCATAGAACAAGTGTCCGTGTACATTCCATCAGTAGAGAAAATGCCTTTGATGTTTCCAGAGGTATCTCATCGCCCACACGACACTGAACAGAGCTGGATGATTGAGAGATAGTAGTTCAGCCCCGACATCTGCCCAGGGCTGGCAGCAAGGGTTTTAGGAGCTGTATAAACTATCATGACCAACCAGCCTACCATCTGTCACTGGTTTACCATGACACGTTTGGTCAATGACTTTCCAAGTCTGTGCCATCTGTGAAATGTGGATAACAGCACACCACATCCGTTGTCTAGTCTGTCGTTTGTCCAAATCCATCCCTCCCTCTCCCTCCCTCCCTTCCTCCCTCCCTCTCTTCCTCCCTCTATCCTTCCTGTCGTCTTCTTATTCTCCTTCCTTCTCCTCCTCTTCTCCTTCTCTCTTTCTCTTCTTCTCTTCCCCCTCTCCTTTTTCTCCTCCTTTTCTCCTCCTCTTTCTCCTTTTCTCCTCCTTCTCCTCCTCCTTTTCTCCATCTCCTCCTTCTCTCCTTCTCCTCCTTCTCCTCCTTCTCCTCTTCCTCTTCCTCCTCCTTCTCCCTAAATCAGAGAGACAGTGTGTCTGTAAAGCACTCTGAGCTCCTTGGAGATAGACGCTCTATAAATATAAGCTGTTATCACTGTCACCATGGAAACCCACAGAGAGAACTGTGCTGCATTCCTACGTGTGCTCAGCCCAAATCTGACCCTCTTGCCTACCGGCTGTTGAGCATCCGTGATTCGACAGAGCTGTGTGGCCAGGTAGAGGTGGGGACCCCAGCTTGAATTCACTTACTGGTCAATCCTTCTTTTAAAAATGATATGGTATATCTGTTTGCTAAGGCTGGTGGAAGGATGCAGGTTATGACTGGCTTAATTTTCAGTGGACCCACCCAAGTTAGAAACCAGGCTCGCCAGGGAGCAATTCCAATGAGCTTCAGGTATAAAATTCTACACATTTCCTTAAGCTGTCCCCAATGCTGACTCCTCGTCTTCAGAACTAAGGTTAGAAAAACTTGACAAGGAAGAGGTTTAAAAGGCTGCACCTTCATGCCAGGGATTGGCCCCTGGAAAGCAGAACCATGCCACTGCCATCACTGTCTTACTAGGCCTAGCACAGTGCCTGTCATGTAGCCAGTGCTTTGGAGAGGTTTGCTAACGGAGTGCATATATAATGAATAAATGGTCGTCCTTTCCCGTTACATAGCTGAAAGTGGAGCTGAGTAAGACAAACGTATCAAGTGTTAAGTGGAAAAGAAGAGCCTGGAGTACATCGCCTCTTCTTGAGGCTTGCCTGACTCCCCACCCTGCGGTCAAATACAGGAACAGTATCCCCACACTTCTAGTATCTCGAGCTGTCCTGGGAAAGTCAAAAGCCTTATAGAATGATTTAGAATAAGTTTTCATCCTGGCCCAGCTCTAGGGCTGGCTTCCCAAGGCTGTAACCTGTGGAGATACACATTACAAAGCACCTTCAGGCTTTGTTTACTGCTAGGTTATCATCCTCTTGGGCTTCAAAATGATATAGCAAGTATCTCACATTTCCATTCTGCACCACATAGTAGGGTTTACTTGGCTGTCTGTGATTCTTATGTGGTTTTTCTTCTTTCACATCCTGTAATCC
The DNA here is from genome assembly GCF_021556685.1 of Rattus norvegicus. Classification (NCBI taxonomy): domain Eukaryota; kingdom Metazoa; phylum Chordata; class Mammalia; order Rodentia; family Muridae; genus Rattus; species Rattus norvegicus. The sequence continues at coordinate 79,432,384 of NC_141546.1, read as the reverse complement.
CTGTTTGTGAAGAAAAGGCATCCCACCATCTTATTCTGGTGGGATGGAAACATCTCCCAGGTCTGTTGACTAAGCTCCAGTGAGTGCATGATTCCTCACAGGCAGCTTTCTTCAACAAAGCTAACACAGCGGAGTGACTGGGCACTGACTCCTCCATGCTCTGTCCTTTGTATACTCGCTGTACTAAGTTATTTCCTCCAGACATGGCGTGGCCGTAGGCCTTCGCGAAGAAGAATTGTGGAGTGGCCTGTGGAGTATCTGGCCCACAGCCACATCAGCAAGGTAAGCAGGACACAGGGTAAGTGTGTGGCGGGGGAAATGCGGCTGCTGACATTCCTATGGAGAAGGGGGAGGCACCAGTCAGATACCCCTCAAACACCACCTCCATTCCACTCACCCCTTGCCCTTGGCCCTCAGCTTCATGTGACCTTGGGGCACTGGGGTAGCTGCTACAGGAGAGGCAGAAGGTTGATTACATGGGATTGTTGCCAGAGTGATGCACTTTCAAGAACCTATGCTCGTGTAAGGGTTTTTTGGTTTTGTTTTTGTTTTTCTGTTTTGTTTTGTTTTTGGTGATGCTACTCCCCTTGAGTTAGCCGTACTCTGGTAAACAATGCCAAGAAACTTACTAGTCCACCAAGCTAACCTGGGTAGAATCTTTTTTTTTTTTTTTGCCCGGACCTAGCTGGGATGGATAGATGTTTCTTTATGTGTCCTCAAGAAAAGCCACACCATACCTACTGAGTTTTGGTGAAATAATTAGGTGAAACAAGTGGAATGATAATCTCCTGATACTCAGTGGAGGAGGAAGGGTGGAAAGGGGAGGGCTAGCATCGGATGAATGGCCACTATATACTAGACACTGCTGGGTGCTTTCCATCTTCGAATTAAGTGGAAAGCAATTAGCAGAGAAAAACAAAGCCTAAATAATTGCCCAGGCCGCTAATAACCAAGAGGTGGGCGTCAGAATCTGTTTATCTAGTTTTTTAAAGCTTGGGCTCAACAGTTAAGTTCAATATATCTAGGTAAAGAAGAGACACTCATCGTCGTACCTTAGCAAAAGTAAAAACTTCATGTGGCCTGTTTTGATTATATTCTGTTTTTCTTATTTTTTTAAATTTTAAACTTTTTTTTTTTGAGGCAGGATTTCCCTATGTAGACCTGGCTGCCCTAGAACTCTCTCTGTAGAGCAGGCTGGCCTCGAACTCAAAGAGAGATCTACCTGCCTCTGCCTTCCGAGTGATGGGGTTAAAGGTGTGGGACACCATTGTCTAGCTTTCAGTTATATTTTTTATTTGTGCACAGAGACTTACAGAGAGGGAATGGGGACTACCTAGAACAAGCTCAATCAGGAATCAAGACAGGACTTTGTTCTGTGAAAACTTACAGCATGACGCCAGGAGAATGCATTGCCTTCCCACAACTTCCCTTGAAAGCTCGATGAAGAGACAGAGAGATTGCTGTCTGCGTCTGAAGGGCTTAGTACGATGGAATGCAGATGTGCAAATGACTCTGCCAGCCATGCTGAGGAGGCCACCACAAGAGGAAGACGTGAGACGGCACTTGGAAGGACGAGGGACCTCACTTCTGGGCAAGGAGATAACCACTCTCTTCTTGGAGCTTTTGTATATTAGGGTCACTGGGATGTTAACTACACAAGAATGATGGGCCAGTTCATGAAGGAAGCTACCATTTAGTCGGCGACCAGTCAGTCTACAGTGCTGTCTGAGGCACCCTGAGCACAAGGGCTGCTTAGGCATATTTCTAGGAACATCTGTAGATCCTGTGGTGAGGGAGGCAGTTGCAGGATCATTTTGACTGGGGAGTCTGCCACCAAAGCAGAGGTCATGAACTCTGTCCTAAAGTTTCAAATATGATATTGTTAAGTGCAAGATGTCATATCCCAATTATAGCCTAGAAGAGTTTTGCTCCCCCCTGGGGTCCTTAATGTATAATACCTTTAACTAAAGGACTGATTAAGAGGGGTTGCCACCCTTCACCTTGGATTAGGTAGATCTGAGGCCCAAGAATTATTTCTAATAAACTTCTAGGTGCTCCTGTTGCTGCCAGTTGTGACGGTCTGGTGACCACAGTTTAAGATCCTCTGGCACATACAGTGTACTGTCCATGCCTACTTGAAGTCTATATAGCACGTGGTAGTCAGGAGAACATTAACCAAAGTCTGAATGCCAGACGTTAATGAATACTCAATGTTAGATTATTTTGTTATATTCAAAAGACCGGGATGCGTCTCCACTCTGAGCCATGGCGAGCAAACAAATACATAATTTATTTAACAAATATTGTCAGTGCTGATTTGGAGTCCGGCATTGAGAACCGGGAGGTACAAAACAGACAGAAATGCTGGACTTGAAGGATCTTAACCGTGAATGGAAAATAATCCTTAACCAAACTTCAGCTAAGTCCTTTTACATCAAAGAGCTCGGGTTCTCACAAGACCAATACAATAAAACTGTCCTCCCCATCTCCAAGATGAGGCTATGGAGTTCATAGCTCAGTGACTTTCACAGCACTTGATGCCTGTGTCCCCAAAGCCCATATGTTTTCTCCAGCAGCACAGTGAAATATGGTTAAGTCTAGAAAAGGGACTTTTCATTGAACTCTCCTGCATTCTGTCAATTAAGGATTTCTTTTCCATAGCTATAGCTGGAGAGATCTCTAAGGGACCTTTCATTTTAAGATCCCCAGAGTTGAGATGGGTGGGTCCTGAACTACAAGAAGACAAAGGTTGGTTCTTGCCCGTACCCATTCACTGAACACCTGGCCAGGTAGTGTGTTATTCAGGGCTTTTATGTTTAAAGGGTTACTTTGATCAGCAACTTGGCATCTACTCAGCAGGCCCCTGGCTAAGAGTGATAATTCCTTCTTCCCTTTTGATAAACGTTGCCTAGAGTTCCTGAATTCCAGGCACTGGGCTTGACACTGGGACATTCCCAGGTGAGTGGGACCGCCCTTGTTCTCAGTGAGTTCAGTATTTAGACTCTGTTGCTGCTTCTTCCTGGTTGTCCTCTGGGTCCTGAGTTTGAGCCTCTTTGGGGTTTGTTCTACTTTGCTTCTCTGTTGCTGGGATGAGACACTGACCAAAAGCAACAGGTGGTGGGGGGAAGGTGGTGTTTTCATTTATAGGTTACAGGTCAACATCTGGGGAAGCTAAGGCAGGAACCTGGAGGCCAGAACTGAAGCAGAGGTTATGGAAGAACGTTGTTGACCAGCTTGTTCCCATAGCTAACTAGCAAGGGGTTATTCTCCTATCCTGGATGTTTCATCGTTTAAATTTTTAATCTTTATTCATTACCACAGCTAATAGACCAATTTATGGCAGTGTTATGTTCAGTTTTAGTAGAGTTATTAAATAATAAGATTGGAGTATATAGTAAGCTAATAATACAGAGATTGATTCTTAAAAAGAGAGATGGGGGAGGGGGAAGATGGCTCACTGGAGGAGGAGCTGAGCTGTGTTGTCAGCTCTCACATCTAAGCCAGGCACGGGCCTACCATTCCAACACCTACAGGACGGAAGGGGTTTGCTAACTATCAGCCTGTTCTAGGTCCGTGAGATACCTGCCCCAAGCCAATAAGATGCCCACCTCCTATGTGCACAGGCACACTCACCTGCCTCCAACACACACTTTGCACAGAAAACACACCCTCACACAATAAACGAATAAATTAATTAAAATATGAAAAGAAATGACAAGTGATTATTCAAGACCTTGAGTTAATTTTTTTTAACATTTCTTCAGTCTATAACATTTAAATGTGTATGGATGAGCATATGGAAGTCAGAGAACAACTTGTGGGTGTTAGCTTTCTCCCTCAGCCATGTGAGTCGCAGGGATTGAACTTGGGTCTTCAGGCTTGGCAGCAAGCGTCTTTACATACTAAGTCACTAATGTGGACCCCTTAATTTTGATTTTTTGCATTTACTTTATTATTTATTTTTATTTATTTGGAGTGTGTCTGTCTGTCATGTGTATGTCAAGGACTACAAGTGGGCATGTGGAGGTAATTGGCTAGAGTCCTTCCATCATGTGGACAGACTGAACCCAGTCTCCAGTCCATTAAGAAATGTTTGGCTTTTGTTCTTTGATTTTCATTTTTTTAAGGAGCTAGGTCTCAGGGCGTTGAGAGGAGGTAGGTAGGGAGTTGGGAGAGGAATCTCCGGAAGGTAAAGGACCTTGGATCTTTAAAAGATAAGAACTGGCTTCCAAGGAAGCCGGGAGAGACCAGGAATCTAGGAAGAGGAAGAGATCTTTGGAATTGAAGGGGGAAACGAGCACTGGGGTAGGCAATAAAAACTACACGGGCACTCTTTGCGACTTGCTGTGAACTTCTGTGCCCTTTTTTTGTTAAATGGCACATGAGACCATATATAATGCCAACTTCTTGGTTTTGAGAAAACAAAGATTAAAATTTCCCAGTGGCCTGCTTTAAGTATCTTTCACAGGTAACCTTATGTATACCTTAGTACAGCTAGAGCCTGAAATCAGACTCAGGGCTCCAGGGAGGACTCTGTTCCTGACTCAGAAGGCCCCAAGTTGAGAACACTGAGTCACCAACCTAGGGGAGATAACAAACTGCAGATAACAACCAAGTCTACTTCCTTCCTTCCTTCTTTCTTTTCTTTCCCTTTCTTTCTTTTCTTTTCTTTTCTTTTCTTTCCCTTTCTTTCTTTTCTTTTCTTTCCCTTTCTTCTTTCTTTTCTTTTCTTTCCCTTTCTTTCTTTTCTTTCCCTTCCTTCCTTCCTTCCTTCCTTCCTTCCTTTCTTTCTTTCTTTCCTTCCTTTCTTTCTTTCCTTCCCTCCTTCCTTCTTTCCAAGACAGGGTTTCTCTGTGTAACCGTGGCTAGCCTGGAACTCACTCTGTAGACCAGGCTGGCCTGGAACTCAGAGATCCAGCTGCCTTTGCCTCCCAAGGGCTAGGATTAAGGGCATACTCCACCACTGCTTGGCTCCAAGTCCACTTCTTTAAACCTCTCTGTGCATCAGTGTTAAGTGAATCCACAGGGAATGCAATTTCTCCTCATACTGCCTGACTCCCCAGCCACATTTAACAGCTGCCTTCAGACTTTCCTGGCTGTTTTCAAGTCAGGGTGCAAAGCAGTACACTATGTATCTCTTGAATGCAACAGCCTTAATCCTGGCTCATTCCCACGGAGGTCCCCTAGGCTGCACCATCTTCCTTGCCCTGCAATGGGGCTTTTCAGATTTAGCGGTTAACAGTATCCTATACTTGGTGTGTGGTTCAGGAGTACTTGCCTAACATGTATGAGGTCCTGTGTGTTCAGTCCCTAGCACTACCAAAAAATTATTTTAAATGAGTAAACAAATCCAGTTACCTATAAAGCGTGTTCACTTGCTGATTTCCGAACTGCAGACGTCTATTTGTAAAAGTGGGACAAAGGTCAGGAAACTGCACGTTAAGGAGGTCAGACAGGCCAATGGGAGGTCGACCGTTCATAATTTACATAGGGAACCCTTGCAGCTACGTGATGATTGGAGACATTCAAGGGAAGCAGCCTCATTCATTCAGACCAGTTAACTGAGGGCACACTATGTGTTCCCACAGGGTACCGGAATGAATGGGCTGAAACCCGTTCTTATGAATTTACAGTTTAAGCAAATAATCATACAAGTGAGCGTAGAAAGACAACTGTGACAAGTTCACAAAGAATTGCACAGGACTCCGGGAAAACCTCTGACTCAGACATTCACCCCACACCCACCCCCACCCCCGGAACTCAAGGTGTTTGTACCCCAAGGCGCTGTAGGTGTTATCCAGCCTAGAGAAAAAGGTGAATGTTCCAAATGTGGAGAACCATGGGGAGTTTAGAACACCCGAGAAACTGACAGAAGTGACTTGATTCCTTCCATCATCTGTGTCTAGCGTTGGTTAACACTCATGCCTGCTTCCAGAGTTCTCTCCAAAGCCCCCCCCCCCTTTTAGAAGGCTAGCGAAATTGAAGAAATATCGATTGCTAAAAGTAGCTATTAATTCACAGCTAAATGCATGCTCCTTAAGGCCCCTGTCAGTTACGCCGTTGACAGTTCCGCTGGCATTCCAGGTCTGAGTAGATCACACATCCGGTGTCACCGCATCCTCCGCTAAGAATGGGCAACAGCTGTGTAAATCCCCAAAGCCCCCAGAGAGACTGGCAGAGACTGGGATTCCTGCTGCGAAGAGGGGCGGATGGGACATCCACAAGGCTGGGCTGGGAGTGCCAACTGGCCAAGTCAGTGATGGTGCCCTGTGTCATGTGCATCTTGCTTTCTGGTCTCTCTTCAGGAGATCCTGCATGGCTTCTTCAAGGGCCACCTGGCCTGACCCCAGCAGCCTGGACTCCTCTAATAGAATAGTTTTGGTGGATTGTCTTACTCGTAACAAAAAGAAAGAAATCTTTCTTGTGGAAGAATAAAGTGTTAGACAATGCTTACCTTCCCAGGACTTGAATACTACAGAGTTAAGGAGCCCATCAGCGTGTATCAGGTTTTCTTGTCTCCTCCTGGCCAGGCAGTGATGGGACCCCTTGTTCTTAGCTGGACATGGTATCCAGAATATGGAGCATACTTCTTAGCTTCTCAGTTTCCTCAGTGATGCCCTGTGGTCAGGTTCTGACAGGAGGGATGGAAACCCAAGTGCCTGGGACAGTTTCTAGGACAGACGTTTCTGTAAAGGGTGGTTGACATCTATTATCTTCTTTCTTTGTTCTTCTCTCCATAGAACGACTGGACACGATCTAGACACTACCTCGGGCTACTAAAGCAAGAGCCATGTAGGAGGGACGGTAGGAGAACAGGAAGGGGCAGCAATCCCAGAGAATTTAGTAGGTAAAGCCATTGGCTTGGGCCATCAATCTCTGAACTCATGCAAGAAAAATGAAATCTGACATCACTGAAGACACTGATGTTTTGGATTTCTGTTATTCATAGCCAGACATACCCTAACTGATAAAACCACAAGGCCCTCCCTCCCTTCATCTCCCCCTATCCATCCTCCCTCCCTCCCTTCCTCCCTCTCTCCTTCCTTTCCTCTCTCAACAATATTTCTGTCTTCATACATGGCAGTTTAATCCAAGATGAATCCCAAAATGGAAAAACGGGCAAGGGCTGGGCGAGTTTGTCTGTCTGTCTGATTATTGACTGATGGAGATAGGCAGCAGGACCTCGTGGGTAGTGTCACACTGGACAAGAAGCTGTCATATTTTCCAAATATATTTCTGTAAAAGGCGTTTGCTTCTCCATGAGGTTGCTAGGGGAGGTACCATAGCAGGATAGGTATGAAACACTGTTACCATCTATGAGTGAGAAAAAATAGCTGGTTTAACTGGATACAGCCACTGCAACAGCCTACCTGCTGAAAAGAACTTGCTACTTTAGTTGGTATCTGCTTAGTGCAAATTATTTCGCATATCCCCCCCCCCCAGTCCTTCCTTTTAAAGTCAAAACAAAACAAAACAAAACAAAAAGCAAAAAAGAAAAAAGAAAAAAGAAAAAAAGAAAAAAGAAAAATGCTCTTGTTTTCCTCACCTCCCTAAAAACTAGGCACATCAAAATGTGATATTTCTAGAGTGACCTGGAGAGGTACAGTTCCTTAGAAAGAATAAATGGAGGCACATTAGAGGTGACTTGGGAGGCACATTAGAGGTGACATGGGAGGACCTTTGTTCTTTATCTGCTTATCTGTGTGGCTCGGCAGCCATTCAATCCTGCAGGATTCTCAGTGCCTTGGCTACATGGGTGGGTGGAACCGAGGCTGCACCAGCGAGGGTTCGGTTTCCCAGCAACCTATGACCTGCCAGGGAAATGTGCCCTGGAGTCCAGACTGAAAGTGAAGCCTTGCCAGCTAGCAGTGGGAACTGCAGCTGCAGGATCATGAGAAAGGCAGGGTCATAAAAACTGTAGGCATCCGATGAGGACACAGGAAGTCAGGGACATTGTTAGAAGGAAACAGCAACATTCAGGTGGGACATAGCCAGTCCCATCATGGGCGAATTCTAGAATTTATGGTAGGTGTTAGCTTCCTTCTCTGGACACTACCTTCCTTGGAACCAGAGTAGCTTCTTGAGGAAGGTAGCAATAGATAAAGATCTGTGTGGAAGAAAGCAGCAAACGTAACGAGGGAAGTTAGATACCGTGTCACACAAGGACTGAAGAAATGTGGGCTTTCTTTTACAAAAAGTACAAATGAACCGGGTATGGTAGAGCATAACTTACATGTCTATGCTCTGCAGAGGCAGGTGGCTGCCTGATGTTCAAGGCCAGCCTGGCCTGCATAATGAGCCCTTGTCTAATCAAAGCTACATAGTAGGACCTTATCTCAGAAAACAAACAAACAAACAAAAACAAAAAACAAAACAAACAACCCAAGGAGCTGGAGAGATGGCTTAAACACTAACAATATGTTCTGCTTTTGCAAAGGATCTCAGTTTGGGTCTCAGCATCTATGTGGAGGCTCATAGACACCTGAAACTCCAATACAATGCCCACTTCTGGTCTCCCTGGGCACCAGGCATACATGTGGTGCATATACATGCCTGCAAATACTCACACATACATAAAACAACTAAATATTTTTAAAATATAAGCCAAGCCAGGTGGTGGTGGTGCATACCTTTTATCCTAGCATCCGGGAAGTAGGGGCAGCTGGATCTCTGAGTTTGGGGCCAGCCTGGTCTACAGAGCGAGTTCCAAAACAGCCAGGGCTACAGAGAGAAATCCAAAATTTCCAAAAGCCAACAAACTAACAAATAAATCAAAAACCAAAACCAAAGCAAACAAGCAAACCAAACAACAAAAAGAATTACAAAAAAAGAAAGAAAGAGAGAAAGGAAGGAAGGAAGGAAAAGAGAAAGAAAGAAAGAAGAAAGAAAGAGAAAGAAAGAAAGAAAGAAAGGAAGGAAGGAAAGAGGGAAGGAAGGAAAGAAGGAAGGAAGGAAGGAAGGAAAAGAAAAAACTCAAACCCAAATAATGTAAAACGGGGGATAGGGAGGGTTGTTTTCAACATATGCAAAGATGCATAAGGCTTGCGTTTGCTTCTCATTCTTGCAAACAAGGAACTAAGATTGAGAAGGCATCAGAAGCTAGGGTTGAGCTCAGAATTTCCCAAGCAGGGGATGCTTTGCTGTAGGGAGTGTGTAGAAAGGAAGCCAAGAGTCCCGGAGGATAGTAGACTTTGTCCCAGTAGATGGGAGTTTTAACCAGGGGACCTCTCTCCATGAGCGCCATCATTATCTGCTGGCCTTTGTCTGAATCTGCAGTACAAGCTAAAGATTAAGTTGACATAAAGAGACATTCTCTTTTATCTTTAGAAGACTCCAAAGTCTTTGAGGTTTAAAAAAAAAAAAGACAAAGACAAAGAGAGTCATAAAATACCCCAGCTCTCCCTTCCACCCACCTTTGTCCCTGAAACTTTCCTAGAATACTTGTAGAAGGACATTCCTTCTCCTTCAGATTACCCTTTCAGAAAGAAGTCCACCATTGACTTAAAAAAATTAAGTTTACCTGGATGTCTGTTGTAGATGTGTGCAATTGAGTGCAGGGACCTGCAGAGACCAAAGGCATTGGCTCCTCCAGAAGCTGAAGTTTTGTAGGCCATTGGGAGCTGCCTGATGTGGGTGATGGGCACCAAACTCAGGCTCTCTGGAGCGAGAGCATGGTATTCTTAAACTATGCCCCTTCACCACTACTGTCTTGTAAACTGATGGAAGATTCTGGAAATGAATTTATATATATTTATTTTGAAAAAGGTACCGTACCTGGGGCTACCATGACACTACTTACAGACCCTCATCCTTACTTCTGGTGGCTGAGTCTACATGTGCATCTAGACAAGTGCTCTACCACTGAAATTCAAACTCAGGCTAACGACTTTATTTTTAAAACTGAGAAGATGCCTCTGAAGGAAATCATTCAATTCACCCCTGACTTGGGATACAAAGGAGCCAGCTTAGGTGGTCCAAAAGCTCCATCACGAGTTGGTACCAGTAACCCACGGGTCTCCCAAACGTGTGGGTGAGTCATGATTCGTTGGCGACACCACTCATCTCTGTTTTGCCAGAACACCGTTCTCTATGTGTCGTTTTCTCTCTGCTGTGGCCACCTCCACCGTACACACTGAAATGGAAGGAGACGGAGAACCTTAGCTTGTCTCGCTAAGGTCTTGTGAACTCGTCACTTCAGAAACTGAACAGCAGAAAATTATCTTCCAGTTTCCAAGTCAAGCAGCATCCTGGTCCTCCAACTCTCCAGGGGACCTAGGTTAAAAAGCTCTCGTTGGGGTTTTGAGGCAAGGTCTCGTGTAGCCTAGGCTAGCCTCAGACTCACTAAGCAGCAGAAGATGACTTCGAGCTTCTGACCTTCTTGTCTGAACTTCTGGACCATCCGGATTACCAGAGTCTTGATCCTTAGACTACGGGGGTCACTGCTTGTTATTTTCATCTGTCATGGATTCATTCTCAGACCCAGGGATACAGAAAAGTGTCAAAAAGACCACAAATGAAAGCAATGGAGGGTGGTGCCTATCAGTCGCCCATTTGCCCACACAAGGTGTCTGAAACCGGAGCTGTCTCAGAGAATAGTTTCTCTGGTAACCATGAGGCATCCATTATAAAGCAGAGTGACACCCTGTGGACTAATCAGGAGTTCTTCTGGGATAGATGGTGAGGGTATTCAACCCTGCCTCTTGTCCACTTCCACTCCAGCCACGTTGACCGGTCCCCAGCCTTTCCCAAGTCCTCCGACCGCAGAACTGTACATCTACATCGGAGCTGCTTTCCACTCAGCCCATCGCGGAGCCATTTGCTTCTGCAGTGCACACTGCTTCTGCTGCCAGGATGAGTCACCTCGCAACTCATCCCCTCAGCCCCTCCACTCCGTACTTAAAATACTCTGGGGCTGGCCGAAAAGAACCCCGCTGTGTGTGAGCACGTGTGTGAGTGTGTGAACGTGGGGTTGGCAGCTCAGCCCTCCGCAGCCTCTGCAGAGCCTGACTGCATTCTGTTTGCCAGAGGGCTTTAGAGAGCCCGACTGCTCCAGTCTGTTTTCGGCTCTGGTTCTCTCAAGCGGGCTGCCAAGTCGCACTCTTTCCTTTGCGGGCACCTCCATTTTAGTCTCCCTGGTTTGGAGCAGAAGAACCTTCTAGATGCTGTGTTCAGTCTTTTCGCTCAGCCCCGATTTGGATGGCCATCTTGCTACAGTCAGAAATATCACCTCATCCTGCTTTTACCTGCTGGACCCTGTCTCTGCCCCCGGGTAAATGCAGCGTCAATTACAAATGCATCTGCTGCTTTCAGAGTTGGAATCTGTTATGCCCCGCCCCATCAGTTCTCTGCTGTCAATTCTGTTTAACGCTTCACCTCTGTCCACCCACACAGAATATTAACCTTGGGCAGAACCAATCGCAGGATACCAGAACCATCTCTTTTCCCTAGCCAGCACAGAAAGAGGACTGACACTTGTTCTCTCCTTGAGCCCTTATGCTGAGCTGAATACGCTCTTCCTCCAGTGAACTTCCACAGCTACCTAGGGAACAGCACTCTTGGGTCCTGATGGTCCACACCCAGCTGCGCACTGCACCTCCTGGAGGCACCCCTCCCTCTGGAGAACCACGCACATTTTGATTTCAACCTGCTGGTACAGCACCCTTCACAGAAGGGGCCCTGGAACAAAAGCCCAGCCCAGTACACTCCAAAGGGACATTATGTGCTTGAGTTATTCATTACTTGAGTTAGCCGAGGTCACAGAGCAGGAAGCACGTTGGGAAGAGAGGGAAAAGGTGGCATTGAGGGTGGGGAATTAGTCAGGGTGACCTTCCAGGACTCAGAGGGAACTCAGAGTCCTGGTTAAGTATCACAGTAAGATGGTCAGTCATAAAGTCATACCAATAGCCTCAAGGTTAGGCAAGGTCATGTGGAAGGAATTATAGTTAAGCTAGCTACTTAATAACTCTTGCTATGCACTAGGCACCGGGCTTAACACTTTCCCACATCCTTCTTTTAATCCTGGCTACAATGTATCACTCTAATTTTACAGCCCAGGGAACAGCCCTAGAGAACAAGCAACTTGACCAAGGTGGAGACACTGGCTGGCCTGGAAGAGAGGACTGTGAATACCTTTCTCTTCTTTCCCAGGACTGCTCTAGGTGGCAAGATGGTGGAAATGCACGAGATAGCTCCAGATGGTGGAGACTGGCTGGGCAGGTGGAGCTTGAGGTGAGCCACGGGACAGAAATGGCTCCCACATAAGTGGGCTGAGATCATGTTCTCCCGTTGGCAACACTAGCTCTGGGTAGGAACAGGGATGATTCTAAGGAACCTGGGAGAGAGGCTGCAGCGTCCCTGACCTGTGGGGAGCTGGGGAACTCACTTGAGAAGGGGAGAAATCTACCAAAGGAAGACAGAGCAAGGGCAAGAAGGCAAGCTTGTCTCCTACTACAGCAGTATAACTGGCATTTATCACACAAGTTGGCAGCTAAAATGCAGCACTTTTTTTAAATAATAAAGGAGGTTCTGGTTTAAAACCTGCCACTATGAACTGTTTGCAAGACATGCTTCTGAGGGGGGCGGGGGAGGACTGAGGTACAGTGGCTGTGAGGGATGGGGACCACAACAGACTTAAGAGTCCTCTTACTCTCTTTTCTTTTTCTTTCTTCCTCAGATTTATAATCTTCCTGTTCTATTTCCAGACTGGGATTATAGGCAGAAACCATCACCCCTATTGAGGCTTACCTAACACCCTACTCTTATCCCTTATGTTTTTTTTTCTTTTTTCTGATTCTGCCCACAGAGTTTCCTCCCTCTTACACACTCCCAGTGTGTAAGATATATATATCTTTCTCAGTGGTCTGCTGGATGTAAGTTCTGCCTAGAAATAGTGGCATAGAATCTACAGGTATAGTCTCTTCCAATAGCTTACCAACCACAAACTTGGGGTTTTTCCAAAATAAACGCTGCAGGGGCAAAGCAGGAGTGACTTCTTTCTCAACAAGCTGCTCTCAAGGTTGTCCTTGACACAGCAGGTCAGCAGCCCCTGTGGACTCAGTGAGACTAGGTTGTAGCGATTCCCCTGAATTTTGGGGATTTTCAGGTTTTCTTCAGTCTTGCAAGTGAGATTAATGAGGGAAAAAGCTCATTTTGCATCCCTGGGATCCTGTCCTTGGGCCTGCAAGGTTGACCTTGAAAATGGCAGGGTGCCTTGGGAAACCATCTCTTGTGTTGGGAAGGTCTTTGATAAGAAGCTAGCTTTTTCCACAACCGGCCAGGTCGCTTCAGGGACAGGCTTTTCTGCAGCCACTGCAGAAGCATCGCCATGTTTTCTGCTGTGTCATCACCATAAGAGCTGTGTGGGAAGCTGCTCAGGGGCTCAGTGGATGAAAATAAGAGTGTTTTTTCAGGCAACAAGGATGGAAAGAATTGGAAGCAGTTCATGTCCAACACTGAGCTCTGCGACATCTTGATACCTGAGCTGGGTCTTCCCAAGTGCTATTATTCCAAGAATTCTACAGTATAGGGTAGGGGTGCCCCCAGTGAGATATAACAATAAGCCAACGGGAAGACCAGCCACAGACCTGGGCTGGGAGAGTCTTAGGTGGCTGGGTCACGTGCATAAATTGTTCCCCGGGGTCTAGACTGGCAGGAGCCACAACCGGTTACCAGCTACAGCCCAGGGTGGGTTTGGCAATTGTCCGGATTGAGGTGGTTCAAGCCGCCCACAAGAAGCACAGACCAGGAGTCAGGAACCGAGGCTGCCCGCTGGGCTGGCCTGCAGGAGAGGGACGGGCCGGAACTGCAACCGCAGTGGCAGAGAGTGCGAGGGGGCGGCAGGTGCACAAGCAGAGAGGCGGAGCAGAGCTGGGCAGAGTCACTAGCGTCCTGGAGTGACCTTCCCCCACCTAGCCAGGGCCTAGGGAAGGTGGACTTGCAGTAAACCCAAACCAGGAGTACGGGGGTAAGACCAATAGGAGGAAGGGATTGGGGTCTCCGAGGCTCCCAGAGAGCGACGCAGGTGGAGGCCACAGCATCGGCGCCCGCGCGGGGGGCAAGGGTGGGTTGTCCAGGCACAGCTTGGGACGGAGAGAGGGCCAGCAGAGCTTCGGGAGCACTACTCACTCACCCCAAGTCCCTCTCCGCACCACTGCTGCTGTGCCAGCCCCTCTAGCCTAGCCGGCTCCTTTGTGCCGGCCCCACGCCCGCCCCTTCGGGGCTCAGGCCCCGCCTTCTCGGCACCGGCGATTGGCCTGCGGTGCCGCCGGTAGGCGGAGCTACGGATGGTGGAGGCGCGGTATATAGTAAAGGTAGGGCGTGCGCCCTCAGCCAATTTCTCCTGCTGCTGGCCTGCGCGCCCGCGTGCCGAGCCCGCGCTCCACTCCTTTCGTCCTTCCCGGTGACTTTCCCTCCTTGTCCCTGGTCCATCTCGCCAGAGGTCATAGCAGGCAGAGTGGTGCAGCTACAGCTTGAAGCAGCAGCTGCGGGGTTCGCTGAGCCCCCCGGGAGGCGATCGGAGCGCGGGGAGAGCAGGAGTGCGGCCACGCGCCCACCTCTAGGTGCGGGGCTCGGAGCCGCCCAGCCCGCGCGCGCCCTCCTCCCTCCTCCCTCCTCCCTCCGCCCCCGCCGCACCTCCCCCTCCTCCCGCTCTGCTTAGGCTGCTCCGCGGCGCGCCTCGCACTCGGAGAGCCGCAGCGGCAGCGGCGCGTCTCGCCTTTGGAGACAGAGCCGGGCCGCGGGGACACCGAGCAGTCGCCGCGAGGACGCCAGGGCGCGCGCAGCACTCGCTTTCCCTCGGCCTCGGCCGCCACTGCTGAGCAGACACCATGGCCCGCGGAAAAGCCAAGGAGGAAGGCAGCTGGAAGAAATTCATCTGGAACTCGGAGAAGAAGGAGTTTTTGGGCAGGACCGGTGGTAGTTGGTGTAAGTAAGCGCTCCGCGGCTTTCGCCGTCGGCGCCTTGGCTTTTTCTAGGAGGCGCATCCGTGTACGCGGACACTGCGGACAGTTCGGCGCCCACGGGGCTGTCCAGGGTGTTGGGGATTGGTGGTAGGCGCTGCTAGGAGCGCGCGGCCTGGGCTTGGCATCCAGTGACAAATGCAGGGGGTCCTCAGAATGCGGCTTGGGTTGGGAGCTGAAGCTAGCTAGACTGAAGGTTTTGGGCATGGTAGGGAATCTTCGGTCAGGTTCCTCCCTCTCCATCCCCAAAGACCTTAGAAAAATGAGATTTGGGGCTGTGAGCAGAACTCATGAGCTTACCTGTTCTAATGCAGACGATGCTGCGATAGCATCATTCTCCCAGCCTAGAACTGTATCTAGAATGGAGAGGAACGGGGAGGAGAAATGCACCCACACTGCAATCCTCATACACTGCAATCTTCGCAGCCCAGAAATGGCCCAGTGAGCTCCATTATCACGGCCCGTTTTTAAGCCTTGGCTAGACACGCGACGTTTTCTTTAAAGATCTTTATGATACAGATGAAGAAACAGGTTATATTAGAACATTTCATGCCGCCTGTTGCTTCATTGGCTGGAATCCCCTCATATCCCATTGAAAATTAGATATCGTATTTGTGTTTTTTTTTTTTTTAACTTCCTTGCACCGGAAAGGTTGATAGGTTTGTTTTTTTAAAGGTCATTTTGAAGGGCATAGTTGTAGACAAATCCGTGAGTCGTGACTGCGGAAGGGAGGGAGGGAACTCCCCTCTGCTGCATCATTGCCCCCTCCTTCAGTATCACCATCACCACCATCACCTCTGCCTCCTCTTTTGCCTCCTTCCCCCTCCCTCCCCTATAGCAGCATTGCAGTTACTAAGGGAACCCTGAAAACTAGCGATGCGGTGTTCCTGTTTGGGGAGGGTCTATAGAAATAGACTGGAGAATGAGTCAGGGAAACAGCGCTTGGCTGACATTTTGAAAAGGAAGAAGCCGGGATGAATGATTTTTTTTTTCCTCTAAAGAAAAAAAATGCAGTTAGAGAGCCTCTCAAGTGACAAAAATAAAGGGTTAATAATGCATCAGACGTCAAGGTTAGTCAAGGTGAAGCCTCTTTCATTCCACCGTATTGCTAGGTCGCATAGGCATCCCTGAGCCATGGGAAAATGGAGTCTTAAATTGATGGCTTTTTATTCCGCTTTATATTCCGTTTTATTTGGGGAGACTGTTCTTCATGGGCGTATGCCCATAGCGTCCCTGTGTTTCTGTAGTGTGGGAAGGAGAAACCTGAAGAAATGTGAGGTATGTACAGGATGAACAGCCAGGGCCATTTCCAGCAACTCTGTAACTCAGCTAGGAGGCCTATGAGGTGCACTGCGGAATTGGCCCCTCCTCCCAGCCTAACTGGGGCTGGCTGCTTTCCCTGGTGGTCTGTTGTAGCATCACAGGACCAGGGGGTGGCACTGACTCCTGGTACCTCGTGAAATTTGCCCTCTAGTGTTTTTCCACTTCTTAAAACATCTTTCTTTCCTCATTCCAATCTCACACTCCTTCTTTGAATAATATTTGCTTTAGAGGGTAAGGAAGGCAGTATGGAACAGTTTGTTCTTTAAACCGACATTTAATGGGACAGCCCTTCCTTAACAGAGAGGCAGAGAGAGAATGAGCCTGTGTGGTCTCGATGGTCACATCCCACGGACCTAGGAAGCAGCCGTCATAACTCATCTTCCATTTTGTGGGGGGCTAAGCACGAAACCCAGTTTGTGTTCTGTGCTAGTCCTGTCTGCCCTTTTGACAATGTAAGAAATGGCAGAGCTGTCTGAGGCAGCCAGTGGAGAAATGGAGAGCGGTTCCTATAAGAGAGAGAGAGAGAGAGAGAGAGAGAGAGAGAGAGAGAGAGAGAGAGAGAGAGAGACCGAGACCCCCTTTCCAGCTCTGGGCCCAACATAGATAGATGCCCTTGGGACCAGGGCAGGATGCCCTTGGCTCCGTTTTGCTTATAGGTAGATTTTTCACCAAGATGGACGGCAGAGGCTCGAGCCTGTCACCTGCTGGAGAGATCACAATTTACAAATCACTTAGTGCTTTCTATCTTTTAATTAAGTTAATACATATGTTGGCAGATTTTTATTTTTGCCATTGGTTCCCCCAGGCCACTTTTTAAACCTTATTTTTGGCATTTTAAAGGATATATATATATATATATCCAAAACTCCTGGTGTTCCTTGTTCTTTAAATACAGAAGGAAAAAGAAAATTTGCTTTATAGGATAAAAAATGCCCCTAAAGCTGACACACCCCAGCCCCCAACATCATGCCATCCAGCCGGTTGGTGGGAATAACCTAGCCTTTGTGTCTGTTTCTCGTGCCACCGGTAGCCTTGGTCTTGGGGAGTCCATTGCCTGAGCTCTCTAAAGCTCATTGCTGCGCTGTCTAACCGAGTGACTTTACTGCAGTGACAGGCTTACCAAATCAGTGTCCAGCAGCAGCAGAACCCCTCACTCAGCTTTGGTATTCTGTGGGCAGAATGGAAAAGGTGTATATGTTCTTGAGCGTAATCATTGCGCTTGTAAAATGACTAATTTTTCCTTCAATTTGTCTTTTAAATAGTAGCCTCGGTTCTGTGCCTTTTAAGGTTAGGATTATCTACCTGGAGTCCAGGATATGAGTAGAAAGGTGGTAGTTGTTAGGAGAGGCAAATGTGGCTAAGCTAAGAGCACCCAGGGTGGCATTGGAAGGGCAACACGACAAGACAGCAGCCTCTCAGCCAGGCTCTTGGGCTTTCTCGCCGACTGGGTTATACCAACTCTGTACCTCTTCGTTCGCTGGAAAAAATTTTCCAGATCCCTTGACGTCACAAGCTTGCCATTTGCCTACTGCTGCCTGGATACCAAATGCAGCATTTAACCCTTGTCATGCCGGGAGGAAGGGACAGAAGTGGGGGGGGGCGGGGCTGTGGTTCTAGATGATGCAGCCTCCTCTCTTCTCATCTTTGCCTGTATCTTTATGTCGGGGAGACAAGGGATGAGGTTCAACGTTTTGTGTGGACTTTTATGTGTGTCTGGTTTGTTTCAATAGCTCTGTAACACTGCTGTCTTGAAGTGTGTATTCCTGAGGGGAAAGCTGGTGTTTTTCCATGTATGGCGAGGGCTGCGTTGCTCATTTCCACAACTCTCATGTCCACTTCATTCCTGGCCCCCTCCCAGCATGTACATATATGCCTTTTCAATAATCCCTTCACCCTGTGGCTTTCCCAGGGACCCTTTAGAAGGAACCTGTGCCCCCCTTTGCAGCCATGTTTCTGATAACCTTTCAGGTCTCTTGCTTCCACTTTTCCCATCTAGATGAGGCGTTTGACTGGCTCAGCACAGCCAGGCGATGCCTAGTACAGCCTGTTACTGTTCTGCTAATCGGAGAGATAATCCTTGTATATCAGTAACTGATAGCCTGATTCCAGCCTACTGGCTTCATGTTGGTTCAAGGTGGTTTTGGTTTGTTTGCTTGCTTTTTTATTTTTAAAGTTCATTTGTAGCTATTTCAGCCTGCTTATTGTTAAACCGCGAGAAAAAGAAAATGTAGCTTACACAAGCAGTCCTTACTCTTCTGGTCAGATGATGAGGTAAAGATGGCGGCCTTTGTACCATAGGGTTTCCTTTGTACGTTCGATTGGTTCCAGTTGCCGCCCTGTGTCCTTGAAGGAAAAGACAGTGCTTTGTAGACAGCGACTTGTGAAGGAGAGCTCCACCTGTGTTTTTGAGTTGGTTGTTCTTAGTCATCTCAGGGTTTGGGGGACAGGCGAGTGACGCCCCTAAGGGGACACACGGCCAAGTATCAGATGCATTGCGTAAGCGTGTGAACGCAACTGCAGGTTTGCTGCTGATTTTCTGTTCTGAAAAGGAAGTGACTTCCTGTTAGCCTTTCAGCTACAGTAGAGCATTTCTCCACCTGTGCCTTCCAAAAAAGTGTGGCTCCCTCTTTTGATCAGTAGAGAAACAGGCTGAAGAGGAACCAGGAAGAGCCCGTGACTACATCACAGCCGTCTCTTGTCTGTTCTCCCCACAGTTAAGATCCTTCTGTTCTACGTGATATTCTATGGCTGCCTGGCCGGCATCTTCATCGGGACCATCCAAGTGATGCTGCTTACCATCAGTGAGCTGAAACCCACGTACCAGGACCGTGTGGCCCCGCCAGGTAAAACCCAGGGAGGGGCTTCTCCAGAGATGAAAGGGTTCCACATCCAGCGGAGAAGACACCTTCAGAAAACTGGGCAGTAGAGCTTCAAGCTAAGCATGGGGAGGAATCGGGAGCGGTGCTGCAGTTATGGCTTCTGCCCGCATTGCGGCTGAGCGCCAGATGTCTGACTGCAGATGTCTGACTTACACAGCTCTGGGGTGAAGGTGGTACACGCAGCCCCACTGTGTGACTGACATCAGGCCCTGTTGGGGGCTTCACTCTCCTTAGCCTTAACACTCAAGCGCTTGGTCAGCGGGTTCATTCTAGGGCCTTTTTGGCTCTAATACATTTTTTTTTCACTTGTGATAAATCCTTAAAAACGTCATGCTCACAGAGGAACCATGATTTCAGGGGGTCATTCTCTCTCCTGTTGATTTGACCTTGAACACAAACACCCTCTTCACATACCTCAAATACCCTTAGGGTTTTGTGAGCCCTCTTTCCCGTTTGGCTGTCTCGGTTCTCTCTAAAAAAGAGAGGTAAAAAAAGATCTTCATAGGAAAGGCAGTCCTCCATTTGGTTCTTCCGCCTGGAGGACAGAGCTGGGAGAGCAGGAATGAGTTGTGTATTGTATAACTTTCAGTTCTCACTTTATAAATGACCTTGAGGTTGCAGCTGGGAGTGGCAGTGTGGTGTCTTGTGCGGGCAAGGGTTCAGTTTGGAAACAGCCATCCGTAGGTGACAGTCTTGGGCATGTGCAAACCCGGAGCAGGGCCTGTCGAAGACGTGTCTTGCACTTTTCCTTGGGTACGAGGAGGAAGAAAGTGCAGAATGCACAGGTGGCAAACAGGATCTCACGGAACTAAGTCAACAGTCCTCTGGGCACAAGGGAAGACCCAGGGTGTTTTCAGATACACGTAGGTGGGAAGTGAAAAAAGAGAACGTGTGAGTATATGCAACGACCTGACCTGTTTCGTGATCCACAGACTCCTGCAGCTCTTCTGTGTACCGAAAGGTGGGTCTTAGGGAAGGTCGGAGCAAGGTTCTGATGTGCTGAGAACTTTAGGCTCTTGGGTGTTATGCATGGGCTCCTGTGGTTTAAGATCTGTCTTCCATGTCCTCTTCTGCCAGGGTCCTTCCTCAGCACAAGTAGCGACAGTCATTTTGTACAGAGCTCTTATTTCTTTGGTTTTGCCACTAACTTGTTCTTCAGTCATGATTTTTTTTATAATAACTTAAACTTGGAGCAAAGATGACCACACAGTCAACCTTTATTTTTTAAAAAAAGACTATATACACTTTGGAGAAGTAAGTCATTTATTTATTTTTAGTTTTTGATTTTTTGAGACAGGGTTTCCCTGTGTAGGGCTGGCTGTCCTGGAACTCACTCTGTAGACTGGGCTGGCCTTAAACAAATGCAGACCCATCATCAGGATTCTGCCTCCCAAGTGCTGGGATTAATGACGTGTGCCACCAAGCTTGCAGAACTAATGAAATAAAATTAAAAAAATTTTTTCCAGATACTTTTCTGAAACAAAACAAAACAAAAAAACCAAAATCTTTACCTTCTAAAATAAACAATCCAAGGGCGGGATGCTAAGTGAGGATTTGCAGTTGACCTTGCCCTGCTTGTCTGAGGTGCTCAGTCCCCTCCCCCACCCCATCTCCCTCTTTTCTTTCCCAGCCTTTTCTATGAGCACCTATATTTAGTGTGCTCGCCACAGTTGGTCTGACCTGACAAACCCTCACTTCTCCAAAGAATGTGAGTGGCTCATCTTGGAAGCATGCATTCCTGTCCTTTGGTCTGAGTCACAGGCGAAGTTTTCAGTGCTTCACCTTCCCAGTCATCTCGTGGTTTTTTTTCCAACTTAGTGATTCCTGTCTCTGTCTGTAGCTTTTACTTTAGCAGCAGAGTCTACAGGTCACCCTGTCCTAACCCTGTGGGGTTTTCTCTTCCTCTCCTGACACTTTTTCAAACAGGATGGTAACTTTGAGTCAGGTCGGTAGAGCCCTGGCTGGTGAAAAGTACAGCTCCTGGACAGTCCTGAGCACTCTGCACCCCCTGGGGGACCCTAACTGGACCCTCCTCTTGGTATCTTTCAGAACAGATGTTGAAAACGCACATTTAGAAGGTATTAAGGGATCATTAACTCTGCAGACTGAATAAATGCAGAGGAGTATTCTGATCTTTTGGCTTCCACTTAATGTCTCCAAGTCTACATTTTTGTCTTGAAGTAAGGAGGGAGATCCAAGTCAAGGTGTGCAAGGGAAGTGTGCGAGACTATAGCACTTAAAGATACTAGTCCTCTGACCTTGGGGCTGGAATACAAACATGGTCGGTCATGTTTGGCATGCCTTTTACACATCGAAATCCCTTGTAACCAGATATCTTCCAAACAGAGAGGGTAGAGAAGAGGGGGCAGATACAGCTGTGGCAATCCTGCCCGGCAATAATTGTGTAGGTTGTATAATGAATAATATAATAGGCCCAATGGGAAAGTCACAGACAGAGGGGGAAGATACAAAATGGAAGGGAAGTTGAAGGACAAAGCAGTCATGTGATTTCTGGACTCTGAGCAGTAGATTCTGTTCCTTCTCAGGTCTTACTGCTGCGGTTGTTAGATCTAAGCTGCTCACTCCACCCAGAGAGCAGAGTCCTGGATGAGATGTTGACGCATATTATTAAATAGCCATTTTCATAGCTCAAAAAAAAAATTCGCCATTTCTAACCTTCTGCCGCCTTAATGTAGTAAGTATTAAAGCCGTGTTTAAAGCTCAGAGCTATTCGGCAGAGCTTCCTGGAGTTATGTCAGCCTAAGAAGGAAGAGGAGGCACTTTGGAGTTGAACCCAGCCCCCACCACTCCATCACCACTGACCACACCAGACCTCAGTTTCATTATGGAGGAATAGCCTGCGATGATCAGACAGGAGCTAGGAGCAGAATGTTAGCACTTAGCAGAGGTACAGTAGATGCAGCTGTCGGCAGCAGCCTCCCTCCCTTCTGTCTCTCCTTCCACTAGAAGCAGAAGGCTCTGCATTTGCAGACAGCGAGTTTTGGAAGATGGGGATGCTGCAGACTTAAATTTCATGGTGTGGGTCCGTTGTCCTTAGCTTTCCCTGAAAAGGATTCGAATGTCGGTGGATTAGAAAACATTCAGAAAGAGGCTCTGGGGAACCTAAATGCCACGGAAGCCAGCTCTCCCTGCCCACACCTCCACCTGCAATGCAGCATCTGAGCTTTTGTCCAGAGGACAGTCTCTTGCAGGGGTGCGGCAGTGTCTCCCCTCAGGTGGATCTGGGAGAGACGCTGCCCTTTGCCGAGCTGCAGTCGAGCCCAGTGCACACGAACGTGCATGCATGCATTCCACGTGGATTCATGCTCCTGCTCACCAGGTCTTGCTCACCTGGTGGCCTGCCCAGTGGTGTAATGGAAAAGTCTTTCCTGGGGCTGTCACCCATTCTCCCCCAACCCCCACACACTTCAGGTTATACTACCAACTGTGCAGTGAATTGAAGGTCACGGTGTGTCATTTCGAGTCCACAGAGTCCCTACCTGGCTTGCTTCCTGGAGCAAAGGTAGGAATGTGTTCTCTGTTCTTCCTCTTTAAGTTGTAGGAGGTTCTTTGTTTTATTCATAAAGATAGCTCAATGATGAGGGAACTCAGTTTAAAAGGGTCAAATTCTTGGCACCTGGATAACCAGAATTGAGGCAGGAAGGTGGGGTAGACGACTATGAGTAGGACCAGCCATTTGAGTTTCTCTTTGTGAATGGAACACAGCCAGTTCATGAGGGCACAGCCATCGTAGCCCACCCCTCCGCACGCTTCAGTCTCAGAAAACCTGTTTTTTCAAACTACACGATGATTGGCCCTCTCTGATTTCAGAGGTAGGAGTAGAACCAGTTTCTCCATGTGATTTGGAGAAACTGTCTCCTCAGAGCATTGGGTGTTTTCTACCATTTCCTGTCAGTTGGTTTGTGATCACCTAGCTGACACATTTGGGTTTGACTTCTACTCTTCCCACCCTCCCATGGATCCTGTCAACCGGTGACCGAAGGAGATAGCCCAAGTAGTTTATTTCTAAAGTCTTCTAGGTATGCAGGGAGCCCAGTGATTAACATGAAATATTTTTGGGAAGCCAGGTATGGAATGTCTTCATGTGGCTGAGAGGCAGGAGGATTGCCACAAGTTTGAGGTCAGGCCAAAACTGCAGAAAAGTGGGTTTTACTCACTTGAAGGGGAGTAAGCAGACTGGGACCTCTGCTAAGAGGAGCTAACAAGGAAATGGAAGTGATCGTGGAGGAAAAGGCAGATGTGTCAGTGTCATCTCGGGCTTGTGGGATTCACACAAGAAGAGAGACAGCATTGGAAAGACTGTTGGTCTAACACCTTCATTTCTGCTGATGTAGAATCAGACCCGATAGGACAGGTCATTGATCATTGAGGGCTCTCATGCTAGAAGTCTCCACTTGACGGCTCCAGAGAGGCTTGGGCAATGAAGGGCATCCAATAACGTATTATTACGCATAGCTTCTGACCAGGAAGGTACCCACCATCATTCAGGGATGGGCCCCCTAGAGTGTCATACACACTAAGGTCTCAGATTTCAGGATATTAATGACTCGGCCAACGTTGCATTTTGAAGTTTGACAAGTCAAGTATACACTTGTTCTTTCTTTGACCTTGGCAAAAACAAAACAAAACAAGAAACCCAGACAAACAAAAACAAAACAAAAAACCCATGGTGTAAAATGCCTAGAACTTGTCTATTGCATCCCTTTCATAAAGAAGTAGCGCCTTCCTTGTTTGGGGAATAAACACAGTCAGGAGCTAGCCAAAGCATCACACTCCATATCCTGTGAAATTGTATTGTTAAAAGCTACAATGTCCTCACTAAGTAATTCTCCTGCAGCCACGGAGACGATTCCTGATGGATAATTCTGAAATCATGAAGGGCCGGGGAGCAGAGTTTGTGGCATTTGGTTTAGACTGGGCACTGATTTCTACACACCAAGGGTGGTTAACCAGCTAAGTAGACTGTAGAAAACAGGTGAGCTACTAGTCCAAGACTTTTCAAAGGGAGCAGGCTTGAGGTGTCTGGGTGTACCTAGGCTATAGATGGGACTATTGTCTCAAGGCAGGACTATTGTCTTCTGGCTACCCTGGCTAACCCCAAGGCAAAAGGTAAGTGGGAGGGGACTGGTTCCCAGAATTCTGTAAAGTAAGTCTTGATAATAACTCCACAGATAAAATAATAAATAAAAATAAAACACCTAGGTTGTTCAGATTGACACTTAAAGGGAGGGACTCTTCCAAATGAGTAACGGTAAAGGTTCACATGTGTATCCGTATAAGTCATTCTCACTCCATTTTCTTTGTAACTGGAAAGTACTTTCAACCTGGAATGGATTGGAGACAGGCGATGCCTTCATGTGAACGTTTCTCTTAGCCTTCCGTGCCCTTGGAGGTTTCTGTGGAAGATGATACCTGTTTAAGCGTACTTGGCTGTGAGTCATCAGAAGTATCAAATGATAGGTCCACACAGTCGGCTTCGGGAGCTTTGGGATTCAATGGGGAAACTGCTACAAGGTTAAAATGGCCACATTCTCCTTGAAGTACTTCAGCAGCAGATTGAGAAATCACAAACTTGCTACATTATAAACAAAATGCCGACTAGTGAAAAGCCTCTTTTCTTTTTTGTCTTCTGTTCACTTCCCCCTACTGTGAACACCTGCTGATGCCTGAAGTGGGGGTGTTTGCCTCTGTTGTTTCACAGAAGGTAGAGGCCCCAGAGGCAGGTGCATCTGGAAAGGGCAAGTGTGAAGTCAGAGGCGCCTGTGCTTGCGTGCACCTGTGTGTGAGTGTTAGGTTTTTGTGAGACCAGGCTGGCCTTGAACTCATATACACCTGTCTCTGCCTCCTGAGTGCTGGGACTATGGTTTGTGCTACCACCACCCAAACTGAAGTACTTGTAAGAACCCAAAATTAGCATTCAAATTATTGTTTCAGTTCTCCAAGGTGACTTTGCAAGGTAGCAGCAGGACTAGTTTTTGCTGGTGGTGGCAAAGCAAGGCTATATTGAGCTTCACCTCCTTATTGGACACTTAGGTGCTGAGAACAGAGTCAGGAGGCAAGACCTGCTCCAGGGACCGTGGTTTGGAACCATATAGCCAGAGGATGGATGTTCTGCTCTGGCCTCTGGGAGTTACCACTGAAGTAGAGCTCACCCTTGTTCTGTTTCTACTAACAGCTTTAGAAGTGGGCAACGGAAAGCCAGAAGCCAAAAGATCTATGCGGGCGTACCAGCTGGCAAAGGCCCTAGTTGGCAAGGTGGGGGTGGGGGTAGGGATTTGAGCTATGGGGTGGAAATCGGTGTGATTCCAGCGTTTGATTTCGTTATTTATTTGCCTTGACTAGAGAAGGGTGGCACTGATTGCACGTCACTCTTCTGGGTCAGTGGTGCCACTGCAGGTAACTATAGTACACATCGTTTTCACGGGTCAGATGGCAGGCGGCAGGCAGCTGACGCACTTCTGAGCAAGTGAGGCCAGCGTATACATCTGGGTGAACCCAAGGTCCTGAAAAACAAGGACTGAGATACAGGGACTCATGTTTGGGGGTCTGGCACATGTCACTCTGTGTCTCTTAATGGGGACCTTGGCTTGGGATGGTGAGAGAATGACAAGGACTCTCGGTAATCCCATGGTCCTTTGCTCTTCCGAGAAGTGGCATCACTGTACCTCATACAGACACCTAAGAAATGGTCCCTGAAAGAGAATACAGAGGGACAGCTGGAAAGTGAGAGGCAGTGGGGAATTCCAACTGATGCCAGGGCAGAAGGGACAGTGACGTGGGTGAGCCTGCTTTGTGACCTGGGTCCTACCTTGTTTATTTTCAGTGTGACCTTAAGGTCACTTTGTGGGTGCAGCTTGTCTGTTGGACTCCGTTGCTTTGCTAGCAGGGTGGGGTTTTGCTGTGTCTCCTGCTCTGCTGGGGCCCACAGCTTACACTGCTGTTACTTAGCAAGCTGGCTGCATGCAGTCTCCTTTCGGTTGGCTGCGGTCTCTTTTCTCCGGGCTTCCCTCTTTTCTGAAGGACAGGTGGGGCTGTTCTAGCTTCTGACATTTGATCCCTTTCATTTCTTCAGCCTTCCAGCTGCCCCACCCTCCTGGGCCTGGGAAGCCCTGCAGCCCTGTGGTAACCCTGGGCACACAGTTCTGCCCTTTGTCCAGTTCTGCCTGACAAATTCACAGGCACTTGTTCTCCGATCTTAGGCATGACTGCCCCTCGAGAGTCCACTTTCTCAGGATCCCAGGGCTGTTCTAGGAAAACACCCCCATTCTCCTGGTTTTTAATTCTCTAGCACTGGTCTGTGCCCTTCACTCCCCCAGGGCCAGGCAAATCACCTTGACTTAACGTCCTGTTTACAACTCTGGGCAGCCCTCTAGCTGCCTGCCCCTGTTTCAGTCCTATCTGTTTGTTGTCCCACACTCTTGCCCTCGATGGCTTTCTCCTTGCAGAGGTCAGAGGTTCTCAGTGCTTTGCATCATAGCACAATTGGTAAGTCACAGGGCAGCCTCCCATGTAATATAAAAACAAATTATCTAGAATATACTGAGATTGATTTAGACATAAAAAGCAATCTTTCCTGATTTAATCAAGCCAGGTGTGGTGGCTCACACCTTTGATCCCAGCGCTGGGGAGGCAGAGGAAGGTGGATTTCTGTGAGTTCCAGGCCAGCCTGGTCTACAGAGTGAGCTCTGGGACAGCCAGGGCTACACAGAGGAACCTTGTCTTGAAAAACCGGGTGTTGTGGTGGGGGAGAATGTTTAATCATGAGTACCCTTTGTTTATTTCAAGCTGAAGACTTTATGAGCTAATTCTGAAGCACCTTTCCCCCGTCCACAGCTTCCCCTCTGTCCTTTAGACTTTGCATTAGCCTGTCCAAGAAGATTCTTTACATTTAAAAAAAAGTCACTTTTATAAGAAGTATAGGGTGCGTGTGTCATGGTATACACATGTGGCGTATGTGTATACGAGGACAACTTTGTGGAGTCAGTTTTCTCTTTGCACCTTTATGAGGGTCCCAGGATCCAGTCAGGTCAGTAGGCTTGCACAGCAAGTGCTTTCCGTGCTGAGCAACCTCGCTGGCCCACGCCCCAGAAGATTCTTTGTTGTTCGGTTGGTTTGAGACAAAAAGTCTCATTGTGTAGCTCTGGCTGGCCTTGAACTTGTTTCAGGCTGTCCTGGAGCATAGAGAGCTCCATGAGTGCTGGAATTGAAGGCCTGTGCCACCGTGCTGCCCAGGAAGGTGCTTGTCATCAATCCTGACATTGTCATCTTGAGCACTCCTCTTCCCAACTCTACTCTCGCTTCCTTGTCTTCATCTCCACCCCTTCTGCCATCGCTATGGGGGCTGTTCACTGAGCAACCTTCAGGTGGGCCATGCAACCCCTTTTGAAGCTCAAGGCAATCTTTACTAGAAAAACTAACCGCTATTGCCTTTAACTTGTGTTGAAGGCTTCTTCTCAAGTCCCACACATGGCGCTGGCAAATAATTAACTAAGTTGGTTGTGCGTCCACTCGAATTTATGTCATTGTCTGCACTGATGTCGCCACTATTCAATTCTGATTCTCCAGAGCAGTCATTCTAAACCGAGGGTGCTTTATGCCCAGGTAGGGCTGGAATGGATCCTATGAGGCTGCTGGTCGAACCAGCCTTTGAGGAGAGTGGTGTGGGTGCTCCCAGTTGCCAGGAGGAGATGGAAGGAAGTCAGGTACAGCTCCTGACTAGAGGCGCCTGACACAGAGTGAGGCTGCCAGATGTCACAACAGAAAACACAGGATAGCTGGTTACCTTGAAATTTGTTACACAGAGTGTGTTCCAAGGAACTGCCCCACGCTTATTTGCAACTGGAAAGTAATTGGGTATCTTTATCTGTCTGTTCTGGACTGGACTGTCTTTCCACCTCACTGCCCTGGACCTGGTGGTGCTGTGTAGTGTAGTCCGAGTGCCCATTTGGAAAACACTACGAGGGCGGAGGCTACTGGACACGAGAGAGTAACAGCAGAGAAGGCAAACCCACGTCATGCGTCTTGAACTTCACTCTGACAGGGCCGACATGCTCAGACATTTGTATTGGCAACTGCATATGTGTCTTGAGTCGTCCCCCATTAGAAACTGAAAGAATCTATCCTAGGTTACAAGAGCCAAAGGAGCGTCTCTGTGGAGCAGTCCTGAGGTTAGAGAGACTGGGGTGACCTGGAACACAGGCAGGGGCAGGTGCCTGCTCCACATACTTCGGTGCTATGACTGAAGGGACAGCCACCTGTGTACCGGCTGCTAGCAACACGGCTTTGAACGTGACTGCATTCGAGGGCCCTAGAGAACCCCGGGGTTTGGAGAGCCGCACACCTGGGTCGGGATTCTGGTTCCACTGCTTTCTCTGCATCCTTGGCACAGCACTCTGCTTTCATTCTAAGTGGCGTTCTCATTCATAAAACAGGCTAGTGCCTACTGTGAAGTGTTGGCAAGGAAACTGGATGTTATTTGATATTGCATCACCGCCATTACATTTAGACAGCTAATCTAAATCCCATCAGATTGGATTCACCAGGGAAGTGGGGACTTAATCCATCCCGAGTTAAGTGGGGGCGAGGGAAGTGTGTTTGTGCCGGGAACGCCTGCTTTTGAAGTCTCCTGGTTGCGTTCCTACTAATAATGTCTGTCTTCCTGACTCTTCCCTGGTGTAGGATTGACACAGATTCCTCAGATCCAAAAGACTGAAATTTCCTTCCGTCCTAATGACCCCAAGAGCTACGAGGCCTATGTGCTAAACATCATCAGGTTCCTGGAAAAGTACAAAGATTCGGCCCAGAAGGACGACATGATTTTCGAGGATTGTGGCAGTAAGTGAATGACTCACTGATGCACGTGGCCCCGCTATTGGACGAGATGTCTGTCAGTTTGCTTCACTGCTTTAGCAGTCTAAAGGCAATGTCTCTGAATTCCTGTTAGAATTTACAAGGAGGGTTAGGCTTTCACCTTACTTCACAGTGATAAAAAAGGGACGAATGATGAACAAGGAGAAATCATGTTTAAAGAGGAAATGATTTAATAAAATACCCATTTTGATAATAATAGTCATACATAATATATATCAAATATACAATAGATAATATATATCAAATATACAGTAAAATACATGCACCGTTTTTCTGCAGCATGACTTAAATTCTGTATCCTTTCCATTTTTCTCTGGCTTTTTCGTTAAGTGTGGAGAGCATTTCCCAGTTAAACAATGCTTTTGTAATAAGAGGGGAATGTACAGCTTCCAAAGACAAAACTGACGACTTCCATCTTCTTGACCATTTACCTTCCACTTGGAGACATAGCTCCAGAAAGTTCTGACCCAAACCTTCCAGATCAAAAGTATTGACAGCCTTTCAATTTCATGTCCTTGTCGTAATGCCCCTGTTTCAGAGCAAAGCTGTGGATTGGTGAAAATGTTGCTGCTGGTGCTGAAGTAATGGTCTTGTTTCCCTCAGCCCTAAGTAGCTAAGCAATCCGTTAGAGAAGTGGTTCTACACTCGAGGGTCTCTACCCTTTGGGGTGGAATGACTCTTTCTATAGGGGTGGCCTAAGACCATTGGAAAACAGATATTTACATTACAATTCAATTACAGCAAAATTATAGTTATGAAGTAGCAATGAAAATAATGTTATGGCTGGGGGTACCACAACATGAGGAACTGTATGATAGGGTCGCAGTGTTAGGAAGGCTGAGAGTCATTGCCTTAGAACAACAGAAAGACCAGCCGAGCCTCAGCCTGGTGAAGCTGGTGAGCAGGTTAGCTTTGGGGTCATGTGATGGCCTTTGCTTACACTAAGACATCTTTACTTTTTGAAGAGAGCAGACAGCTTGGGGAAAGTCCTTGTCTAATGTAGACCACGTGTAGCCATGTCTTCAATGGGAAATTATAAGGAACAAGAAGTTCTTCTCTTTCTTAATGGTTCAGAGCGAACGGTTGGTGCACTCTTTAAAATGTGTTTGTGCTTTTAGGTATGCCCAGTGAACCCAAGGAGCGGGGAGAGTTCAATCATGAACGAGGAGAGCGCAAGGTGTGCAGGTTCAAGCTTGACTGGCTGGGGAACTGCTCTGGTCTCAATGATGAATCCTACGGCTACAAAGAGGGGAAGCCCTGTATCATTATCAAGCTCAACCGAGTGCTGGGCTTCAAACCTAAGGCAAGTGCCATTCTGCAGTCTCACATTCGGGGCCTGGCTGCCATGAAAAGACAGGATGTTCCAAATACGCTCACTTCTGAAGGGCAGTCGATCAGTAGTGTAGCCAACACCTTTCTCCTCGATCAAGGGTGACAATTCCGGGCCCTAACGCTGCAGTTTAACTGCCATAGCCGAATTCTGGTGTCCTTTTGGAGGCCTTGGATTTTTGTGGTTTTCTTTCTTTGAGGCAGGATTTCATGTAGCCCAGGCTTAACCTCAGTCACTTTGTAGCCAAGGCTGGCCTTGTGATCCCCATCCTCCCCATATGATCGCCATCCTCCCTGGTGATGTGCTCACTCACAGCTCCCTGTTCCTATTCCTAACTGCTCTGCTTCCTGTCCAGATAAAAGGTTATTTTCACAGGTGAGGGTCTCCTGGTTGTGTGCTGTGGTTCCAGGCTGCTTTTGATTTGAGTCCCTAAAGGAGCAACAAGGATAGTTCAGAAATGCTGGCTGATGATCAAAAAGAAGTTTTTTTTTCCTGAGTGATGATTCCATTGCCAAACCCAGAACATATACCACTGTCTCTGCCCTTTGATAACCACACAGTTTCTAACAAGTGAACATTACTTGATCAGCAAGTTGCCACTGTTGGTCATTTTGTGAGAAATTCTTTACAAAGGGGAAAAAAATACTGGTGTTGTCTCAGCTTTTCTAAACGGTTATTTCTCAGATCACGAATGCTGTCCGTCCGTGGGCGTGGCTTTTGTCTGCAGGGTCCCTTAAGGC
The DNA here is from genome assembly GCF_021556685.1 of Rattus norvegicus. Classification (NCBI taxonomy): domain Eukaryota; kingdom Metazoa; phylum Chordata; class Mammalia; order Rodentia; family Muridae; genus Rattus; species Rattus norvegicus. The sequence continues at coordinate 79,401,264 of NC_141546.1, read as the reverse complement.
TGACAGGAACACTGCCCAGTATTCACACATTTTAATTCTGAGGGGATTAACTTGGTATATTGAGCCAAAGCCACTTCTTTCTGAAGCCTTCATTCGCTCAGTTTCTCCTGCTTGTCAGTTTATTTCCATGATTTTTGCTACCCAAAAGGAAACCAAATCCAAAGGCAGATTTTCTTTTTCTCTTTGTGAGATCTGGTATCTCTAGGTAGGTAGCCTTGACTGTCCTGGAACTCTTTAGAACAGGGTGGCCTTGAACTCACAGAGATCCATCTGCCTGAGTGCTGGGATTAAAGGCGTGTGCCACCAAGCCTAGCATAAAGAACCTTTATGCCACCAGAGGCAGGAACAATTAGTCAGTAGATGGCTGCTTGTCTGACTGGCTGCTCGTCTTGATGCACCTCTTGTGAATGTTAGTGTACCTGTCAACAGACTTTTAATCTCCTCACAGAGACAAGCACGGAATGGGGGGCATTGTCATTAGGACCACTGCTCCACGCATGCACTTGATACTCCCACGGCTAATCTAGCAATAGGAGGAACTGGTGTGCTTCTGAAGGAAGCCAATTTCCGCGCTCCGTGTCATTGTTTTTACTGCCGCTTACACACTTCCAGTAGCACCTGTTTCACAGAGGCCCAGCTTGGGCTGCTGTGAGTTCTGTCTTCTACATCTGGATGTGCTGTTCAGTACAGACCCTGACTCCTTCTATATTTGGTCTCCACTTAATGCGTTCCTTCTTCTCATTTGCCTACCCCTTCCCAAATCCCCAGCTAGTTTGTGTCTCCCCTACCCAAACCCCCATCTGGTTTGTCAGTGGGGCTGTTTTTTGTTAGAGACTGCCGTGTCTCGTCATTTCCATTGGTGGGCCTGGTTCCGTATCTTCAGAGGACAGCTTCTAACAACCTTTTTGATCAATAAGTGTTTTCTATTCCAAGTTTTCAAGGCAGCACCGTTGGTAGCAGAAGCCCCTATTGAGTCAAATCTAGACGTTTGTTCATGTTCTTATATCCTTAACAAGAGATGCTAAGACATGGATTCTTACTGGTGTGCAGCCCTCAGCACAGCTGTTCATGTGTGCGTGTGTATGTGTGTGTGTGCGTGCGTGTGTATGTGTTCGTGTGTGTGTGTGTGTGTGTGCGTGTGTGTGTATGTGTGTATGTGTGTGTGTATGTGTGTATGTGTGTGTTGTGTGTGTGTACATGTGTGTATGTCTGTATGTGAGAGTGTGTGTGTGTGTGTGTGTGTGTGTGTGTGTGTGTTGTGCTATGTCTTATGACCAGGTTAGATGGATGTAGGGCTAACCCGAGTAAGCAAATGGCTGCCTTCCAGGATCCATATTCTAGCTTCTTTGGAGCTAGATGGGCCAGGGGTGGAGGGAAAGGGCCCACATTTTGCCCTGTCATTTTTTTCAGACTGCCCCCAGGCTTGGCGGAAGGTGAAAGCCTGTTTGAAGACTGTGTTGTTGAGGAAAAGCACTGCATGTTTCCTCGTGACTCGGTATAGAAGTCCACTCTTGCACTGGAGGTGCACTTGACTCTTGCATGTGCTGGCTGCCATCTTAGCAGCCACCCAGTTAGCTCCTCATTGTCCTGAGTCAGGCTGATGGCAGGTTAGCGCCAGGCTGTGTCACAACTCGTTTGTAGCGATCACTTCAAACAAAATCGAACAATTTTCTCAAATTGACAGGGGGGAGTCGCCCATTTGCTTTCCTGATGTGTCCTATTATCTCAGCAGCTTATTGTCAACAACGTGTATTTGTTTGGACTACAAGTTACTTTTATTTTTCAGGAAAAAAATATTTTGTTGACCAATGTGGGTTTTACTTTTAGCCTCCCAAGAATGAATCCTTGGAGACTTACCCTCTGACGATGAAGTATAATCCAAACGTCCTACCTGTCCAGTGCACTGGCAAGGTGAGAATGCATCGGGGCTACAGAGGGAGGGAGGCAGAGTGGAGCAAGGAAAGAGGAATGGGCGAGACTCCTCAGTCAGGGGGACAGTTTTAATGCAAGAAACTGCTGTCCGGTGGGTGGGTGTTGGGCTCAAAAGATGAATGGGAACTATACAAGCTAAAGGGATAGAGGTGTAACTGATACAACCAAGTTTGTTTGCTGGCACAAGACATGCAAATATCTAAATTTCTGAATTCAATCTAATGGAATGTGGGTTTATGGGCTGAGAGGTGAGCTAGGCCACAGCATGTGCTGAATTCTGGGGCCACCTTTCTTTCCTCTCTCTTAATGAATGCTAAAAATGAGTGCCACTGTACCAAGCCAAGAGATGGATGTTAGAAACAAGGGGCAAATATGTAAGTCTCTGGAGAGAATATCACTGAAGAAACTGTCTATAAGGAGACAGTATCCACCAGAACAAGCCAGGGGTCCTCTCACTATTGGCCTTCTTGGAAGGCAGAGCCAGCTTAGAGAAACGCTTGGCCTTTGCCTCAGTACCACCATTTGCACAGAGCCCCCTTTTGTGATGCTTTGGGCTAGAATTGACCTCCATCCTGGGATGCCACTCATCCATGTCACCCAGTGCTCGATGGGCTCAGCTTCTGAGAGGCGTGAGGTGGGCGTGCCATGGGGTGGCTTGTTTTCCTCGACTGCAGTCTGTGATGGGGTTGAGTGTTGTTGAGACCCATGACGTGTGCGCGCCCTTAAAGTTAAATTGCGTTTCCTTTTGTTCTCTAGCGCGATGAGGATAAGGATAAAGTTGGAAACATAGAGTACTTTGGGATGGGCGGATTCTATGGCTTTCCTCTGCAGTACTATCCCTACTACGGCAAACTCCTGCAGCCCAAGTACCTGCAGCCCCTGCTGGCCGTGCAGTTCACCAACCTCACCTTGGACACTGAAATCCGCATTGAGTGTAAGGCGTATGGTGAGAACATTGGGTACAGTGAGAAAGACCGTTTTCAGGGACGCTTTGATGTAAAAATTGAAGTTAAGAGCTGATCACAAGCACAAATCTTTCCCACTAGCCATTTAATAAGTTAAAGAAAAAGATACACAAACCTACTAGTCTTGAACAAACTGTCATACGTATGGGACCTACACTTAATCTCTATGCTTTACACTAGCTTCTGCATTTAATAGGTTAGAATGTAAATTTAAAGTGTAGCAATAGCAACAAAATATTTATTCTACTGTAAATGACAAAAGAAAAAAATAAAAATTGAGCCTTGGGACGTGCCCATTTTTACTGTAATTAGACTCCGTAACTGACTTGTAGTGAGCAGTGTTCTGGCCCCTAAGTATCGCCGCCGTCTGTTTTATTTAGTGTACAGTACTATAGGTGCGCACTCTGGTCATTTTCCAAGCCATGTTTTATCATATCTGTTTTCTACTTTCCGTGAGCGAGGTTTGCTGTCCAAGGTGTAAATACTCATGGGAATAAAACTGGCATGGTACTTTCCCTTCCTTTCTCATTTTCTTGGCTCTGAGATTTCAAAGGTAACGGCCCATCAACAAGCATTTTTAACACACTCCATAGTCTTTCCCTGTGGTATCAGGTCTTTACTATTGTTTTTCTTTGTTTCCTGGGGCTGGGGGGTGGGCTGTCGTGGGGGAACTGCCCTTTAAATTCTAAGTGACGCTGCAGAAAAACAACGGTGATGGGTTGTGTTGTGCTCCGTGCTGAGTGCTGTCTCGCCATCTCTCCCCTTGTCCTCCAGTGTGCTCCGAAGCTGTGTCTGATCTGGATCTGCCCGTCACTTTGGCTAGTGATGGGGCTAGTTAATTTGCTTAGTACATTTCCTTTTCCTTCTTTCCTTTCTCTGGAGGCATCATGTGCTGGTGCTGTGTCTTTATGAATGTTTTAACCATTTTCATGGTGGAAGAATTTTATATTTATGCAGTTGTACAATTTTATTTTTTTCTGCAAGAAAAAGTGTAATGTATGAAATAAACCAAAGTCACTTGTTTGAAAATAAAATCTTTATTTTGAACTTTATAAAAAGCAATGCAGTACCCCATAGACTGGTGTTAAATGTTGTCTACAGTGCAAATCCATGTTCTAGCATATGTAATGATTGCCAGGAGTACAGTGCTCTTGTTGGTCTTGTGTCAGTCAGGTTAACACAATGGACAATAAAAGAATGAACACATTCTTCACGTGTGTGACTCACTTGTCTGAGCGTCTCCGTCTGTGTTGTCTTTACTCTGTACGGCTAATTATCCAAGATCTTGAAGAAATACTGGACCTGAAAGGCAAGCACAGGCTGTCATTAGCAACATGCAGGTCTGGGCTCTCCCTCCTGCCACCTGCTGAAAGGGTGGAGGGCCTACGGGACCTGGGGACATGGATACACACCTCTGCCCCAAGACATGACGAGTTATTAACAAGAGGCAGAAAGGGAGGCTGAGGGTTAGTTTTTAGAAGTGTTTTACACTGCTGTTCCACTCCGTGAACACAGGAAATCCTGACTCCTGTGACAGTAAAAGTGTTCGCTGAGTGTGTGTATGTGTAAATGTTTCTATCAGTTGACTTAAAAAAAAATAATGTTAGGTTTGAGACTCAGTAAATTAAAAAGTGTGTATCTTGGCCATATTTAATAATTAGTCTTAGTAGAAAAGACAAAAAATTTTACACTTTCTGAACATTTTTCTGGTATGATCGAGTTGAAGATTTTGTATTGTCAACATGGGGGCACGCACATTAAAATGATGGTGACATGGGCCTGGAAACCTTGCAGAAGGCCCGTGTAACCACAGCTCAGCCATTGTTCCTACCCTCAGGCTAAGGCCCACGGCAGCTGGCTCTGGAAGACTAGAGCTGAGTCACAAACACTAGCAGTCGGGTTCGTGCCCATACTCAAAACCCTCACTTTTCTCTCGTGTGGCACCCCACACCTGTGATCCCACAACTCAAGAGTCACAGCGGAAGGCCTTGTCTCACCACGCGCAGCCGCAAATTATGAGATGACAGATGAATAGCAGAGGAACAGTTCCTTCACGTGGCAGGAAGTTAACAAAAGACAGCTTTGTTGACCAGCCCAGTTCCTCAACTTTACAGGTTTAGGGATTCTCTTTAATTACTGGGGAACTGGCAAAATTCATAAATGGTGTCTTCAATATGAAAGTGGGTTTCTCAGAAACTGAGCCATACATTTATGAGAAGAGAGGTGTCACTCCAGCGAAGAAGATGGTTTATTTTATGGAAACAGCTCCTTTTGAGCTGAGGTCTCACTATGTAGCCTTGCCTGTACTAGAGCTCTATAGGTAGGTGCTGGGATTGGGTGTGTGCCCCCATGCCTTGATACAGCTTGTCTTCTTTAGGCTGTGAATGAATTATGCTCATGATGTTTGAATAAGAAGGGGATCTCATGAAAGAATTTTAAACTAAAGGACAATTTACAACTGTTTTGAAGCTATTCAAAGGTCACAGTCTTGTTGAGACAAACCTACTGGTTTCACAGACCCCAGGGACCCCAGTGTCCCTGAACTACTGTACAACCACACAAGTAATTTACCTATTACTTCCTTCAAGATTCTCTCCAAATCTTGTTTCCCATAACCTCTCCAGTGCACTCCCCACCCATGATGCTCTGGACTGTACCAGCTAGGGCCTTTCCAATTCACTTAACATATACTCATTGCCCGCTGCATACCTATTTCGTCAAGTGTCCCTTCAGCTAGAACTAGGTCAAGCCTCCAAAGCGTAAGCCACTCGCAGTGACACATTAGTGTTAAGTGCTTGCACACTCAAGGCGATTTGCCTTCTGTACACTCATTGTAGATTTTTTTTCATGCTCACATTCACGTATTCTAACCACTTGGGTGTGTGCAGAGCCAGCCAGCCACCTACCTCCTATACATAGAATGATGGTTATCCTGTTTGTCTAGATCCAGCCAGTCAAACACAGAGAGAAGGGGACGAGGTTTTCAAAGGCTGTGTTAATCAAAGATAGGCTGGCATTGAAATAATAAGGAGAAGGGTCTTTCCATCCATCCTAGTCCTTGATGTGTTAGCATGTCCTAATCCCAGGTTAAGAACAGATGGAGGCAGGCCATGGGCTTGGCCTTAGTGAGCTGTGTTATGTAATTAGAATTTAATGATCTTTATTTTCATTGTATTGATTATCTTCAGCTAAGAACAAAGAAGAGTAGTATCCCATCTGTGGTCTTAAAACACTCATGGAAACATAATTAAAGGAAAATGCTACACAAATCTCAAGTAGCAGTAAACTATGGCAAAAATCTTGAAAGTGAAAATGGCATCTGAAAGTAGGACAGAAGCCAGTGTTTCACTTGTGTACCTGTTTGGGAAAAACTGAATTTCAACTCCATCAGTTCTAGAACAAAAGCATGCTCTGTCTGCACCAGCCGTACTTATTACTAAACGATTGCCCAACTTTAAATTAAAAATGTTATCAGTGATCACAGACAAAAGCCTAGTTATTAGAATCTTTTTAACCTAGCAGTCGCTCAAACTGGCTTTTAAAGGACCAGTAACACTTTCCATTATGCATGTGTGTATATAATGTCCATGGTAGAGAATCAAATGGGGTTACCTTGAAACTCCAGGACTGAAGACCCTCTACATACAGAAAAAGATACCCAAGTTCATGAGTGCTTTCAAGCAAGTAAGAGATCTGGGTTTCAAATTCAACAGAGGAAACCTGCCTCTCTCTTCTGTAAGAAGGGCTAGCATTAACCACACATGGTACTTTTATTCCTGGGTTCCACACTGGGAAACCAGATGAAGAAATAACCAACTGGTGGCTCCTGTTAGCATCACATCCTACTCAATGAGAGACAAACAGAGCTGAAGCACAAGTCCAGTGTCTTGGTTCACTTTTTTGGAGTCCATTCTGTGGGGCTGACTGCAGTCATTTTACTGAGTTGCCGGTGATTTCTGTATTCTAAGGGGGTATCTTGTAATTCAACTATCACATTTACAGTTTGCTCCACCACAGAGCCTAATATAAACATGGGTATATAAAATCGAGTCCTACAGGCAGCCTGCTGTTTCCAAGGGTTGGCTCCATGGAGGAGGCGGCATGGGCACAGCTCCTGATGAGTTTTATTAGGTTTGTCTTTTGGGTTAAGTGTTTGGGATTGATGTCATTCCCGTGACTGGAGCACATTACCCATCAATACCCTTTGGTGTCTGTAACTAGTTTAGGCATCTGTAGTCATTAAATTCCTAGGCAGGGGATGGGGGGTACAGACTAGCCCTGAAGAAAGAGGACACAGGAGCTAGTTTTGAAAAGGAGTGGGGACCTTAAGGGACCAGAGTTGGGTCAGGCCTGGGGATTTCTCCCAAGAAGCCTCTGGTTCTGGGATGAGACATTTGCGGGGGCGGGGATGAACCAGAGAAAATGACAAACATAAAGTCCACAACTACCAACCCCTTTGCCTAGAGCTGGCCTTGTCTTTCCTTTGCACATTTCTTTGGGGTCTCCTACTATACGAGCACTGACTGCTTGAAGAAGGGAGTCTCAAGACACATAGGGTCCCCACTTTCATGAAGTGTTTGCCTTGCAGTTATAAGTCATTATTGGTTTATTTCTATGCACACACACTTTCTTGCCTCTTCCAATCACTCACTTGACTAACATACTGTGCACAGGACATCCACAACAATTTAAAAATGGAAAACTTGATCCTCAGAAAGTTCATAACCTGGAAGGAGGAAAACCCATGTGATAGAATGAAATCATAACCGGGCATGGACAGAAAGGGGTGCTCATCCGTGGGAACAAAGCACTTCATGAAGGGGGTTAGCGGTTTGTTTGGTTTGGTGAGAAGGTTAACATTTAACCTCATTTTTAAAGACAAATTACACTGAGACCGAAGCTGAACTGGATAAACAATCACTACGCCAGTGGACGGTGACACAGAGCTACTTAGAAGAGAAGTCTGAAGGCCGGGTTGTCTCTCTCAATGTTAGGCTTAAACAACCTACAGCTTCACTACCTCTGACACACCACGGTCCAGTCATTTCCTCAACCTAATGGCTGCCGTGGAGCAGTCTCTGCATTTATTGATGGTTATAACCAGAATCATAAAAAAATGCTGTGCTTGTTAACAGCAGAGTTTAAATACAGGCAAATGTTCTGTAATTGGTTCAAACATGGGTTCAATAAGAGCTCCCTGTGGGTCTGTGGCGTTCGCCCAAGTGCAGTGACTGGTGGAGACGCTCTGAGGAATTCTGCTACTGACTGCCGCTCACTACACCTGAGGAAACTCGCAGCACAGGGACTTGGCATTCGGTAAACCTCTGATGGTTTCCCAACCCTGCTTTGCACAATGGCATCCCTTTGCAGACACCTGGGCTTTTCCACTGAAAATGAATGTAGGAGTCCATTTTCAAATACTTCTTAATTTTGGGTTGAGCGGCAGGAAGACGTGCAGTCATTTTACCTCTCTTTTTAAAAAGGATCTTTATTCAATAGTTGTGGAATTTATCCCACTGTTGTGGAACTCTGGCACCAGGATAGAGTGTGTCCTTGTGCACAGATGGATTTTCAGAGAAGATCTAGTCTGTCTGAAGTTGCTCCCAATAATATGATACTGGGTTTTCAACGCATTCATATTTTCAGCAGGGAACCAACTTTGACTTCTTGGGGCCCCTCCAGCCAGGGCTCCATGGGCTGTCACACAGGGTCACATGACTTAATGCTCTGTTACTGACTAGAACTTCTTAATGGATTGTGAACACAGGGCCACATGTTCACTCTGCTCGAGTTTTGTACCACACCAAGGGCATGCATGGGTGTATTACTGCTTCAGCACTGGCTGCCCTAGGGGCTAAGTGCACACAATGTGATTGAAAATAAGCAACAAGCAGGGCATGGTGGTGCACACCTTTAATTCTGGCACTCTGGAAGCTGAGGCCGGCAGATCTCTGTGAGTTTCAAGTTAGTCTGGTCTATTCAGAGTTTTAAGATAGCCAGAGTACACAGTGAGACTCTGTTTCCAAACAAAAATAAATGGATAAAAAAATAAAACTAAGAAATGAAATAATAAGGCTGGGTGGTAGCACACACTTTTAATCCCAGCACTCGGGAAGCAGAGGCAGTTAGATCTCTGAATTTTATGCCAGTCTGGTCTACAAGGCAAGTTCAGGACAGCCAGGGCTGCACAAAGAAACTCCATGTCAAAACAAAACAAAACAAAACAAAACAGAAAGCAAAATAAAATAAGCAATGGGAGTCTAGTAGATCTGTGAAGCCGATGGACCGTGGAGTAGCAGGGTAGAAGCTGGCAGACACTTTGGGGTGGATTTCTGGGCCTGAGCTGGCGTCGTGCACACAGCCTTAGCAGGGGTGAGCTGGCAGCCACTCCAGCCGACTGGCATGGGGGGCCTTGGGCCCTTCCTGTGCTGGACTCTCTTCCCTTTTTTCTTCCCTCAGTCATGGCTTCTGATACCCTAAGAATACTCAGAAGTGGACAGTTGTGAGGAAGGGGTGACAGTTGCAGGAGGCCTAGAGCTCTCCAGAAGGACAAGTTGAGGGAACATTCAAACCTGATCAAAGAGATCAAAAAACCAGCCCTACCTACTACTGCAGCCAAAGAGCTCTCTCCAGGGAGAGATTACATCCTTCATGTGCCGACCTTGCCTCTCTCTAGGTTCAGAAACTATGGTTGATATGTCTTAAGACATGTGAAAATGTCTATCCATATCTCTAATCCTGCAAAGCCTAGGTCCTCAGAGCTCTCTTTGAATTCTCTGCTACCCGCTGGGGAGACCTCACACATGCAGGTGCTGACTCCCCACTTCGTGGGAAGCACAGACACTCTCTCTTTTTTGATATCTGAGACACAGGTCTTTACAAAGCTCATTCTAAAGTCCTGTGCACACCTCTTTAAGTAGCCTCTTCCACTGTCAAGGTAGTTTTGTCACTTTCCAGTTCTTCAAAAATTAAAACCTAAGTGTGATTGATAATGTCACCTCTGTTCCCTTCTCCCAACTCCCAGTGGTCCTCCAAGACTTGACCATATTTTGGTGTGAGTCACCAATAACCTTTCAACATTTATCTTAAAATTACTTATTTCAAATTTACTTTAAAAAAGATTCTTGCTGCACCTTAACAGGTGACTTACATTTAACAAGCCGGTGTCAATCTGTCTTAGTTACGGTTTTCACTGCTGTGATAAAACACCATGACCCAAAGCCACTTTGGATTTCAGCTCCTATGTCCTGTTTACAGTCCTTCATGAAGGGAAGTCAGGGCTGGGAGCTGAGGCAGGAGCTGACTCAGGCAATCGAGGGGTCCCACTTACTTGCTTGCTTCTCGTGGTTTGCTCGGCCTGCCTTCTTACAGAACTCAGGATTATTAGCCCATGGATGGCACTGTACACAGTGAGCTGCCCTACTCTCCACCTCTATCCATCACTAATTGATAAAATGAACCACAGGCTTGACCAGAAGCCACTCTGATGGAGGCCTTTTCTCAGCTGAAGTTCCTTCTTCCCAAATGGCTGTAGTCTGTCAAGTTGACATGAAACCAGCCAACAGAAAGTATCCCACTGCGGTGTGAGGAACCAGCACCCAGTCCTGCTGTTTGCTTTCTGCAGCCTACTAAAACCAGCTTGTGCTCTCTTCCTGTCAAGTTTCCTTTAATGACACACAAAAGCAGACCATGGTCTCTGCACCTGAGATGTCCTTTCATAGACCCCAAACTCTTTCAGGGTAAATACACCTCATCCATTCTGATCACGTAGTTGTCTACAGTAGGCCACGAATGTTTGGTTGTTAAGCATCCACAGAATGCATTCTCTAATCTTTCCCACACTTTTATAATTTGCTCTTTCCATAGGTTGGCCACACATGAAAAGGAAGCTTAACATACAATCTCCTTCTCTGGCTTCTGACAGAACAACAGACTCATAGGAAAGGAAGAAAAGGGGAAAGGACTTGGCCTCTAAGGCCACAGCTGGGTTGCAATGAACAGTACAGCCAGTGAGGAGTCAGGGAGCACTCCAGGAGAGGAGGACAGTACAGGCAGTAAAGAATCAGGGAGCACTCCAGGAGAGGAGGAAGTGACTGGCTCTATTCCTGTTCTTGGGATGTACGGATTGAACCTGGGTTTTCACACACATCAGGCAAGTGCTCCATCACTGAACTCTACCCCAAGAAAGGATGTTTAGGTTGTGCAGACTAGCTCAGAACTTGTCATCTTCCTGCCTTACCTTCCAGAGGCCTGCGCCACCAAACCTGGCCAAAAATTTCTACCATGAATTAATCTTGACTTCTTAGCAAACAAGAATATTAGTGACCCACAAATAACTCCAAAGTTCTTTGATTTCCAGGACTGGCACAGCGTGTGAATTGCTCAAGTCTGGCAGTTGAGGATTTAACTCAGCAGAGCAGAAAGCTTTATTGTGTAAGCTCTGCTACAGATTCACCATAAAGCTGGATAATTTACTTCACCCAGAGTTCAGTATTCTTCTCTTAAATTATTTATTACAGAAAAATCATTCCAAAAGCTAAGACAGAGCCAAGTGCATTAAAATACAGCTGGCTACTTTCTAGATGGATGCAGATGGAGTTCAGGAGTGTTCTGGAGGGAGAAATCTCTACACTGAGCCTTTGGGAACTTTATACCAGAGACAAGATGATAGTGTTTCCAGCTCACAGCAGCAATAGCAGCAAGACTGGTGGTCTTCATGTTTGTAAAAATAATTTTGAATTAGATGTTCGGGGCAGGCAGACAAGCCCATGGCCTCTACTATAAGTGAGCGGACCCAGAACCGGTAAAGACAAGCCTCTCTGGGCATGTCCGTGAGGGATTATCAAGACTGAGTTAACTGAGGTGGAGAAAGCACTCCCTCCATCTGAGAGCCATTACTCCCCTGCTCAGTCCTGGTCCTGACTGCTGAGAGACAGTGATCTCATCTGCTACCTGACTAGAGATGCAATATGACCCTGCTTCCAGCTTCCGCCACCATGGCTTCCCTACCTCGAGGGACAGTGCCCTTGAACTGGGAGCCAAAATAAACCGTCGTTCTTTACATGATGACATAAGTGATCTTGTCAAGCATTATGGCCAAACATGAGAAAAGTAGCTAATCCAGTCATTCTGAAGAGAGCTAAGTAGTGCTCGCCTCAGTGGTATTTTCCTTTTCAGGTAGCCTGCCTCAGAAGTGCGATGGCAGTAGGACACCTGGTGACTGAGGGGAACACACTGAAGGAGCTTACGTCTCCTCAGGGGCTGTGTCAGACAGCATCTTTGCCCACACCTGCCCTTCCCTGTCCCCTTCATTATGACCATTAATGCAATGACATACACACTGAATGGTCTCATGCAACTAGTCTTTGATTCCGTCATAATGTAACAGTAAATTTAAAGAAAAAATTGAGATATGGGTACTCTGGTTAGTCCAAGTTAACAGTTGATTGAATCATCCAAACTGAACAAAAACCAGAATCACAGAAATTAAGAAATGAAGGAAACCTGATTTTTTTGTACAGTCCTGTCATTTAGATAAACTCTCCTTTCTGTACTCTTTCTGTCCCCTAAAATTGAGTAACAGAAAGCACTGAAGTTTAACATTTTTACTCCACTGAGATCAATACTAGGATTAAGGAAAATGAGAGGAAAAGGAAAAGTACGATTATAAAAACTTGTTATCAACTTCGAGTTTATGCCACAATTTCTTCCCTTCATTACAGCCTCTCTCTCTCTCTCTCTCTCTCTCTCTCTCTCTCTCTCTCTCTCTCTCTCGTACACTACTGTGTTTAGTTCTATGTTAAACACCAAGAATGCAACTAATCGCACAATATCGAGGAACGGATCCTCACAGCAGTTACACTACAGTAAGAAAACAGAACCTAACAGTAACAACAATTGCTGGAACTATCTAGTACATGCTATTAGTGCTCTCACAAACATGTCGAAAGCTTGTTTTTAGCATATATGGAAAATATAATAAAAGGAATTAAGGGAGACTCTGGAGAAGGTAGAAATTCCCACACCTTTGCAAGAGAAGGAGCAACACCAAAGCAAAGGAGCACTGGAGAGCGCACCTGGGCCAGCAGGAGCCTAGAAGGAGAGTGAGTTTGTGTGGTCAAGAGGGGCAAGCAGTAAAGTAAGACTGTAATGCAGAAAACACACGGGACAGGAATGAGCCTGGGGTCAGTGGCAGTGACTGACCACGCAGGAGTTCTGACTTCATCATCACTAAATAGTTTAAGTGGTTTAGGGATGAGTGCTCTGGCTGTGGTGGGGCAGCAGGGACTGATCAAGCTGCCTAATCAGGCTGGCACTGAGTCCCGTTTCCTCGATCAGTGATTGCCCCATTGTCAACAAAATATCAGCAGACTAATAAGCCAAGGGTGCTGTAAGCTTCTAATTATCTTCTGCCACCTTCCCAGGTCTCACAGGCAATCACACTATCTGCTGTCCATGCCGCTACTCCTGGGCACTGCTCCCACCCCTACCCTACTCTACCCTACCCTACCCTCTCACCAGGTCCACCTTCAGCCTGCAGCTAGCTAATGGAAAACAAACAAAACCACAAAACTTCTCCTATATGGAGCCAAGAAACACTGTAGTTCACAGTCTCTAGTCCTTTCAGCTCTGACAGTGTGGCCAGAAAACAGCTGCAGACTTAGCCACACGAACTGCCATGTTAGAGAGCTTGCACGTACACAACCAGGAGGTGGGCCACACGTGGCTAACGGCCTGGAGCTTGCCAACCCCTTATCTAAATCAGGTTAGTTGAATTAGCACAGATTCTAGCTTTGAGGACACACAAACTTCTCAGTCACTGAATAGGAAAATCAGTCATTATACACAGGAGATACTATGTCCCAATGCTTACTTACTCTTATCTTTACTAACAAAACTCTAAAGTTATTAGTAAATAATAACCCCCAGGAGCTAATTTTAGGGTAACAGTTATTGATGGTTTTTAGTGAAGTCAAATGTATATTTTTATCAAGTGTATATCCGGTACTTAATAAATACTAAGGATAATGATAGTTGAACCAAAAGGGGTGAATAATGCCATAAGTTTCTTACTTCTAAAAAGTTTCCCATCATTTTAAAATTATCTCTGCTTACTGTGTGGATATATTTGTGTCGTACACTCCTGTGGGGGTCAGGGAACTGTTTGTTAGAGTCAGGTGAGTCACCATGTGAGTCTGAGGGCCACTGAACTCAGTCGTCAGGCTCGGTGGCAAGGCCTTTACGGAATCTGAGACATCGTTCTGCCCCTTCCTGACTTCGCTCATTTTATCTCATTTATTTAGGTGTCATTAGAAGAGGACTGTCTGAGTAGAAAAGGATCCCAAACCCACTTTGACGTCAACTACTGCACAGTCACATCAATTACAGCTTAGGGCGCACAGGACAGGGAATATGGCACTAGTGGACCTAATTCTTTACTCTGCTCCTTATTTGACAGTCGAGCCTTAAACACTGATCTGAGGGTACAGCCTTACTCTAACCCATAGACTTCATCTACAGCATTTGTACAAGTTCTTTTCAATGACGTCATTGAACTACTGTCATCCTAAAGATCTCCTTGGTCTTTACAAAGTGATTTGAGCTCATTTGCTCATTTAATTCTATAACGATAAATCACTCAGTGTGTAGTGTGTAGCTAATGGCATCTTCTCCTCCCTCTGCATTCTTTTTTTAAATCAAGCTGTGTGTGACAGCTACTGTCTAAGAAGGAGCCTTATGAGTTCTATCCTTCTCATGGCCTGGAGAGTGCCTTCCTACTGAATTTGGGTTATCTCTGGAATTCTCTTGAGCAGGATAGTGTAATGGAAGGGCTACCATACCCATGTTTGGCTTAAGCTGTAAGGAGAACCAGCAGCTTCTGCTCTTGGCAGTCCTAGAAACTGCTATGTAAGCATTGTGGCTTCTTGCTTGAGAGATGCTGACATAGAGAAGCTCTGAGCTTACACAGAGAGAACAGAATCTTGGCTGTCTCCTCTAAGCTACCCTTCTCTTCTGCCTCTGCCCAAACCCATGTGAAGGACCCATCTTGAACATTCTATCCCAGCGGACCACCTTGGTGACTGCAGCCCCAGTAAGCATCACATAGGCAAAAAGTCACAGACTGGAACACTGCCCATTCACATTGTGCAAAAACTACCTTAAGGATTTAATTATGTGCATGTATGTAATATGTGTTGCAAAGTAATTCTCAAATAAGTACTGAAAAACATTTCATTTTATTTTTCATGTAAGTTAGAATGTATCCTTCCCAGTTATACATTAAACACAAAAGTTATATATGTTAATGGGTGTCATGTACTGTTTCTACACATGTACACATTGTATAATGTTTAAATCAGGTTTAATATATTTATCCCCTCAAAGGTATATCCTTTCTTTATGATAAAAACATTCAGAATTCTTTCTTCTGTCACTTGTTGCTGTATTTTGTTAGGGCCAGGGACTGAGTTGCTCTGGTTGGCTGGGACCCATTATGTAGACCAGCCTTGCTGTAACTCACAGAGACCCGCCTGCCACTGACTCCCAGCTGCTGGGACTAAAGGCTAGGGGGCTCTACACCTCACCATTCTCCTGGCAGTGTAAAATGTACTCTTCATTAGTGTTACCTCCAGCCATTGACCGTGTGGCAGCAGAGCAGAGCCTCCTGCCTAACCACAGCTCAGCACCAAACTTGTCCCATCACTTCATGGACCTCTTCTCCCCAGCCTCTCATAATACCCTTTGAATATTCTCAGTCCTGTGAGATCAACTTGTTCAGACTTCATATAGTACTGGTCTTTTTGTGCTTGACTTATTCTAGGTCACGTAATGATCTACAGTTCCATCCATGTTACAAATGGTAGCAGTTCATTTGTTTAAAGACCGGCTAGTCCATACTGAGGTACCAAAGCAGTCCAGTCAGAATGGCCATTATTAAAAGACCAAGGATAACAAGTGTGAAAGTTGTGGAGAAAGGGAGGGTGGAAACAGCACTGTGGGGAGGGTATAAATTACTATAGCCATGACGGGAAACTGTGTGGGGGTTCCTTAGCAAACTAAAAACAGAAGCATCACACGATACAGAGTTTGCTAGGGGGAATATAGCCAGAGGAAATGAAACCACTGCTCTAAGGAGACGTCTACATGCTCGTGCTCTCTACCGCCCTATTCACAATTGCCAAGAAAAGGATACAACTCAATTGTCCACCCCTTAATGAACAAGTGAGGAAAACGTAGCACACACTCACAGTAGGTCTCATTCACCTCCCTTCGGAGGCTTTGGAGGGAGAACTTGGATGAACTGGGCTCAGGGCATTGCCTTGACCATAGGTTCTTTCTGTCCTACAGCTCCCCTGGTGCTCAACTGAACCCTGTTTCTGGCCCAGATCATCGTGATTTCTATTGTGAGGTACTGTCATGGCTGAATTACATTCCCTTCTTTCCCTCTCAAAGTTCATTTGCTGAAAGGCCCCCTTCTCCCAGCACTTCACAGTGTGGTGGTGTTTGGAGACTGGGTCTTTATAGAAGCGATTAAGATTCCTCCATTAAGGTGGGCCTTACTCAAATGGGATGGGTCTGGTTATGAGGAGGCTGAGACTAGCCTGGTTCACAGGAAGACTAGGGCCCTCTGCTAGCCAAAGAGAGGATCTTAGGAAGGCAGCTTCTAAGAAACGGTGCGGGTATAACCGGGCACTCACACATAAGCATGGCACCAGGCTTCTAGCTCTCAGCCTGTATTAAAATCCGCTTCATAGCTCAAAGAGCTTAAGCTTTTAAAGTGACAGGGGGAAGGAGGGACAAAGATGTTGTCAAGAAATCAATGCAGTGGGCGAATACTTTCTGAACAAACCCCAGTTGCTCAGGAAAAAGCACCAGGATTGACAAATGGAGCAAGAAAGCATCTGCAAGCACAGGAGGCACAGGGGAAGAAGCCTGCAGAGTGAGTCAGTGTGCCAGCCGCACATCCCACAGAGGATCCATACCAAGAATACATAAAGAACCAAGAAAACTAAACTCTAAGGCTATGATCACCTCAATCAATAAATACTCAACACCACTAACCACTAGAGACGTGGAACTGAAACCTGCACTGAAATTCCATCGCACCCTAGTAAGAGCGGTATCCATCAAGAAAACAGAAGACAAGACGCTGGGGAAGATGCAGACCAACGGGAGTCCTTACACACTGGCCAGGAGGGATGGGAAGTAGTGCAGCCACTATGGGAATCAGGAAGAAGGCTCCTCCAATCCAGAGCTCTTAAGGAAACACAGCCGAGATCGTTGCACATCCACGTTTACTGTAGCTCCATCCACAACAGCTAAATCCCAGAACCAGCCTAGGAGTCTGTAACAGAGGGATGGGTAAAGAAACTGCTTTTATATCTGCAGTGGAATCTCTTCATTGGTGAGAAGGAAATTATGTTGTTTGTAGAAAATTGGAAGCAATTAGGCAT
Source organism: Rattus norvegicus (assembly GCF_021556685.1). Lineage (NCBI taxonomy): Eukaryota > Metazoa > Chordata > Mammalia > Rodentia > Muridae > Rattus > Rattus norvegicus. Next base: position 79,383,914 of record NC_141546.1, on the reverse strand, counting down.
AATCACGTTAAGTGAGTCAGGCCGGTCTCAGAGAGACAAATGTTGTATGCTTCCTTTCATTTGCGTGCCCTGGACTTACAGGTACATAAAATCACGTATGTACAGATGGCATGAACATAGAAGCAGAATTACCTGGGGCGGGGATGGGGGGTTGGGCGCTAACAGGAACATGGAGAAGAAAGAAAGGGAGGCAGTGGAGAGAATATGTTTAGAGCACGGTATGTATTTTCATGAATATATGTAACCTTGTACAATAAAACTTTTAAAATGAACAATTCAAGTAGACAAAAAGAAGTTGGTGAATTGTGAGCAGCAAAGACAAAAAGGAAAATACTGCACTCATCAGCTGAAGAGGTGCCAAAGAGAAAACTCCAGGAAGGACGCAGGACTCGGCACTTAGGGAGCCAGGCTTACCACAGGTCGGTTGGGAATGTCTTGATAGGTAAGATATTCATCTCTGGACATAAAATCAGAAGAAAGTAATACTTCTAGTGATCTCGCAATACTTGTAGGACCAGACCCTGGGACACTGAAACTCAAGATTTTAAGTTCTTAGCCAGACTGAACCACATACTGAGACTCTTGCCCCGAAGGGGAGAAAATAAAAAAATAAAAACAACACTTCTACACCAGTGCAAAAAGACAGCAGACTGTATCATCAGGACCCTTAATCTTTTGAAAAGTTTTAAACATCTTTGCATTCAAAATGAAAAGTAAAACACCCCATTCTTTGGGGTGTAGCCCTTCGCTCTTTCAGATGGCAACTGTGATGCCAACACTGAAGATTTGGTTCTTTTAATCTGTGTAAGGTACAGCTATCTTAATGTGAAGTCCAGTTACTGTGCAGAATGGGCCACGGATAACACCGCCTGGTGTATGTAAAGTCACCTTGTTGAATCATTCTCCGTGGTACAACAGAAAACTTTCCAGCCTTCTACTGTAAGAGTGTCAAATTTTGATCAATGGCTTGTTTGTACAATGAGTCAAAATGATAAAAATACTCCGAGGAAATAAATTGGTTTTGGTAAAAAAATTGTTTATGTTGTAATAATTTTTAAAAGTTACAGTTACCTCTTTGCACCTTCCCAAGATGCCTCCTATGTCTGTGACATGTGGGAGCTCAGCAGAGACCAACCTACTGGATACTCCAAGTCGTAAAGTCAGCCAAAGGCATTTCAATGTAGCCGACGGTCATATTAAAAGTAGACTTTGTTCTCATGGCCAAATAATCTCTGTGATAAGATTAGACCTTCCTGAATCTTTGATCCACACAGAGTTCTGAACTAACCTTTTGGTGAACAAGGAACATTTATTGAAACTGCAGGGCTGGAGACTGCTCACTGCACAACTATGCAGACCCGAGCTCACACCCCTGCAACCAGGTAACAAGCTGGGTCGGTTTCAAGAACCCAGTGCTGGGGACTGTTGGCTCCCAGCTTAGTGGAAGAAACTCTGAGGTCTGGGTTCAGAGAGAGAGAGAGATCGTGGCCTAAAAGTAAGGCAGAGAAGAGAGAGAAGGATATTACACACCCTCCTTTGGCTTCAGTGCATGCACAAGCATGCACGATGGTACACTTATGCACATATACTAAACACAGACTCACATACACATGCAGATACACACAGACACGGAGGGGAGAGCTGTACTATAAATCTTAAAGTATGAAGGGATGGAGGAACAGACTGTTTATTTTATTTTGCTTTGCTTTTGTCAGGCTGATGACTGAACCAGCACACCACACGCTCGACTCACCCTTACCACTGCACTCCCCCAGAGAAATGCATTCTTCAACAAACAGAACCAAGCCATAAAAGCCTTAGCATTATAATGTAAACTCTTTTACTAATGTATATTAGTAAAAATATATACATAAGTAAATATATATGTATAGTAACTATATACAAGTATATATATTTACATGAAGTTAAAAAAAAAACCCTCACACCATGTGTAGTTTAAAGACTAGAGAGCTGCTGTTAAATATCTATTTGAAGTCAGGGAGTTGCTGCAATCTCACAGCTCTGGCAACAAAACTACTCATCCATGTTCTGTTACAATTCAAAATAACGTACTGTTCCCTTCCTTTGAGGTTTATTTAATTAGTGGAAAGAAACTTTTGGGTCCTTTAGTGATGCTGTAGAATTCTACTGTGCTTCTAATTTGGGAATAAATACTCAAAAATAATCAAATGAGATAACTTTTACCAACTAGCATATGATATCCTCTGTGACTTTTGTCTAGACTTTATAATTAAAGTGTGCAGAGCAGAAGTCTTTTTAAACTGGGTATTTGGGTCTAATCTCTGAGTTCCTGAGGGGAAAATGCTCACTAGTCCAGCACTGCAGCTTCTGCATTTCTAAAGTACTAACTGCTTGAACGGGAAGAATGTTTACTCATCCCCTTGGCATGCAATTAGTCATAGATCTGTACCAGCGAAATGCCTATCACTCGAGCTGCTATCATTCCCAAAGGACTAGTGAAAATCTTCATGCTGAACCATGGAGAGAAAGAAATTCTTTTCTTTATTTCCTTAAAATCTTGTATCCTTGTTTAGATGACTCTTGAATGTCAGAGGTTCAATTTTTTAAATATTGGGTCTAACTAGAAACATTGAACTGAACTAAGATTGGTGTTAATCGTCAGTATGACTCTGTGGTCCAGTCATTACACAGTGCAGGAAACTCTACAATCTGTTTCTTGGTTCCATTACAATGAATCAAATACTCCAATGTTCGAGTTCCAAGGATTCCAAGAGTTTATTACTCAGATGTGTGCTAATTCCTATCAGTAACCATATTACCTCCATTTAGCCCCTCGGAACTTGAATTCAAATGCTCTAAGCGATGGGTGTAGTCATGTACACCTTTACTCTTAGCACTCAGAGGCAGAGGTAGGTGGATCTCTAAAGGTTTGAGGCAGCCTGGTCTACAGAGTAAGTTCCAGACCAGCCAGGGCTACACAATAAGATCTTGTTACAAATAATAACAACAGAAAATGTACAAAGAAAAAAAGTACATTGTTTTCTGGCTTTTCAGTATCATTAAGTAAATATCTAAGAACATTTATTGGAAAAATAAATGAATAAAAAGTTTCAATTTTTGGCTCTGAATATTTATTTTTTATATTGACTGAATATAAGGCTCCCTTTTTATTTGACTGATTAGCATGCATAAATTACAGAATAAAACGTGATTTGAGAAAAAAGCATGCTACCAAGCAAAGGGAGGAGAAAGCTCCCTAACATTAATTACTCTTTGACCTTAAAAAGACAACTGGAATGCCTATGGCTGTTCTAAGTGCATCTGATCAACTGACAGCGTTGTGCAAACTCTTGCAAGTTATTTTAAATTGACTTTCCTTGAGCAAAAACAAAGTTCCATCTAAGGATGTCTAGGGTCACGTGACACATGGAAGACCAGCAGGAGAAAGCAGGGGGCTCTGCTTTTGCCCTACTTCCTGGTACTTCTATTATTCACCTTTAAACGAGTATAGGCAAAGAAGCCCAGACTGCTGTCAGGAAGGCTCCTGAAAGGCAGAGGCTTATCAGATGGAGGAGAAATGAGCAGAGAAAAGGAAATGAATAAGAGACGAAAAAAGACAAAACGGTGATGAAGCCAAGATCCTGCCGCTGCTACCTCAGCAGAGGGAAAACAGTGTCAAAACCACTGTGACATCTGCAGGACATGTTTCTCCTCTCCAAGATGATGTCTGTCAGGCATGTTCTGTCACAAAGTGGGGAGTGGAAGCTGGTGCTGTCATTTTAAGTCACTGGTTGTATTAACTGAATAAAACAGTGCATGGCCAGGGCAAGGGGTTGCCACAAGATATGAAAGCGAGAGTTGGATGTCTGGGGCCAACACGAGGAAGAAGAGAATCAACTCCTTCAAATGTTCTTTGATCTCCATATACATGTTGGGTACGTGTATGCATGTGCCTGTTCGCGCGCGCGCGCGTGTGTGTGTGTGTGTGTGTGTGTGTGTGTGTGTGTGTTCGTGTGTGTGTGTGTGCACATATGCACATATACATATAATAAAAATTTAAAATTCATAGACCCTTGTTTCATTCCATATTATCATGTTGATGGGGGGTTGTAAATAACGGAGTTCCCAACAAAGTGATAACTTGGATTTAATTACATTCTATAAGATTCCCCTAGAAAAAGAATCAAGTCAACTTCTTTTGGTTAATAAGCAAATTATACATAGACATTAAGTGCTATCTGTACTTAAGATAATAAGTCAACCACAGAACTTTTCCCATCAACTTTTATTTATTATTTATTTATTAGACATTTGCTATGCTGCACCTGTGTGACAGATGCCCAAGTTACACCGCTGAGTGACAGTGCACTCTTATTGGGTAGCTAGGAAGTTATACACAAAATTCCTCAGACTTCCTTCCTCACAGCGCACTAACTAGACTCCTCTGAAGGCCTAGGCCACTGACAGGTAGGTCAGAGAGATACTTAACATCTACAGTGGAATCTGACAGTGCTGACAGTTGTGTTACCAGACTGTGGCTATGAGAGGCAGTTGTGGCTGGGGCAGTAGCAGAACAATTGCCCACCTCTGGATCAAGAAGACAGCAACGTGAGAAATCCAAGTCCTGTTAACTTCCCTATCCTTGCACTGATGTCCCTAGTTTTGAGTCACTGTCTTCTTGAAATACCTAGAGTTCGTTCTGACTTTTGCATTGAACTCCACTGCCCTTTATGACCTAGCCTTATATAATTCTTCCTGAGAAACACCATTACTTCTATTCTGCAAGTGGGGAAAGTTAGTCTGAGTAAGATAATGTCATGAAGTTGGAAGGGGGAGAATGGGATTTTAAATTCAGACCACGCCCTCTGGACCCTGTGCCTGGGATCCTTATGGCTGCAGCCTCCCTTGTACTTCAGATCTCAATGAAGGCCACAGGATATCTGCTTTGCACAAGAAGATCCAAGTTCTTTTACTTTACCAACCTAAGACTTTAAACTTTTGCCTTTGAACTCAAGTTCAGACCTCACAACTATTAAAAGCTCAGCTAACTTCTCTTACCACTCCTGTGCACGCACAGACTTTGGACTTTCTCAGAAATGCCTGCCTTGCACTGTTGGAACCATAGCCACAGTAAGATAAGGGTTTCAATTTCCTCGGAATTCCATTTTCAGGCTTCAAGTTTTAGTTAGATGGTGTTTGATTACACAGTGCACACAACACTCATACCAAAGAGAATAAAGAATATTTATGGTTATAACTAAAGGAAGGAGAAAAAACTGAGGTGTGAGTGATGGAAAAATCCAGGGCTTCTGATTAGGGACTCTTTTCTGCATGCCCAGCCACGTGACCTTAGGTAAGCTACTTCCTTCTCTGGGCTACTCTCTCCTCACGGGGAAAGCAAGGACAGATTTAGGTTTGGTTTGCTCCAAAGTAAAATCCAGAAATGGGGCTCAGGGAGGGAGTCTCAAATGTTGTCACCTGGTGGCAAGCTCAGAGTATGTTCTCTTATACAGCACAGGACAGACACAGGAAGCAGGAAGTACTTACTGCCCCAGGTCTCGGCCGGCCCCACTGTTGTCTACATGGAGAAACTAAATTATAAACCCACTTCATGCACTTAAATGCACAGGATGGAGAGTTTCCAGTTGTTACCCTAATAAATCCTGACTTGGTCCCTTTGACCCCACTTCCACACATTAGCCAGGGAAATTCCTTAAAAACAAACGAAACAAAAATAAAGCCAAAATAGACAGAAATTCAGACCATTGACAACAATGAAAGATAAATACTAACAGACAGAACAGGACACTATCAGCCAATCGTGCCAGCACTCATCTCCCTGACCCCCCCACACACCTGATTTCCTGCTGCTTTCAGGGTGGAGGTGCCCATTCTTAAAATAACTTGGTGTAGCATCCATCTTTCCAGGCCATTTCAAGGTGGTTTGCCAGTGCACTTTATGGGCCCTGCTTCCTTTTCTGACCACAGGGCCTTAGCACAGGCTGTTCTGCTGGAGACCTTTTCTCTTTTCTGATTAGCACTCATTTCTTCAGCTCTCAATTCAATTATCTTTTGCTCAAGAAAATCTTCCTTAACCTCTTCCTGCCCGAGCTGTCTCTGCTGGTGCTAAGTGACTACCACTGACTTCCTTTGTTACGAAGACCTCCGTTCTGGGAGGTACCTTGTTCACTCTTGTCTCCTCAGAGAACTCCCTGGCTAGTGCTTGGTGTTTAGTCAGGGTCAATAAAATGGTCGTTTTTTGTTTTTGCTAAGGAAGTCTTCCTGGTGGTTTTAATTTGGTGCACAGTTCGAGACACCAAAGTTTCCTGAGATACGAAACAGGGCCACGGTGATGTTTTACTTCATTTTAACTACGAACAGCAGCATCCGCCCCTTAGGACTTTTCACTGCAAATAGTCTTAATAGTTTTTGGATTGTGGGTCAGGCTGAGCTCTAATTAAAGCTATGGATCCTTTTCATAAGACAGCGACTATGTGCACTACTTTGAAGAGAGTGTGGAGGTGTTAGCTCTGAGTCTGAATGTCTGAATAAATCTGAAACAAGCTCGACTTCCCGTGCTTCCTGCCCTTCCCTACCCAATATTATTTAAAGTCTAATCCACGGAATCCATGGATGTCTTTAGCATACACAGCATTTCCTCTGCTAGAATAATGAGATCCTTAAAAAAAAATCCAGTCACTAATACTCAGAACAAACCTTTATCCTCTAAGAATATCACCTGACTCTTACACTAGGAAACAGCCAAGTTTTTTCAAGATGCCGTGGACCTGATGAGGATCTCAGCATTTACTGTGTGAGCAGGAAAGGACCGATTTCAGTGACCATCTTTCCTACAGACCATTGCATTCACTAGGAGTGGGAACTGAGTAAGCCCTAGACAGGGTGGCTGTAATAAACATATACAAAGTCAAGAAGGGGAAGCTATACAATGTAGAGGACCTAAGGGAACATATGGCTAACTCCCCTCAGCTAGGAAAAGACACCTGACTATCAGCCGGTGAATGTAAGTGTATCAGCAAAAGCTGTTCAAAACACAGCTATGCCACGGGGTCACTGAGCTCCTGGGAAAATGGCAACCAAGTACTGCATGACAAGCTAGAAATGCTGGTGTCGCTTCTGCCACAGAAAAACTATCACCCAGGCAGCGGAGCAATAGACTACTAAAACACTTGAAGGAAAGCCTCAGAAATCGACCAGCATGAGGGCATCAAGGGAAGCCCCTGTGCTCACTGTGTATGGGGTTTCATAACCCTTTGCTGTGTGACTTGTAAGCACCAGATCGTAGCTCTCGGGCAGTGGTTGTCCAGTAGCCACAGAGTTAATGTGCAACAAGCGAAGGGGAGGACTTTGCACGGAGTTTTGGACAACTGATATTCTAAGCAAAGAAATGATTTTGTGGCTGTAAACTGCAGGAGTGACTCATTTACTCAGCAGATTAGGCAATGTGCAGCTGCATGGAAGAAGCCAGCAGGGCCTGTGTTCATCACCTGCACACCACTCCTTATATAACAATCTGTGGGGAGGTGTAATGGGTTCCACAGTGCGCTTGGTGCAATTCCACGAGAGGGCCAGTCCACACACTGGTTCTCACTTATCATCCCCGTGCTAGATTCCTTTATTGTTGGAGGTAGTGGCTGTAACCAAGGAAACAGTACAATAGAGGCAGTGGAAAAAATATCAAAAGCCTCACTGAAAGAATGCTCTTTTCAAAAACAGGGATTTTTTTGTTTTTAAACTTCATGTGCATTGGTGTTTTGCCTGCATGTATGTCTGTGTGAGGGAGTTGGAGCCCCTGGAACTGGAGTTACAGATAGTTGTGAGCTGCCATGTAGTTTCTGGAATCGAATCAGGGTCCTGTAGAATAGTAGCCAGTGCTCTCAATGACAGAGCCATTTCTCCAGCCCCTAGAAGAACCGTCCTTTAAAGGACCCACTGAGAGTCCCTAGCCAGCCTCCTTTCAGGTCACTATAGTGATGGGAAGTTTCATTGACAGAGTAAATTGTGTCCAATATATAAAATGACTGCCCAAAAGAAGACTGAAGAGCTACTAAACCAGAATGTCTTCCCCACCTTAAAATGAATTTGAAAACAAAAATACAGAATTATATATAAAAAACCTTTCGAGAAAGGATAATGGTATTCAACACACAAGGTGCAGAGAGCTAAGACAAAGACGAGCCTGAGTGCAGAGCCCGGGAGAAGCGGAGCGGGAAAGAGTATCTATGATTGCAGGTGTGAACTTTCCATCAGTCCCACTCAAACGGTAGACAAATCTGTATTTTTCAAGAATCAATCATAATCTGATATTTTACCTATATTGTAAAATGAAAACTTTGATGCACCCATGATTTGGGCCACTCATAGAGGCATTCTTCATAAATTAAGCAAAGCTGAGTGTGCTTATCTCTATCTGTACATAGATTCACTACGACCACAAGCTAAACCCTTTGGGGGACCGCATAGCAACCCTGCAGTGACTGATACACTACGGACAGACCACAATGCACACAGCCTGGTTACCACTAGCCCCTTCCCAGGGTTTAGACCACAAAGCTATGTCGAATCTAAGAATTATCTTTAAAGTTTTCAATAATTAGACCAATAATTCTATTCTGCCTACTGTATTCACCTATTTCTACAACCATTTTGTCAGTAATTATATCAATGAGAATTAGGTGCTAAGTTCTTGGGCTACAGGGAATACATGATTCCTGCTCTTGAGGAGCTCCACACTGAAGAGAAACAATGAAAAAATAAGTAAAATTACCGAATGTCAGATGCTGCAAGAGAGACATGAACAGGGTGTGATTTTGTTCATCAAGTGGGAGCGATGAGACCTGTGCATTTACTTAACAAATACTGATGACATTCTCTCCTCATGGATAAGTGGAGTGAACTTAAGATGATCTTTTCTCATTCCAGAGATTTGCTCGGGACAGCATAGGAGCCAACAATGAGGGAATTCTAAACTAATTAATTTTGTAATTCTCATTTACAATAGAAGAAACACGTATGGAATAAAAAACACAAGGAAGGAGCTGGAGAGATGGTTCGGCAGTTAAACGTACTTGCTGCTCTTCCGCAGGACATGGGTTTGGTTCCCAGCATCCACACGTAGCACACAAACCATCCATCACTCCGGGTCCAGAGGATCCAGGACCTTCTCCCAGGCCCCTCAGGCATCAGGCATGCACGGGGAACGCGGACATACATGCAAGCAAAGCATTTATATACAAAATAAATTAAACAAGCCTTAAAAATGAAAGTAAAGGGTTGAACATGCTTCTAAATCTTTCTGATTTTCTTTCAGGCGACCGAAAGTTCTAGATACTTTGTAATGTCTTCCCTCACACTTAGCCTTTCTGCTGTCATTCTCTAGTCCATCACGTGCTCAAGAGACTGCACAGAGAGCTAGTGAGCTTACAGAACACAGACTCTGGCCCCAAACCGCCTGGGTTCAATCTGTATTATGTCATGCGCCAGATGAGTGGCTTTGAGAAGGTTGCTTCAGTCTGTGCTTCAGTAACTGAGCTGTAAATGGAGTTATCACATGCACTTCACTGGATCCTTGCACTAGCTTAGTTAATGCACATAAAACAATCAGATTAGAACAATTCTTGGCACGAGGCCAAGACTCCTTACACGCTAGTTTACCCTGACACCATACAGATAAAAACGCAAAGTTGGAGTTGAACAGATAGTCATTGATTAAGGCAGTTGCTACTCTTGCAGAAGATCCAAGTTCAGTTCCTGGCATCCACTTCAGGCGGTTTACATCATCCATCTACTCTGGTGGACCCCACACCTCTTCTACTAGCATCTGCAGGCACACATATCCCTACACAACCATATATTCCTACACACAATTAAAACTGATAATCAAAGTCGTAAAAAAGTTAAAAGCCAAAAACAAACACAAAGTCAATTAGCAGCTGGCATGGCAGAATACAGATAAATTCTAAAGCAGGATGAATTTTTAAAAGTAGTCACAAAGGTGTGAAGAGAGGTGTTTGTGGTCAGTTCACAGCGTTCACACAGTGGTTCACAGCTTCCGCTCCAAGGGATCCAGCACTGTCTTCTGGCCTTCAAGGGTACCATGCTCACTTACGTGTATTGTAAGCAAAATATTCACCATAAGATAAAAATAGTCACAACTAGACTTTAGTAAATGACTATGTAAAGTAAGCATTTTTCTCATTATATTTTGGAACAGATCAATAACATTTTTTAAAATTAAATTATTCTTAATTCAAAGACAGAAAGTGACTTTGCTATTGACAAGATGAGATGTCAAGATTCTGTCTGGTGGGTTCCTCGGTGTTTGAATACATGTTCAGGTGATTCAGAGCAGGAAATTTTCTTGCTGATTCTTTACAGAAAGTCCCTCACATGGTAGCAGTACTTCATGGTGTTGGAGGCATTAGACACTTGAAGAGTAAAATCTTTTCAAGTTCTTTAAAGGCTTGGAACAATCTGGAAAACCTTGCTGCGTCTACTGTCCTTGGAAACCCGGGGCCTAATATTTTCCATCTGTTATACTATTCTTCTGACATTTTTCTAATCAGAATAGAAACAAAACTGCCTAATAGACAAAATGAGGGATTGCAGTAGTAGTTATGAGGGGAAAAGAGGATGACTTTGATTAGACCATCAATGTTTTAGGCTCCTTTCTAAGTTCTTGATGCAGGCCTTTAATCAGTTACCTGAGAGTTACTCATTACCTCAGAAACAATTACTTAGTCACTGACTAAGAAATGAACAGTGTGCAGACCAAAGACAAGGACTCGGGGTCAAAGTGCAGAGGGACAAAGCATGAGTAAAAAGTCGCACCTTCCTCCTCAGGTTTCCAGAGCTAAGTGAATGAAGACACTAGACAGTGAATGATGGATCAGCGATGTTGGGGGAAAAGACACAAAGACATCCTTCCTTGATGTCCCTCAAAGCTGTCCACAGAGCCCCATGTGAGCCAGTTCTGACAGTCTGTCAACTGTTCAGACCACTGTGGTTCCTCAGGCTCGGGCTTAGAAATGAAGTCGGAGGGAGCACGAGTGTTTGCTGGTTTTAAATACTTACCTCTGAGAGTGGATGTTTCGGTTACACACTTCTTTAGAGGACAAACTTGCATGGCATAACGCCCCTCACTTATACAGTTCTAAGATGATGATTCCGTCTTCTAATTTCTTTCCACTTTATGGTTTGGGGTGCTCTCCTGATCCCCAATCACCCTTGTTTAACTAAAGAATACTTATTTAAGGCTGACACAAATACTTTCATGTTCTTTGAGAAGGGCAATTTAAGAGTCAGAAGGCAAACAAGCCTCTCTGGACCCGGTTATCAAAAGGAGAGGCTCCATCTTGGTGACAGGTCACAGCTAATGGAGAAATGGTTGTCAGCCTTACCCCAGGCTTCAAGGACTTTTGTTCACCTCCTAATCTATCATGTCGAAAATTGTATACTCGTTTAAATTAAAATATCAGCAGTACTGAAATTCATCTGAGATTTTGTGTGTTTTCTATCTAGTGACTGCAGAGTGAGTTGTTTCTTACAGAGCAATTATACTTGACGTCTTAGCTCAGCTGTAAGGAGAGGCTAAGAGGCCTGACACCTAACAGGCGTGCCAGGAAAGTTACAACCATTCCTCTTCCTCCCGGGTAAAGGCTGAGGAGGGAACATCTGCGCATGTGCAGACGGCCACCCTACTCAGGTTCCAGTAGAACCACCCTACTCAGGCGTGCGCAGAGGACACGGAAGCAGGTGGCCAGACCAGATGTTCAGGTGTTGATGCTCCCGGGTGATAGGTGTGAAGAGAGGAATAAAAGGGTGAAGAACAATCGAGCACCCAGAGCCACACACCTGCCCCAGGGAAGCCACATGCTACACTTCTGCAAAGGCTCTTGGGCCCAATGGCCATCTCTTTTTGCTGGGGTGGAGCTTAGCACTACCTGGAACGGCTTGGGTATATCTGGAGAGAAGGAGAACAGAAATAAGGGAGGTTCCAAGACTAAGACATAAGCGTGGGGCTGGGGAATCCATGGGTGGGGGGCCCTATTCTTATCAGCCCTGTCCTTACGAGCATCTTCCTTCCATCTACCTTCAGAAGTCTCTCGTCATGGCTTAGCTGACTTATCTACTGACTGAACCCCATGCTTGACATCGAGGCATTGGGTGAGTGAGTCCTACCACAGAGCTCCCTCTAGACACACATCACCTCGGCTGTGGCGCACGGCTTCAATCGTCCATCTTCCTCTTAGCAGCCTCTACTTTTAATTTTGCAACGAGGAAGGAGACTAAACAAAATCAACTGTAAATGGCACTTTTTATAAGACATTATAAACTTGTATATTTTATTTATTTTTTTAACCAGTAAAAGGTAATGTATGTTCCTTTGTTGATATATTTAGGGTTGTACTGGCTGGCTCTGTGTGTCAACTTGACACAAGCTGGATTTATCAAAGAAAAGGAGCCTCCCTTGAGGAAATGCCTCCATGAGACCCAGCTGTAAGGCATTTTCTCAGTTAGTGATCAAGGAGGGAGGACCCAGCCCATTGTGGGTGGTGCCATCCCTGGACTGGTGGTCCTGGATTCTATAAGAAAGCAAGCTGAGCAAGCCAGGGGAAGCAAGCCAGTAAGCAGCACCCTCATGGCCTCTGCATCAGCTCCTGCTTCCTGACCTGCTTGAGTTCCAATCCTGACTTTCTTTGGTGATAAACAGCAGTGTGGAAGTGTAAGCTGAATAAACCCTTTCCTCCCCAACTTCCTTCACGGTCATGATGTTTGTGCAGGAATAGAAACCCTGACTAAGACATGGGTATTTAAATTTAATGACTGGGGCTTTTCTTAAAAAAAAAAATCATTGCCTTTTATTTTGATCCTAATACATTTATTTTCCAATGACTGAGTTTAAAAATAGTGAAATGTTTGATAATACAAGATAATTAACATCAAATTAAGACTATTTTTAAAATAATTTTTGAAAAGATTTTGATTTTTTAAATTATGGTTGTGTTTTAAATTATGGCATGTGGTGGATATGTAAATTTGAATGCAGGAGTCCATGGAGGCCAGAGATGTTTCTGGAGTTACAGACAGTTGTGAGCTAGGAATCAAGTTGTGAGCTAGGAATCAAGGTCCTCGGTAAGAGCAGTTCTGGCTTTTAACTGATACACCATCTCTCCAGCCCCTAATTTAATGTAGTCTTTTCAGTTTGACACCAATTAGCCTGACATTGCCCCTCTTTTCTGAGATAATATGGTACTAGCTTAAAATGAAGGCTTGAGGCACAACGGTCTAAACAACTTTCCTAAATATCAAGAGAGCCGCAGAGCTGGAATTCACACCCAGACAGTCTGGTTCGAGATGCATTTGCCATATTCAAAATATTTAGCCACAGAGCTAGCCCTTAACACAGTGCCACTCCTTTTAACATTGATGAATTTTGAGGGCAGTGCATTGAATGCCTGGCCCCTGGGGGTTGAGGAAATAACAAAATACGAGCGACCTTCTCACCGAGCAGAGGCAAGCTATTATTTTCAGAGATTGCATTCATGTAGATATGGGTTGTTCACAGCAGGATATTTTTAAATGGTCTCATGCTGGGCTCCTGGATCCTTCAGACTCAATACTGGATGATCAGAAGGTCTGCACTTCGATCCTTGGTTATGGGGAACTCTATCAGGTCATTTTCTGTCCAGAAACCTTCCAGGGATCCAACTTTCTGCAGCCAAGGAAGCTACTGTTTGCTGTTCGTAGAGAAGCCTTGCGCCTTCACCCATACTGGGCTCCAAAGGCCATCATGGAGATGGGCATCTGTCTAGCAGTGGTCTTGGGATCTTCCCAACAAATCAAGAATTGGCTCTTAAATTGAAATTTTTTTAAAAAAATAAGATTTGGCCCTAGTTTCCTAGGGGAAGAGCATTAGGTTTGGGGTTTGAGGCAGATCCGAGGTTGAACTTCCACTTCGGCCACTTATTTGTAGTGCGGTCCCAGGAGTCACTTCACCCTGGAGAGTTACTCTGCCATGTATAAACCGGAGGTGACGGCACTGTCAGGTGATCTAGGTAAAACCTCTTGATAATGTGACATGCATTGCTCGGTAAATAGCATTTATTACTTTTATCATCCATAGCTTAATGTTTGCTGTTACCAGAAAACTTAAAAAGGCCCCATAACGTCTCTGTAATTTACATTTCGAGATTTATCTCCCATAATTTATTAACACAGCCCTCTACTTTGACCAGATTTAATAAACCAACTGTCTCAAAACAATAGCCTGTCATGTTCTTTTAGGCACATAAAAAAACAAGAACAAAACAAACAAACAAACAAACAAACAAACAAACCCCGGCTTTATATTCTTCAAGCCTCCTCAGCGTGGTTTGCACAGTGGAATTTCCCCGGGGCCTTCGGCCACAGCCACAGTCACAGCCACAGTCATGGCCACAGTCACAGCCACAGCCACAGCACAGCACAGCCACAGCCACGGCCAAGGCCACGGCCACAGCACAGCACAGCACAGCCACAGCCACGGCCACGGCCACAGCCACGGCCACAGCACAGCGCTCCCTCTGAGCTCTCATGGTTACGCCTGCCAATCTTTCCTCACACGCTCTCCCTCTGACACCACTGGAGAACGCTCCACTGGAGAACGCTGCTGCTGTTTAGAGTCACTACACCTCAATCCTGCAAGTTTACTTATCTTGTTTGGCTGATCTAACACTCGGTTCCTCAAAGACTGGAATGAAACAGCACCCAGTGAAATGACCATACATTCTCGTTAGCCAATGAATGAAATTCATTACATTCAAATTAAGAAAAGTTATTTTTAAACTATATTATGCCGAAGGACACAATGTGAGGATTTTTTAAGTTTGTGATATTTTAAGTTTTAAAAGTAGAAAACTATGAGATCAGACCAATAAAATCCAGTATCATATTCCTGTGACTTAAATCTTAAACCGTTTCTATCCCTTTTTGAACTATGAGACATGATATATGTCTTCTCCATCAGTTCTAAACAAAGCCAAGAGTGCAGAGTCCATAGTTATGTGGCTCTTCCATGGCTGCTGGCTGCTTTTCCACAAATGGTGGCTGGCCCGCCCACCCATCCATCCATCCATCCATCCATCCATCCATCCCATCCATCCATCCATCCATCCATCCATCCATCCATCCATCCAGACAGCTTTTCACCACTTCCCAGCTAAGTGGGAAATCCAGGACTTCAAGAAGTGTGTAGTACCAGGCGAGGGAGTGTTTCCACCGGGGGGGAAGGAGGGTTTCCTCACACACATGGAGTTGCCTGAACCACGTGACCACAAAAAGCAGAAAACCTGTAGTGACTTTGCAGCTGTCTTTCAACTATCAACCCAGGACAGAGCTCTTGTCCCTGCTGTGCACGAAATGATGCTGGTGGGAGGTGATTTTCCCCCAATGTCTTTACTGGCCTGTTTTGAAAGTGTCCATGATTGAGAAGTCACAAACATAAAGACACTAATGGAGGAACATAACAGTGAGAGTGGGCAGCGGCTCTGTCTTAGGGCAGTGGCTGTCCAAGTGTGGCATCCTGATCCATGACAGTGCCAAAGCAGGACTTGTTAGAAGGGCAGGCGCTCAGGCTTGGCCAGACGTAGCCAACCAGAGACTGAGGAGGAGAATGGTAGGCTGTTTAAAGCAACCTCCAGGAGATCCAACACCGCTGCTTACTTTAGGAAGCAGAGCTTTGGGAACAGGAAAGGAACTGAGACAATGTGTGACGATTCCTAACTTGATCTTTTAAGGTCTTTCTTAGCCCTACGGTTTGGCATAGTTACTAATTAATTTGTTTTTCAAAAAAGTTTTCTAGTGTCTCCACTGATTTTTATAAGTGTCTATGTCTACATACACGGTGATCAGTCACATTAAGGCCTTCAACTTGTCCTTAAGGCGTTCATCTTGTTCCTAATCACAATGGGAGGAGAACTCAATTAAAACAAGCTAGCATGAGAGATGTACTGAGAAACTGGAAGGCTATGGACCTACACTTCTCTTTATGGCCGTGGGCACTACGGCAACTGCTCTAGTATTATAGAGTCAATGTTGATAGGAACTACATGAAGGAAACAGGAGTTATGATTATTAGGGTAAGTTCTTCCAGCACTTCATTATTAGAGATTAGTCCGTGTTTTTGAGTAAAATTCAAACTCTTACTTAAGCTGAGTAAGAGAGACATGAGTGGTTTCAACAGCACAGATGTCTGCACTCAGGGACTAGTGTTATCATGGCTCGTCCCCACCACTCATCCTTCAGACCCAGTGTGTGACTCACAGTGCCACTCTGACCTTCCTAATGTCATTTGAAAATCACTGTCTCTGGCGACACTCATCCAGAACACCAAAATTTTTCCTGAATTATCTTTATAGCCATCTCCTCCCCAATACATCTCTACACCTATACACACACACACACACACACACACACACACACACACACACAGAGAGAGAGAGAGAGAGAGAGAGAGAGAGAGAGAGAGAGAGAGTCACACCTGTTCTTTTTCCCTAGGCAGCCCATGACCTGACCTCCATTCTTCCACACTATCCAGAATGCCCTAACACAGACATGACCAGGCTGCCCTCCAGAGAACCTTGGATCGCTAATGGCTCTGGATAAAGTTCAGATGTCTTCACATGACTTTACAATGCCTCCAGTGACTCTTCTAACTTTTCACTTGTCACCTCCCACTTCCTGGTCAAAGCACCAGCCTCGCTAGACTATTTTTAGGTCCTAAGAGAGAACTGTGTTTGCTCTTGTCTTTCTATGTCATGTTCCCTCTTTGACAGTGAACTAGTAAGAATCACGACTCTGCTTCCTCCAAGACAGAAACTAAACAAAGGGTCAATCACGAGGGTCAATCACGAGGGTCAATCACGAGGGTCAATCACGAGGGTCAATCACGAGGGTCAATCACGAGGATGAGGGCAGACCTGTACTAACCATGGCCTGTAAATATGGGGCTGTCCAATCAGACCACATCTTACATCTGCTTCCAGCTAGTTCTTGAGTCCCTAGGACAAGAATGGACTCACAAAGACTTGCCTGGGTTTCAGGCTTGCTTCCACCAGCTGCTGATGCGTACAATGTTTAAATGGTTCTTAAATCCCAGTTACCAATCAAAAATTGATAGAACAATGCTACAGAATATTTGGAGAAGAAAAACAGAAGAAAAATGCATATTTTCCCATTATATAGCACAATTAATATAATTACCAGTAGAGGCTATGGAGCAAGATTCTCGTAACCTATTTACTGCTATATTCTCAATACAATATGTGTGTGTGTGTGTGTGTGTGTGTGTGTGTGTGTGTGTGTGTGTGTGAGAGAGAGAGAGAGAGAGAGAGAGAGAGAGAGAGAGAGAGAGAGAGAGGTGGGGTATATATACACGTGTGCTATGCACACCTTCGGAGGCCAGAGGAGAATGAATGTTTTGTGTCCTTCCCATAAGGCTCTCTGCTCTGTTCCTTTAATGCAGGGTTTCTCACCGAACATGGAACTTACGTTTATTATTAGGGTGGACACAATCCTCAACAATTTGGCTCCACCTTCCTTTCTGCCCAGCACTGGAATGAGCCAGCCCCCAAGCCACAATTCAGGGTGCACTAAATGATAATATCTGAGTGGAGGGTGACTGGTCCATCACCCTGCAGTACAGAATTCAGATCTCCCTGAATATGCTAACTACGCTATTACAGTCCAGCAACAGCTTTGGGTCAGCACTGGGGACAGCATTGTCTGTGCTTGCTGGAGATCCTAGGTGTTTTCTGCAATAAAGGCTGGGAAGGAAACAATTAGCCGTGATCCTACATGACCACCAGTAGCAGGGAGAGGTTAGGAATAGCCTGGAGGTGGAGCAGGGGACAGTATACACAGCTATGCCACATTTTCTTGGACAATGAGGAACTAATGACTCCTTACATGGGGAACACATAGCATCAGCAAAAGGAACTGGTCAGTGTCACGATAGAAGGGCAAGTGACAGCTAGCTAGAAAAGTATCTGACAAAGAAGTAAACAAGTTAATTTGATTAGAATTGTTATTTTCAAAGACTTCAAAGTCACACAAGTGAACTGAAAACAGAGTGGCTGTGCCATCTGAGAGAAACGAAGAGAAGAGGAAATGAAGAAACTGTGCTGCCCTACGCGCTGATGGTGTCACTACACCTGTCACTTCTTAAGGCAGATGCTCACTGTGTGGTGACGGAGGAAAATGCTCTTTGTGGTAAAAATCCACAGAAGGTCCTTGGGTGTGATGGTAGCTCATTTCCATATTTTCACAGAAACCTTTGGTGGTTATTGGACTTTTTTCTCAGGAAATGAAATTTTCCCCTTGTTAAGATTATATTGTTGGTATAAAACACAGCCTGTGTGTGGAGGTCAGAGGATAACCCGCTCGAGTTAGGTCATCAGGCTCGGTGGCAAGCTAAGTCATCTTGCCAGCTTCCAAAGAGTTTTACATAGATTCTCAAGGAATAGGCCTTGGTATTGGTGTTTTTAAAACCACCTCCATGAGTCTAATATAGTGGCTCACTCCTTCCTAACACTGTGACCCTGTAATACAGTTCCTCATGCTGTGGTGACCCCCAAACAGAACATTGATTTCATTGCTACTTCATAACTGTAATTTTGCTACTGTTATGAATCATAACGTAAATATTTGGTCACTGGTGACCCCTGTGAAAGGTCATTCAACCCCCAAAGGAGGTGTAACCCACAGGCTGAAAACTGCTGTTTAAAGGCAGAAAGAATGTTTGTGTATTTGTTTGTTTTTTTGTTTGTTTGAGACACGGTTTCTCTGCGTAGCCCCAGCTGTGCTGGAACTTGTTCCTTAGATCAGGATGGCCCTGAACTTGGGGAATCTGTCTGTCTCTACTGTCTGTCTCTGCTTCCAAGTAATGGGATTAAAAGTACTTACCACAATACCCAGGAAAAGGCAGAAATGACCTTAAAAGGCCTAATAGATTTTATCATAAAAGTAAGAATCAATAAAATATGTACATATTAAAAATACCAGCAATTTGAGGCAATTTATACAAAATAAATTTATTATTTATCTTTTAATTGACATAAAATTTAAAAAAATCATAAGTTAAACATTTTTTTTCAGGCTAGGGCATGGTGGCACATGTCTTTAATCCAAGAATTTAGGAGGCAGAGGCAGTCATGTCTCTGAATTCAAGACCAGCCTTGACCACATACCAAGCTCCCGGGCAGCGGGGCCTACCTATTGAGAGACCTTGTTGTCTCAAAAAGTATTTTTTTTCCCTTAAAAAGTCTTCCTTCGGGCCGAGGCTCTGTGTAGGCACCAGCTCAACCTCTCCATGTTCAGTGGGGTGTGGCTGTGTTGTCCTTATCAATGGGGCCTCACGGTAGTTTGTGGAGAGTAACTTATTGTCTTGGCAACAGCCTAGGTTGTTTAGGGATTTCCACTAGACCCTGTTAGTCAATAACTCAATTGTGTATAACCTAGTCAATGTGCTGGAAACGTTTTTTGATGCTCTGAAGGCTAAAACAAAAACAAAACAAAAAAAGAAAAGTAAAAACAAAACAAACAAACAAACAAAAAACCATAAAAACCAACCCAGCCAGAAACCCTCCGATCTGCAATGTGTCTCCTGCCTGCATGGTATGCCAGGGCAGTGGTGGCACAAAGCTCATGTCAGTGACCAACGAACACTTGATCTGACTTAAGGCCATCCCACAAGGCAGAATTCATACCCAACACTGCCTGGGTGACCAAGAACCTGGGACTAGACTGCCTAGGGACCTGGGGTAAAACCAAACACTAGTCTGAAAAAAGCTGTAGAGATGAAATGGCTCCAAATGATACTCTGCTATCCTCCTGTGTCAGTGCCTTTCAGCCATCATCAGAGAAGCTTCCTCCTTCAACACATGAGAGAGAGAGAGAGAGAGAGAGAGAGAGAGAGAGAGAGAGAGAGAGAGAGAGAGAGACTGAGAGACCAAGACCTTGAAACAGGATGTCTCCGTCAAATTCCTCCCTTCAGAGCTCAGGGAACTTCAGATAGGAAGAGAGCCAGATATGGCGAAGGACACCAAGAAAACAAACATCTAAATCACCGTGAGCAGAGCTCATATGAATGCACAGAGACTGAGGCAGCCCACACAGGGCCTGCATGGGTCTGCACAAGGTCCTCTGTGTATGCATTATGGCTTCCAGTTTAGTGTTCCTATGGGACTCCCGAGTGTGAGACTGAGTGGGTCTCTTGCTTGTGTCTGCTCTTGGGACGCTTTTTCTTCTGTTGGGTTGCCTTGTTCAACTTCAATGAAATACTTTTTAGTTTAGCTAATTATCTTTTATTTGTTATGTTTCGCTGTTATCTCTCAGAAGCCTGTCCTTTTCTAATGAGAGACAGGGAGGTGGAGGATATGGGTGGGAGGGGAGGTGTGGAGGAACTGAGAGGAGTAGAGAGAAGGGAAACTCTAATCAGGATACATTGTGTGAGGGGGAAAATCTATTTTAATAGAAGGGGAAAAAAGGAAAACATAGTTTAAAGAAATTGCCTTCCTTTGTTTTTGGCCTAGAAATAACTCTCTTTTTGTTTCCCCATCCTAGCTGTAGACTACAATTTCCACTACACTTACATTGTTGGGCAACCATCGCCACCCATCTCCATTGCCCTTTACCATCATACAAAACCCAGCCCACTGCCAACTTGGCAACAGCTCTCTCAGTGACTTGACAAGTGGCCCACAGCAAACACTACTCCGTTTTGTTTTGTTTTTCTGCCCCTTTGTATTTGACAACTCTAGGTACCTCATAGAGTAATCATACAATATTTCATTTTTGGTATTGGCTTATCTCACTTAGCATGATGTCATCAAGCTTTATTCATGTTGCAGGATGTGTGTGAATTCCTTCCTTGCAGGGAACCACATCCCCACATATGTTTATGCCATCATCTGCTTATCTGTTATTGCGTTGATGGGCATTTGAACCACTTCCGGATTTGTGGCCATATGGATGCTGCTGCTATGAACGTATGGATGTCACTACCAGCGTGAGCCCTGCTTTTGTTCTGAGAAAGGGTCTCACTATATAGCCCTGACAGGCCTTGAATGCACAGAGATCCGCCTGTCTGGCTGCCCAAGTAATAGGACTAAAAGTGTAAACCACCAGACCCAGCAGTGAGTAATTCTTTTGGATGTACTGTTGGGTCATATAGAACTTTTAGCTTTATACTTTTGGGGGACCTCTATCACTTTTTACTTCTTATGCGTTATACACATTGATTCCAGTTAAAAGTAACGTTCTTGCCAGAGGTGACAGTGGCAGCCCATGCTTTTCATCCCAGTTCTTGGAAGGCAGAAGCAGGCAGAGCTCTGTGAGTTTGAGGCCACCCTAATCTACACAGTGAGTTCTAGTACAACCAGAGCAAGACAGAGGAACTCTGCCTTGAAAAACAAAACAAGAAAGGAAGGAAAGAGAGAGAAAAACATTCTTAAGGCCAAATCAAATCATTTTGCACTTTCAAAAATAATTGTTCACTGTTCGTTATTTAAATTTAAATAAATAATGACAGGGAAAAATGCAGCTGTATAAATTATTTGATTTGAAGATGCTACCTAATTTCTGAGTCTTTACTTTGTTTTCCTGAGAAACCAGATATACAATCAGCTTAGCAGAGTTGCTAAGACAGTAAAAAATAATCATTTATACAAAGTATCATGGTGAAACTTGGCATATGAAAAGTACCAGTAAATGGTCCTGTAGAATGGCATATTGACCTATTAAATCTTATTAGAATATTTTTATGACTCGAACTTAATGATAGCAGTCAGCTAATTGAAAACCACATTCTATATATTTAACCAATTCTCCAATCTCTTGCTTATTAAACCCTATAAACTATAATCAATGCCAATAAAAAGTATTAATTATTTAATGAGTAGCTTTCTGCATATACTGAATAGTAAAAGGTGGACTTGTGCTGTTCTCAGTTTATTTCTGAGGCTGCCCGGGAACTTTGGGGACCAGGGGATTCTTCTGGCCTAACAGCAGTGCTACTTATAAGCTCTGTCTTGAGAAACGGGCCATCAGTCTAACTGGAGAGTGGTTGGTTACCGTGTGCTGTTCCTGGCACCATTGCTTCATTGGGTTTTCTTGCCAGTTCAATAGTTATTGGAGCTGCAGGGTTCAAATCTGGGTAAGACCACTGATTACTTTTTGTTTGCACTGCACACATCACCTCCAAGCACTATGGAAGCTAGGCGGTAGGGATGAAACTTCCACGTCAGCACTGGTTTGATTTCTCCATGTTCTTTGTGGTATCTTATGGTCAAGTTCTAGAAGGCTAACCAAGAGCAATGACAAGAGCCTTTAGTTATTGACCAACATCTCCCTATTCTTATCAGAGAATCTTCTTCTTGTAGTAAGTAGTACACGATGGTTAACACAGAGACTCACAATTGGTCAATGTGCAAAGAGTAAGACACAACATGGAGCTCAACTCTAAAGAGGATCTACATATCATGCCCCTTCCTCTCTAGGCAAAGGGCTACTTGCAGGAGACCGGTAGAAAGATTGTGAGAGCCAGAGGCAGTGGCTGACTGAACTGGAACACTGTTTTCTAGAGAACACAGCAGTTGCACATAAAAAAATCACAGTGATTGTGGTAAGACTTCTGCAAACTCAAGTTAAAACAATCTTTACTTGAAGGGAGGCAGTCATGAGTCCTGCTCCTAGCTCAGGAGATATTGGCAACTGATGGCTTTTGGGAAAAGAAGAGTTGGTTTTCTTTCATGGTGTGACCCTAATAGAACAAGCATGCTCCAATACATGGCCCAGCACCTAGGAGTTTTAGGGCAGCACAAACTGGACTCTGTTTTTTTGTTTTTGTTTTTTCTTTAAAAAGGTACGTAGTTGGGTGGGTAGAGAGGTATGGATGGGTCTGGGAAAAATTGGGATGGGGTTTGGTGTGACGAAAATATACTGTATAAAACTTGAACAATTAGTAAAATTAATATTTTAAGAAAGAAATTCTTTTGTCTTACCCTCTGGAGTCCCTTGGACCACAGGTGGATGCTTGAGTGTATCTGACCAGTTGAGTATACCAGTGTGAAGTTATTGGATGGCCAAAAGCCACTCATAATCTCAGACTATCAAATGGTGTGAGATGCGTAAGAACTATGGAGACCACTGATGAACCTGAAACACGGGCAGGTTTTGCTTACCTCCAGGAGCCCATCCTCTGGCAGATCTGTACAATGAACAGCATTTTGAACCTTGGTTTTACCAAAATTTGCCCTGAGGGTCTCAGGTCGTAAATGCCGGGCGATTTCCTATGAAATACATACATATATATAGTTTAAAGTTAGTCATATGTATTAATAACAAAAAGACATTAGCTACATAAAATGTATTATTTTATTTTATAAAATTCAAGTTATATATTGAGGGTGACAACTTTTCTTGGAAACACCATAAATATATACAAAATTTGTTCACTGAAAAATTTATATTTACTAGTATGAACTTTTTAAACATTAAAAAAATTAGGTTGGATGATGATGAGGCCTTCTTGGTCTACAGAGCAAGTTCCAGGATAGCCAAGGCTATACAGAGAAAACCAGTCTCAAACTCCCCACCCTCAATGTTTTTTAGTGCTGAATTACTCTCCCTCCCTCTCTCTCTCTCTCTCTCTCTCTCTCTCTCTCTCTCTCTCTCTCTCTCTCTGTGTGTGTGTGTGTGTGTGTGTGTGTGTCACTGGGGTAGGCTTTGATGTTTCAAAAGCCCATTCCCGGCCTAGTCCTCTTACCCCCCACCCCCTTGCTTGTGGATGATGATGTAGTCTCCCCTATTTTGCCAGTACCACAACTGCCTGCTGCCATGTTCCCTGCCACCACACCATGATGATAGTGGACTAAGCCTAGGAAACTGACAGCAAGCCCCCAATTAAATGCTTCTTTATGGAGTTGTCTTGGTCACAGTGTCTCTTCACAGCAATAAAAGAGTGACTAAGAGACATAAAAGACCTTTTCTGTGGGTCAGTGTATAGTGTATTGTATTAGGAGACACACAATGATTACATTGCTTTTTATCAACTGATTACTAGACCCACATAAGATAAGATTACCGTGAAAAACATATCTTATAAGGATAGTAAATATCTTAACTTTGTTTAAAACAAACCAGTTTTTGTAGTATTGATTTAAAAGTTTAAAAACTTTAAATCAGCTTAGCATAAGCTCATCTTCAAGGAGAAAAGTGGTCACAAATAGCCCTGGGTTTACTGAGGCTCGACAGATGCAAGAGAACAAGGGAATAATAACATCTGGGCAAACATCCTAGTGAGGAAGTGTAGCCCTGCGTAAGGAGGCAGGCGCGGTGATGGAGAGGCAGACCAGTGGGCTGGCGCCCAGCTGATGGGGTAGATAGGTCCTGAGACAGAAGTGCTGGGCAGCTGAGGCACCAGCATGGTGGTCCTTACATCACCGGCAAATCTCCAGGAGTGAGGAAAGGGAATGGTAACCACAAGTCTAAAGGTCTAACCACGGCTGAAGTCAAGGTGACTGCCGGAATGTTAGAACCAAGGACAGGTTGCATGGCTAAGTTACTGAATGACCACGTCTGTGGATATGGAAATCAGAATGGTGCCAGGCATGACCACAGTGCATGGATGTGAGTAGCATTCACATCAAATTGAGGGTGCTTCAAAAGGTTTCATTTCTTTAATTACAGCCACGAGTTATTGTAAGGACACACTGAATCAATGTGAGCCTATGTACTGAATTTAGACTATGGTGGAGCTGCAAGTTCCAATCATCTCATGACATTGAGATCGTTATAATGTGGCACAATGTGCAGCCCACCTGACTGTGGAGCTACCAGTGTGTGTGTGTGTGTGTGTGTGTGTGTGTGTGTGTGTGTGTGTGAGAGAGAGAGAGAGAGAGAGAGAGAGAGAGAGAGAGAGAGAGAGAGACTGTCAGTCAGAGTGTGTCTGTCAGTCATATCCAAGGGTAAGAATGTGACTATGCACGGTCAGTGACACCTGACAGTAACATCGAGGGACTATGTGAGAAGTTTATGTATTTCTTATGTAGTTTCAGCATCCTTAGAATACTCCTACATTCTAGATCAAGCAGCACACCATGCTATACAGGGAGCAGCCTCCACCCCAAGAGTTTAGGCTTTCATTTTGGATCATGTAAAAAAGGTCCTGCAAAACTGAAATGCCCTAAATGCATATTCCACATACGATCAACACACAACGTCAGGTAAAAGTCAAGAGTGATCTTTCCTCATTGCAAGCCCCTTTCATGATCCAGCAGATCTTCCCTAATTATTCCTAACACACTCCTGTTCTTTCTTCTACTTACACTCTACAGTGGAAACCACCATGTGCTGGCCTTTCTTTAAAGCATTCTTTTTTTTTTCCTTTTTTTTCGGAGCTGGGGACCGAACCCAGGGCCTTGCGCTTGCTAGGCAAGTGCTCTACCACTGAGCTAAATCCCCAACCCCAGTGCTGGCCTTTCTTAATGAGCAGAAATAACTTCTGGACACAAGGCCAAACTAAGCACCAACAATTTCATTTAATACCATACACAATTCTTTAGAAGAAACTTCAGTATTGTACATGACAGTTTATGCTGAGAAGAGTGCACTCCTTAAAGAGTAATATTTATTTACACTTAAAGTCAACAGCCTTTCAAACCACCAAGTTCCTGGCATACTCATGCCCCTGGACAATGTGGTGCCCAAGTTCCCAAGTACTTGGTTATTTCTCATTTCTGTTTAGATAATCCTGCAGCAGGAGGAAAAAAAACCAAACTCATCCTTATGAATGCCCTCTAAGTCTATAGCAAGAAAACAATCACCACAGTATGGTGACCAGCATAAAACTGAAAACAAAGGAGAGAGCGCTTATTTCATTATTCTAAGCTGTGTGCATTTCAGAGAATGCCACTGAGCACTGAACAGGCCTGTCCAGCTGATAAAATATGTCCATGCAAAGAACCAATTGCTCCTATAGTCAGCTGCTCCCTTCGGTCTTCACTAATGCAGGAGAGACAGAAGAGTGAAAAACTGTCTCATCTCGTCTTGTCTGTGATCCACAATGCCACCTAAGCTGCTTCAGGGAGGGGCACCGGCGTCTCTATACTGTCACAGATTCTCTTCACCCTGAGCCCCTTTGATACTTAGTATTCGGGGTCATTCCCACATTCCTCGAGCTCTCCCTTTACACATCCCACGTGCCATGATCCAATCTCCACAGGTTCCTCTTGCCACTCTCAATTTAGTCTTGGGTTGTTTCTTTTTCTTCTGTCATTTTATCTTCCATTTTCTTTCTCCTTATCTTCTGGGTCTCTCCCTCCCATCACATTTAGTGCTGTCCATGTCTCTTCACATGACACTTGAGCCCCTAACATCTCAACAACATCTCTCAGTTAATCCATTGGAATTTTATACTCTATCTGTCCAAACATAAGCTTATTATCTTCTCTCCCAGCCATTCCTCCTCCTAATTTCCCTCTCTTCATGAACAAAACTACAGCTCAACCAAGAAGCCTAAGAAAAAGCTTTGAAGTCGTCCCCAAATGCCTCTTCCCTCCTTAAGTCCACATCCAGGCTGTCACAACACTGACTGCTTTGCACAGCATTCCTTCTGTCCCCTTCCCAGCCACAGTGCTCCAGTTTATTCTCCTGCTATATTTAGACTTCGGTGGTCTCCTAAAGAGCTTTTTACCTCTACTATTAACTTTTATCTCATTTGTTTACACGTATGCTCATTTTATGAATTAGAAAATCCATAAAAACTTAATGACTTGAGATTGATCACACTGAAAGTTCATGAAAGATGCCTGGAGTATCAGCATTAATGACAGTAAGAGTGAATGAGTCAATCAAAGGACCAGTAATGCCCAAGTTATACCTGTTAAGGTGACAGAGGAGAAACTCAGCCACTTAGTTACCAGTGCTAACTCCTTTTTGCTATACTCTCCAGAAGTGTTTATCTCAAGGAATTCAGAAGAAAATTCCTTTGCCATATAAGTAACCACCATTTGATTGACCTATTTTTCATCCTCATATATATGTGTATGATGTGTGTGTTTGTATGACTGAAGGGGCATCTGTGTGCCATAGTATGTGTGGAGATCAGAGGTCAACCTCAGACGTCAACCGTGGCCTTATACCTTGTTTGAGATGGAGTTACACTGTTTGCCACAGCGTACATTAGTCCAACTGCCCCCCAAACTCCTGAGGGCTGCCTGTCTCTGCCTCCCATCTCACCACAGCAACACTGAGATTCCACATGCAAGCTATTAGGCTGGGTGTTGTGGAGTCTGGGGACCAGAACTCAGGTCTTTGCACTTGTATGGCAAACACTTTAGCCACTGACCTATCTTCCCAGATCAACTTCCCTATTTGGGCATTGATGATTTTGTTTATCTAAACTTTGCAAAGTAGGACACACAGGGCTGAGAAGGCACTGAGAACCCTGAACGCTAATTCCGTATCTTTGAAGGAGACCTGCTCCAGGACATGACTTGGACCTCGGATAATGTAACTGACATAAAATTCCATGTGGCACTCGTGTGACACAGGTTCCAATCCAAGGGCTCACACTTGCTAGGAAACCACTTTATCACTGCGCTCACACTCTGTTTTATTCCCGTTGAGACACTGTCTCACTGCCCAGTCTGCTCTCAATCTTGGGATTCCCTTACCTCAGCCTCTCCAGCAGCTGTGCCACCATTTCTAGCTAATTCACATTCTCACGTGTGACCTGGAGGCACATGACAGTGAGGCAAGAGTCCACATAGGGATAAACTCTCCCTCAGAGCTGCAATACTGTGCATGTTTCCATGGTTACGTACTTTCTAAAGTGGAACCATTGTGCTGGGACTGTGGCTGTGGTTTGTAACTCTGCCACTTGGGTGGCTGAGGCAGGGTAATCTTAATCTTAAAACAATGCATTACTAATTTATTCTACGCATGTATCATGCGCATGCCTGGTGCCCATGGAGACCAGAAGAAGATGGAGAAAGGGAGTTACAGATGGCTGTCAACCACCTCATGGGTGCTAGGAATGGCACTCAGGTCCTCTGAAGACCAGCCAGTGCTCTTAGCCTGAGTCATCTCTCCAGCCCCAGGGGCCATGACCTCAAATCTTGCCTAGGGCTACAGGGTGAGTTCAAGACCAGTCTAGATAACTTAGGGAAACTCAGTTCCAAATTAAGAAAGCAAACAGAAGGCTAAAAAAGACTAGTGGTAGACACTTGCTTAAGATGTCTAAGAGTGCCTGGAATTACCACCTAGTGGCACACACACACACACACACACACACACACACACACACACACACGAGGGGCGTAGGTAGAGACAGAGACAGACAATTGTGTTTAGTATGTGTTAATTATGAGAACATGGATAACTTCAATAAGAGTTGCTCTCATCAGAAACCTGTTTGTCTTAGTGTCTTCGTTAACAGTTTCCCTAAGGTGCCACAAAGAAGAACGTTTCCTCAGGGGTCACATTCTAAAGGCAGTAATAGAACTGTAATTTGTGACTATAATCTTGTACCAAATTTACAGTTAAAAAATCAAAACAACCCATTCTACCTCTCATTCTCTTCTAGATTATCCATTCTACCTCTCATTCTCTTCTAGATTATCCATTCTACCTCTCATTCTCTTCTGGGTTATTTGGCCTCTTTTCTCCACCAAAGCAGGGCCTATTAAAAATTCATTTTTTTCTTATACGATCGGAACAAAGCAGTCATTCCTAAAGCTAAATGCCAACTTTGAATTTCAATATAACCGAATACCTGAGAAAACCACAGGAAAAGCGACTTCAGAACTACTATCCAGGAGTAACAGATAGAATTCGGGGCACGTGCAAGCCAGGCGCTCACCCTGCTGGTTGTCACATGTCCTGTCCCAGATCAACCTCATTGTCTCCCCCCACTTCCTTCTCAGCCACTCACCAACTCAGGTTCTCTCTGATTCACTGCTGTCAGACACTCAGACTAGATAGCACAGGCTACCTCAACATGCCAAAGCCCATGGATCACTACCTAATCTATTTACTGTTCTGTGTTGTACCCTAAATGCCACACTTTGCCTAGTATATGATAGCTGCTTGGCTGATTGCCAGTGTGTACATTCTATGAGTCTCTTCCCAGAGTTGGTAAATCCATTAGAAGTGCCACGGGTGTTTTACTCAGCTTAATACATCTGGTAACATTCGGTACATGTTACACAAGGCAGAACTTCACATACATGTCTGTGTTGCACTGACCCCTATATTTAAGTATACAAAAAGTATACACCATAGTTTATGAAATACACACATTTCAAAAGTCACTCATGCAGTAAAACCTCTATGACTGAACTGCAGAAGGATTAAGGTGAACTCTGGGAAATACAGTGCACTGACCAGATCTTACACTGGGGAATCAGTCTCAGGAACATTCCAAAATTGCTACTATGTACAGGAAAAGCTGCAGCCACTTCTTCACCTGCTTCCTGTGGATGAAGCTGTGCTAGGTACAGTCTTGATGGAAACTTGAGATGTACACAAATAACCAAACAGCCCCCACAGGCCCCAGCTCTAGACGCCGCCATCCGTCCAGTTCTTACATGGATAGGCTGCAGAGGAACCCACAAGGTAACCAGAGCACAGCAGCTCTGAGAAGGTGGCCTGCACTGTCTATTTTTCATGAGTGCAGCAAATCGATTCGTTCAAATCCCTGAAGGTGTCTTTTGTGAGAAGGGCATCTCAGAGGATACATGAGAAAAATGGGCCTTTGAGGGCAGGTGTGCTACGGCTATTTCACTCTGCTTTGTTTAAAGTCTGGGGTTGGGGTGTGGGGGGTGTGCACAAGTGTTCTCCTATTTTCAGGCTAAAATGATAATGTCACGATCTACCCGATACAGGGTAGAAACCTGATACTTCAGTCTCAACTATGCAGCATGTCACCCCAAATGTATCCAGGGCCTGCCTCTGGGCAAGCTCCTACCCTGGCCCATTCACCAAGGACATCCATCCATTCAACTGTTATTTTCTTCAGCCTCCAAGAAACACACCTGCCTCAGCCAAGGAGAGAAACTCACTCTCTCTCTCCTCTCTCTCTCTCTCTCTCTCTCTCTCTCTCTCTCTCTCTCTCTCTCTCTCTGTCTCTGTGCTTTCATAGAGGTCGGCAATTACCACTGTAGCTGTTCTCCAGGGAGTTTAACGGTCACTAGTTCTTATTAAAACTAGAGTCAGAAAAAGCATCTGTACAGAGAAGTCAAATCAAAGCAAAGAAATTAAAGGAAATGAGAGGAATCCATCATGTCTTTCAGAAGCAGACGAGGACACATAGCAACAGCAGTCAGATACTGTGATGTCTTTCCTAACTGGGACTCGCTAGGCTGATAGCATCAGCTTCTTGTGGGGACACTGGTTATCACCGAGGACAGGGAGTCCTGGCTCACATGGCACAATTCGAGATTCAGGAAGAAATTCTCTCTGGAGTTTGGGAAACACTGGGCTCTTTGTAAGCACTCCACGTGTTTTCTGCCCACTGTATTTACGAGGTTCTCGCAGCCTCTGTATCACCGAATCCCACTTGCTTTACTACCCCATGTTTGCACGGAGATTCTCACTCAAAAGGGAGTCTGAAGTTAGTGAGCACCTTAAGTTTTTTGTTGTAAGCTAAGGATTCAAAATCGATTTCCAGTACAAATATTGTGTGTCAGCAGGTAATTTAGCTATAATGGTGCTGTCCCTTTAAGAATTCTCTGTTGCAGAGTCCTCTCACAATGAGTTTTATGCATTCAAGCTTTGAAAGATTTATTTACCTTATTAAACCTTTTAAAATAACAAGATACCTGTTTAAGCCATTTGCATTATTTATTTACTCACCATTATTATTTTTGACACTATGGTATCTTATTAAGTGACTGTTAGAGGACAAAAGCTGACTTTGGGCACATTTTTCCATAAACATATGAAAAAGCCCCCAGAAACTACAAGTCACAGAGAATGCAAATACTTATTAGTATGGAAATATTTCGTGTAGTTATTTTCTCCCCTTTAATCGATCTTTTTGATGACAGTCCCTTATACTATTTTTATTAATAATATTCAATACAATGAAATGCTAATTAAATGCAGTACTGAAGGCACAGTGCCAAGAGAACGAACATCAGTTCAGATGCAATCCCCTCACAGCTCCTTCCGCCTCCACGTCCTTCCCCATCGGACGCCTCCTCTCCCCCTCCCCTTTCAAGGCTTGTGTTCTGTGGCCGTCCCCACACCCTTCAACTCTCTTTATCCCACCTCACGAGTCCTTTCTGGTTTCCTGGCTTCTCCTGTACTCACTCCCAGCTCAATACAAATACTGAGCACTTAGAAGCTATATCTGAGCATGAGAGGATACACAGTGTTCATCTTTCTGAGCCTTGGTACTCTTGCTTACAGAGTACTTTCAGTTCTATCTCTTTTCCCTGGAAATCCCATAGTTTCATTTCTACTTATGGCTGGATGGATTCCATATCATGCGTGCAAGTTTTCATAATCTATTCATCCACTGACGGGCATCAGGGCTGACTGCTTCCTTGCTACTATGAAAAGAGCTACGGTAAACATGAATGTAAGTACTTCTGTAGGTCATAGAGTTCTTTGAGTACCTGCAAAGAGTGATACGGGGGGTAGGGTGTCATAGGGAGATCAATGTCCAGTGTTTTCGGTGGCTACCCCTCTGGTCCACAGGGGCTGTCTCAGTTTACACTCCCAGCAACAGCGAAGGAGGCTGTCTTTCCCTGATGTCTTCTCCAGATTTTGTCCTCATTTGTTTCCTGATGATTTATAAGCTATGCTATAGAAATTCCTATTTTTAAGTCAGTGCAATGATACATGGAGATATGCTATCATTTAAAAATATAGCTGCTTCTACATTGGATTCTGCCCTCAAATGTTATTAAGGAAGAGATTTGAAATGCAACGATTCCCATACATTCTCACATGAGTTACCCCAGTACTTGTGTGACTACGTTGTTGGTTAGCCGCTCTCCTTTCCTTGGTTGGGTCGACTCAGAATGCAGAGCACAGAATGCAATACGCTTAGCGAATCAAACTCCCCATGGAGGATAAATTTCTGTCTGGTGAACAGACTTCCTTCTTAATAGAAATGCATGCATGAGCTGCTTCATGTAGGCTCTGCAGTGTCTAACGTGTCACATGTGACAAGAGGGCAGGGTTGTGCACTGTCAGAGGACAAACACTGCACACCCAGAGCCCCGGCTTCCGATCATCATTCAGGTTAATGAGGATCTCAATACCAAGTTCTTCTTTTGTATGTTAATGTCCACTGGGAATCGGCATCCATCTTGGTACTCAGAGAGAAGGCAAAGGAAACCATGAAGTGGTTTAAACCACTCTTTTACACTGTCAGTTTTACAAAGAGTCAAATAAAATACATCTTAAATGGGGGTGTTTTATGTCGATTCAGCAACTTCACCCCCAGAAACAGATTCGAAGGCAATAACAAGAACATGTTCAAGCATCAGACGGACGTTCCGTCTCCATGGCTACACGGATGAATAAGGAAATTAGCAATAGTGAGATGCTGAGCCCAGCCCGATGCTGAGCCCAGCCCGATGCTGAACGCCCACACAGCCTTTTGTTTTGTTTTTCGAGACAGGGTTTCTCTGCGTAGCCCTGGCTATCCCAGAACTCTCTCTATAGACAAGGTTGGCCTTGAACTCACAGAGATCTGCTTTCCAGCCTCCTGAGCCAGATACTCCAGCCGTCACATCTGGCTTTTTAGCTTTTAATAACCATGTTATATGTTTTTGTATGTGTCGCAAACATGTGAATGTGTATGTGTATGAGTGTGTGTGTATGTGTGTGTGTACATGTGCATGCCCCTGTATATGTATATATGTGTGTGCATACACATGGAGGCCAGAGAACAAGCTTGGGTGTTAAACTTCAAGAGCCATTAAGACTACTTCTCTTTTGTAAAGGGTCTCTCTCACTAGCCCAGGAGCTTATGAAGGAGGCTATGCTGCCCAGTCAAAGACCCACCTGTCTTCACCTCCCTACCCTGGAATTACAAGACCATGTTATTACACCTGGCTTTTCTTACATAAGTTCTTAGAGACTGGACTCAGGTCAAAAGCAATTTCCCAATAGAGCCACTTCCCCAGTACTGCAGAAGCATATTTAATACTATTAGTGTGAAACTTAATTAAGAAGGTATTGCACACTATTAGTTACTGGATAATTTTAATCTTATTTTTATAAATATACTAGTTTAAGGCCAAATTACAATGTTTATTTCTGAAAAGAAGAAAAGCAAGAATGGTAACTAATTTTTATTTTTTTGTTGTTGTTGTTGTTTTTTTTTTTTTTTTTTGAGCCAAAATGACAATGTTCGTTTATTTCTAAAAAGAAGAAAGCTAAGAATGATGACAGGTAAATACACTTCTCTCTGTCTCTGTCAGAACAGAGATGTCTCCCTTGACTTTTGCTGTCTGATTTCACTTGTGAGGAATCTGATTCATAGGGAGAGCTGGAAATCAGTGAGAAAGCAATACAAAGCCATGTAGGCCGACTTGACTCACTCCACACAACACGTGTCACTTGCACTTTCGAGGAGGAAGTGAGCCAGATACTCTTCTCAAAGCAAGCAGAGAATGAGTGCAGCCCTAGGCATGCTTTAAGGTTGGCAGGGAAGGTTGTCAGTAAGCACAGTCTCCTAGGACCATCTACAATGTATACTATACATGGGCAGAAAAGGAAGCAAGGCCCTTCCTTCTGAACAAGGAGCACCTCTTTGTTGGCTACTGGTAAAGCCCCTGGACACAGGCTCATTGCTCCCTGAACTCTTACTGCCTACTTGGATTCAATCAAGAGGACCAAAGGTTTTATAGGATGCATGTAAGCATCTATTGATCCTCCATCTTCAAGAGAGATGTGCAGGACTCCAGCAGACGCACGAAACCTGGGCATTATGTGTTTCTCATACAACCTTTGCCTAAGCTTGGCTTTACCAAGCAAGCACAGTAAGGGATTATTAAAAGGAATGATATAGTAAATTATAATAGCCTACTATAACAAAATTATTTTTAAGTGTACTAAATATTTCTAGAATTTTTCATGTACTGTTTTGAATGTCTGACTGTGGAAAACTGAAATTGTTGAAAGCAAACTTGCAGCTAAGGGGCAGCGCTTGCATAACTCTCGACTTGGAATGGAGACTTTATTCAGGGGTTCTACAGTTTATTGGGGAAACTATTTGTCCTTGGAACTAGACTGCCCTGAACAAAGGCAAAAGTTGGGAGCATATGAGATAACTCAGGTGCAAACGGCTTTTGCTTTTAAGTCTGAGTCTAGAAAAATCTGAAATAGAAATTAAACTCCATCTCATCTGATCTGGTGTTTATATAAAAGAGAAGTCCATCCCCACTGACCAACAGGATAAATCGGGGGATTGAGCACCTGAGTCATTCGTTTATACTTATTGTCGCTTTTTATATGAAATGTGTTGAGGCTCTCTGCTCCCAAACCCCGTGGGAGAGAGACCTCACCGCCTGATCAGGTGGGCACTCCTGAGGCTGCAGAGCGGAGGAGACCACCAACACTGCCCACCCCTGCCCACATCCCTGGCCCAAGAGGCAACTGTATAAGGCCTCTGGGTTCCCGTAGGGGAGGGCCCAGGGGCGGCAGGACCCCTGCGCCTGAGACACCGCCGGAACCTGAAGGAAACAGACCAGATAAACAGTTCTCTGCACCCAAATCCCGTGGGAGGGAGAGCTAAACCTTCAGAGAGGCGGACACGCCTGGGAAACCAGAAGAGACTGCACTCTGTGCACATCCAGACGCCAGAGGAAAACACCAAACTTCATCTGGAACCCTGGTGCACGGAGGCTCCCGGAAAGAGCGGCGCAGATCTTCCCGGTTGCTGCCGCCGCGGAGAGGACTTAGGCAGTACCCCACGAGCAAACTTGAGCCTTGGAACCACAGGTAGGACCAACTTTTCCCCTGCAAGAAACCTGCCTGGTGAACTCAAGACACAGGCCCACAGGAACAGCTGAAGACCTGTAGAGAGGAAAAACTACACGCCCAAAAGCAGAACACTCTGTCCCCATAACTGACTGAAAGAAAACAGGAAAACAGGTCTACAGCACTCCTGACACACAGGCTTATAGGACAGTCTAGCCATGGTCAGAAATAGCAGAACAAAGTAACACTAGAGATAATCTGATGGTGAGAGGCAAGCGCAGGAACCCAAGCAACAGAAACCAAGACTACATGGCATCATCGGAGCCCAATTCTCCCACCAAAGCAAACACGGAATATCCAAACACACCAGAAAAGCAAGATCTAGTTTCAAAAGCATATTTGATCATGATGCTGGAGGACTTCAAGAAAGACATAAAGAACTCCCTTAGAGAACAAGTAGAAGCCTACAGAGAGGAATTGCAAAAATCCCTGAAAGAATTCCAGGAAAACACAATCAAACAGTTGAAGGAATTAAAAATGGAAATAGAAGCAATCAAGAAAGAACACATGGAAACAACCCTGGACATAGAA
Organism: Rattus norvegicus; assembly: GCF_021556685.1. Taxonomy (NCBI): domain Eukaryota; kingdom Metazoa; phylum Chordata; class Mammalia; order Rodentia; family Muridae; genus Rattus; species Rattus norvegicus. Next base: position 79,348,340 of record NC_141546.1, on the reverse strand, counting down.
AATCAAAAGAAAAGACAAGGAACTGTAGATACAAGCTTCACCAACAGAATACAAGAGATGGAAGAGAGAATCTCGGGAGCAGAAGATTCCATAGAAATCATTGACTCAACTGTCAAAGATAATGTAAAGCGGAAAAAGCTACTGGTCCAAAACATACAGGAAATCCAGGACTCAATGAGAAGATCAAACCTAAGGATAATAGGTATAGAAGAGAGTGAAGACTCCCAGCTCAAAGGACCAGTAAATATCTTCAACAAAATCATAGAAGAAAACTTCCCTAACCTAAAAAAAGAGATACCCATAGGCATACAAGAAGCCTACAGAACTCCAAATAGATTGGACCAGAAAAGAAACACCTCCCGTCACATAATTGTCAAAACACCAAACGCACAAAATAAAGAAAGAATATTAAAAGCAGTAAGGGAAAAAGGTCAAGTAACATATAAAGGCAGACCTATCAGAATCACACCAGACTTTTCGCCAGAAACTATGAAGGCCAGAAGATCCTGGACAGATGTCATACAGACCCTAAGAGAACACAAATGCCAGCCCAGGTTACTGTATCCTGCAAAACTCTCAATTAACATAGATGGAGAAACCAAGATATTCCATGACAAAACCAAATTTACACAATATCTTTCTACAAATCCAGCACTACAAAGGATAATAAAGGGTAAAGCCCAACATAAGGAGGCAAGCTATACCCTAGAAGAAGCAAGAAACTAATCGTCTTGGCAACAAAACAAAGAGAATGAAAGCACACAAACATAACCTCACATCCAAATATGAATATAACAGGAAGCAATAATCACTATTCCTTAATATCTCTCAACATCAATGGCCTCAACTCCCCAATAAAAAGACATAGATTAACAAACTGGATACGCAATGAGGACCCTGCATTCTGCTGCCTACAGGAAACACACCTCAGAGACAAAGACAGACACTACCTCAGAGTGAAAGGCTGGAAAACAACTTTCCAAGCAAATGGTCAGAAGAAGCAAGCTGGAGTAGCCATTCTAATATCAAATAAAATCAATTTTCAATTAAAAGTCATCAAAAAAGATAAGGAAGGACACTTCATAATCATCAAAGGAAAAATCCAGCAAGATGAACTCTCAATCCTCATCTTCGATTGGTTTATATACAAGTGTGCAATTTCTAGGCTTGAAAGTAAAATGATGCTATCTGGTGCTGGATAGAGGAGCCTTATTTTTTATTATGGCAGCTTGCTATTTTTGTAACATGGTGATTTGGTTGAACACAATAAAGTACAGTAGTAACTGATCTCCCCCTCTTCCTGGATGAGTGAGGAGATGATTAAATGTTGATGTCAGCATCCATGAGCATATTCAGATGAGCTTCTGCTTCTGTTGAAAAGGATGCTGTGTTTGATTGTGGTCCGAAGCTTTGAAGCACTACTTGGCATCTCCTTCCTTGGAGGTCTCACTGTTTAAACATAACAGATTTGATAGCTTGTTGGTAAGGTGAGGTCCAGCTTGTCTCCACTAGGTCATCTTCATGTGAATCCGGTGGTTATACGGTTTTGTTCTAGGGATATTTCATTTTTTTAATAACGGTTTTAGCTGACATTCATGGAGAGAATGAATCCTTAGAAGTGTGCCACTAGTGAAAGGAAATCCTGTCTAGAGTATGTTTCTTTACAAAGCTGTGTCACACCATCCTTTGGGCCCTCTGCTGGAAAAGTAGAATCAAGTCTCAAATAATGCCTTTTAAATTGTATCCTCTAGTATTATAGATGTAGGACAGTACTGTATCATACCTCTGTGGATGTAAAATAGCTTATACCTGCTTTATGATACGTAGTAGTGACCGTGCTTTATCAGAGCTGTTTTTAATGATGTTGCTCAGAATGTTTTCTTTCCAGATGATGATTGAGAAGCTAATTTAAAAAAAAAATGGTGCCAGGTACCACAAGAGTAACAGAACTGTGCTGTTTTCTCGGGTTTTGTTTTTTTACTTTTTTTTTTTCAATGGAGTGTGCTGGATGTCCCTACAGTTTTGTTCAGATGACTGCAGAACCTGGAAAAGCTGTTGCTGCTGTTGATGCATAACACACTGCTATTATTGGTCTTTTTATATAAATATAAATATATATATACAGATATATAATTTGAATTTTTTGAAACTTTACCTGTGCTGTCAACTTTCGAAAAAAGTATCCCCGTTTACTGTGTTGAGTTGGCACTGTACAGAAATTAACAGCCATATTGGTCTAGAAATGTTGAACTTAAGTTTTTTCCATTTGTACAGGGGTAACACACTGTATTAAATATGTAAGGTCTTATATACGTGGGTTTGATTACAAAAACTAATAAAGTATTCTCTAAATTAAAAAAAATGTGTTGAGCTTGAGTTTTATTTTAAAATGTAAAATTCATTCCTTTAAGTACTTTATGAAAAGTACAAACTCCTTTCATAATAAGAATAACTAGTTCCTAAGTCAGATGTGAGTGAACATTTTCATTATATTTAAATTAAGTGCTTTCAAAAAATCATGCTTTTAATCAACTATATAAAATAATGATTTTGTTTATTAGCTGGTATTAACAAACAAAAATCAACATTCAAAATTAAGAGGGTCACATATGCCTACGGGCTGCACTGGAGGGCTCTAAATGTCCTTCTCTGGTCTTTCAGAGGTTCGGACTGCCTCACTGAGAGAATCAAATGTCTCAGGGACACATCCTGAGGCACCATGCTGAGTATTAGTTACACTAATCAGAACTGAGTGGGGACTGAGACCCGGTGCGGTGTGGTTGGTTTTTTACCTTTGGGTAGACTTGTAAAGTGACAGGGTCCTTTATGTCTGAAATTGGTCATTTCCCAGGACCTCAAAAAGGTTTCAGCATATTTCTTCCATCTCAATGCACAGTCTATTGTCCTAAGCAGTGCCCCTGGGAGCCGACATTTGAAACTGACAAACAGCATGTGTGTGTCAGGGAGATAAAGTCGGCACATGTGCGCCAGCCTCCTGGGATTCCAAAATGCTAGCAGCCCCAGCTGGTGCTGTGCCTCTGTCCCAGGGTGCACTGCTCCCGGCAAGCGTGAGTTCCACCTTCTGACTGTCAGAGGGACTCATCTGACTGGAATATGGTTATTCTAAAGTCTTTTAGGGCAAAGGATACAGTAATATTTTTACCAGTGGAGAGAAAAATAAGTAAGCCTGGGGCCTCGCTCATGTTAGACAAAGGCTCTACCACTGAGCTAAATTCTCAGCCTCAAAAGAGCTTAAGAAAACAGCATTACTAATTAATATTTATTGAAGAGAGACAAAGAGCTGCTTAAACTAACACCCATTCTTTCAAAAATATATACTGAATATTTGTTTAATAACTGGTGCCCTGAAAATGCCAGTGAAAGTAAAAGTAAAACTTCCTTTCCTTCCCCATGTTTACAGGGTGGCAGCAGGAAGTGGACTGCCCAGAAAGCATGCAAATGTTCAGATGCTGATTCTTATTACAGAGAAAACTAGGCCAGAGTCACCGAGAGTATGAGAGTGTGTGACTGTCCACAGAGGAAGGAGCTGAGCTAGCTCTCTCCAAGAATGGCACACTCGAACACCAATCCCACTAGGCACAAATGGTGGAACGGACTACGTGTCAGCGGGATTCCTGCGAGTGCATCGTGGATGACGTGTGCATGGTGCATAGCTATTGCTAAGGGAGCGAGCTGTGCCTGCCCAGAGACTGCCCTCCTAACCATAGTCTGTTCTTCATGCTACTCCTGACTTCTCTCTGCCTACAGGAGAAACACAACTGTTGCTCTTGAACTGGCAGGAGAAAGACCTTACAGAGCATGTTTGCCGTCCATCTTTAGACAGGCGTCTTTTCCTCCCCACATCACTCCCACTCCATTCCGGGGACTTACTGTACCTGTTTTGAGGTCTGTCTTACCAGTGAAACAGACGCTGCCAGATAGTGAGTCTCTGTCACTCGTCTGGCACCACTGCATCCTTGGACTAGGAATGTTGGCACATAAATAGTACTTGGCATAAGTTTGAATAAATAAAGCAATATTTAAGAATGAGGTTTAGAAAGGAGCAAGTTTAGAAAATCACCAGGATAGTTCAGTAATTAACCAAGCCCTGGTTTTTTGAAACAAGGTTGCATGTAGCTCAGGCTGACTTGAATTCACTGTGTAGTGGAGGCTGGCCCTAAGCTCATGAACCTTCTCCTTCTGCCTCCCCAACCCTGGAGATTACAAACATGTACCCCCACGCCGGTGACATGAATATTTGCAGTGTCAGCTTCCTGAGGGAAACGTTATGTGCTCTGTCCCAGTTTGCACTGCGGCTTAGTGAGAGGCAGCGAAAACAGCAAGTGAGCATCTTACAGACACTCGGCCTGGTGTTACAGTGTGTTGCTTCTCTGGTGGCGACTGCACACGTCTGTATTCAAGCTACTTGCCAGAACAGTGTGAACCATGGAGACGGAAGGGCTGGGGATGTAGCTCTGGAGAATTAAGAACCTTCAGTATGACGACATGCTCATTGCTAACCTGAAGGACCGTCTGGCAGAGGTGCCTGACTGCAGAGTCTGTGCAGATTTATTTATGGTCAGTCAGTCCCTTGTGGGTAAAACGAGGTAACAGTTACATCAGTGAGTGACAGCATCTATATGTCACTGAGTCATTGTTGGGACTAAATCAGGCACCTTATACTCTAACTGATTTATAATTAGAAAGAATTAACAGTACATCATTTATTATAATCTCAGTAGCCTTATCATCTATTACAATGGTCTACCAAATGTTTCAAACTAAACTTTCTAGCTATTCCTTGAACTGGGAGGGTAGATTTTCATTCGCCTTCGGGAAATTCCATTCTGTAGGATTTGCCCACTTAGAAACCTTGGTACTTATTCAAGAAAAACCAGAATCACTCCTTTTTAAAAAACAAAACAGAGAGTCTCTACACCTCCCTGAAAGCACTTATCTGACTCCCATTTATTTTCCTACTGCCTGTGAGCCTCTGTTTTCCTTCTTATAATAGATTCCAAGAAATATCTAGCAATGCCTTGGCTGTTGGACGTTAGTAAATGTCTGACACTGCTCCATTCAAATCTGAATTTGTGCCTGTCCTTATTAAGATCTAGTAGCATTTTATAAACAATAAAAATGAAAAACACAACATCAAAACCCAGAGTGGAGCAATTACACCTCCTAGAGGCAAGACCCGAGCAACTGCGCATCTCCACGCCAAGCCATGAACCTGAGCTCCTGCAGGAACAGAGATTTAGCTCCGTCACCTTCCTTATGCCCCTGCCACAGAACCTGCAGCCTGCACACACTGTTCCCCAAGAAACAGTCACTCAATAACCGTCTGTGAAGGAAGAGAACTGGCTGTTCTCCTCCTTAGTACTCTCATGCCCATGGACATCCATATATTCAACCCCAACTCCCTCAGAGATCTCCTCCTCTGTCGTCACCCGTCCGTGCTGGAGCAAGAAGAAAGGAGCTCGCTATAAAGCAAAGCTTCTTCCTGCAGCCATGACTTTAATCGCATCATCTGCCACCTTATCACCGACTCCTCCTTCACATTCCGTCTCATGACACATACTCTTCGGTAAGCTGTCTTGCCAGCCAACCTTAGATGGAGATATCTATGCTAAAATTCTGGGTTTCCATTATACTTGTAAATATTTAACAGTGGGATGGCCACAATGCATGAAAATTAACTACTTATGGCGGTTAAATGATAGTCTGAAAATCCTTTGAAGCTTCTGTTCTTTTTTCCCAGATTGACCTTGAACTTATGAGCTCCGATGAGCCTTCTAGCTTAGCCTGCTGTGTATTCAGACTCTGCATGTACACTTCGCCTGGTCGCAGCTTCTATCGTTATATCCGTAAGTGTCAGCACAAGCTCAGTAACCACTTACTGACTGAGAGAAAGGAAACAATGATAAAGCTTAACTTCTTTCTTTTTTGTTATTTTTATTTCTCTAAGTTTTCCTATTTGACCAGCTGATCAATCAGATTTTAATTTTCTTCAAAATAAAAATTAACAAATGCCCCATTTGGTTATCAAACAGAAAACAGAAACTAAAATTAACAAAATGGCTTTGTCCTCAGGTCAAAGGTGTCCTCTCAGCCTCTCGTGACAGACGTCAGAAAATGCACAGCATCAACACCACTCTATGCTACCACTGTCTCGATTCTATCCTTCCTCCCTGAACTACAGAGGAGGCCTTGCTGGCCGAGCTGCTGTTCTCAGATCTGCCCCCTTTCACTGAAATCCCTTTCTTTAACCTTTTGCAATTTAATGTGTCCCAGTTGTATCAAAGAAACAATTCTGTGACAATTTTTAAAATTGAGTTACATATAAAGAATTCTTCTTTCCTAATATATAAGAATTACATTTTCTTAGTTCCTTTACTTAGGAAAAATACTATTTCCTCATACTTCCAAAACTGCATTTAAGGGAAACTAAAGAAATAATCTTCTGCACACCACAGAAAGCTCTCTGTCCCTCACTGTTCTCCCTGTCCCTGTGATGCAGCTTTTCCTGTTCTCTCCCCTGCACCCGCCTGTCTGCCCTTCAGTCTCTCTTCCTCTGAGAAGGTTGAAAATGTCCTTGAATTGGACTCTCTCTGACCCAAAGATTCTTCACCATTGAGTTTGCCTCAACTACCGATGTTTTGGTCTTTTTTGTATTTCCCTCGGTAAGCCCGATTGTTCCAGAAGCTCCATGTGCACTTGTCGTCACTCACCACTCAGACAAGTTCAACTGCTCACATTTTTTAAAGCATCTAAAGCCATGATGTTCACAATCTTCACTGTTACCTTTATATTCTTTCTATTTGAAAGAACACCTTAGAAAACTTTTATTTCAAAGTTTAAAAAATTGCTTCTTGGCTAATAAGCTAGAAAATGGAACAAGAAAACACAGAATCTCTGCCACAGTAAATAAGACTTGGCTCGTTCTCTATTTGGGCAATTTTCTTGCGTATTCACTTTTATATAATTTGCAAGACTGAAAAAACTAAAAAAATTAAACTTGCTAAAATAGTTACTTCTTAACACAAAATAGACCGGTAGTTTACTAACTTACAGGATCGGAAGGTCCACAGAATTCTCGGAACGTCTTCGTAGGATTGCTCTGCTGGATCTCTATTGCTACGCAAGGGCCGGAGTACAGCTCTGTCACCATGTCCTTTAGTATCCATGTAAGAGAAACAAGATAACTAAAATAACTGATATGTTACCACGATTCTTTTAACTGTGCTACTTTACCACTACTTCCCATCCCCAAATGGTCGGCCACCTTTGACTTCTTTCCCATCTGTGTCCCGCACACAAGTTCCTTCCAAGTTATGGCCACCTTGCTTCGAAATACTTTCTCTCATCCCTTCACCTCCACTCCTAGGACCATTAGCCTTTTGAGGCTTCCTCTGCTCGCTTAAGCCATTTCTAGCACATCTTCCTTTCAGACTTCCCTCTTTCCATCAACAGTTTCATCAAATTAATATTCCTAAAATATCAATAGCCATGTTTCTCCCACGGGACCTTTAAAAATCTATTATGTGGTTAGCAACAAAGACTAACATCTAGAAACTAAGAGAAAACTAGATGAGCTGGCTTCCACATTTGAGTGGTGGAGCCAAGGAACTGTGACTCTCGGGAAGGGGGACCGTGTAGGCCAGATAATTCCTCCATCTTGTTGCATAAAACAGGCACAGACAGAAAGGGCAGGACAGGGCAGGTAGGAAAGTACAGTAGAGCCTGACATTCCCACAGTGCTGCAGAGGCTGCATTAAGGGAGCCAGCGGACATGATCATCAGGGAAGAATACAGCAGAACTCCACACCCTACCATAGAGCTTTTCTACACTCATGTTTACTGCTTCTGTATCCACTGGAGCAAGGAAATGGAAAGAAGTTAGATATCTATCGGCAAATGAGTAGTTAATAAAAGTTTGGTGATAGGATATTGTTCAGCAAAGAAAAACATAATCATAAAATTTGCACGATAACAGATGAAATAAGAATGTTAAATAGTGAGGTCACATGATACATGGTCTCCGCCATCTGCAGAACGTGTAAGCAAATGCACACTCGGGCTCGTCAGAATACGCAGAGGGTAATTGTTAGAGCACGAGGAAGGAGTGATGCGGGTCATGGACATGCATTTAGAAGCTGATTGTTTTCCTGGTTCTTTTCTTTTCTTTCTTTCTTTCTTTTGTGTGGTGTGTGTGTGTGTGTGTGTGTGTGTGTGTGTGTGTGTTGGATAAGTGCATAACAATGTATTCCCTACTGAAGGTAAATTAGCAGGAGGCTCCACAGCTTCAAGATGGACAAGAGGAGTCCATGCTTCTGTCATCCAAAGCTTGGAAAACCCTTACACAACACACGGGCTCCATATCAGGTGGAGGCCCAATACAATAATATCCAGGCTCTACATCATCAGGTGGAGGCCTCAGAAGGGCTCTACTCCATAGCTGGCCTAAGTCGGCCCTACATAATGAAGTGGCATCTGCCCACCTTACAAAGCTTGGAAGCAAGCCTCCCCAGAGTCAAGCTGAACCAAAGTTACTTAAGTGAAAGCCAGACCAAAGCCCAACTCTCTTTACAGGGAACAATCCATGTCATTGCACTTCATGCACGGTTAGTCGGTACCAGGCATGAGAAGGAAGAGGATGCGAGCTGCCGGCAGAAGCAGCGTCAGTAAGGAGCCATGGATCCAACAGGCAGGAGCAATGTAACGAACACAAGGTTGCTAATACGGCTGTCACAGATGAGCCTGCATGCTCAGATTACAGGAGAAATATGGACACTCTGAGGAAAACTGAACAGCAGAAGACTCAAACCTAGAAATAAAACCAAAGACACTAACCTAAGTAGTGCTTTGGATGGGTGAGAAGGGCACGGCCCTGCAGGTAAGTGACCTGGGTGAACAGGGCACTGCCCTGCAGGTAAATGACCTGAGACAGGCACCTGCAATTGCTTCAGCACAAACAAGGAAATCCACAGGGAGGAAAAACAAAGTCCCACCATTTAACATGGTGTCTTCGAAGAAAAGTTAACAAACTATTTTAGGAAATAACAGATAAAAATACACCAAGTTTCTATCCATAAACTTCTAAATCCGACGTGAACTAGGAAGGGAAATAAAAGGAAGAAAAGTATCAAACAGAACACCACAACCAGCAAGAAGCAAAAGAAATCGTAAAAGTTAAGGAAAAAAATTAAAGACAGGTGAACAAAGTCAGGTAGCAACAGCAACAAGGCTTGCCAGTCTTAGACATGGACCCAAATCACACAGTATTCAGACAAACAAACACAGACACATCACACAATATTCAGACAAACAAACACAGACACATCACACAGTATTCAAACAAACAAACAAACAGACACAGACACATCACACAGTATTCAAACAAACAAACAGACACAGACACATCAAACAGTATTCAAACAAACAAACAAACAGACATAGACACATCACACAGTATTCAAACAAACAAACAAACAGACACAGACACATCACACAGTATTCAAACAAACAAACAGACACACATCACACAGTATTCAAACAAACAAACAGACACAGACACATCACACAGTATTCAAACAAACAAACACAGACACATCACACAGTATTCAAGCAAACAAACAAACAGACACAGAAAGAGAAAACAGCCGTGAGAAGCCAGTACCCAAACCCTTGTCTTTAACGTAGTCAAAACACATTTGTACATAGCTGTCTTAAAGATAATTATTCAATGGCCTCATAAGCCCTCCCTCATGTCTAACTGAGGGGTTGCAGACCTTACATAGCTTCTGGGAGAGAGAGTTGGGCATGGGGTGGGGCATCCGGAAAGAGTTAAGGGCAACAGATGGGAAACTATAATCAGAATACACTGCATACATTGTGAAATTCCCAAAAGTTAAACAGAAATATATTCAAAACAGAAAAAAGATAACGATCCAAAGAAAAACATTAGTTTTCTTTAAGAGGACGGCTCCAGGTAGGTCAACTGCATTAGAAGGGCTTCCCACTCATTAGTACACAGGCAGTCCCAACTGGCTTCAGCAGGCTATTTACTTGTTTGTTTAGTTATGTGTTTAATTATGAGTCAAAGTCTCATGATGTGGCCTGTGCTGGCCTGACCCTTACTACACAGATCTCCTGGATGCTGCTTCTGAGCGCTGGGATGGGAGGAATAAGCTACCACGCTCACTGCAGGGGTAGTTGGTTTGTTTATTTGTTCATTTTGAGTTTTGGAAACCAAATTGGGAAGAGTGAGAGCTTGTGGTGGTGGTAAACTCTGCAAAGAGTTAAGGAAAGAATGGGGAAAATATAATCAAAATACACCACATGCGTGTGTGAAATTCCCAAAATAAATAAATAAATAAAAATATATTTAACAACAGAAAAAAGATCATCAAAGAAAAGCATTAGTGGTGCATTGCAGAGTCATCGCACACAGAAATAAGACAATGACAAAATAACGCCTAGGACCAGGGGAAGTCGTTGGGATTGTCACTCAGTGTGAAATGGAATAGAGAAGAACAGGACCAGAGAAGAGCATTTCTCAATGTCTGGACTACTCCGTGCATCTTTCCCTGTCCTGTCAACACTGAAAAGCACTGTAGACAAAGGTGAAAATAAATGACTTTGAGGAAGAAGAACGGCAGGTGACTGAGTGGGAGTGCCGGGCTGGGCCAGCCCTTGTTCTGCGTTCAGTGGGTTTGTAACACGCAGACCAAACTAAAACAACTCATTATAGGGCACATTTAAATATTAAATATTAACCCAAACGCTGTCACCTGACCTAATGGAAATGACAGAAGAAGAAAGGGCTTTATTAAATCATGTGCTACAGAACTCTTCTCATTAGAATCCCTGAATTTACCCCAAAGTGACTTTGCTATTTTTATGCATAATTCTGCTGAATTTGATATTCCATTTCATGCTATTAAAGTACTGTCTATACATAAAATACCAAGGTCTCAGGCAGAAGAGATATCAAACACATTTTTGAAAAGAAGAGAAGCAAATTATCTGCCATTCTTCATCCTTTCTTTCTTCCTTTGCCACTTTGGCTGTGGCCCTCACTTTGTGTTACCGCTGGCAGCAGACAACATTTAGGACCAGATACCCAGGCTACTCCGAATGAGCAAAGGGGAGAAGAACAGACAGGAGCAAAATCCACTCAAAACGTGGTCTTCCCAATGTTTAGTTAAGGAGAAAAGTTTCTAAAAGCTTGGTTGATTATCTTTTAAGCGTCTTTTGCTGACCTAAGCTGACAGTCAGTCATACACGGAATGGTTGAACTAATGCCTATCCTCATTAGAACTTAATTTCTGTCAATGCAAGTCATGTGCCTTTTATCACAAAACTGTAAGGTCTACAGTAGATGTTCAATCAGTATGTGCTGGTCTCAAAATAACAGGATCAGGTCAAAATTATCATTTTTTAAGAACATAAATTTGAAGTAAGTTTGAGTCTAAGTATAAACTATCAACAAAAATCATCTATCAAAGATTTATGAAACTAAACAGTAATACAAACAACAGCAAGAGCAGCTCATATTTACCCCGCACTCTCAATGAAGAAACCACTTTACACGATCTGTTTCACTTAATTCTCATAGCAATCTTCTAATACTCATTCTCATCCGTACATAGACTAATAAAAGATTTAAAAGAGTAAATACCCAAGGGTTCCCGGAGCTGAATGTGGGCCCTCTGACACAGCACGAGCCCTCTTAACCTCTGAGCCCTCTCTTCAGCCCATGTTGAGCATCTTTCATTCATCTGTTGGCCAATCGTACTTGTTCTTTTAAGAAATATATTTTTAGATTGTATGGTTTTCTTTTCTGTTTCTGACCATGCTGTCCAAGTCGGCCCCGAGCTCCTGATCCTCCTGCTTCCTCTCAAGCATTAGGTACGGTCACGCGTCACTACCTGGCTCTTTGTCTGTTTTAAAAATCAGGTTGTCATTTTGTTATTGAGTTGCTTGTGCTGCTAATCCTTTAACAGATATGTGGTTTATAAATCATCCTTTAAAACACTTTGCAAAACTATAAACTATAAGATTCCCAAGATTTGAAACACGCATGTCATTTAGTCCCATTATTTAACATTATGTTCATACTTACATTATACTCGGACACTACGCCTTTATAGACTTCATAGAATTCTTCAACATTAGCTCGATCCATATTGAACTATGGTAAAAACAGAATCATAAGCCAATCAAGTGAGCTCCCTTGGCACTCAGCATTTGTCATTCCACTTCCACTTTCTGCTATGTGCTGCCTTTTCCTCACACCGCTCTCAAAGACATTACAAAGCCCAGGCTGCCCTTGAACGTCAGCTCTTCCACCTCAGCCTTGCAAGGGCTGAAATTACAGCTAGTTGCTACCATACCTGCCTCATTCTTTTAAATTCAAACTGTGAGTCCTGGATAATTGATTCTTTTTAGAAGAATATGTTATTAAAGACCAGCTGATCGATATTAATCTGATTACTTATTTATTGAGATTTATCAAGTACTTATGTGTGAGGCATAACTAGGTTTCATACATGTGCCACCTCATATGAGAAGCTCAGGCTTATGCATGTCACTGCTAAGATCCAGAGGCAACAGGAGACTTCTGAACTGGCCTTCTATCACTCCCAGAATCCGCCCCATTGGCCATGCTCTCATCCAATAGTCTAGGACTACAGGAGTGAAGCTCTATTCTTGATACGACAAAACAGGCACAGGCAGTATGGTGCTGTTTATTGGTAGAGTAGACATACAAGGAAGCCATGCAACAAGTTCAGGTCCTTCAGATCTTGGAGAGAGAATAGAGAGCCACACTATTGCCCTCTGAAGAATCTGGGAAAAAAATCACTAAAACTGGTTTGTAACAAAGCACTTAGACACAACAACTGGACTTCCTACTAACACACAAGTGCGAATAGACAGTGTGTACATAAAACACACCGTGACCAAGTAACTCCTTATCAAGGTTGGCTTTACACTCAGGAACAAAATTTTATAACTTTAACACTCTCACAAACTCAAGCACTAATTTAAAGAAAGGGGTCTGAACCCTAGTTTTACCCCCATTCATTCTTTGCTTCTCTGGAGTCACTGAGAAGCGTCAGTCTACAGTCAACACTCACGTCAGAAGGACAGACTGCCATGAGCAGTGTTACTATTACAGGGAGGGAATTTGGTTTGACTTAAATGCTTAATGCTACATTCTTCAACCTTAACCACTAGTAAATCAAAATGTGACATAAAATATAACTTAATAAAACCCACAGTGGCAAGTAACATTCTTTTTTTTTTCTCTCTCTTTTTCGGAGCTGGGGACCGAACCCAGGGCCTTGCGCTTGCTAGGCAAGCGCTCTACCACTGAGCTAAATCCCCAACCCCGGCAAGTAACATTCTTGTGGCCTAGATGAACAGCTGAGACTAAGGATGCCTAACTCGGGTCACATGCCTAGGAAACTGCTGACCTTCGATGACACCAATGCTGACTCTAAAGACCTACACGTGCACTCATTCACCAGTACGCTATTACTGCTCTCACAAGTGCACCAGTTGAGTTACAGAAATATGTGCTATGGCTTCAGTTAAGGACTTTCTGAGAATGTCTGAGAAGGCGATTCTCAGCCAGTATGGGGAGGCTTAAGGGCCATGGGGAGATTATGTACACTAACACTTGAGGGACAGTTTAGAAACCAGGCCCAGGCTGAGAGTGGCAAGGGAATCAGAACAATTCTTCCTTCACTGTTTGCTAAGAAACGTAGGACACACAGCACTCCTTGATGCACCTCACTCTGTCTGTCACTGTGCTTCCTACTTTTCAGCAGAAGTTCCACAAAATGAAGAAACTTTGAGGCTTAAATCTGGTGTGTCATCTGAATATTAGTATCTCAGTAAACAATTATGCCAATTAAATAATTAAAATATTTTCGTTTCATTATAAAGCTTTTGAGTTCCGTCTTCTGTGGCTGTGATTTTAGTTTGTTTTGTTGTTATTGTGGTTTTTGGCTGGCCTGGAACCTGTCACATACATCAGGCTGGCCTCAAATGCATACCTACGTCTCCTTCCTGAGTGCTGTGATTAAAGGCCTATGCCACCATCTCTTTAATTTTAATAAACCCAAATCTCGAGTGCACAGTTACCATTCGCTTACACACATTCTAAGGGTTATTAAAAGCCAATCCTCCCATACAGTACGGCTCACTGCAAAGCACTTACCATCTGTATTGCTGAGATCTCAAAGCATGCATCTCGAATAGCTATTAAAATCTTTCCCAACATTCCTAAAAACGAAGAACAAACTGGGTCAAAATATAAAATATTGGAACTAATTTTGGTTCCTAAGCAATACATGTTTTCAACAACAATGACCTTTGTTTCTACTCCAAATAAGGAAAATGCAATGTCTCTGCAAAAGAGAGCCAGTAAGTTACTGAACTGAGCACCGCACTCATCATTCGGTTCCTGGTAACGGCTTCAAGAATATCAATGATGGTCCTGAGAACAGTGAAAAAAGCTTTTAAGGTAACATTTGCTTTAAGGCCCCATAAATCTACTGATGTAAATAAAATGAAAATCAAGTGCTTTTAAAATAACATTACCAAAGGAAGTGACAAGATGCTGCATTTAGGAGGAAAACACAAAGTGTTAGAAAAAGTAGGCAGACTTCAAGAGGGAATTAAAACATATATCATTCCTAAATCCTGAAGAGAATTGATGGGCTAAAGAGAAGTTTGAGCAACTCAGAAAAAGAGACTGATGCCAAGAAAGAAGAAAGATTACACCCAGTTGAAGGTCTGTGGAGCTAGCTTGATTCTTTCCACACCGCGATATACACTGTGGTGGTTTAGATAGAAATGGCCCTCAGAGGCAAGTACATGTGACTGTTTGGTTCCTTGTTGGTGGACTGTTTAGGAAGAATTAAGAGGGGTGTGGTCTTGCAGGAGGAGGTGGGTCACAGCATAGACTCTGAGGCTTCACAGGCCCACACCAGCTCCAGTCTCTGCCCAGGCTTGAGGATCAGAGTTAAGTTTTCAGCTCCACTACAGTGTCAGGTCTGCCCGTCTGCCATGACCTTTCCCTCAATAATGGATAGACCAACCCTGTGAAACTGAAGTAACCCCCTAATTAAACGCTCTCTTTTTTATCTTTTAGTCATGGTATCTCTTCACAGCAATTTATCAATAACTAAGACATACAGCACGACCAAAAGATGCTTGGGGCACAAGGGGTTTAACTTCAGTTTATAGCTGCCCCTTCTTCATGAAGGGAAGTCAGGGTACAAAACTGAAGGCCAGGACCTGAAGCGGGAAGTAAAACAGAGACCGTGGAAGAAGCCTGATCATTGGCTTGCTCCCCATGGCTGTGCTTGCTTGCTTCTTTCCTTCTTTCCTTCTTTCCTTCTTTCCTTCTTTCCTTCCTTCCTTCCTTCCTTCCTTCCTTCCTTCTTTCCCTCCTCCCTTCTTCTCTCCCTTCTCCTCTTCTTCTCTGGGCTTTTTGAGACAGGGTCTCACTATGTAGCTTTTCTTGGTTTGGAATTTGCTACGTAGACCAGATTGGCCTCAGCTCATAGAGATCTGCCTGCCTCTGTTTCCCTTCCTCAGTGCTAGGATAAAATCAAGGCCGCTGCCACTATTCCCTGGTCCACTTGCTTTCTAACACAACCCAGGACCACCTGCCCAGAGGTGGCCCTGCCCACAGTGAGCTGGGCCCTCTTACATCAACCAACAATAAAGAAACTGCCACACAGACCTGCCTACAGGCTGAGAGTACAGAGGTCATTCCTCAACTGAGAGTACCTCTCCCCAGATAGCTCGCCATTTGTGTCAAGTGGACAAAAACTAACTAGCACAGTCCTGGATGTCAACATGAGGAATGTGGGCACAAATTCCTTCATGAATAGGTGGTTTTTATAAGAGGAGTTTCTGTTGACAATAATTGTATGGCAATAGTTTTGAGATAGTTTTGCTTCATTTAAAAATTTATGATATAAACATTTCTTATTGATTAATTTTGTTACTTCACAATTTATGCATTATTTAATGTCTTCTGTTACTCTCTCCTGCCTTCCCTCTCTTTTCTCCCTCCCATCTCTATCACCACTGCCACCCCCACCAGGCCCTTTCTCAGAATCACAACTTGGTTTTGATTTGTGATTTGGCCGTGACCCATTTAACCAGGGCCATCTGTGTGACCATTAGGTTGGAAGAGTCTATCGGAGCCTGGGGGTTAGAGACACAGTGAAAACAATGATTACACCCCACCAGGCACTCTGATCTACCAGTGAGGGGTAGGGTCTGGGAGCCTCTCTCTCCTCTCTGCTGAGGGGCCCATTCTTATGCAGACCCAGTGTGAGCATCCTTAGCTGCTGTGAGTTGTGACACCAATCCCTGTATGCTGCCTACAAGGTAACTTGGACTTTTCAAGTAAACTACAACTCTATCTCCCTCTTTCTCTGTCTCTTACACACACTTGCGCACACATATACATACATACCATATTCTATACCATCAGGATATGTACTTAGTCCAGTCACCAAGCAAGAACAGTGCCTTAATGTGAATTTTTATTTACTATCTGAATTAGAACACAGTAGTGCTCTTGTAATTGACGTGGGATGGGGGCTGAAAGCAAGTCAGAGGTGAACTGTTGTAAAGGCCTAGTGATATCAACCACAAGGTGAGGACGCCAGTTTCTCTGAAGTTTACAGTTTAAAAACAAAAAAAAAGGTGGTGCTCATTGTAGTTTCCAAACTTTTTGAGATCGTGGACCCTTTAATTCTTAGAAAAATTTAAGATTCTAAAGAACTGTTATTTATATAGATTCTATCTAATAGTATTTATTGTAAATTAAAACAGAAATTTAAAATGGTTATTAATTTAAATATAACAAATACTTTGTATGTTAACAGAAAATAATGTTTTGAGAAAAAAGTGATATTTACTAGTGATAAGAGAGATGCTGTTTTAAATATTTTTAAAGTCTCTTGAACTTCAAAATTAATGGAGGGCGGCTAGGTTCTTGTATACACTTTAGCCTTCAATCTATGACGCTGTTTCGGCTAAGCGTATTTAGTTGGACAATGGTGGAGTATCTTAATAGCAATTCAAGACAAAGGCCCATATTCTTACACGACAAGTGGGAGCTTCTCCAAAGGTCACTGCAAGGTCTGCCATGGCAAGTCTCTGATTGTTGCCATGACATTAAACGCTCTGGTGTACCGTAGACTTTGTGCCTGTATAGTTTGTACCACACAGTGATCATCCGGGAAGCACCAGTTTGCCACACTGTGGAGGTCTTTCAAATGCTGACACGTTCTGTTCTGCCACAGCTAACAAACTGAGGCCACTCCCTCAGTGTTGGGGAAGCAGCTAAGCAGGTGGAGGCTGTTCTCTGAGACTCAGTTCCCATGTACGGTCTTCACGGGGATTTTACCTGTGGCCGTAACTACTGCTAGCTATGGGATTTTACCTGTGGCCGTAACTATTGCTAGCTATGGGATTTTACCTGTGGCCGGAACTATTGCTAGCTATGGGATTTTACCTGTGGCCGTAACTATTGCTAGCTATGGGATTTTACCTGTGGCCGTAACTATTGCTAGCTATTCTCTTTAAAATGGCATCCGTACTTACACTCAGGGGCTGGAGAGGCTGCTCAGTGGTTAGAGCACTGGCTGCTCTTCCTGAGGACCCAGTTTCAATTCCCAGCAACCACATGGTGGTTCACTACCATCTGTACCACCAGTTCCAGGGGACCCAAAACCCTCTTCTAGCCTCTGAGGGCACTAAGGACACATACAGGTAAAACATGCATACACATGATAATCTAATAAATAAAAATTATGTTTTCTTAATTGCAAAAATTCTTTCCAAAATTAGGTATTAAAGCAACAGTTTGTCAAGTAAAAGTGTAACCATTAGCTTTTTCTATGTCCACCCCAGTTCCAGAATAATGACATGGGGGCTGATTTATTTATGAATTAATGCCTAGACCTTAAGCCAGCTTGTTCCCTACCAGCTTTTAACTTTGTTATACTAATCGAAGTTCTTACTCATGGCTGATTATCCCTCGTAACTTTAGTTTCTCAAACCTTAATTTGAATGTTGGTTCTTACATGCTTTAACCTCCCTTTTAGCCCACCACCCACCAGAGGTAATGGAAAGAAGAATATGGGGAAGTGAACCTGTTTAGAAAGGTTCCGGGTTGTCTGGAAATCAGCAGTTCAGTTCACAGGTCAGCAGGCGGCGGCAGCTCGATCCACTCACAAACACTTCACAGATACACCCGCAGTCCAGTCTGGTAGAGTTGGGTTAGCAACAGTGATGATGTGACCTAGCAGAGACAGCCAGGCCTCAGCCTCAGCTCTAATCAGCAGGAGGGACCAACAGGAACACCAGGAGAAGTTCTTGACTGTGCCTCTTTAGTGAAGCAAAGATCGGCAAAAACCTACAAGCGTTGCACAGCCAGCTGTGCCAGCAAGTTGAGCTCCATGGAGTCCTATTTCTACCCTCCAAACATCACATGTCCTCCACAGGCCTTGCCTCAGCATGTGCATCCAATCAATCAGCCCAAGTCCACATAGTCCTGACAAATGGAGGCAACATATGGTGGATCACACAAGTGTGTTGTTAGCAAAGAGTCCTCCATTACGTGTCCTTTCATGTGCTTGCTTTAGTAGAACATCCTCTCTTCTGTGTCTGTTTCAGTGAATCATTCCTTCATGAGTCTGCCTAGTCTTTCACCTGTGTCCACTTCAGGAAAACACTCTTTCACGTCTGCCATAGCACAATTGGCTTTTCAAAGAACCCTTAGGTTTCTACTTCTCTCTCCTCAGTTTCATACATCCAACTTCCATTTCTCACAGGCGAATCCTCCGCACCTCATTCCTTCCCAGAGTTCCTCTCTGTGCCTGGGAGTCCTGTCTTCCTATTCTACTTTGCTAAAGGCCATAGTTTTTTTTTTTATTTTAAACAATCAGAAGGTGCCTTAGGCAAGCAAGGAAGGACAGAGACACATCAAGGGTGTGCAAAACCATCACTCCACATAAATGTGCTATTTAATGACAAAAAAAATGCATGTAGTTGACCTCAGTAGAGCTCATAGCTTGAGCAGATGTGTAGGATGTGAGTTTCCCAGACACCGTAACTCTGGAACAAAAGTTGTTCCTGTGTACTTCCCATTTCTTCTCATAGAGTGTTTAGATGAATCCACAGTACTCCATTATATCCCTTATGTGAGGGGACTTTCTCCACACAAGAACGTGACAGTTTGAAGTACAATACACACTAGTATAATTTGGCATTTCACTTGATCCATTCCAAAACACTACAATATTCACCATGCTTCTGCCTTGTGCAAATGTCAACACACTTGAAGGCACAAGTAAACATAACAAAGGAATGTTACAATTGTAACACTGTATTTTGATGGAGATTGCACTAGCCAATATAAAGACAAATCTAAAGTCTGTATCAATTATAAACCTATATTATCTATCTAGAATCTTATTCAACTATGTTTCCTTGTGGGATGTATCATATGAACAATTCTACTTACAGATAAGCAGGTCTGATGCTATGGTCCCAGTTACGGTAATCACTACTGTGAAGGACAGTCCCACTCAGGTCTGATTCCTATCTGAAAATTCCCCACTAGTTGAGGTCATATGGAGTTACTGCTCCCACATCTGCTCAATATCCACGGATACTGCCTTTTTATGGCCACTTGTGTATGTGTGGTGAAAGGTCACAGAGGCTTTTAAGAAAGTAGTTTCATGTTTAACAGCTTAGAACACAAAGAGTTGGTAACCATGTGTCCTCTACTCCACCCTGGATAGAAAACGGGGGCTGGGGATTTAGCTCAGTGGTAGAGCGCTTACCTAGGAAGCGCAAGGCCCTGGGTTCGGTCCCCAGCTCCGAAAAAAAGAACCAAAAAAAAAAAAAAATTAAAAAAAAAAAAAGAAAACGTCCAGGTGACTGAACAAATGGCAGTAACTATGTAAATGAAGCACGCAGGCAGCAATAAACTCAAAACAAAACGGTGTCGGAAGCAAAGGACAAAAGGGTCACACAAAGCCGAGGGTCTTAACTGGCTAGCGCTTGCAGAACGACTGCATTTTAAAGTAGCTTGCTTACAACTCCATGAATGTCACCTCTTAAATCTGACTTAAGTTTGACTGTCAAGCCATTCCTTCATTGCCACTCATCGAGTTTCTCACCTGGTTCATTTAAAAGCTTCTTTTCAGATGTCTTTTTCACAACAACTCATGCAATAGCAGGGGTTTTTTTTTACTTATTTAATCTTGCTCTTCCTGTGACTATACCAATTTCCTTTTAAAGTGATTTCCTGAACACTGGACTAGCAGGAACTGCCACGTACCCATAAGACCCAATAACTACAACCTCCATGGAGAGGTCAAGAGGTGGAGCCGAGATCTAAGCAAAAGCAGCCATAGCTCTTTGACTCCCAGGCCACAGTAATTTAGTTAGGCACCACAATTAGCTTAAGCTACAGAGGCCTTCCCTGGGATTATTTTGGGGCTGTTTAGAGTCTTCCCTAAACTCAGTACAGCCCCTTTTCTTGTAGTCTTGTAAAACTGAGACAGGGAATCCAACATGGCTTTCTTGTCTTGCATCAGCAGGGTCCTCCTCATGCTCCCTGCTTATATAGGAAGTAAAGTGCTGTATCCTGAGTTTAATCATTTAAACACAAATGGGCTTGCTGCAAATATAGGAAATAAGATCACATGGTAAAAATAGGCAATTTAAAACCAACTGGAATCACCAGGAAAGGAACAGTAAATATTTCTGGCAGGAATTAAATTGGAAAGTAAAAACCTCACATTGGGTTACACAGTCTAAGGTAGTTGAGAGTTGTAAGATAAGGCGGCCCAGCTCACTAAAGTGTACAATTCAGGAATAATGGGGTTCTGACATATTGCTTAAGGTTGACTAAGACATTGAAGTGGGAAATCTAGGGGACTTGAAGGATTTGAAACATGGGCTGTTTCTAGAAGCCATAGTTTTTCTTAAACAAAAAATCTGAGCACCAGGTATGTCCTTATGGACTGCTGACCAGAGGCCCCCCAAAATGATACATACACTTGCCATTCTTCTTAACTACCCACCAGAACCAGATGATAAGAACCTTTGGCTGAAGAGACCACATGCATTGGGTGTAAGATACAGAGAAATAAAGCTGAAACTGATCTGGGAACCTCTCCTGCTGGCTAGCTTTTAAGATGCTAGGTGTTATGAAGCCTCAGGCATCAGTAGTCTTACCAAGATGAATCCCTAACAAACTAAAATCCCAACCTACCCGACCACGAGTACACACGAATGCAATATGGCACAAGAGGGGAGAACAAACTTCACATTGGATTGGAGTCAAGGCCCGATCTGCATTTATTTCTTCACTGGTACTTTTCTGTAATCCCAGTCCAATATACATACATACATACATACATACATACATATATATATATATATACACACACACACACACACACACGTATATGTGTGTGTGTGTGTGTGTGTGTGTGTGTGTGTGTGTGTATCCATGGCTGGGGAGGTGATAGGGACACAGTGGAAGGATTTACTATAGTTGTTTGGCTAAACCAACATCAAAATGCCTTCTAAACATCCATGAGTTTTTTTTGAAAAATTTTTTTATTGAAAATATTTTCTCATACAATAGATTGACATAGTTTCCCCTCCCTCCACTCTTCCCAGTCCCTCCCCACCTCCTCTCTGCTCCAAACCCACTCCTTTTCTGTCTCTCATTAGAAAAGGACAGGCTGCTAGAGGTAACAACCAAACGTTATAAAATATAAGATAAAAACTATCACGTCAAGGCTGGACAAGGCAATCCTACAGGAGGAGAGAAGCCCCGAGAGCAGGCACAAAGATCAGGACCCACTCATTCACACACTCAGGAGTCCCATGACAATACTAAGCTGAAAGCTAGGATGTGTATGTGCAGAGGATCTGGTGCAGGTCCTTGTAGGCTCACTCCTTGCTGCTTCGGTCCTTGAGTTCATATGAGTCTTGCACTGTTGATTCAGAGGGCCTTGTTTCCTTGGTGTCCTCCCTCCCTCTGGCTCTTACAGCCTTCTTGCTTCTCTTCCACAGGTTCCTTGAGCTTTGAGGGGAGGGATTCGATGGAGACGTCTCATTTAGAGTTGTGCGCTCCAAGGTCTCTCTCTCTCTCTCTCTCTCTCTCTCTCTCTCTCTCTCTCTCTCTCTCTCTCTGGCTGTCCGTCTCTGTATTTGTTCCCATGTCTTGCAGGAGGAAGCTTCTCTGATGATGGCTGAAGAAGGCTCTGATCTCTGATCTCTGATCATGTTAGAATAGCAATAGCAGTGATTTTATTGTTACCTTTTTTTAAAGACCAGTAGTATTTTGGTTTTACCCTAGGTCGCTGGGCTACCTAATCGAGTCTCTGGTTCTTGGCCACCCAAACGGTGTCAGGTATGGGTTCCACATTGTAGAGTGGGCCTTAAGTCAAGTCAGATGTTGGTTGATTACCCCACAAGTTCCGTGCTACCATTGCTGTAGCGTATCTTACAGGCAGGACAGGCTGTAGGTCACAGAGTTTGTGGCTGGAGTGCTGTCTGTCCTTTCCTTTTAAAGGCTTGCAGAGTGCCTACCCATGTTAAAGGCACTGGGGTATAGGGGTGAAGGCTCCATGTAGGCTCCAGTTTGACTTCTCCACGTTAAGCCAGTTGTGTGGGTGCTGTCCTCAACAATGGGACCCCATTGCCTAGAGTAACCCATTGTCTTGGCAACAGCTCAGGTTATTTACAGATTTCCATGGGAGCCCCTTGGCCAACAACTAAATGAAACCCATCTGTGGTACTAGAAGACTTCTTTGGTGACAAGAGATTGCCAGTTGGAACTCTGTCACTCCCACTATCAAGAGACCTCACTAGGGTTGTTTTAATATATTTTAGGGAGTTACTGCCTCACCAGCTTTCCTTACCATCCCGCAAATGCTCCTCATTTCTAGCTGTCTGCCTCTCCCTGCATTCTCTTGCTCAACCCTATCCCCCACCTCCCCACTTTGTCCTCCCATTTGCATTCCAATCCACCTCCAGTCCACATATAAAATCTATTCATTTACCCCACCCAGGGAGATCCATGTGTCCTCCCTAGTCAACTATCCTCTCCGAGTCTACAGATTATAAGTTAGATTTTATTTATTCAATGTCTACTATCCACATAAAAGTGAATACATACTGTGTTTCTCTTTCTTGGTCTGGGTTATCTCACTCAGAATGACTTCTTCTAGTTCCATCCATTTGCCTGCAAATTTTACAATGTCATTTTTTTTAACAGCTGAGTAACACTTCATGTGCACATGTACCCCACAGTCCCTTTATCCATTCTTGTGTCCAGGGACTAGGCTGTTCCCCGTTTCTGGCTATTATGAATACAGCAGCAATGAGCGTGGTTGAGCAAGTGTCCTTGTGGAAGGGTGAAGCATCCTTTGGTAAACGTACAAGAATGGTTTGACGGATCTCGAGGTAGAGAGAGTCCCAATGTTCTGGGAAACTTCCATATTGATTTCTATAGTGGCTGTACAAGTCTGTACTTCCTCCAGCAATGGAAGAGTGTTCCCTTATTCTCCATCCTCCCCAGCATGAGCTGTCACTTGTGTTATTGATCATAACCATTCAGATAGGTGTAAGATAAATCTCAAAGGTGTTTACTGACAGCTAAGGATGTTGAACATTTCTTTGTGTGTTTCTCAGCCATTTGAGTTTCCTCTATAGAAAATTCTGTTTAGATCTGTATCCCATTTTAAAATTGGATTTTTTTTTTGAATTTTGATATCCAATTTCTTGAGTTCTTTATCTATTTTGGATCTTAGTCCTCTATTGGGTAAAAAGTCGGTAAAACTCTTTTCTCATTTTGTAGGCTGTTGCTTTGTCCAAGTGATGGTGCCCTTTGCCTTATAGAAGCTCTTTAGTCTCATGAGGTCCCATCTATTGTTAACCTTGGGACCTGTGTTCTGTTCGGGAAGTCTTCTCCTATGCCAACGAGATCAAGGCTATTCCCACTTTCTCTTCTATCAGGTTCAGTATATCTGGTTTCACGTTGAGGTCTACGATCCATCTGGCATTGAGTTTTGTGAAGGGTGATAAGTACGGATCGATCTGTAATCTTCTAAATGATCAGTTTGACCAGCACCTTTTTCCTTTTTTTGGAAGATGCTATCTTGTATTTCTGGGTTCTTCACTCACAAATCAGATGTCTGTGGGTGTACATATTTATGTCAGTATCTTCGCTTTGATTCCGTGCATGAACCACCACTCTGGAGTGTAATTTGAAATTGGGAATGGAGAGACCTCCAGCAGTTCTTTGATCGTTCAGGAATGTTTTATCAATCCAGGATTTGTTGTTTGCCCTCATGAAGTGGAGAACTGTCCTTCCGATTTCTGTGAAACACTGTGCTGGAATTTTGATGGAGACTGCATTGAATCTGTAGATTGCTTTGGGTAAGGTGGCCATTTTATTATGTTAATCCTACCGTCCCACGGCCGTAGGAGAACTCTCCATCTTCTCACGCACAGGGAAACACTACTTCCAGCATTCATCAGGGAAGCTGCTCCTTACACGGAATGGTGGTGGATGTAGAGACGTGGCTGCTCACAGTGCTGAGAATAAGGGACAGCTGACTGATTAAACTTAAACCAAATATTTATACAACTTGCTCTAGACCCAGAGAATATCATGGAAAGGGGGTAGAAAGAATGCCAGAGCCAGAATATGCTCATAAACGCTGTCTAAGAAGTAAATACCTTCTGTGGCTGTCAACAGCTAGTCACGCATGGGAGAGGAGCTCACAGGATCCTACTGACCCTGCTGAACTCTGAATATGAATGAAATAAAGTAAAAATGTATGTATGAAAATGCCGTGATTATTCTGTATGACGTTCTCCTAAAAAATTAAAACATATAAACTCTATCCCTAGAAATTATTATAAAGATAAATAGGATATGTATTATAGGCTTTGTATAAGAAGATGGTTACTAGGGAATTACTGAAAATAAAACAAAAAATATGTAATAAAACAAGAAAAAGGTAAAAAGAAGTATATTTTTGCATCTATTACTCATACTTTAAAATCACATTTTAAAGGTCATGTAAGTGCATATAAGTTAAAACAAAAATATAACAGTGTATGAAAAAGTAGGATATAAACTAAAGAAGAATAATTATTATTTCACTTGAAACTGGTCTTACTATTGCACGGAATAGTACAAGAAATAAAATTACCCATCGACAGAGATATAAAATTTCTTAAGATAAGCCAAGGGCTGGGCGTGGAGGTTTATTCCCAGCACTAGGGAGGCCAGAGGTAGATGGACCTCTGTAAGTCTGAGGTCAGCCTGGTCTACAAAGTGAGTCTAGGAAAGCCAGGATTCTGTTACACAAAGAAATGCCTTCTCAGAAAAAAAAAGCAAAAAAACTCATCAACATATGAGAATAATTACATATCAAGGACTTATTTCAGGTACACAAGCCTTATTCACAACTTAAAAAGTCAATTAACGCAGCAATGCTAATAAAACTATGAAAAAGAACACATGATCACATCAATGATGCAAAAAGAAGTATTAAAAAACATGCAATACCCTTCAGAATATAAGCTCAGAAAAACAAGAAGGGATTGAAACCTCCTTCATCTTGATGTGCTGTCGGAGGTTAAGACAAGGTACTGAAGCAAGAGGGAAGTGAGAGGCTGTTGGATCAGAAAGAAAAAACATCAAACCAAGAGTCTCATGTTAGAAATGTTAATCTACAACTAAGTCACGGAGGTAACAACTGTTTTCAACAAGGTGATAGTAAAATCTTACACAGTAAAGATACAACTACTCTAAAACTACGGGGAAATAGAACAACGATGAGAATAGCTAAAACAACCTCGGGGAGGAGTGGTGTGGAGCCGGGCACTGCGGTGCCCACCTGAACCCCAGCACCTGTGAGACGGACCTGGGAGAAGAGACAGCGAAAGGCCAAGGTCAGCCTTCGGCCTTTAGGAGACGTTTGAGGCCAATCTGGAACACAGAGTGACATTGTGTCCAGTGGGAAGACTCATTCTATTCAAAACTGTCATCGCGAGAGTGAGTGTTGGCAGAGCAGCCGCACGCATGCACATCAGGGGAACAATAAGAACCCTGAACACATGGCCCCACACTTCAGGCCAAAGCAATTCCACAGAGGGAAGCTGACCCCAGCCAGCCCAGTGGCACCCATGCAGGGACATTAGGAAAAATGGCCTCTGCAGTTACATCTCACAACACATGTACACTGACTAGGACATCTACATGGACTTGGCGGTTCTCCTCTCACATATGCTGTATGTATTAGTCACATACCCCTTCATACAATACTCATAGCAGTCCCATGGACTGAATGTTCTATGTTGAACCCTAACCTGATGGGATATGTTAGCAATGGAGGCGCACACGCTCTTAGTCTTTGGCTGTAATCAGGTGTAGGATTAGAAGACAAACGCTTTGAGAGTGATTAGGTCATCAAGATAAAGATACACATAGAATCTTTGTATAAAAAAACTTTAAGCCATGGGAAAATAGTGAAAAATACCCACAAAAAATTTATATTTTATTCATGTAGGATTTGTTAAGGAACGTTCAATCTTCATACAGCCAAGAGTGTATAAACTAACAAAACGGATATGTAGGTAATACGTTAAACACTCATTCATTTAAACCACACTAGAAAAATTTTATTTGCCTTTAAAATTTATATCTAGCAAAATAGAAGACATGGTAACTAAACATAGTAGGGTGTCTTTAAAATGTGATTATCATAAACCAAGCCAAGGTGACGATTACAAGCATTTAGATTTATCTGCAATAAAGCACAGAAGAAATCACAAGGCCTGCCACATTCAACAGAAGAAATGTAATGCTAGTCCAAGCACACATGCATAACAAGTAACCCTGTGTATAAAACCCTGTGGGAATACTTATCTTCTCTATAGAAATGCTATGAATCAGTACCACTTCAGTGGGAACTCTCACTGGAATGTGTTTCAGAAGCCCACAGATTGGTCTGGCTGTGTCTCTGCCAGCTTCCCTGACCACTCAACATAGCTGAAAAGTCAACTTGTGAAACGTTTGTTTTGGCTCACATTTCATTCTATAATATGTTGCTAATATGTGACTAGACTTCCTAGCACAGCAGACATGCCTGACAGAGCAAAACATTCAGCTCATGGCCAGGAAGCAAGAGAGAAGAAGGGCTAGGTCCCATCAACCGCCTCAGGGACTCACCCTCGATGATCTGAAACCCCTCATCAGGCCCCACCTTCCAGTGTCACCATGAAGCATGGAATTAACCTGAGTATTGAGAGGACACTTAGGATTCCAACTCCAGTTGACCTGCTGTGGTTTATGCTACTATCTCCAAAATAAGCAAAAATTTAGTATAATTGCATTAATTTAGTAACACATGGTAGTTTAGATTCAGTTTAACTATTAAGAACTAAGAAAGGCACTTAGGACCTCATATTGATCCATTACTCATTGTTAAGGAAGTAGGCTTACAAAACAGACCTGATTTCACCAGTATCATTACCAACCCGACACTTATAGCACACATCTAGATCTAAAATGAACATTTTCCTTACCAGCTGTCTAATACGGATTACTCAGAACTCACTGCAAGACAATGGAAGGAGCGACCAATAAGAGCTTTATAAGTTTACCCAGAACATAGTACCTGCACAGTAAAGTCAGGCTCCATATCAACAAAGTGTGGACAGAACAGGCTGGCGAACAGAACCTAGGACTCCCAGGAAAGAGAAATCAAACATCATTCCTTACTGTGACGGCAGGATAGGTTTAACATAGCAAAGAGGTAAGGAACAGCTAGCTGGGTTGCAATAATGTAACAGGTTTAAGAGTGAAAAGATCAAGAATAGAAGACAAAGTAGGGGACTAGGGAAAGCAGGGCTCTGCACTGCAGAGACTTCCAGCTTCCTACCGGGGAGGGTCTTCCTCATCTGAGAGGGGAACACCTTTGGGACTGGAAGAAGAACGATTCCCACTTGAAGATGGCTCCCAGCTTCTAGATTCCCATGAGTGTAATCACAAGGATGCTATACACATGAAAACCACTGGCAGAAATTTGGGGTTTTTTGCTTTTTATTTTAGAGCCAAACACCACAAAAAGACTGAAAAGCTAACTCCAAGCCATGTAAACATTTGTCCTAATATGGACAAAAATAAATATTTTTCCTGACCTAAAATTAATTCTGTTATTTGTCACCTTTTCAAGAAATCTATTTTTAAAAGCTTCACGAGGCTAGCTGACTTTGTGGGTATTTTTAAACGACTACACAGTTTTGTTTACTGTAGCTACCCAAGTCACAGCTAAGAAGACCTGCAAAGTTAGACACAGAGTTCAAGAACATTGCTTCTTCTGTTGGTTTCAAATGACCCTGGCATATCCCAGCTTCAGGAAGGCTACATTGCCATTCATACATAGGCTTCAAAATAGACATATCTTTGGCTACAACTCAAATAAATAATTCTTTCCCTTGCCTGTGCCATGTGTACTACAACCAAATTCTTGGACTTCCTATGCAGCGTGTACTATATTCACTGGTACAGACTACTTTTCCTCTAGTTCCCAGCATGTTAACAATGGGACAGCTTTGCTGTTGGGGCTTCTCAAAGTATGGGGCCAGCATTAAGTAGTGTGAGTATGGCCTGGAAACAATAGAAAAACAAGCTCTTGTGGGACATGATGGTGCAGGCCTGTAATCTCAGACTCTCGAGAGTCTGAGGCAGGAGGACACAAAATAGTCACAGCCTTTCTATGTCTACAACTCCACCCACCCAACCAAGGGAAATCATATATGTGCAATTAGTTTTGTCTTAATTCCTCCTACTCTTTGTTCTTTAATTTGGAAAGCATGAAACACATAAAACGAAAATAAAGTTGTGTATCATGAAGGTAAAATTTCCCCTACTCTAGAGTTTCAGCCCTTAAAGGGGTTCATTGCTGTGTTCTTTCTCCCATGTTCTTCTAAACTGTTTAACCCATACATAAGCATACTCGTGTGTGTGTGTGTGTGTGTGTGTGTGTGTGCCATACACTTTATGCTTTACTGAATTTCCATATATGAGTTGTAAATAAAAATAAACCCATGGTGCAGCATGTGGCATACCTGTGAAGTTTAACAAATAGTTTTGGAGAGAACCACCAGCGATATCACAAGCAGAACTCTTGTTACCGATCTCTCCAATGCTGCCTTTCCCTTCAGAGGTGACTGCCTGGCTTTGGAAGGGTCCTTTATGCTTTACCTATTAATTTTTATTGAAACTAATGAAGGGGCAAGGAGAAAGGAAAGAACAAGAAGAAAAGACGAACTAAAGGAAAGGAAGGGAGAAGAACGTAAAGAAGGCAAGAGCAAGAGATTAGAGGAGAGAAAAATAAAAAGATTTCATGAGAGAGTTCATAACTAAAATAAATATAAGGGAATAAACCAAAAAAATTACAAACCTTTTTAAAAATTTGAAAGATACAATCAAAACACTACTTAATGGTAGAGAGGAAGAAACAATAAATAAGGAGACAAAAAAGGTAGATAGAAGATTGCTCAATAAGGAAAAAACAAAGTCAGACAAGTGCGTGGGGATTATGGAGATGACTAAAAGCAGATGCATAGAAGCCGGTATAAAATAAGATCAAGTAAAACGTCCATAAAAGTACATCAAAAAGACCAGAAAGGAGTGCGCATCGCACATCATCTTCCCACGCTTTCTGCTGCTCTGTGCTTAACTGTACTGGGTGACTGTCCCACATCCCCAAAGGCCTTCACTTTTCTAGTTGCTCAGCAGCACCCTCTGCTGGTCAGATAGCTTTTCAGTCCATGTGCTGGATTGATTGCCCCACCCTTCTGAGTCCACCAATTTATAGCCCCTGAGGTGGCTGTGAGGCAGCGGGTTGCTCCTAAGTGCCCTAAGTAAGGAATGCAGCCACTGAGGGCTGCACAAACTCGTCAGCATTAATCGTCGTGGAGGACTGTGGTGCAGATGCCAAGCATCCCCCTGGAGCTTCCCCAAGTTCCGTGCCTTTCCAGTGAAGCCTACAATAGGCACTTGGCTCCAGAGACTGGTCTAGCCACGGACCTCAGGCTCAGAGTCATTCTTAGGGAAGGAAGTCAGCTCCCAGGCACCAGAGGCGAGACTTCCTTTATACATGCCACTGTGTGGGACGAACAGCTTGGAGTCTACATTGTGGGGGCCTTATCAGCAAACCTTGGAATTAGACTGAAGCTTCTGAAAGCTCCAGCTTGTCTCGAAGGCAAGACTTCCAGATAGTTTTCATCAGTTTCTTAGTCACGTCCACTGGTTTCTAAGTGGAGCACTCCGAGACAGTTTTCTTAGTCACGCCCACTGGTTTCTAACTGGAGCAGTACAAGACGAAGTCCAATACGCATGCGCTCAGCAAGCTTGTGCCTGCAGCATGCCTTAAGAATGCAAGCACTAAAGAAAGTCACAGTCAAGTCCAAGAGTCAATATGGGAGGAACCACACAAACCTCTGAATATCAGTGTGGCGATCTCAAGGAAAATGCCCCTCACAGACTCATAGGGAGGGGCGTTATTAGAGGTGTGGCCTTACTGGAAGAACTGTGTCATTAGGGGATGGGCTTTGAAGTTTCATAAGCTGAATGAAGCCAGGCCTAGTGGCTGTCTCTTCCTGCTGCCTGCAGATCTAGATGTAGAGCTCCTGGCTACCTCTCTGTCACAATGTCTGTGTGTGCAGGTATATGTGAATGCATGTGTGTTTGTGTGTGCATGTCTATGTGAATGCATGTGTTTGTGTGTGCATGTCTATGTGAGTGCATGTGTGTTTGTGTGTGCATGTCTATGTGAATGCATGTGTGTTTGTGTGTGCATGTCTATGTGAGTGCATGTGTGTTTGTGTGTGCAGGTATATGTGAGTGCATGTGTGTTTGTGTGTGCATGTCTATGTGAGTGCATGTGTGTTTGTGTGTGCATGTCTATGTGAATGCATGTGTGTTTGTGTGTGCAGGTATATGTGAGTGCATGTGTTTGTGCATGCAGGTATATGTGAGTGCATGTGTTTGTGTGTGCATGTCTATGTGAATGCATGTGTGTTTGTGTGTGCAGGTATATGTGAGTGCATGTGTGTTTGTGTGTGCATGTCTATGAGAGTGCATGTGTGTTTGTGCGTGCATGTCTATGTGAGTGCATGTGTTTGTGTGTGCAGCTATAGTGAGTGCATGTGTTTGTGTGTGCATGTCTATGTGAATGCATGTGTGTTTGTGTGTGCAGGTATATGTGAGTGCATGTGTGTTTGTGTGTGCATGTCTGTGTGAGTGCATGTGTGTTTGTGTGTGCAGGTATATGTGAGTGCATGTGTGTTTGTGTGTGCAGGTATATGTGAGTGCATGTGTGTTTGTGTGTGCAGGTATATGTGAGTGCATGTGTGTTTGTGCGTGCATGTCTATGTGAGTGCATGTGTTTGTGTGTGCAGCTATAGTGAGTGCATGTGTTTGTGTGTGCAGGTCTATGTGAATGCATGTGTGTTTGTGTGTGCAGGTCTATGTGAATGCATGTGTGTTTGTGTGTGCAGGTCTATGTGAATGCATGTGTGTTTGGTGCACATGCATGTGGAGCCCAGAAGCTGGCACTGAGTGTCTTCCTCTTCCACCTTATATTTTGTACTTAGTTTAGTATGAGGTTAAATTACTTTACTTTATATGTATGAGTATTTTGCTCGCATCTCCATACATCTGCACCACAATCATGTCTGGTGCCTGTGTAGGGCAGTAGAGGTAACTGGATCCCTTAGAACTCGAGCTGCAGACAGTTGTGAGCCACTATGCGGGTGCTGGGAATGAAACCCAGGGCTTCTGAAAATACAAGGGCCTCTAACCACTGAGCCATCCATCTCTTTAGCCCTTCCACCTTATTTTTGAGACAGGGTCTCTCACTGAATTTCCAATTGGCTAAGGCTAGCCAGCAAACTTGGGGAATCCATCTGTCTCTGTCTGTCCCCTACCCCAACACGGAGGTTAGAGATGGATGCTCTGTCATACTGAATTGTTGTTGTTGTTGCTGCTGTTGTTGTTGTTGTTTTAATGTGGATACTGGGGATCCCAACTCAGGTCCTCAATAAAGTGCACACAAACACTTTACTGACTGAGCAATATTCCCAGGACACTCAATTTTCTTTTGGTCTGGTAAACATGTGTAAAAGAAATTTAAATAATTCCCTTCTCGTACTTTTTACTGTGTCTTAAGACTCAAGGCTCGTCATTTAGACACTGATGACTGTGGGGCTTCATGCTGGAGGCTTTCCACTGAGAGCTCTAGTCTGGCTAGGTGCACGGGTTCAGGTTAAGGGGGGAGAACTCTGGCAGGGAGGGGGAACTGCTTTCCCTACTTTCGCTGCTGGTGCTGTTCCGCCTCTGTTTCCGCAGCTGCTGTTACAGTTTGGCTCGGGCCAGGCTGAGCTGGACAGGCTGAGCTGGACAGGAGACTGACTGGCCAGCAAGGGGTGCAGGGGAGCTTCTGGCAGTGATTTCAGGAGAGCAGATCTCTTCCCCAAGAGGCGGTGTTACATCTCTTATGACAGAAGCTCTCAGACAATGGAGTAATTCCTGCACACCTTTAATCCTTCTGAATAGGATTCTTACATACAGTTTTGGGATGAGTTGGAGTCTGACAGCAGGTACTTCCTACTGGTTTGGCCTGAGAACTTGGGAAAACCTCATCTACATATTGGG
The DNA here is from genome assembly GCF_021556685.1 of Rattus norvegicus. Taxonomy (NCBI): domain Eukaryota; kingdom Metazoa; phylum Chordata; class Mammalia; order Rodentia; family Muridae; genus Rattus; species Rattus norvegicus. The sequence continues at coordinate 79,315,531 of NC_141546.1, read as the reverse complement.
GGGGGGTCCTGCTTCTATGTGACTGATCTGTCTTGAGCCTGCTTGACTTGTGGCCACATCCTCGCCTGTGGAGGAGGGGCTTGGGGCGTTGCTCTAGTGACTGGTCTGTCTCAAACCCACCTACAGAGGGCTGTGGTGGGAGGGGCTGTAGCTACATAAGAGGGGCCTGATCTCCTGGGAGACTGGGAATGTGCCTGCCATCCTTTAGGGTCCCCCAGGGATTCGACCTATCTTGACCAGGAATCAGGGTACCTTTCACAGCCCGCCACCCCACAGATGAGAAGCCATCTGACATATGTGCTTGACTATAGTTAGCTGTTCAATTGTTCAGTTCTAGATATATGAAGAACCTTCTAGGAGAAGAGGTTTAATGCCAATGGTTACACAGGTCTCCAACAGCAGAGCACCATTTCCCTCGCTAGTTTCACATGCTAGTCTGTTAGAGGGTTGGTCATCTATAGTGGGGAATAACTTCAACTATTTTAGAGCTGGTGATAAGTAAGGTGCACATGACACAGACTGAAGGAAAACAGATCTCAAAGACCTTGCAGCAGACAGAAGCTGTGCCCATCCATGTTCATCTGAGCACTGCCTGGCACCGGTTCCCGCCTCTCCTAGCTGTGCACGAGTGCCTGTGTAACTGCAGTGAGGAGCACAGACCTTCCTCCCCCCCCACACTGTGCTCTCTTCTGCTGGCTGCTTCCTCCCTTTCCTCTTCTAATGAGGAGCTGGACCAGGCCCTATGGAGGTGAGATCCGGGGATTTGCTGCTTATGGCATTTTATTCTTTAGTTTATTAAGAAATGTTTGAATTGGGAAAACAAGAGCACACAGTCTGCTATCAGAGGCTAAGAAATAATGCATGCTCTGGAAGATTAGCACGGCCAGAGTCTGACGTATAGTTACAGTAGGTTCTTATGAGAAAGGAGTGGAAACTGTCAGGAACAGGCTTACTGACAGGCAAGTCTCTGGAAAGTTCGGGCTCCCGATGACACGGGGGATGATGGGAGGACTTGATGTTTATGACACATGCTGAAGGAGCACAGCCCCTCGAAGTAACTGTGTGAGCTGAGAACCAGCTCTGCATCCTGCTACCCTGCATGTCTGCGCCTCCTTCACACACCCAATACCTTACAGACCACAGTCCTTAGCCACTCGATTAGGCCTTCATTTCTAAGCCACCACCAAGCCCACATCTCTGTCTTGACACTTAGCACACATAGGTGGCTTCTGTGTGAGCAGGGATCGAGGTATTCACACCAGTTACTTCAGCAGAGCTGTCTTCATGGTAGTTGTGACACCATGGCTGGTTCGCGGTAAGGAAGGCTGGCAGCAATTTGAGCAAATTGGGACTATGTAGGTCAGATGAGTCTGGTATACTTGAAGTCAGTCCTGAAGGTTTTGATGCAGATTGATGCCATTTCCTTTCCTTGCCTTATCATTCTTCAGAGTACTCTGAACTCAAGATGAATTTTAAGCGGAATCTTATTTAAACATTAGACTCAATCAGAAGATTTACAGTTTACATCAAATAAAACTATTAAGCAAGATGGTGGACTAAATGCTGACCTGCTGAAAAAGTGCCACGGACATTAAACGGGAGAAAGAACCTCAATAACCCACAAAAGGGTGCGCGCGCACACAGACACACACACACACACACACACACACACACACACACACACGCACGCACACAACCAGAGAGAGAGAGAGAGAGAGAGAGAGAGAGAGAGAGAGAGAGAGAGAGAGAGATTAAATGATTAAATGGAGCTATACCACATGGGGTAATGATCCTTCCCTAAAGAGTCATGGACTCTAACAAATCCCCAGTGTCAGGTATTTGGAAACCTCCCTTCAAGTTATATTAATCAAGTTCAAGAGGCTCCAAAATAACAGAAACCATTACCATTTACCATGGCTGCTCTCAGAACCTGAAGGCAAGACCCTAGAGGTGAAGACACCACATACTTCAGACAGAGCATTTGGAGGAATAGAGCTAGACCTGACCTAGGAGCCTCCTGCTTGAGGACAAGGTCTCAAAGCATCCACAGGTGCTATGCAAGCTACGGGAGAAAGCAATTGACAGCTCTATGCAGCCCCAAAGCCTACAAATTACAATGGCCAGCCCAGTAAGCTATTCTAAAGGGTGTAAGCGTGGCAGGCTTACATGGAATTAAGAGAAAAAAAAAACAAATTTGGAAAGTTCCAAAACTTAAAAATTCAGAGAATATTAAAAGTATACACTGAGCATTGTCTTACATGGAGGTTAATGCACTTGGGGGATCATCTGACAGAAACTCATCTGTTTAACTCTTTCACACAGAGCACACACAGAACTGCAAATCTGACCTTCTAAGTAAGCCTGGCCCAGGCCTTTTGGTTGCTGTTTGAACAAAGTTAGATTTAGAATGCTTCAATTAAATCTTTCTTCACTAAAAATGTTCACACCTCCTTTACAGCTTCCCAGAAGCTGAATGCCAAGAAGGAAATTTAATTGTAAAAGCTGGGAGCCTAACTAATAATGCAATCAGCCCCAAATTAGGAGACACAGTAGACAGGAAGTGTCTTGCAGGGCTCTAGGTCTATCAGGAGTCAAATTCACTCTTTATGTAAATACTAAAACATGAAAAGAAGTTCTAAGAAAACCCTTCGTCAGGCAGCCATCACCAGAGCCAATTCTGGCACCAACGTTAAAAACTGTCACTGTTTTAATCCATGCTCTGCAGTTGATCAAACAGATATCTCAACTGTGTTTTCATCTGTTTATTTCAAAAATACTAAAATGGCTTTGAAATATTCTCATTAAAATTAAACTAATTTTACAACCCAAACAGCATTAACACACAGACTATAGAGTTCTTTACTAGGAATTTTGACGCAGCTCCAAAGAACCAGGGAATGTATCAACTTCTAGATTGAGACAAAGCTTAAAACACCTTGATTTGACCAAAGAAGCAAAATTCAGAATGAACAATATCATGATCTACATAATAAAACAATCTAATGCATGAATCTGTTATAAAAATAGAAATATTCTAAGAAATCTTCAGGCTTAATTTATAAAGAAGTCTTTATTTTTAAAAAGTGAAATTGTTTGGTCATTCCATGTGCAAGAGAGGTATTTCCATCAGGATTACCCCTTCTGCCTATCACCAACCATAACAGGCAACCAGAAAGCAAGCCTATAGCCCATAGTCATAGGCCCTAAAGGGGAACCAATACTGTTGCTTTGCTAAATGGACACGTTGTCAAACTGCCTTCTAAATATTTACGTTTATACCCATAGGTTTGTGCTGCTCTCCACCTTGGCCAGAGAAGTGTCCTCCTGGGCATCAGTGTGTGCAGACTCATAACTGGTCAAAATGGTGAGAATCAGTGACTTGTGAGTTTCTAGCATTTATTGGGACATCTATATCAACCTTCCCATTCACACTCCCAAAAAAGGTCCAGGGGCCTCAAGAAGAGAGGGCAGAGTGAGTGTACATGCTGAGGGAATGGGAGAAGAACTGTGAGAAATTGTCATTTGGACACAACACAGCTGTGACCTGACTGAAACACTCCTGACTCATTGTAGTGAGGCCATCCACACAAGGACATTCAATATTCCAGTAGGCATTACAAATTGGATTCAGTGGATGGTGGAGAGAGGGGGAGGGAGAGGGAGGGAGAGAGAAAGAGAGAACGAGGGCAAGAACACAGAAGGGGAATCGGAAGGAGGGAGGGAGGGAAGGAGGGAAGGAAGGAGAAGACATGAGAGTGGGAAGGGGTAGGTTGGAGATATCTAGGGGAAGTAGACGGAGAGTTGAGTGTGGATATGCTCACGCTACATGGTATGAATAATACAAACTATTAAAGAATAAATAAAAGAATAGCTGCTGACTTTGTTCCTTTTAAGCAACAATCCCACTTTATGAAGTTAATTTAGACATAGGCTTTAACTAAGGAAAACAATTCAAGTCCCCTTTTCGTAAGCAATGACAGGAATCTTACTTTCCCTGGTGGCTGGTGGGTTTTGATAGCATTTTAAATAGCTTTTTATACTAGGGAAAAGTTCTGCTGTAGTTGAAAATTAAGCTGATGATATTAGCAGTGGCATGGGTAGTGAGGGATACTAATCATAGCTACAGTGTCTGAGATCCAGCACTAACCAATGCTGGGACTGTCCTAAGCACCTTCATTTTTTTTTAATTTATTTATTATATGAATACACTGTAGCTGTCTTCAGACACACCAGAAGAGGGCATCAGATCTCATTACAGATGGTTGTGAGCCACCATGTGGTTGCTGGGATTTGAACTCAGGACCTCTGGAAGAGCAGTCAGTACTCTTAACCACTGAGCCATCTCTCCAGCCCCCTAAGCACCTTCATATAATGTAAGTCTGATCCTTGGTCATACAAAAGGTACAGCACTATTATCATTATTATAAATATGCAAATAGGATACAAAAAGGCAAAATAATTGGGTCAACATATATGGATAGTAATCAACAGAATGGTATTCGAAGGACATAATCAGATTTCAGAATGAAATTATCTACTTATATCTCTACTTACAGTTAACCTTTAGAGAACTGATTGAAATGACTTAAGCCTGCATAAACATTAAAACTATATATGTAACATAAATTTCATTTTGATACCTTTCAATTATATGTATTATGAAATTATATATGATTTGTCAGTTATATTCACCTGTGTAATTATGTTATACAGTTATTGTATTTTCTAATTTCCCTGTATTTTATGACTATTCATTTTATTGACAGAATTAAATTAACTGCATATAAATAATATTGAGGACATATAAACATGATTTTAAAATTAAAAATGAAAAAACAAAACCAAACATTCACCTGGTTTTACTTTCTTTTCAATTCTGAGCTCTGAGATGAAAAGACCGAAACACCTCAAGCATACTTTTCCCCTCACCATGTATTTAAAAACCAGAAACAAAAAATAAAAATAAGTTAAACAACAGAAGTTTCTCCTTTCCCTAGCCCTCTTAGAAGTGAGAGGAGAGATTACTGTAACCTCATAGATTAAATGCAGGACTAAGAATTAACACTGCCTACATACACATGACTACTATTTATGTCCAGAAATTTTTACCGTGAAAGATAAGGATGCAAGTCAGTCAATGACTTCATTGTGCACACCAGAACTCCCCCAAACTCATTTATCCCAGCAATAGACTGCTCAAACAGGCAGTTTCTGTCACAAGTTCCCTCAAACCGGGCAAAAACTTACTTATCAACAACTATATATTCATTATATGAAGTTATAATTCCAATCCACTGTGTGACATCCCGCCCAAGGTATGGAATGAACTCTGCCCAGGCTCCATCACTGACGAGACAGAAGAACCCATCCTAGACGGTAGTTTCAATGGCTGCTCTGCAAGCCCAGTCTATGAGGACCACATCAAGGCCTAGTTCTTCCTTACACAGTAGCTGGCAGGAAACCTGCACTCAGTGGCTTGGGAATCGGGTATGCAAGGAATTCTAGAGGAAGTCAGCTCTTACCCAACATATGATAGAGCTAATATCCAAAATATATAAAGAACTCAAGAAGTTAGACTCCAAAAACTAAACAATTCGATTAAAGCATGGGGTACAGAGCTAAGCAGAGAATTCTAAACAGCAATTTCGAATGGTCAAAAGAAATGTTCAACATCTTTAGTCATCAGGGAAATGCAAATCAAAGTGACCCTGAGATTCCACCTTACAATCAGAATAACTAAGATCAAAAGCTCAGGTGCCACAGATGCTGGTGAGGATGTGGAGAAAGAGGAACACTCCTCCATTGCTTCTGGGACTGCAAACTGGTACAACCACTTTGGAAATCAATCTAGTTGTTCTTCAGGAAATTGGAAATAGTTCTTCCTGAAGACCCAGCTACACTGTCCTGGGCATATACCCAAAAGATGCTCTACCATACCACAAGGACACATGCCCACTATGTTCATAGCAGCCTTATTTGTAATGGCTTGAAGCTAGAAACAACCCAGATGTCCTCAACCAAAGAATGGATGAAGAAAATGTGGTTCATTTACACAATGGAATTGTGTAACTATTAAAAACAAGAACATCATGAATTTTGCAGGTAAATAGATGGAACTAGAAAATATTATCCTGAATGAGATAACCCAGAGCCAAAAAGACATGCATGGTATGTACTCGTTGATAGGTGAATATTAGTCAAAAAAAGTACAGAATACCCAGGATATAACTCATAGACCATGAGAAGTTTAACACACAGGAAGGCCAAAGTGAGGATGCTTCAATCCCACTTAGAAGGGGAAACATAGAAGGCAGAGGGAGGGAGGGACTTGAGTGGGAGAGGGGAGGGAGAGGGGGAAAAGGGGGAAAGGATCAGGTAGGGGGTGGAGGGTAAAAGCCCAGGGGGCCAGGAGAATGAATGGAAATATGCAGTTTCTGGGGTCGGAGCTTCTGGGGCGAGACCCTCTAAAAAGTCCAGAGACGTGGGAGGTGAGAGAATCTCAGGATTGAATGGGGGTGACCTTAGCCAAAGTGCCCAACAGTGGAGAGAGGGAACTCAGAGTCCACTTCCAGTAGTTAGACAGAGCCCCAAGTATGGGTTACCAACCCACAGTCAAAAATTGTTCCCATCTAAAAGAACTACAGGAACAAAAATGGAGAAGAGACTGAAGGAAAGGCTGTCCAGGGACCGGCCCAACTTGGGGTCCATCTCATCCATCTCATAGCGGGGGGCTGAGGGGGACACCAAGGCCTGACACTATTACTGATGCTATGATGTGCTTACAGACAGGAGCCTAGCATGGCTGTCCTCTGAGAGGCCCTAGCAGCAGCTGACTGAGACAGATGCAGACACTTACATCCAATCATTGGAGTGAAGTCAGGGACCCCTATGGAGGAATTAGGGGAAGGGTTGAAGGAGCTGAAGGGAAGGACGACCCCATAGGAAGACCAGCAGTCTCAACTAACCCAGACCCCTGTGAGCTCCCAGAGACTGAGCCACCATTTATGGCTCATGCATGGCTGGTCTGAGGCGCTGGCATATATACAGCTGAGGGTGCCTGGTCTGCCCTCAGTGGGAGAAGGTGCGCCTAAGCCTGGAGAGACTTGAGGCCCGAGGGAAGGGGAAGACCTGGTGTTGGGGGGCGGGGGGAGACATCCTCTCAGAGATAGGGGGAAAGAGGAATGGGATGAAGAGCTGTGGGGGGAGTACTGGGGGACGATGGCAAGAATGTAAATAAATAAAAATTTTAAAAAAGAAGGGCTTCTAAGGGATAACAATAAAGCACAACAAAATAAGACAAAACGAAACCCATCTCATCAAAGTTGGACAAGGCAAACCATCAGGAGAGCACAAAAGAAGGGGCAGCTTATTTTTAATTTAAAAAAAAAAAACCAGAAACAACCCAAGTATGCATATGGTTGCTATGAATATTCAATCAGTCATAAAATATTCAGAAAACCTCAAAGGTCAGAAATGCTCACAAAAATGAAATTACAGCAGCAGAGTACAGACACACCTCAGCTACAATGCACTCATATGTATCATGTATGCACACATGTGTACACAGAGACACAAATGCAGAAGAAAACATGCCAAACTATTAACTATAACAAGTCTGATAATTTTTTTACAACAAGGTCTTGAGATATATCTGTATCTGTATCTGTATCTGTCTGTATCTGTATCTGTCTGTATCTGTATCTGTATCTATCTGTATCTGTATCTGTATCACCTATATCTATATCTATATCTGTATTTTCCAGTCTGGCCTCAAACTCACTATGTAGTTCAGAATGACTTAAAAGTGCAGTTGTCCACTCTCAGACTTCTGAGTGCTAAGATTCCAAGTGTGTAGCATCGTGCCTGGTTTAGATAAATTTTTATTGTCTTATAATAAATATGCATATGAAATTTTCAAGTTTTTCTACTATATGTATGCTTAGAACACATAAAAACTCCACTCTATTGTGCATACTACTCAGCATATTCTATTTTCCAAGAAGTATCTTTTAAATTATACGCATTATTTTTAAAACAACTTGGAGTATCTGATGGAGATGCACACACTAGACTCATACAAGCAGAAGAGATAGTTTAAAGCAAGGAATGAACATGTACAGTCCCAGTGTATATGTGTGCATACCCACATATGTCTATGAGTATGTGGATATATACATAGATAGATAGATAGATAGATAGATAGATAGATAGATAGATAGATAGATAGATAGATATTCATTTCCATCAAAGAACTGTTCCAGATACAGAGGACTAGAGGGAGAATCTCCAACTCTCTCAGTAAAGATACGCTCTGGACGTAATGAACATGTTTGCCTGGTTCCCTCAAGGTCAGAAGTGGGCATCAGATCCCTTGGGACTGGAGCTGTGGGTCTGGGAACCAAACCCAGGTCCTCAGCAAAACCAATAATCACTCTTAACTCTGAGCCATCTCTCCAGCTGTATACACAGTGCTTTAATGCACACTGAGCGAGGTGAGTGAGCCTCAGTTATGTGGTTGGGAAGACAGAAGATCCGAAGCAGGGAAACAGCAACTGTTCATAGCATGGTGAGCTTGGCTATGAACAGCTACTACAAATGCAGATACCAAAATAAAGACAGACATTTAGACAGACTTCCCTTAAATATAGCCTTGAGTCATGTGCCTTCGAAGAGAAAAACCTGAAATATTAAAGTATACTTTAGTTGCACCAGGTAAAACACAGTGCACAAACATTAGCCAAATAAGCTATTCCATTGTAAAGCATCTACGACGTGGCCCTTACCTTCACTGATAGCATGGGGCTTGATAATGCAGCAGGTACAATTGGTAAATTTAGCAGTGTTTGCTGGGCCACAGCCTCCACTGGAGGGGAAAAATAATTCCATTTCCTAAAGATAGGGAGTGACGAGAAAAAGGATGTTGACATAGATGGTCTCTTATCTGAGACTTGTAGACTATTTCTGGAGATACACAATTACTCTTAAAGTTTTATGACAGAAAGTCTTTGTTTCCAGTTCTCTTTTCTTTTTTTTTTTCTTTTTTTTTTTTTTTTTTTCAGAGCTGGGGACCGAACCCAGGGCCTTGCGCTTCCTAGGTAAGCGCTCTACCACTGAGCTAAATCCCCAGCCCCTGTTTCCAGTTCTCTAAATGTGAATTTACAAAGACTGTGGTATCTTAGTTCCACTTCAGCATCACGATCAGAATAACACGCAAAGAGTATTAATCAAAGCAATGCGACAATGTCGTTGTATGACCTCTACTATAAGTGACGAGATCTCAACAAACTGAGGATTGGGGGGAAAAGGTATGAAGTTCTTACTTTCCCCAAAATATAGTTTATAAATACAGATATAATGTAAAGTTTAAAACTATGTAAAATAAAATTAAAACAAGGATATCCCTATGGAAACAGAAACCTACAGCTAATTAACCATAATTTGCAATAGTTCTATCATAAACCAAAATGAGCAATATATTATGAATGATTCACGCAGTGGTTATCTGCTTTGCCAAGGGCTCATAAGACCAACAAGTCAGCCATCTGAATGGACCACGAGGATGTTCACATTAATCAGTTCTTTTAATGACTTAAATGCTGCCCTAAGCAGTTAGCATTATTCTTTCCACTAGGTTCTCCATAAAAACCTGTTCCTTGCTCCAACATCTGCCAGGAGCAAAGGACTCTCTGAATGGGCTCACCTCTACAAAGCTCTCCCTGACACCCCCACCAGCACCATGTATCCATCCCAGCTGTGACTATTCAAGGACTTGTCACCTACTGTAACATTATACATTTGAAGAAAAGGACCAATTTGCAGATCTTACTGGCTTCCAAACACCTAGAACAAAACCTGACTCTGAGTATTTTCTTTTCACTAAATTTATACTTGAAAGATCAAACCTGCCATTCTGGAGACAGAGGCAAAAGGCTAGTAAGTCCCCTGGCCGACAGAACAAGTCCCAGGCCAACTATGGCTACATAGTGAGACCGTGATTCAAGTTTACAATTAAAAAAGTCAAAGATAATAACAGATATGTTAATATGCTATACTAATACATTTTATATTTTATTAGAATACATTAATTATATAGAAAATAGGCCTCCTGGGGACATTTTCATAGAGGTCCACACGCACTGTGATCTTACCAATCCCACGTTACTCTCCCTTTTCCCTCTATCCCATCCTCTTCTCTAATGGTTTCCCTTCTACTTTTATATGTAAATATTCTTTAAAGCATAAGCAAGCGGGAGGAAGAGAATTTACTCAAACACTGTATATATTTGAGTGATTCAGTTGGCAGAACGCTTAAAAATTAATAATTAACTATTATTATTGACTATTAACCTGCTTTGTCACTGTAAGTTAATTTCTATAATTTTATATAGACTTATACAATATATGCTATTTTTTCTAGTTTCTTTCACTCAACAAAAATATTCTGAGATTTCCTTGCTGTAATAATTTCTTTTCCCTTTCTTTTTGACAAATCAGGTACCACAGATGGCTACACGGTGTCTTGTCCATTCAGCCATCTCCTGGGCACCTATGATATTGTAACATGGATTGTCACAAACAAGCTGTTACCAATACTCACATCCAAGCTCCTCACAGGATAATTCTTATTTTTTTTGTTAAAACCTCGATTTTTTTCTTTCTTTTTTAAAGAAACCTTTCTTGCTTTGGAATTTTTAATTACATTTTTATGTTTATCTATGTGTATGTGCATGGGCAGAGGTCAGAGAATAACTTGTGGGAATAAATTTCTCTGCTTCCACCACATGGGCCCCAGGTAACACAGCAGAACATCCGGCTTTGCCGCAAGCGCCTTTACCCACTGAGCTACCTTGCGAGAACAAGACCTAGGGTTCTAGCTTCTTCATGTAAGCTGCATGTTCCAGATCTAGTCACCAGCTTAGTTCACACCACTGCCTCATCTGAATTACAGACTACTCAAATGAAACCTTCGTTTGGAGTATCTACTATAGATCCATAAACTAGTACTCTTAATTTAATTAAGTCACAAACACGAGCCTCGGCAAATTAATCTTTTCCAGAAAGATGGGTGGTAGCAAATGTCAGACTTTGAGAAAACTGCACTGGACAACTGTGACCAACCGTTTTAAAAGGGGGTGTGGCTTGGAAACGGTACCTGAGCCTAGGAAAACTTCACCAGGTTTTCCAGGCTACATCATTAGCTGTTCCAAACCTCCCAAAGTCCTCTGCAGGAGAAATGTTTTACTTTGACACAAGACAATTTCCCAAACAAAGCAGAAGGAAAATATTTCTCAAAACAACTTACTCTGGCAGCGGACTCAAAAGTATCAGAGCCGTGAGCCGCATTTCTTATGCCATCTGTCCCAAAGAGGGCTCGGACGCTTCCGGGGGCTTCTGAACGCGCTATCCCAGAGTTTGCGGGTCCAAGCAACCTTTTCCACTCACATATGGCATCATCTCTCAAGATCTCCATGGCAATAACAGGCCCACTTGTGATAAACTGGATCAGTTCGCTGGGGAGCAGGGAAAAGCCAGTTACTTCTCTACGCTGTCAACCTAGGCATCTGCTTGACAATGAAGGTATGTTAGGACATCATAGTAAGTTCGAGGACTAGCATGTTGTGATCTGTTTCTGATCACAGGGAAGTGTATGAATATGGGAAATCGGCATGAACAGATGCCTTACAGTGACTGAGTCTGCCTCAAAATCGTTACAGGAAATACGACAAGGCCATTTCTGTTTGCAAGGGGAGGGAACACTTGTTGAATTCGGATGATTTCACTGACTTAAAATGCAGACCATTGATCTGATCTTCCCCACTACTCTAAGAAGGAGAAAGGTGATTCCATTCTGTTTTCCAATGGCTCAACGCAGCAGCCATGTAGAGTATTATAATAATACAGTGACAAGCATGGTATTTTGTAATGCTCAAGAACAACTTATTTAATTTTGCAGTGTGTAAGTACTGGAATGCAGAGAGTGACACTCTAAATCAATGTGATAAAGAAAGAGAATGTCAACAGGCTTTCAAAACCAGGCCTGTATTAGGCGAAAACCTGCCCTGGGTAATGGTATCTAAGTGATGGACCAGACACACAGGCTTTTATTGAAGTTTATGTCTGAGTCCCAGCTCCCTGGGAATGAAAAATGACACTCCATTTTATCTTTCTAATCTTTCTATTTCTTCATGTGCACACAATGCAACAATACGTTTAACTTGAAATAAGTGGTGTCCCAGCCTCTTACCTTCTTAAGCAGAGGCAGAACTGACAGGGCCTTCTCAGAGAAAGGAAGACAGGATACAGGCTTACCCGCCTGTCATAGTCACATATGACTACGACTGCACTGCATATAGCTTCTCAACCCGTCATCAATCCCTCCAGTCACTTAATAATGGCTGTGGTGTGTGACAACTGAAGGCCTGGTGGGCTACCGACAAGATATTGATCATGACCAGTGCCAAAGAACCAGCTAATTCATTCCTGGAAACTTTCTGCATATGAATTATATAGACGATATTAAACCAGGTGCTGTGACTTAGGGTTATAAAGACATACAAAGACTCTAAAACAAAGAATAATCGCCAAAAAATGTATATGATAATTCTAACAAAGTTTAGGAATATTTTACAATGTATGATTAAGTCATAAAGCAGTAATTTTATTATATAAATGTTCTTTTTTTTAAAAAAAAGTTATCCTTCTGTGTATGATATCAAATAAAATGTCTACCGCGCCAGGTTGGCTAAAACTTCATTTGTCTTTATTAGAGATTTGTTGAGAAGCCCTTGGTCCTGCCAAGGTTGGACCCCCAATGTAAGAGAATGTTGGGTGGGGGTGCCGGGAGGGGGTGGATGGGGAGAGGAACATCCTTATAGAAGAAGGGGAGGGAGATGGGAAGAGGGGACTTATGTCTGAGAAACCAGGAAAGGGAATAACATTTGAAATGTAAATTAAAAAATCCAATAAAAAAAGAAATGTAAATACATAAAATATCCAAGAAAAATAATTTAAAAATAAAAACCAGAACAATGATCAAGCAAAAACAAAACAAACAAACAAAAAAAAAAACCCCACAACCCCCCCAGAAATTTGTCATTCCTTTGTCAATGGCACTGAGTATGCACATTAGTCACTTTAATTACATCCAAAATACTTAGAATAGATGTTAGCTTCTAACATCTATGATTAGCCATTTCCAAAGGAACAAACTACATGTCCTTACTTAGTTCTGTGACTATTGCCTTGTCCATACAAGATATCAGAGTAAAGGCCTTAAGGTACAACAACATTGCCAACACAAACTATGATTACAAACTCGCTCCTTTAATTCACTGAGATATAAAGATATTCCTCATAACAAATAAGTCACTCATTTGTTTCTGATTAGAGGGTCAAGTGCTGGATATAAAAAGGCTTATCTGATAAAAGTATAAAGAAAACAATTTTAGTCCACAAGCTGAGTACCTACTTATAAAAAGGCCTTGAGTGGTGGTCTACATGAAAGTCTGCTGCTTCTTTCCTATAAGATAATAAAAATGAAAATAGTTTAACTTGTGTTAATAAACTAAAATAAAGATTAAAACACATAAACATGATCTGTATGCAAACTAATTAATGTTTTTTCTACCAAACTGCATATTCCAAGTAATGGTTCTATGTATAATAAGATAAAAAATTAAAGTAAGAGGATAATTTTACTTTTTTATTAATGTTACACTTCATCTGTCTTCCATTTTACTAGTATCTCATTATTCTTAATATATTGTTAGATATCAAATCGATAAGAGTATTTGATATTTAAAGTCTAAACAAGTTACATAAAAAACGGACATCTTCTAATTCAAAAATCAGAATCAACTTTAGGCTTTAGAATTTCAGCTACAGCTTACCTTGTTTTTTGTCATCTGTTGGGGATGAACCTAGGGCCTGACTCATGCTAGCTGTGAGCTCTGCTGCTGGGCTGTATGCCAAATGCCTGCAGGTTTTAATTTACTAGTTGTTGCTTACTTCTTAGATATCTTCAAGGAAAAGATCTATATACTTGTATTTCCTTAATTGCTTGGCAAATTATACATATTAAAATCTACATTTCCACTAAAAGTAGCTCTGCGGACAATAAAAAGATACTATGATCTAAACTGGTAAGCTTAGAGCTCTAAAAAACAGCTTCTGCCCCACCAAAATCTTAACTGTGGTGCTTTCTCATTGGACTGAAAAGATTTTATACTATGTAACAACTATATATGAACAACAATTTTTTTAAAATGTTAGTTTATTTTAAATGTAGAGGATTTAGCCTGCATGTCTGTTTAGCACATGCAGGCAGTTCCTGCTGTGGTCCAGAAGAGGGCGTCAGATTCCCTAGAGTTACAGATGGTGTCCACCACCATGTGGGTGCTGGGAACTGAACTGGCGTCCTCTGGAAGAGCAGCCAGTGCTTTTCACTGCAGAGTTATTTCTTCCGCCCCTCAACCAGTTTTTAAAATGGCCAATAAACTAAAATTGTTCACTAGCAAGAACCCCACAACCTTTTAGACTTGAGAATTAATTTTGTATACAATGCTTTTAAGAGCTTATCTATGGCTAGGGAGGCCATAGACCATTGTGGGAAACTTACTGTTGTCCGTTAGCTAACTTGACATGGTGTCAAACTGTCTTCTATGCAACTGTTTGTACCTACAGACAAACGCTGCTCTCACGAACCTTACTCATGTAAGCCTCTTTCCAGCGAACAGGGATGAACGCGAAGATTCTAGGAGGCTCAAGGCACTGAGAGAAGGAATAGTCAAGCACTCGGCCCTAAGGAAAGCTCTCCCCTAGTGCCCAGTGCTGAGCCCTAACCAAGACAGTTATACCATCCCCTTAAGGCTCAGGGGCGATCATAGACGCATGGGTCGAAAGAGTGTAAGAGATGGGCGACTGGGAGAAAGGCTGTACAATGTAATGATCTGCAGGGCTCCACACAGCCATTGCAGTCATGACCTCACTGCTGCGGCTGCCTACACTGGACCTGAGCAGTACAGAGCAGTCAACAGTAGCACAGGTGATTTGCTAGTAAGTTCTGCATACCCTGCTCTGCTTCCTACTACTCGATGCCCCATCCCTTGTTTACCCTCGCATCGTCTCGGAAGTGTGCTCGTATTGTATGACATGGCAGCTATGACGTCAGCAGTGATAAAGCACCTCATCTCTGGGATGCTGAAGACTCCCATCAGATACCAGCCGAGCACTGACCAAATGCTGACAGGAGCTGCATCACGTCATTCATTTCTGTCCTCCCTGAATCAGACCTGCACTGAAGGAAGGGAGACACACTTCCCTGTTCTTGGCTTGGCATTGTGACTATTCGGTTACCATTGCCCTTTATCCTGGGATCACAATTATTTTGTGATAGAAAAGGCTTACTGGGGTAAGTCTTATTTTCATCAAATTCTTTAAGAAATATCTAATTAGGCTGGATTGCCTTCTGGAGAAGTAAACAGGCATGCTGGCACCACAGTAGGCTGAGTAAAAGGTGAGTAAACATCTCTAAAGTCATCCCTTTTGGCAACCAGAACCAAGAGAAATCACTAGATGGTCACACACTCTATTCCTTTCATACAGTACACTCTTACTAGAAGAGATCGGGAACTCCTGTGACGAAAGCAGAAGGGAATATGGCCGTCACCACAGTTAGATGAGGACTAGGAATCTGACGAGAGCTCAGGCTTGGCTGATCGATTGCCTATTGCCTTGCTTTCATCACCATGATGCCACTCAGTGAAAGGACTTTTGCTGTTGTTCTGTGGGGTTTTTTGTTCGTTTGGTTTTTGCTTTTGTTTATTTAAAGACTGATGGGAACAATAAAAGACATTATATAACTGAAAACGAGCGACGCGTTACTACCTTGACAGCGTCATCATTCGGAGTTTGGTTATAGTGAACCCACTTTTGTTTATCATCTCAATGATTTCTCCAGCCTTCGATACTGCATCCGGTTTGATGAGGGCTAAAGTTCTGTGGGGAAATAAAGAACGGATCAGGAGACGAAAGCAGTCCTACCGCTTTTGTTTATGATTCCCAGTACTCATTTCCTTCACAGACATATCAGACTATTAACATCCAAATTGAGAAAAGAGAAAGTGTGTTAAAGATGATATCTCTTAAAAACTTACATAAAATATCACTATTTTTCAAAAGAAGTAAAAATTAGTTAAACCTTATTTTTAAAAAAGCAAGAGGCTGGGTGTGGTGACACACACATTTATTTAATTCTAGCACCCAGCAGACAGAAGAGGTAATTCTCTCTTGTGTATTTGAGGCCAGCCTGGTCTACATTGAGAGTTCCAGACCAGCCAAGAATATATACCAAAGACTCAATCTATTAAAATAAATATAATAAAATACAGTAAAATAAAATAAGAGGAAATGGTGGAGAAAGAGAATATGGGTAGGAAAGAACACTGAAGCTGTTATTCTTACTTTTTAAATTACATTTCTTTAATTCTCATGTGTGAGTTTATATATGTGTGGGGGCATGAGCATTCTAAAGCCTGTGAATGGAGGTCAAAAGTCAATCTGTCAAAGTCAGCTCTCGTCTGTCATGTGGCCGTCAGGAATAAAACTCAGTCCTCTGTCTCAGTGGTGGGTGCCTTTATCTGTTAAGCTTTCATCAGCCCTAAAATTGTGTGTGTGTGTGTGTGTGTGTGTGTGTGTGTGTGTGTGTGTGTGTGTTTTAAATGCAGGTGTTTAAAATGTCTCTATATTATAGGATATTTTTATATAGAGAACTAATCTACAAGAAATTGCATTAAATATACCAGGAATTTAGTGTTTGTTCTCTAATAACTAAAACGTATGCATGCCATTTTGTCAGTTCAGCAATAACCCATAAATTCTACTACTGTGTCTCTCTATTCGTGGCAAGGTTAAAACACAAAGACCCAGATGTTCTCTCACCAACAACACATGTGAACATCAAATGCCACCAGAACCTTTAAGCATGAGTCATGCTTTCTTCCAAAGGCGCCATCCAAACCCTGCACCCAGTCTAGCCAGCTTCCACAGCCACCTCCTGGCTTGCACTGAAACAAGCACTCTATGCATCAGGGTCCAGAATCAAGAGAAAACAATATGAAAACCAATATGTTAAATTAACCTTCTCAACAAACAGTGAGAAACAGATGGGTTAGTCCTGCATTCACCAAGGCAGCTAGGATGCAGATTTCTGGAAAACAGCAGTCCTCCCAGAGCCATGCAGATGAACATCTATCTCTCAAATGCTTCAGGCTCTAAGCAAAACCGTAGCAACCTTGTCTGTGAGAAGACACAAGCAGTCTACCATAAAACAATATCCTAGCAACAGTGTGGCCCCTGTGCAAAGAGTACACATGCTCATTTATGAAAATGTTTCAAAATGTATTTGTGTTTGCTCTAAGTACATAACAATCCACTTTAAACAACAATTTGTGATTTCTCTTGTTCTCTTGGCAAGCATAAAATATGTGCTCACTTCATGGATGAAGGACTGCAGTCTAAAGAGGCATCCTTCTACTGAAAACTCTTTCTAAATACTTATTGAAAGAAAGGAAGGGAGAGAGACAAGGATGGACAAAGGGAGGAAGGAGGAAACCAGGCAAGGAAGGAATCTTGCTATAACCTTGAAGTTTCAACCCTGCTGTCTCCGCCTCCTGAGTGTTAGTTATAAACATGTCCTACCATGCAAGTGCCTTTAAGATGAAAATTTTAAGGTAGACCTGAATTGACTAGATAGTAAACAGCTATCAAGAAAGTCTAGTACATGGAGTCTCAGGAAAGGTAAGAATCAAAGTTGCTTTTGATTTGCTAACATGATCTCTGGCAATCTGAATTTTAATATGTACTGCAGGACTAGAGGAAGAAATAGATTTTAACAGATGATAAACCCTAAAATAATTTGGGACCAAGTTCTACAACTTTAGGGTAAGCCAGAAGGCACATGTTCACATAGCATATTCAGAACTAAAAAAGAATGTTTAACTTTAGTTTTAAGTGTGTGTGTGTGTGTGTGTGTGTGTGTGTGTGTGTGTGTGTGTGTGTACTGGTGTGCGTGTATGTGCAAGCACATCGTGGCATACATTTGGAGATCAGAGGACAATCTGAGAGGCTAAGTTCCTTCCTTCTACCATATGGGTCCCAGGAATCAAGTTCAAGTCATAAGATTTGGCAGCTGGCACCTTTACCCACTGAGCCAACCTATCAGCCCTAGAACCTAAAAGCTTTGAACTTGGTAATGCTCACACAGACCACCCACTCCTCTAGGAAACAGAGAGAAGCAAACGGCTTCTCCCCAGGAGCTAAGTAAGTTTATTCTGCCCCTCAAGTAATTCAACATAAACACAAAGCACACTCATCTGCACATTTACGTAGTTCTCCCATACAACACAATCACAACATGAAGATAATGAGAAAGAGGGTCAGAGGGAGAGGGAGAGGGAGCGGGAGAGGGAGAGGGAGAGCCAACATAAAGAAGCTGAAGAGACACCAAGGGAGAGATAAAGACCTATAAACCTATAAATGCTTCAGAGTCTGGCACTATAAGTTTTAGAGGGAATTTAAACAATAATTTAAAGGGGAAATGGAGACGAGATAAACTGAAAAAAAAAAGATGACAATGGCTGATAAATGAAGAAGTTGCTGGGGAAAGTAAGTTGATAACATATGGCCCCTATCTGGATGTGGGGGTTACAATGAAGATGGGGTCCAGGGGGCCATGAACCCCTACATCTGTGAGTGTGTGGAGACTGAGGAATCAGAAGGTTATTCAGTAAAACAGAACCCCATCTTGAATTCATTAATTATTAAAAATCTGTGGAAAATTCAGGTGGAAATGTTCAGGAAGTAGATGGACATACGGTTTTGCAGCTGGGGTGGAAAGTAACGTGGAAAGAAATACAGTTGCACCATGGAAGTGAACAGAATCTCTTGGTATTGGTGAGGGCCCACTGTATCAGTGGTGAATATCTGTGTTAAACAGACATGTGTAGTTATATTGGATGTGCAAGCATTCAAAGGAGATTTAGGTCTTTCTCTTTGCCCCAAGAAAGACATCTTTAAATATCTTCTAAGTACAGATAACACCTTAAGTGCAACTTGGAATACTTACACTCTTTTTCAGAGCAATGGACACATAAAATAGGGTTAAATCCCTTGACTCAGAAACTTATTTAAATCACCAAATGGTTGCTAGTATTTACTATCCATTTGCAATTAGAAATGAATCAGAAAAGAAAATGGTGAAATACTTTGTCAATGGACTATACATTACTACATGCACTAACACTAACAATAACTCTATTTACAAAGGTCTAATACTTCAAACATTTCTTAGTTCCTGTGATGGTCTGAATAGGTTTGGGGACCATAATAGAATCATGTGTTCGAATGCTTGGCCAATGGGGAGTAGCACTATTAGGAGGTGACCTTGTTGGAGGAAGTGTGTCAATGTGGGGGTGGGCTTTGAGGTCTCCTATGCTCGAGTTCCATCCAGTGTGGAGTACAGTCACCTGCTGCCTGGAGATCAAGATGTAGAATTCTCAGCTCCTTCTCTAGCACCATGTCTGCCTGGAAGCTGCCATGTTTCCTACCATGATGATGATAATGGACTAAATAAACCTCCAAAACTGTAAGCCAATCCAAATAAATATTTTCCTTTATAAGAGTTGCTGTGGTCATGGTATCTCTTCATAGCAACGAAATTCTAACTAAGACAGAAGTTGGTACCAGGAGTGGGGTATTGCTATGACAGGCCTGACCATGTTTAAAGACTAGTTAAACTGAAAAGATTAGAGGATTGTGAAGGGACTTTGGAACTTGGAGCTAGAAAAGCCATTGAGTGTCAATGGCTCAGTGGGATGTTCTGTAGGAGACTGAAAGAAAAGAATATTGAAAGCAGTGCAGAAGCCTGCTTGTGAAATTTCAGAGGGAAGATTAAAGGTTCTATCAGGACCATCTGCTATTTTGAGTTAAGATTCTATGTTTCTGGTTAGCTGGAGCTGAAGAATCGGCTGTGATTAATAAGATTAATAATGAAACCTTTATGATATGAGGACAATTGATGCTGGTTAGCTGGAGCTAAGAAAACAGCAGTGATATAGACCAGCATCAGTAAGGTGAAACCCTCTGGAAAGTGTTCCCTGAGAGTCAGCACAGAGAGTCTGTATTCCAGAGGTGGCTACAGTTGCCACAGTTGTGCCTCACAATGTCAGCTGGACTTGGTAATATGTAAGAGTCACCCAGGTGATACTGGTTTTGAAGGCATGAAGGGGTTATGGAGAGCAGATGATGCTTGGCCCTGTAAGAGGCCTGGAGAGGTCATTGGTGAAGGTGCAGCCTCAATTGCAGCTGACAGCCCAGGACTGAAGGCTCATGCCAAGATGTTGAGGTTTAACAGCATGAAGAGAGCCTGTGAGAGGCTACTGGTGAAAGAGCAGCCCACTTGGAGAAGACCCCAGCAGTTTTGGTGATGTCAGTTCCATGGGATGACTACTAAGAGTAGCCGCAGCCGTGGAGTGGAGCCAGCCAAAGCCTAGAAGACAAAGCTATGTGTGCTACAGAGGGGCTAGAGAAGTGGCCCAGGCACTTTGGAGGAGTCCAGAAGATCGTAAATAAGTCCTAGATATTAGACAGCTAGAGTTTGATTTTGATTTGATTGTGACTGTGCCCTGATTTCCCTCTTGGAATAAGAAAGTATTTTATTGGAGCCCACAGCTAAGAGACTTTGAATTTTAAAAGACACTGGATTTTAAGAGATTGGCTATTTTAAAGGGACTGAAATTTTAATGTGTCTCAACGTATAAAGACTGTGGGACTTTTAAACTTACAGATCTTCGAGGTGAATAAGAAAGGAAGGGTTGTGGCTTAACTGGAATGTGTTTGTGTGTCAAGCTGACAAAGTGTCAGTTTTATTGACTGCTCTTGTGTGTCAACTTGACAGAAGTTAGAGTCATCAGGGAGGGAGGAGCCCCAGCTGAGGAAATGCCTCCATGAGATCTAGCATAAGGCATTTTCTCAATTAGTAATTGGTGGGGGAGGACCCAGCGCATTGTACCTGGTGCCATCCCTGGGCTGGTGGCCCTGGGTTCTATAGGCAGACTGAGCAAGCCATGGGGAAAAGCCAGAAAGCAGCACCCTCCATGGCCTCTGCATCAGCTCCTGTCTCCAGGTCCCTGCCCTGTGTGAGTTCCTATCCTGACTTCTTCGGTGATGAAAAGCAATGTGGAAGTGTAAGCCACATAAACCCTTTCCTCCCCAGCTTGCTTTTGGTCATGGAGTTTCATCAGGGCAATAGAAAGCCTAGCTAAGCCAGTCCCACTCCACAGTATCTGTTGGCATACAGATTATAACGCGAAGCAGAACACAGGCACATTCTGGAGTATTAAAAACCAACAGTTTGTTTGTTTCCTTTTACTTCCTAGATGTGTGACAGGCCAAGGTACTCCATCATTCTATAGAATCAGAGTTAAGGATACTCATTTCTCACACATCGGAGGTAAAAGAAAGAAATAACAATTATTATGACCATTTTTATGTTATTTAGCTCCATGTAGACTATTAACTCCAACTTCTCGGCTTACCTTTACTAGTTTAAATGAGAGCTTAAAAGTTGTTGTGCCTGAAAGGAGTATGCAAAGGGCCATCACAGTGACTGGCTGTCTTAGGATGTATATTGCTGTGAAGAAACACCATGCCCAAAAAGCAAGTTGGACAAGAAAGGGATTTTGGCTTACACTTCCATATCACTATTCACCAACAAAGGAAGTCAGGACAGGAACTCAACCAGGGCAGGGACCTGGAGACAGGAGCTGACGCAGAGGCCATGGAGGGTGCTGCTGACTGTCCTGCTCTTCATGGCTTGCTCAGCCTGTTCTTCATTAGCCCAGGGTGGCACCACCCATAAGGCGCTTGGCCCTCCCACATGGATCAGTAATTGAGAAAATGCTTTACAGCCCTGCCTGCGACTTGATAGCATGAGGAGGCATTTTCTTAATTGACGTTCCCTCCTCTCAGATGACTTTAGCTCATGTCAAGTTTATATAAAACTAGCCAGGACACTGGCGTATATCATTGTCCACAATGAATGAAAGCTATAGGTATTTATCATGCAATAGAAGGGATTACAGAGGCTGGGAAAATGGCTCAGTTGGTAACATGCTTACCACACAAGTGTGAAAGCCTGAGTTTTGAAACCCACACCAAAACTGAGCATGGTTGTAGGCGTAATGTTATTGTGCACTGTGGAAACAGTATCCTTGTTTTATGCAAATGCTGACCATATCCACTTGCAGTCCATACCCTAAGAATCTCCTGTGTAAACATTGCTCTCCAAATATTCCCTGATTGGTCAGTAAAGAAGCTGATTAGCCAATGCCTGGGCAGGGGAGAGAATAGGGATGAACTCCATCCCAGTCAGGGTTGCGGGAAGGAGAGAGAATAAGTGTGAATTTGCCATGTGGCAAGGGGAGCCCAGGAGACACCAGGAGAAAACAGCTTGAAAAGAGAAAGCCATAATATGCAAGAATCTTGGGGTTTTGGCCAGGAGGTAGCCAGATTAGCTTAGAGGATTAAAATAGAGTAATACTGCTCAGTTCTGGTGCCCTTAAAGCTTGTTAAATAAATACAATAGTTCATTCTCAATTATTTGGGAGATAGCTGGGTTCAGGGGAAAATGAAACACTTAATAAAAAGCCACCAACAATGGTGGTGCGTGCCAGTAATCCTAGCAACTGTAAGGAAGAGAAGGTGGATTCCTGGTGCTTGGTGGCCAGGCAGTCTAGTCAAATTGAAGAGCTCCAGATTCAGTGAGGAATAAATAAGGCAGAAAGTGATAAAGTACTATTCCCAATGTCAACCTCTGGTCTACACACACACACACACACACACACACACACACACGAGAGAGAGAGAGAGAGAGAGAGAGAGAGAGAGAGAGAGAGAGAGAGAGAGAGAGAGGCAGGCTACTTCCTTACTCTCACTGTCATTTCATATTGGATCTTATAAGAATAGAAGGTGCCTCTTAGTCTAGTGCTATACAATTTTACAGTTGTCCTTTGCTCGTTTCCCATGAGGCAATCATTCCACCTTTGGCCCATTACCACCTGTACACTAATCTCTACAGTAGGCCTCAAGCCACCTCAAGAATTAGAAAGGAATTGTAAAGAAAAGGGCAAGGAGGTTGCAGAAAGAAATACCCTATTCTATAGGGGCCACTCACTATATGCTTCTTACTATACAGATGTTAGGCATTCAGCTATTTTTGTAGTAAGCCTTAAGAAATAGCTTTACTGATTTTTTTTTTGTGTTAAGTAGTTTCTGGAACTTTTAAATATACAGCCTTAACTCTCAACAATTATCCCTAATGTTAAGTGCTACATCAATAAATACACAAGCACAGATGATATCTTCCAAATACTCTGTCCCTAAAATAAATCCAAAAAAATGAAGGAATTAAAATTTCATTTCCAACATATTTAATCTATTTTCAGAAAGCTACAACTCATAAATGTGGACACTGAAAATTAAAATGCCATTTTCATTACAGTAGAAATGATTTTCCAGAAGAGAATCCTCATTATCAATTTTTTCCTCTAAAGTTTGATGTTTAGCTGTATCTCCAATTGGTTTTGTTTATTTCTAAATCAAAACTAAAGAAAATCAGAATGGCAAACAGTAAGGAAAGAAGAATAAAAAGGTACATGTGAGGATAACCGTGCATGCGTGCGTGTGCACGTGCGAGCGCAGTGGGGTTACTGGGCGGTCTTTAGGCCACAACTTAGAAGGGCTGTTAGGACAGCAGCCCCTTCTCCTTTACTTTTCTGCCCTAAGGTGTAGAGCTTCCTCCACCACTCAATATCCCTTCATAATTTGTTGTGTTGCAGCGACCCAAAGCATTGAGCCCAAACAGTCACAGGATGAAAGCTACAAAACTATAAGGTAAAATTAACCTTGCACTTGCATTGTGGAGAGAGATTTGCTCAGTGATGCAAGAAACACAAAACTGAATAAGACAAGATGACAAGAATCATTCCCAGGTCCTATCCAGTCTCCTGTGTTTAAATTCCCTTTTTTTTTTTTTTTTCAGATCTTAACATTTATTTTGGTTCTCGCACACAGCCATGAGTTTCACTGTTCCATTTTCATAGTGAACTTCACTCATCTACCAGCCTTACCCATGCCCGTCCTCTCTCCCACCTCCCGCCAGTCCCCTTTCAGATGAGGCTTCTACCCCACCCTGCCCCAGCCCCTCCTGCCAACGCTGCCAGAGAGTTGCCACAGTGAAGCAGTGTGCTGCCTACTCCTTCCCACTGGGTTGTCCGTTTTGTTTGCCCACACTCTATAGCTGACATAATTTTCTTTAAATAAAAATTTTTTAGCTGGTATGTAAAATAATGTGATTCACGGTGACATTTTTGTTACAGAGTTATTTTCACACCCCACCACCCTCCCCAATCCTGACTCATTTCTTCTTAGTCCCTTCCCCTTCCACCAAAAGTTCTCTTTAGACTTCTCTCCTCTATGCTCCCCTTTCTACACTCTATCCATCCATCCATCCATCCATCCATCCATCCATCCATCCACCTATCCATCTATCTATATTCCACTTATTTTTTTAAAAAACCACCTGATATCTCTCAGTTGTCTGGCTTCTTTCACTTAATGTAATGATCTCCAGTTCTATCCACTTTCCATACATTTGAATTTCATTCTCTGTAGCTGAATAAAATTCCCCAGAGCAAGCTATTTCTTGCTTTGTGATTTCTGATGGTCTGATCTCTGTCTCTCTCTGTCTCTCTCTGTGTCTGTGTCTCTCTCTCTCCTCTCTCTCTCTCTCTCTCTCCTCTCTCTCTCTCTCTCTCTCTCTCTCTCTCTCTCTCTCTCTCTCTCTCTCACCTGTGTCCTTTGCTCCATCTCCCTGAGGCATCTCCTCATCATCTCACCCAGAAGTTACTAAAGCTTCCATTCTTTGAGCTTTATTATTATTATTATTATTATTATTATTATTATTATTATTTTGAGACAGAATCACATGTAACCCAAGCTGGCCTTAGACTCCCTGTGTAAACTAATATGACCTTGAACTTCTGGTCTCCTACCTTCACTTCCCAAGTGCTGGCATGACAGACATGTGCAGCCATCTCCACTTTTATGCAGAGCTGGGGCTCAAAGCCCAGACCTTTGGGGCTTCATCTGTGCTAAACGAACATTCACCAACTGAGCTGTTTCCCAGCATGCATTAGTTACTCCATTTAGTTAATCAAGCGCACTCCTATTTCTTCTTCATATCTATTGTTACCATAATCATTCAGATCATTATTTTAGTAATTAAACTTATATAAGTTTTAGCCACCAACTTACTCAAGCAGGATAATAAATAGTTGTTCTCAACTTAGGATGGACTTTCCCACCTTTGTATCTTTCTATATACTCACTCCATTGACTAGCATTTCTCCCCAGTTCATTTACTTGGGTATAATTCAATTCAGTTTTATCAAGACAGAACAAACACACAAAGCCTTCAGTCTTGCAAGAATTAACTTCATTTTTTCCTGAATTTACAGTGATTGGTGCATTATCACATCCCCTACCCCAATGTCACACTTATCCTTAGGAAGAAAACCTTGTGCTCAAATAGTCTTAGGTTTTAGTGAGAAATATACATAAGGAAGATAGAATGGGTAACAGCTTTATCTCCTCCCCCGACCCGTCCAAATAACCACCTCCTAGTACTACAGGCAATACCTCATTATTCAAGGAACGAATCCCAAGAGTTTTTTTGAATGTTATAAAGCTATACTGGGTCACTGGAAAAACTAGGTTATGAAGACATGGAAAGGGAGTCACAAGCAACGTTTCAATGGAAAACGATGACACAAGTGTCCTTACTTCTCTTTCCTGCTGCCCAGCTGGCGGGCTGTGTACTGGTCCCCATAGTCAATCAGCACCAGCTGTCGAGAAAACACATTGACTTTGTTGCCTATAAATAAATCTTCCACGCGCAGGTCCTCATACTTGGTCCGCTTTAAGAAGGTGCGACGATTCTTGACATCATGCTAGCACAAGCACAATGAGAATACTGTTGATGAATGAATGTATGCCGAACAGAGAACAGAAAGTTTCCAACAATAAAATACATATTTTAAATAATCCTGACTAGACCTATATACTAGCCAAGTACCCCAGCAACTATTAGCAGCAGACAGATTTTCATATTTCTTATTTTTATGTACACATTTCAATACCAAAGAAGCTCACTATAAATTGTATTTTCTTTAAGTGATGTATATTTATGTGTGTCTCCCTCTCTGTGGGGATGTACATGTGAGTGTGGGTACAGAAGACAGTGTTGGCTTGCCAGGAACTAAGTTATAGTTGCTGTGAGCTGCTTAGTGCAGGTGCTGGGAATCAAACTTGGGACCTACAAGAGCAGCAAGCACTCTTAACTGAGCCTTCTGTCTAGGCCTTCCATCCCCAAATAAGCTGCCTTTTTAAAGCAATTACCTATGAAGGGATGCAAAGACAGGGACCCTCTTAGAACCTCTTCAATTTGACGTTTTATACAGAGACCAACTTTTAACAATAATATTTATGACTCTAATAACCATTTATCTCTAATCACTTATCCAAAATTGATTAATCCAAAATACCAGTTGTCCTACTTCATTTTGGGGTCTCTCTATATATCTACTTCTATGTGTGTGTATTCTATGTATGTTCATGCATGTGTGTGTATGTAGGTGTGCATGTAGAGAGCCATAAAAGGTTGTCTGATGTCACTTCCCACCTTATTCTATCATCAGAGGCTCTCTCACTGAGCCTGAAGTGTGCTCTGAGTTAGGCCAGCTGGCCAGAGAGCCCCAGAGAGCTCCAGTCTCTGTTACTCGAGGTTGGAGTTATCAGAGGGAAAAAGGCCCAGTTCTTATGTAGGTAGGAGCTTAAGAGGCAAGCTCAGACCTTCACACCTTTGCAGCAGTATTGTTTCCAAATTAGGCCTATTTGTTTGTTTGGGGAGGCCTCAGCCTCCTAAGCATTGAAATTATAGTCCAATGTCACCAAGCTTAAGCTGCTTTTATATTTTTAATGTAAAATCTTGCAAAAAATACTTTAGTTAGAAATTTGCAACAAGACTGGTGTGAAGGTGCACATTTGTAACCCTGTCTGAGATTAGACCAGATTGCAAGTGAGCGGCCAGACTCCATTATGTGGTAAAATTCTGTCTACTGCATAACTCAGGAAAAGAAATACCAGCACAAAGCTATCTTCCTGTATTGGCATATTACTGAGCACCAAGAAAAAGAAATCCAGTACAACATAGCTACAGAGAGTGGCTGGTAACTCCCCCGGACTCTGGCCATTAGCATTCCCTGTCCACGAATGTGTGTCTCAGTGTCTCACGTATTCCTGTGATTTTCTTTGTATTTTTTTCTGTTTGTTTTTATCATATTCTGGTTTGTTTTTATTTTATTATTTAGCTGCCTGTTTGTATTCTAATGAAAAAGAGAAAGAAAGGGTGCAGTGGGGAAGATCTAGAAGGAGTTGGGGGAGAGGAAACTGTAATCAAAATCTATTGTATGGAAAAAACATATTTTTCAATTTAAAAAAAGAAAAAAATTATCTTTCAATGCAATTTCAAAATCAACCATATAAAAGGCACTCTTATTCTCCTCCCCGTCCCATAGGTAGAGTTTTGCTAACTTTTAAGCAAACAAAGGGTATTTATCGGTGTCGGAGTTCCCATGTACGAGTGGACTTCTATGCAGATGAGTGCAAGCCAAAGTGAGTTTCAGGTCTTGTTCTCAGGAGCTGTATGCCTTACTTGTATTTGTTCGCTCTGTTTTGTTTTGTTTTGTTTGGGGGTCCTTTTGGTTTTGGTTTGTTTTCAGACAAGGTCTCTCAAAGTAGCTCTGCCTGGCCTAGAACTTACTATACATTGTGCTTCTGCCTCCTGAATACCAGATTAAAGATATGCACCACCACACCTGGCTCACCCTATCGTCTAAGACAGGACCTCTCACTGAACCTGGGGCTTACCCATCCCGCTAGGCCATCTAGCTAGCAGGTCTGAGATCTCTGTTTCCACAGTGCTGGGATCACAGGTAAGCACCACCACGCCTGCCACTGTACCTGGCTGCTGAGGACCAGAGTCTCACGCTCACATAGCCAGCGCTTTACCCACTGAGCCATCCTTCCAGCCCTCATTTACCATTTCAACAGATCCATCTACCGGGTAGTACAGAAGCTCATAGCGTCGGAGCAGTGAAGCATTTGGGTCATACCACTCTGCAATGAAAGCAAACCTCTCACTCTGATTCTGTGAAGAAAAACAAATAATTTTATCACTATCATATAAGCACTCTTATGTAAGTCATACAAAATAAGAACTTCCAAATATTTACACAAATGACTCTTTGCTATTATACTGAATTATTCTTTGCTTAGAAATTTTATCCTGCTCGTTTCTGACTAAACACACTTATGTACTGCAGAGATGAGTTTAATCATCCTTTCAAGACCATTCAATCATCTCAATTCAATCGCAGTCTTCAGAACATGGGCTCCTGATCTGACAACTTTAACAATTCATAGTCGTTCTGCAGTCAAGCTACTTCAAAATTATCAACAAGCTACTAAGAGACTCCATTGCTAGAAGTTTTAATATCTTAAACTCAGGAGTTTAGCAAGCATAGACTATTGCACTAATGTGTAAACGTCTCTTTTCTCAGTAATTTCACAGCAGTATCATTTTGTAAAAACAGCAGGGGAAAGTGTTCACCTCTGAGTTAGAGAAGCAAGACAGGCCTCTGTTCATTCCTCTCTGATAAACACCAAACAGAAAAACTGACAAGATGATTTCCACTGTTTCTAAAAGTTTCCAATACTTCTAAGCTCTCAGGTATGAGTTCTTCAAGTTTTGACCTAGAGTTTACAATAGAAACTACAAACAGAGAGGTACCCTGTATGTCATCTGGAAAAAGTAGCCAGTTTCTCTATAACCATGACTTGTCTCAGTGAAACACACACACACACACACACACACACACACACACACACACACACCCCAATCAAGGAAATGCTACTCAGAGATGCAGAAAAGTAACTCTAAGTCACACATACTGTTTCCACCATGGGGTAAGGAGGTATTCAAACTTGGCTAAATTCTATGTCTGATTTCCTTCTGAAGTACACACACTGTCCGTTCTTCAGTCTTGCATGTACTTGGGATATGAGGACAGTACATCTTGATGACTTGGCACGAGTTGAGCTTTGCAAAGGTCTGCATGTCCTTCCAAGCACGTTATCTAAAGTTAATTTCCACTGTGACAGGAGTGGATGTTAAACCTTTAAGAGATGTTCACAGGTTGCACAGTTGATTAATGACTCAGTGTTGCACTGGGAGTGAGCTGTTTCAAAAGGAAGTCCCACTCTTCCTCTGTGACTGTACACAGAGATGTTCATAGCACATTCCTTGAAATCTCAACCCCCAGAACAATGAGCCAAATGCATTTTCTTTTTAAGTTACCCAGTCTTAACATATTCTGTTAAAACAACAGATATTAAGAGAGCTGATCTCTCTCTCTCTCCCTCTCTCTCTCTCTCTCTCTCTCACACACACACACACACAGACTATATTCATTTTCAAAATTTTAAAAATTTTACTTTTCAATTCCACTGAGCCAAGTCTATCAAAACAAAACAAAACAAAACAAAACAAAACACAATTTCTCATTTTCTAAGTGACATCAATGCTTGGTTTGGTTTTGTTCGAACCCTTCACTTCATAGATAAAGAAATTGAGTCCCAGAGGATATACATGACCACATCACAAAGCGTGTCATGTGACTGAGCCAAACCCAGAAACTGCACTTTGCATTCTCCCAATCTGGCCTTGTAGGTGAACTCCAGGAGAAAGTGACTCTAGTAGGACACCTAGACAGCCACCTTGAGCTAGTTCCATAATGCACCCGATGGTTACAGGTTATGTCCATCTTCACTGAACATTTCAGTTTCTCTCAAAAATACTTTATAGAGAATATTCAAACATTATGTATATTTAAAAATTGTTTTTTAAAATTTGTTTTGGTTTTGGTAGTTGTGGGATTATTCCAGGCTCACTCACTAGCTAAGCCCCAGACTGTTTCTTTAAGAGGGTACATCAGAAGCAGCGTGGTTGTGGGACACGGTGCTCCTGCCTCACATCGCTCATTGGTCAGAGCAGCTGGGACGACTCAAGCATCCTGAGGAGGCCTGTTGATGCTCCTTCACAGGAGAGGGTCAGCAGATCTTCCTGAGACTCCAGTACTTCCTGAGCATCCCCTCTCCAGGTGAACATACTGATGCCCCGTGAGCATCAGACCCTGGGGACTGCGAGCTGCAGAGCACACATAGCAGCAGGTGAACCGAAGGAGCTCTGTGTATGCACCCGGGGGAAGCTCGGGCAACCAGAGATATTCTGTCTAATAACTGGGGAGCAATTTTCTTTTCACACTGTATAATTCCCTTGGTTATACAATGATTTGTTTTATACTTTGAACTTACAAAATAGGCAAGGCATTTTATATTGAAGAAATCACTAATAACACATCAATATGAAACTCCTATTAACAAATTGTAGCTGTGAGAAATTAACTAGTGTGTTTTGGCTTCTCACAAAACTCAAAGGTGTTATGAAAATGTCAGAGCATTCCCATTCACATGGTTAACGTAATTTTGTTTTGTGGATTTTAAATTTTAATTTGCTCTTTAGAGACAGGACCTCATATAGCGTAAGTCATATGGCCAAGAGTGGGACTGCTGATTGTCTCTGCCTCTTCCTTTCAAGTGCTGGAGTCACAAAAACATGCCACCAGGCCCAGCATAAATTTTAAAGTCATATTACACACTACACTCAGTGTATTTGTCTAAAACAGATGGCCTAATGCCAGATACATACTCTAAAACTAAAGAATAATTACAGCTGGGTTTGCAGGACCATAGGAAGCTAAGAACTCTATTAAGGCTTGTGACAAAATGACATATTTTATTTAAGGATTTCTGGTATCAAAAATAAAGCACACAAAACTCTTTTCAAATCAATTACTGGATTTTTCGATTTAATGGCTCACAAGTGAAATAAAATCTTAAGGAGTTACTGCATTACAAATTATCTATTTTTTAAAATTTTGAATTAAATATTATATCATTCTTCCTCCTCCAACATCTCCCAATAGCTCCCAATTTTTATGCTTTTTCCTTTAGTTACTATTGTTACATATATATATATATATGCATAAATACAAGCTGCTCGGAGTTGTTAGTCTGTATATGATTTTAGGGTTCACCACTTGGCATTGGATAACCAATTAGTGGGCTCATTCCTGTGGAAGATTAATTAATTCTCTCTCTTAAGTTAGCCATTATAAATTACAACATTTCTCAAGACCAGCTGTGTTAATATACTTTTCTGATGTAACAAAACCCCTAATTAAAATTCCTTATGCTTTTCCAGGACCTGATATTCTGGTGAAGCTTCAAGAGGCCGGAGCAGAATTAAAAATAAGGAGTAAGTTTAGCAACATACTGACAGCATCATTCTTCAGGACCAAAACCTCATAAATGCAATCAAGGGAGGGTGAAATCGGGAGAGGGAGGTTGTTATTGCTTTGGGATGAGGGTACCAACTACCAAACCTTTCATAAATCAGCGGGGTCCACTGCTTACACTTGGCTGCTTTTATTAGGGTACTTAGTGCTCTAAAAACTACTACTATTTTAGCATACCTCTTCAAATCTTATTTAATTCTCCAGGTAATTAGAATCAAATATTACATTAAGTGTGGGGTGGAGGTATCATGAGATCCACTAACACTATGGCAGTCGGTTTTATATGTATACAGCTAATAATCCTCAAAGCATACCTACAGTTTCGGTTTCTCCCTACATTCCAAACCCATATGAAAGCAGGCTCAGTGCTTACAGGGTCAAACAGCTGCTGGAAGCTAGACTTGGACTTGCGAACAAAGTTGAAAAATCACTATTCTGTCCAGATACCAAAAGCACTGAATCAAAGAGGAAAAGACAGAGTGAAGAGTTCTGAGGAGCCAGCAGAGGAACGATGGAGAGGAGGTGAGAACAGTGGTCTGCCTACACGGTACTCTGCAGAAAATGGCCTCCAAACCAACTTTTGTTTCTTCTAAGAACTCAATGTCTACTTCACCTCTTTCCATTTAAATACGGATCATATCTAACTGGATACTCAACTCGTGCATCATTATCTATTCCAAATATGGATCAACTTCTTTCCTCATACGAAATTCTATGGCAAATCCTGTGAACGCTACAAAGCGATTCCTATAGTTAAGCCATGTGTACCATGCTACCCACATGCATAAGCAAAGCCTTACGGCCCACACTGTGAGGGAGCCAGGGTGTAAAGGAGCAACCCTGTCAGTCAGGCACTGGCTGGAGACTTCGTTTGATCTACACAGCAGGATAATTTTTCCTTCACAGGTGATTCCACAGCCCAGAAACAACAGTGAGGCTGGGCAGTTGGATTCAGACGGGCTCCTAACCACAGTCCTTAAGAATGGTGAAATGTTCAGAGCACATAAGGAGCTTGCCAGCAAGGTTCGATGAACTGAGTTTCAACTCCGGGACCCGGACATAGAGAGCAATGACTCTAGAGAGTGGCTCTCTGACCTACACACACATGCACACATACACACACACACACACGCACACACACAAACACACAAACACACATAAATAAAATAACAAATATACAAAAAAGAAGGGAGGGAGGGAGGGAGGGAGGACAGGAATAGTGAAGAGAGACCTCTAAGAAAAGTCAGACTCGTTCACGCATACACACTGCACTTACACCTTCAGTTCTGAGCACCATATCCTGTCACCTTAATCCTCCACTAGAGCAAAACCAGTAACACAGCAACCAAAATCAGGCCATGTTCTCAGACACGAGTCTAACACAACTCTGAGTACACATATTGTATTACATGTTAGCATTTTACTGCTGTATTTCAATAAAATATTTTACAAGAGGTAGCAAGACATACTTGCTCGTACACAATGCTTCTTGTTTATCTAACAGCCAATGGAGGGATATGCTGCATTGTGGAGCAATGTCATGACCTAACTAACAACTGGACTCTCAGAATCTGCATATTAAGACTCAGCACTTGCTCCTTATCTGACTTAATAAATATCGGTTTCTGTGTGGCTACATTAAACCCGGAGGCAATAAAGGTTATAGTTCAACAGGTTATTAAACTAGTCTGAGCCTCTCGGTCTGCCTGTGACCGCCCTGAATGGGGTTGCACCTGAAGTCGTGGCACCTGAGTCCTGCCCACCCCAGCCAGCTGCTTCCAGTAAAGGAGAGTAAAGTGGTTGCCGAAGAACAAACTTTATTTTGCCCTGAACATTCCGAGAATACAGTGAGTCATTAAAAATGTATTACCAGCACGGAAGCAGCTAAGCCAGCAGTTCCTACCTTAGATACAGCGCGCTAAGCCCAGGGAATGGAAACACAGGGACCAAGTCAGGGTTTAAGCAGTGGGTCGTTTGTTTCACACTTGTCTTTTACAAGATGCTCTCCTAAAACCCAAACACTGGGGAAGCTAGTGCAAGACCAGTTTATGATTTAAACAAAAGCAAAACAGCAGTAGCCTAAAGGCAGAGGCAGGAAGATCACAAGTTCAAAGCCAGCCTGGGCTATCTACTAAGACAACTGTCTCACAGAAAACCAAACCAAAAGCTCAGTATACAAACTTGTGTGTTCCCCCAACTGTGATACTAAGGGATGCTCGCACTTCTTAAAGAGCAGAGGGGAGAAAAGCAGAAGAACACAGACACGGGGAGCAACCATCTAGAAAGGGGTTTTGTTTTTAAAACTTTTTCTTCTTGAGCCCCATCTTTTAAAAAAATCTCTTGACTTCTGAGATCACTGCCGTGTGAAAAGGCAATGTTACAGACTTGTATTAAGGGAAAGCTCTTGACAATCAAGTGCAAACTCGCCTCAGATATCTTAAAGCAAACAAGGTTGCTGGATTGCTGGGAAGTCTTCTCACACCAACTCCAGCCTGTCGGGAGTCGGGATATCTGAACTTGTGATTGGGTTTTCAGAGGCCCAGATATCAAAGGGATATTAACAATGAGGGAACAGAAATGTCGACAAGTGACTTGGCAAGAGCTCTGTGACTTGTTACCCAGCTCTGCTTTACAAGGACCCTTGTTTCCTTGTGGGACAGACGGATTTCTCACAGCACTGCACTGGCTTGTGCTCTGGTATGCTTGTGCAATTAAAATTCTCTTTATAACCAGATTATAGAAGATAGTGACTATCATTTCTTTTGAAAGTCCTTACTGGCCTGTGTAGTTCTGAGGCCTTTGAAATCTCAAATACTGAAATAAAGAAGGAAATACATGTATGATAGATAGATCTTGGTAAAATGGCAAAAATCAAATATTCAATATTTTAAAAGGTTCAAAAAATTTGTTATGTTTTTCTAGAAAGAATCTAAAGACCAGCTGTTCCCAGGCCAGCACCTTATAGAACATAGCTGACATGGTGTTAGGTAAAGCCAGAGCAAGGGCTACCCTTAGGTAATGCTTGACATCAACTATGCACAAAAGTAAGAGAAGAAATGGATCTGAGACGAAACAAAAATGCTGGATCTAAAAATCCGTAGCATTCTAAAGTATATACTATTTATGCTTAATATTCAATTACAGAACTGACTACAGTTCAACCATAAACCATGTGATAGCAGAGAAAATACCAATATAAATGCTACCTAAGCTTTACATTGCCAAGGTCATAAGCACACTGGAGGGTGTGGAGTTATGCCTGTCTTTAACCACCACACCACTGGGCCTGGAAATGTATGCTCGGGACATTTTCCACTTGTCCGTGCAGATCCTCAGTCAGAGGCTGCAGTCAGGCCTGGCCTGTGCAGGGAGTGGCCTTTGTGACTTCACCACAGGACTCCCTTACCTTGCATCTTTCACATGGATTTGCTGGGAGGAGACAATGGCTGCATCCAGAGCGCTAGGGTGAGATGCTTACTTGCCCAGCTCCCAGTCAGATCCCATTTAGTTGCTGAGATCCACTGGAGCGCAGAGCTCCCGTCTGACAGCCCCTCTGCTCCAGCCGATCTCTGACAGCTCTCAAACGTTTGACCCTGAGAAGCCCCACTAGCTCTCTGCTCTGGCCAGTCCCTACTCCTGCTACCTGCAGCTCTGTCAGCTTCTCTAACTCTGCCCATACCTTTGCAATTCAGCCCTTATTCTGCTTCTTCCCCACAGATATCTGTACCTGTGTCCAACTAGGATCAAGGAGTGAGTGGTAGGTACTCCAGAAGCCCTCGTGCTTCACATTTGCAGTTCTAGAACATTTCCCCGGCACAGCGCACAGCGATGGGACTGTGGTGACTTGTGATTTTGACATCATGCTCTAGAAAGCTTTGCTTGACACCGTACTGCAGGGGTGTAGACCTATGCTTCATTGTAAGAGACTTTGGATTTGGGGTTTTATATTTGGGTCTATGATTTTTTTTTGAGCTACTTAAGAGTCTAAATTGATCCCTGTAATGCAAATATTTAATTATCATAGCAAACACTTTTTCCTCACGGAATGGTGCTGGCATTATTGTTACAAATCAATTTATGCCAAGAGTTTACCTCTGAGCCCTGAACTCTGTTCCACCCATCATGAAGCCTATCCCAGGGCTGCATCACACTGTCTAGAACAGAAACTTTATACCTTTTTCACTCAGGAAAGGCAAGTCTTCCAGTTTCATATTTTTCAGCAATGATCTTGGCTGGGACTCAGGAGACAGCTCAGTTGGCAACCTGCTCACCATGCAAGCATGAAAGCTGGGTTGGGTTCCTAGCACACATGTAAAATAACCGGCTATGGCAGCGCATGCCCGTTATTCCAGCACTTGAGAGGTGGAGGTGGGGAGCCAGATCTCTGAGGTTTGCTAGCCAACCAACCTAGCCTTGAAGTGAGTTCCAGGTTCAGAGAAAGCTAAGATGGGAAATAAATGAGGCAGATGCCCAGTGTTGACCTCTGGCCT
Source organism: Rattus norvegicus (assembly GCF_021556685.1). Lineage (NCBI taxonomy): Eukaryota > Metazoa > Chordata > Mammalia > Rodentia > Muridae > Rattus > Rattus norvegicus. The sequence goes on along the minus strand of NC_141546.1, from coordinate 79,279,449 downwards.
CCACACACACACACACACACACACACAGAGAGAGAGAGAGAGAGAGAGAGAGAGAGAGAGAGAGAGAGAGAGAGACTGTCTTGGCTAATTTCAGTACTTCATGCTACCATATCAAACGTAGAACACGCTTGTCAGTTCCTGCAAATACAGCCTCTGGGAGTTTAACAGGGAGTGCACTCAGTCTATTTACCCCATTGGAACATCAAGTGTTCTAGTGCACGAACAGTGTCTCCACTTCAACCAAACCCTGCCAGATCTGTCTTCTAACTACCTGTCTGCGATCATCTCCTACAATGGTCACTCATGCAGACTTCACCCTAACCACGTAACTCTCCGTATGCACCCCAGAACCTTCCACACCAGTCCTACCTTCTTCCTGGAATGTTTCCCTCCACCACCTCCATGGCTCATTCGTTCTCATCCCCAACCCTGCGGCACTTGCATCGTCTTCCCTATGAGAGAGACCTTGGCCACCTTCCTTGAAATCCTATCGACTGCTCACAACATCCATCACTCATTCTCCCTATAGCACTTACTGTCTTCATGCAACAGATGCCTACTGCAGAGTTCCTTCCCCTGCTAAAATGTCTGTTTGGGTCAAGGCTGCATCTAAAAGGACTACATGTATAGTACGTGTGTAGTAGAGCATAGTATGGTATAGCAAAGTATATAGTAGTATGTAGAAAATGCAACAGAATACTCTTCGAGTAAATATATGAAGAGCTTTGAAAAGCAGTGCATACCCAACAGTAGTCACAAAGGGAAAGTCAGGCATTCTTAAAGGTTGAACTTATTTCTTTCATTTGTTTAATAAATATTAATGACTTCTCTTTGTCAGGCACTGCAACAGACATATAGAATGTTCAAAGTGGACAGGGCACTAATCATATAGACCATACCTACTCATTTTCTATCTCTCCTCATACTTGGCATAGAAAGTAAAAGCCAATAATATAATACTTGTTATAACAAATGCAATAAAGACAAGGGAATAAGGATATGTGATAAAGTTCAGGTAAAAGAGGTAAGGAACCCACCTTCAACTAGGAGAGACAGTTAAGGTCTCTCTCTAAGACAATATCAGAACCAGGACAAGGAGAAGCCAGTCATGTAGAGCCGTAGGAGAAAAATATTCCAGGGAGATAAAAAGTATAGAGCTATGACGGGGAAGATGGAGTTTGGCAAGTTCAAGAAACAAAAGGGCACCACGACCTGAAGCTGGTGCAAGAATGGTAGAGACATTAGGAAGGGATCCTGTCTCCACTGTGGCGCTTACACTGACCCTGACACTACTAGAACGTCCAATCCTTCCTAGATCGCCCTTACTTATTTTTCTCAGTAGGGGTCAGCAACACAGATAAGCAGTGTCTTTGACAAACTGTTTAAAGTCTGTGCACGTAGAGAGGGCTCTGCCCTTCTCAGAACATGGTTTCCATTGGTTAGGAAACGTGTTCCACACGACAGTACCTGTAGCTCGGCCCCAATCCTGCAGCGCCTGCTGCACGGCGAGACACAGCCTCAGGAGAGCAAACAAGACAGCTCTGACAAGCAGATCAGTTCTGGAGGGCTCTCTCTCATGTGCCAAAGACTGTGGAAAGCAAATGCGTATGGATTTGCATGCCCTGCAACGATCACCACTGGGCAGTAGCCACAAGTCACTCTCGATGGAGCAAAGGGGGTCTGGATATTCCTTACTGGAGAAGATGGTGTGTTGATGGTAAGCTGACAGGGACGGAGCGGCCATGAACACAGACATCCTTCTATAGTGAGAAAAGCTTGTGGGTGCCAGCACGTGTTAATAACACTGACTGCCAGTCTACCTGAAGACATACGTATTAGGACAGAGCTTTCTTTCATGTGTTTGCCTAGAGAGCCTCACACAACTCAGACATTATTTAATGTTGAAACTCACTTTTTTTTTTTTGTAAGACAAACAGCATTTTCAAGTTTAATCCAACAGAATTCATCATTCACATTGGTTTGTTGCTTTATCTTCCCCTTTATGAGACATAAGCAGTGGGTCTGTGCTTTCCTGACTTCTACAGGGGTGGCATCTGAGTGGCACACCAACATGAACACCAATGAAATTAATAAGCCTAGAAAAAGATCTGAAACGAACATCCAGCCTGAAAGGACGCCCTCCAGTGATGGCGGAGCGCCACCTGGGGCTCACTGCGGTTACTACATGCCACCAAAGCTAGGTCACAGGCCCACTCTACAGGCTCACCAATTTAGTCCTGCGATTTTGAGCTAAATCACAGCAAATCTGCAAAGGGTCTAGTCAAGCGGCACCACGTGAATCACAGACTTTTGTTAAAAAAAAAAAAAAAGGTATGTTTCTATCTTCTAAAAGTTGAAGATTTAAAAACAAAGCTAAAGTGTCATTCAGTGTACAGCTACAGGAGAGCTGCACAGCCATTCCCTAGAACTAAAGAAAATAAAAGCAAAAGGTTAAACTGACACCTTGACTATGGCACTTCAGAAATTATACAGAGCTGTGAATCTAAAAAATAAGGGGCTGGGGATTTGGCTCAGTGGTAGAGCGCTTGCTAGGGCCCTGGGTTCGGTCCCCAGCTCCGAAAAAAAAAAAAAAAGAAAAGAAAAAGAAATAAAAATAAAAATGAAAACCCAACCTGGGCTACACTGTGGAGCTGTATCACCTTGAGGGTTCACAAAATCAGGGCATCGTTACACAAAGAACTGCAAACATAGGTAAGTGCTCAACAGCGGACAGACAGACAGGAGCTCTGAGGAGCACCAGGCTACCCTCCTGATCCAATCCATACCGTAAAAAGGCTGTCACTTGGCTCTAATACACCATCTCAGGCTAGACCAGGCCACCACTGTCTGATCCCTCACATTAAAAAACGAACCTAATCTGAATTTTTTTCCGTCATTTCCCTAGGTTATTCTCAAGCAAGTTTGAAGCTTTGTTTTTTTAGTCACTGGTAAATTGTCAGGTTCAACCTACTGTCATGGAGGGTGAATAATGGTCAACTCTCCCCCTAACACCTAAATTATATGAGAGAAACAAAATGTAAAAATAAAGGTTCTATTAGGTACCTCAAGAATAACTTCCTCGTGGTATAAAGATTTAGTGTGTGTGTGTGTGTGTGTGTGTGTGTGTGTGTATGTGTATGTGTGTGTACGTGTATGTGTGTGTATATGTGTGTATGTGTGTATGTGTGTGTATGTGTATGTGTGTGTGTGTGTACGTGTATGTGTGTGTATATGTGTGTATGTGTGTATGTGTGTGTATGTGTGTATGTGTATGTGTGTGTACGTGTATGTGTGTGTATATGTGTGTATGTGTGTATGTGTGTGTATGTGTATGTGTGTATGTGTGTATGTGTGTATGTGTATGTGTGTATGTGTGTGTACGCGTATGTGTGTGTATATGTGTGTATGTGTGTATGTGTGTGTATGTGTATGTGTGTATATGTGTGTATGTATGTGTATGTGTGTATGTGTGTGTATGTGTGTGTATGTGTGTATGTATGTGTATATGTGTGTATGTGTGTATGTATGTGTATATGTGTGTATGTGTGTATGTATGTGTATATGTGTGTATGTGTGTATGTATGTGTATATGTGTGTATATGTGTGTATGTGTGTATGTGTATGTGTGTATGTGTGTGTATGTGTATGTGTATATGTGTGTATATGTGTGTATGTGTATGTATGTGTGTGTATATGTGTGTATGTGTGTGTATATGTGTATATGTGTGTATATGTGTGTATGTGTGTGTATGTGTGTGTATATGTGTGTATAAAATCTGTTTTCAGCTTTTGTATTCATTTCATCAAGTTCCTCGAAAGGTCTCTAAAACTACATAACGTTTAATTAAACCTCTTTTAAAGATGCAGATTTTAAAATTTGTCCTCAGCTACAATACACAGAGACAGTAATTAGAGCTCCATGAACCAGGAGTCAGGATGCACAGAGAAGTCCCCAATGCCTGTGGTCGGAAATGGCGCAACTCCACCTGCAATGCCCCCTGGAAGCCTCGGGCCTAGAAAGGGCAGAGGGATCATGGAGAGGGCAGGGGTGACTGGCAGGGCCAGAGACGGCTACTTCCTTCTCAGATTTACTTCTCAGTTTTCCCTCCTGGGTTTTGGTGCCTCTCCCTCGCCCTCTTTCCTCTTTGTACAGTAAAGAATGAAGAGGAATAGAGAGGGGGACAAGCCAGGAAAGAAAGATGGTAACACCATGGAAATGGGTGCTTGCTGGTATGGCGCTAACGCTTTTTTTTTTTTTTTTGGTTCTTTTTTTCGGAGCTGGGGACTGAACCCAGGGCCTTGCGCTTCCTAGGCAAGCGCTCTACCACTGAGCTAAATCCCCAACCCCATGCTAACACTTTTTAAAAATTGGAATATAATTGCCTAGCTTTGCCCCCCTCCTCCTGCTAATCCCTTCCATATCATACCCTGCAAATTCGTGGCCCTTTTCTTTAATCATTATTATACACATACACACATACACACATATATACATACATACAAATAAATATACATGTGCACACACACACAATCTGCTGAGTCCACTTAGTGTTGCTTGAATGTACTTTTACTTATTTATGTATTTTTATTTATTTATTTTCTAGGGTTGACTGAAGCTTCTAACTCCTTCCCGTCACTGAGGGGACTAACTCAGTGCAGGGTCAGCTGAGTACACACAGGGAGGTGTACACAGCCAATGGAACGGTAAACAGCAAGAACGCTACAATGAGGCATACTGCCGTAAAGCATGTCTCAGCTTACTTAACTTTAAATGTGGGGATTAGACTAGATTAGAAGATCATGAACATGTTTTTAAAAAATATCAACCAAATATGTGAATTATAGTTTCACATCCACCACCACCACCACCACCACCACCACCACCACCACCACCACCACAACAGAAAAAAAGGAACCTCTATTATTACCCTCAATGTGTACAAGTATCAATACACTTCTAAGGTTTTTATTTAGGTTTATTTTAGGTATATCTATGGTTTGCCTACATGATATATGTCTCTGTAGCACATGCAGTGCCTGTGGAGACCAGAAGAGGGCGTCAGATCACAAAGAACTGGAATTACAGATGGCTGTCAGCTGTCCTGAACCCAAAGGGCAGTCAGTGCTCTTAATAGCCATCTCTCTGCCCCCCTACCCCCCGCATACTTTTTTATCGGCCTACTGCTGTTCACAATTTAGAGCTCAGGTCTACTATGTGTTAGGTAACAATCTCCGTTTCAGAATCATCAGAATTAGAAAAACCCAGTGTCTTCCAGTCCTGAAGCACTACCATGCTATGACACACTGGGTCTAACTTCTCTGGGTCGGGCACCTCTTCACGTCAACCACCATCCTGTTCCTCACTATGGATTCTGTCTAACTGGCTGTATCCTAGAGCACTAACTCAACCTTCCCAATGCCACAATCCTTTAACACAGCTCCTCATGTTGTGCTGATCCCTAACCATAAAATTATTTCTATTGCTACTTCGTAACTGTAATTTTGCCACTGTTATTAACTGTAATGTAACTATTATGAGACGGAGGTTTGCCAAAGGGGTCAGGACCCACAGGTTGAGAACCACTGTCCTAGATGACCTCTGTCACCTATCCTATAAATTCTTTTAATTTCAATGTTTTTACTTTTGTCATATATATAATAATATATTTATAATTATATTATCTTCCTCTTCCCTCTCCTCCCTCCAAACTGTCCTGTATATCATCCCTTGCTCTTTCAAGGCATCTTTTTCTTTAGTGTTATGTGTGTATGTCCTTATGCATACACACACCGCCTGCTCAGTCCATATGTTACTACCCCAGGATCTTTTACACAGACGATTCTCTCTGACCAGCCCATTGTCCTTCAAGGGAATGGGGAGGGGCCTCCTTGACTACCCAATACCAGCCCTTTTATTTCCTCACTCCAGCACCTTTCAAGGTGTTTCCTTTCTCATGGTTAGCAATACCTGATATCATATCACATCCCTTTTCCCCCTAAAACTGTATAGCTCTCCAAACTCAGCCTTCTCGGTTCCTTGGGGGTGGGAAGGTTGTCTAGAACACTGAGTAGCACACAGCAGAACTTTAACAGTGCCTGGGCATGGATGGAGTCAGACTCCTCTCAGAATAAACATCTGCTGCTTTTGATCTAGAATTTTAGTTTTTCCCCAGTACCAGGTAGGCCCAACGAGAAATCGTTCTCTGCCCTATTTTCTAGCAAAGGGATGGGCAGAGAGAGTCCACTTGTTCTCTTCTCTTCTCAACTCTCTTTCCGCAGCATTCTTTAGCTGTCCGCCCTCTCTGCTCTCCAGCAGTGCAGGATTACCGTCTCTGTGTGTGTAACAGCACCCTCCAGAGACACTGTGGATTACCAAACACTCTTAACTGCCACAAAGGGGAAAAACTACAAAATTCCAAGGACGATCCTTATTTGTGAAACGTCTGCTGCTTTGTGACGTTTTTGTCAGGTACTACGATGAAAACGGATGGAGAAAGAGAAAGGGAGCAGGATAGGAAGGAGCTGGGGCTGCTGCTTTACAAGGGTGGACAGGGTCAGCCTCAGAAAAAAGGTATGTTTGTCCAGAGAGAGAGATTTTAGATGATAGATAGATAGATAGATAGATAGATAGATAGATAGATAGATAGACAAAATACTTTCTAATAGACACAAAGTCTTTACTTTTATGCTTACTCATAACTCAAATAAAAAAGGACTCAATGTGAAAGACTGACGTTGATAGGAAGAGAAAAGTCAAGTCTGTTAAGCACTTCACTATTCAGGTAACAAAGCTAAACTCTAGCACTGATCCGCAACAATGGGGTGTCCTGCTGTCTCTAGATTTACCTTCTGGTAAATTTAGGGATTGATGCTGTCATTAAAATGCCCAAGTTTCACTCTGGATTTATATATATTCATATGTTAGAGAAAGTATAAAGCTCCCTGAACAAAAGTAACAGGGAAAGCTGTAACATTAGCTGACTTCGTTATTTTTAATTAGCAGTTCTTGGGTTGGTGATTTAGTAGTAAAGTGCTGGGTTTGGTCTTGATCATTGGGAAAAAAAACAAACAAAAATTAACATTATCGGGGTTGGGGATTTAGCTCAGTGGTAGAGCGCTTGCCTAGCAAGCGCAAGGCCCTGGGTTTGGTCCCCAGCTCCGAAAAAAAGAAAAAAAAAAAGAAAAAAAATTAACATTATCTTATAGTGATTACTTTCTCCTCTGTGTTCCTCAATTTCTGAAACTTTTCTTAATGCTCGTCAATAACAAAACAGTAGAAGCATGTGCCTAATAGCCATGGGTCATTAAACAAACATCTCATGCTGGATGAGGATACTTCCGTTTATGATGGGAGAGAGCCCCAAGGCTCCCTACACAACACAGGCTCTTGTCATTCCTCTTGGTTGGTCACCAGAATTAGTCAATAAGGCTCTAGTGCTGAGACACTACACACCTTGGGTGCAAGATACGGAGAAATCAAACCGCAACTTCTTCCCTGCTGACCAGCTTTCATGCTGCCCGAGGATGCAATGCCGGCTGTTGGGGAAGAGAAGGCATCAATGACCATCAATCCCCACAGGATGACCCCACGAACTCCAATACCAACCTGCAGGAAAGACGCAACATCACTGCAACAACAGCCCAACCGTGAGGGGGAAAACCAAGCACTCTGCTCAGTTTCCAGGCCTCCCTACCCGAGAAGGGAGGAGTTCATGCATGGTACTGTAAACCCAGTTAAGATACCATGGCTAAGGAGGGTTAGCAACCAAGTGGGGAACTTATCTCTGTTGCTTAGCTAAACTGACAGAGCCAAGTAGTCTTCTAAATACTTAGTTTTATACACACAGACAAATTGTACTTTCATTCTCAATCAGAGAAATATTTCTCATAATGAACACTGATGAACGCAGACATGTATGACTGTTCGAGACACTGAGAAGACATGCTCCACCCTAACCGTGACATTCCTACCCCCTTTCCTGAGGAGCAAAGGCTGACTGAAGAGGGGCAGAGAGAATGTAAAAGCCCCAGTGCAGTGAGAAGTGCTACAGAACACTGTGTCACCAACGTGACTCGATCAGTGGAATCATAGTCTTGCATCAAAATGGGTTTGAACAAGACCGGGTCAAATGGCAATCATAGATAAGGTAGGAACCCACGTAGCACTCCTCCTCCCTGCTGAACTGATGTCTCCTGATGGATGGATTCTGGGGGAGAGCTAGATGTTGCCTTCAGTTGTTTACCCACTCATGAGCCCACCAAGCTCTAATGGACGGTTACAAATCCCTAATCACATAGATGGCTCCTCCTGTTCAACTCAGTGGGTCACAAAACAAAATAAGAAGACATAAATGCAAAAGAGGGACTAGTGGGTCTAGTAATTATGTTAGGAGGGAGATAAGAGAAGGTGAGCATGACAATAATCAGAAAGTAATATACATATATATATGAAATTATCAACAAATAAATTATGAACAGCAGTAATAGCAACTAAGAATAATGTTTACAGAACGTAAAGCACTAAGGTAAGCATCATATCATTAAATTATAACAAGATTGCTATAACGAGGCTACAAACAACACTGGATTCCTTTTTTAGTGTTTGTTAAACTAAGACTCATAAGACTTACACTATGAGCCCCTTAAAGAAAGCGATCTGATGCTTTCTGCGTTTAAGAAGTTAGTGTGATGTTTCTATCTCAGATGTATACTATGCTGCGAGGATTAGAAGAGTAGAGCATTCAGGAAAGGCCATATAAGAGCCTCTGAGAATACCGTACCTCCACACCCATGGAGGGTACTATGGAAACTAAAAAAGGCCAGAAAAGGACAGCCAAATTACAAAACAGCACTTACGAAGAGAGAAATTAGGAATCTCTGGTCTCCAAAAAGAGGATATTTTCCAAGAAAGTTCAACAGTAAGGGTTACAGATCAGAAAAAAAAAAAATGGCACTGATGAGCCAAATTAATATGGTTCAAGTTTCAAGGTAGAGTCAAGGGGAAACAATTTAAATAATCGAACAAATAAAACGTATGAGACACATTATGCTAATACATCTAAAATAAAATCTAAAATTCTTTCCAAGCTCCATATATTTCAGTATCTTGGGTTCCTGCCCACCTTCTCCAGTCCTCTATCCCCCCAGATTCTAATTAACCTCTGCACTCACCTTGCCTCACAGAATCTGGAGCCACCTGAGAGCACTTCTATTACTAATATTTCAGTTTGAAACCATCTGAGATGGCCTTAACTGCTTGTCATGTCATATCCTCAAACTACTTTACTCTCTCTCTCTCTCTCTCTCTCTCTCTCTCTCTCTCTCTCTGCCGTGTGTGTGTGTGTGTGTGTGTGTGTGTGTGTGTGTGTGTGTGCACGCGCGCGCACGCGCAACGGGACATCTAGCCTCCTCTCCTTTCAAAACATTTCACTGCTTCTCAGAAAAGACTGACAGCAAATGAGAAAGATCTAGATGGGGGGGTGGGACTGAGATTTTTACTTAACTGTTTTTAGGCCTCTTTTTAAAAAAAAATTTCAGTTTTTCCAACGAACAGTAAGAGCACCGTCTCTAAGTCTGCATGCCCGGAGAAATTCACTCTTCCTGCACTAAGACCAAGTTTTGATTTTGATGAATCATGAATCACAGTAAGAAATATACTTGCATAATAATTAGCATACAACACACGCACATAACGCACACACACAGAACAGATCAAATGCCGGCTAATTTCATGTAACAAATGGATACAACAGATGGAGCAAGTGAAATTAAGAGCAAATGCAGATGAAAGGTCACTTCCGCACTTCCTTCTTTAAAGTATAAATACAAGGCTACAGAACGGATAAAATCTTCATAGGAGGGGATGGGAAGGCAAAGTTAGAGCAGAGACTGGAGGGAGGGCCATTCAGAGCCTGCTCCACATGTGGCCCATACATATACAGCCACCAAACTAGATAAGATGGATGAAGCTAAGAAGCGCAGGCCGACAGGAACCGGGTGTAGACACAGCCAGAATACGGCAAATACATAGGCGAACTAGCAGCAAACTACTGAACTGAGAACGGGACCCCCGTTGGAGGAATTAGAGAGAGGACTGAAGAAGCTGAAGGGGCTTGCAACCCCATAAGAACAACAATGCCAACCAACCAGAGTTTCCAGGGACTAAACTACTACCCAAAGACTATACATGGACTGACCCATGGCTCCAGCTACATATGTAGTAGAGGATGGTCTTGTTGGGCACTAATGAAAGGAGAAGTTCTTGTTACTGCCAAGGTTGGGACCACAATGTAAGGGAATGTCCGGGGGTGGGGGCCGTAAGGAGGGGTGAATGGGGAGAGGAACACCCTTACAGAAGACGGGGAGGGGAGGGGAAGGTGGCTTATGGACAGGAAACCAGGAAAGAGAATAACATTTGAAATGTAAATAAAGAAATATCCAATAAAAAAAAGGACAGATAAAATCATTGATTATTTGGAATCCAATACTAAATACATTGCCTCTTAGATTCTGTCAAGTGCCTAGAAAGGAGAAAAAAGGAAGAAGAGAGATAGGGTTTGTGAAGTAAAGGTTTGAAAAGGTTTCTACAGGAAAAAAGGACCAGATTGGGTAACAAAAAGAACTGCTGAACATTGGTGAGAAAGCCTGGTATGTAGGGATGTCTCTTGCTAAGTCACAGCTATACCCATCTGAAGGCAACATTTTGCTATGTCCCATCCACCATTCACAAGTGCTGAGACGACTAAAGATGAGTTCACTAGAACTCTGTGCACTGGAGAAATGGGTGCGTTAAAATCTAAAGGTTTATTAAAATACAAATTATCAAGCCCCATTCCTAATCAGTCATAATTTATGGTGGTGTTGGTGAATTCTAGAAGCTCTCCAAGTAATCCTGAAAGACATACCTGCTAAAACACAGAGATCTGGAAAGTATGCAATGGACTAGAAGCTGAGCCTGCAGACATCTATTACTAAGCGGTCCTGGTAGGAGATGCTAGGCAGAACTCCGCCGCCTGGGAGAACACACTCCAATATTCAGGTTAGTGATGATACAGCATCACGTCGAAATGGGCCTGCAAGCTTGAAAACTGAAAAAGAGGAACAATGCACACTTATAAACTGTTTATTCGAAATAATGTCTCATCGGGTTTTCTTAGATTCCAAACTACTTTCTGTTACTCTATCTAGCTTGATGTCTTAGGAGCGCTAAAATGGAAATTAGGGAGCTGCAAGAAAAGGGGAGAGCAGAGACAGAAGGAACTCCTCCTAGCGAGATAAAGGAGGTGAAGAAAAGCAGGATGTCTTTTACATTCAGTAACCAGGGTCTCGGAGCCTTTCGTTGGGCCTCCGGTAACACTCACCATAGTTTGTGGATCTCAGCACAGGAAATAGATATCTGTACACAGGAAGACCACAACACAGCCAATGATTCGGTTACTGTGGCAACGCAAGCCCCGCCTTTCTTCGGCGTCTCCCGAGACTCCGCCTCTAAGCTGCTTCGTCTCCATTGGTTGTGAGTAATCAGGCCCCGCCCACTCACTCAGAGATCCACCCGTTGCCTCGTCGCCTGGGGCAACGAGACGCCACCTTCTCCCTTCCAACGAGTTCACTTCCGTCTGGTTGGTAGTGACCCGGAAGTTTAAGCTTCTATATGGCTTGCTTTATATATTGGTACTTCTTTAAAAAAGTAGATAACTTCCACTTTTCACTTTCTGAGCCGATGCGTAGTAGACCCTGTGTTTCTCCATTGTACACACAGCACAAAGTGTTGCTTGGTCCTTCGGAAGAGCACTCCGGAAATGAAACCCTGAGTAATAGGAAGTGATTAGATTGAGCTAGGTGTCCGGAAGGCTTGGGCGGGTTGGCATCCGAATGCCAGAGGTGTTTACAAGTTAGCCGGCTGCTGAGTGAGTGAAGAACCTGAGCGGTGAACATTGAAATAAGGATATCAGAGGTAAATCCTGGAGCCGGTCCGTGTGCCAGACGCGGTGGGAAGAGGGCAGTCTGGGTTGGAGCTCGGAGGCCATTGGTTTTTGGATTTAAAGGTTGTTCTGGGAAAAGGCTTCTGACAGAGACAAACTTGAGCTCATACTTCTCGGGAATGAGGCTGACAGTCTTAATGCTTCCACCCCCTCTCCTTTTAAACTCGGCACCCATGCATCCCCACACACCTTCACCCGGGGACCCTCGCCGTTCGGCATTGCATGGTCCCAGCGAAGTTTCTGACTTAAATCTGTTTGCCATTGGATAGAGTTTCAGGATGCATTCCCAGGACAAGGATTTGTGATGTTCAGGAAGTTAGTCCGTGTATATCTGAGAGCAGTCAGCTTTTAGGACGTGTGGTCACCTCTTCTATAGTCTAGACTCCAGAGAGCACTTAAACTATGCCTGGTTTCCCAGTATTTAACAGGTATATGTCACCGCCTGTCAAAAGGAGATAATGAGGAACGTGGGTACTACAGGCAGGAATAATTAAAACATAACTTTTAAAGTAGAAGCATTTGCTGAATATATTGTTATTGCTTTGATTCTTTCCTATGTATACATTTCTAGGTCTTCAGTGAAAGTCTTGGATTGTATTTTCATTAGTTATGGAAAAAATGACTACTCTTAAAAGTTTTGAAAGCAAAGGTGAGTGTTTCTGCTTTGATAATAGTTCGCTTGGGTTTTTGTTTGATTGGTTGCCTGTTTTGTTTTTGGGGGGGGCTGTTTTTTTATTGTTGTTTTTTGGGTTTATTTTTGGGAGCGGGAGGGCGGGATTTGAGACAGGGTTTCTCTGTGTTGTACTGACTGTCTGAGAACTCACTGGGCTTGAACTCAAAGAGATCCGCCTTGATTATCTAGTAAGGCAGGTAATACAACGGTTTATTTTATTTTTACTGTAATGTAACTATTGCCAGTGGAAAAAAGATGTTTGTGCTACATGGATCGAAAAAAAAAAAGAATACCTATATTTGATGTTGTCACTTGTCTACATCCTTTAACTGCCTCCAGAGAGAAATGTGATTTTTCGTATAGCAACAGAACTGTCTCTCAAGCGTGTGAGTAGCACTGACATCCCATAGGAGGGCAGACCATTACCACTCGGGCTCATCCCAAACCTAAAATAAGCAATTTAATTAAAAATTAAAATTGTAGACTTCTACATTAGAAATATAGCTGTGACAGTTTAGCAAACAGATAGTAAGGTCTGGGACATTTAAATAATAAGGATCTGGTGAAAATGTTTCTATGAGCAAGTGAATTTGGAAATGCTGGGTTGGATTGGTTACACAAGCATTTCCCAGTGCTGTTAGAAAACCAGTATATACCGTGAAACACTAGAGGCTAAGTGTGCACACACATTTGACCAAGCAACTGTTTATCCAGAGCAGAGATTCTCAATATGTGGGTCGTCAACCCCACATATCAGACATTTGCATTACATTTATACATAACAGTAGCAAAAATACAGCTATGAAGTAGCAACAAAATGTGGTGTTGGGTGACTACAGCATGGGAAACTTGGGTGACCACAACACGGGAAACTGTGTAAGAGAATCTCAGATTTGTAAGGTTGAGGACCACTAGACTAGAGGAAAGGTCTGGGTCTCACCTTCATAAAGGTTAATATGATTGTCTCTAGCATATTCCTCTAATGTAATAGCTAAACTTTACTAGATGATAACTGTGACATTTAAAAGACGCTAAAGCTGGGCCTCGTGGCACAGGCTTGTAATTCCAGCTACTTGGGAGACTGAGGCAGGAGGACCACAAATTCATACCCTGTTTGGGATACAGAGTCAGTTCAAGGCATGGGCAACCTAGTGAGATCCTGTCTCAAAATAGAACTGTAAAATGGGGACTGTGAGAAAGCTTTGTGCTGGACGGCTTGCTTGCCCATGCTAGGGCCTAGCTTCAGTCCCCGCTGCCCGCCCCCATGTGTCCCCCATGTATGCCAGAAGAATACTGTCTTAAAATTTACCAAGTGACATCTCAGTTTACCCGTTGATTGTTTAATTTACATATGTTCCCGAGAGTCTGTCAGACTATAAAAGGAGCTATGACTTAATGATTTAATGTAGAAGGGAAAGCCAAGTTGTTTTAAGTTTGTCACTAAAGGTTTAAATGAAGTTTCGGCATGTGTTCACAGAGTAATAAACTCATTCATTAAACATTTAATTTTCTTCTTCATGCCATGCACACTTCCTTAGCTGTAAAATGAGCTGGTAAAACGATCTGTAACTAAAGTGGCTTCTCATAGTCCAGTATGGAAGAGAGTCAGGTTATCCTGAAAGGATATAGCACTTACAGTCTTCTGCCAGCTCCCACTGGTAGAAGGATGGTGAAGCTCACGGCAGGGCTAAGGTTGTACCACAACCAGCCGCTGAAACTGAGTATTATTTTGGCTCGTGCGTTTGATGTTCTGCCTGTGCCCAGTCACGTGACTTACAAGTACTTCTGCTCATACATTTGCCCTGTCACTAGTAAGGGAAGTGTCTGTTCAGTGATGGCCTCTAATCATGCTCTTCTTCCAGAATCTAAAACAAAAATTGGTGAATTGTGACCCTCAGACCCCTTGAAAAAGTTTGCAGTCAGTTTGACGATTATAACAGTAACTGAATCCATGTAAATCAGGTGTTACCCTGAGTAAAATAGATTCCGGTGTTTTTTATTACTTACTTAACCAAAAATGTATTGCCATTAAAAAAAATGTTTTTGTCTTCTTATGTAAGTGACTGGAAACTTTCTTCAGTTTTACTTCATCATTCCAGAAACCTAAAATATTTTCCCTCAGGCCTTTTACCAAAACTGTTCACCAGCCCCTGTGTAGAATATAGACAGTGACCTTGCTGGGTCTTCACCTTCCATCAGTCCAAGGAAAAGCCACAAACCCTCGATGTGCTTTAACTGACTAGTGCATGATGACAGGTGGGAAGGGAGGAACAGTACAGGGATGCTGGTGGCTCCCTCAGGAAATGGAGAGCAAGGATTGGTGGTTTGCTTTGCTCAGCATTATCCATCATACATACATGCATACATGCATGCATACATACATTCATTATTCATAATTACAGAGCTGGCACCAGAGGTTTTTGTCTTCTCACTTGAAGGATGTAATTGTTCATGAATGTGCCCTGCATTGCCTAGTACCTATGTAATAAAGGTTTCTGTGTGTCACAGGGAAGAGGGGAATCATGAAAGGTAAGAAAATACAAAGCCCCAGCTCTGCCTGCTTCCCACGGTAGCAGGAGCTGGTGAGTTACTTCTGGTAGCCATGAGTTCTTAGTAAGTAGAACAGTTTAAATAAAGCTAAGAGTAAATTGGAATTGAAAGTTGATTGAACTTCTTGACTGGAATTTTGTTTTGTTTCAAGAGAAGTATCTATCAAATGTACATTGTTTCTTTGCCTTTTAACAAACTTTGTGATTTGTCCTCAAATTTCTATTATTTGGAGTTTCTTTCATTAATTTTTTTCTTTATAAAAGTATTATTTAAAGTCCTAGACCAACTATGTTATGACTTGCCTAGGAATCCATTTTGATTTGAACCAAAACCTAGGATCCCACCTGCTTCTTCTTGACCAAGCTCTTGACCAAGTGGGCTGGAACGGGGTTACTTTAGGAGAGACGTGTTCTGTTGTTGTTGTTAGCCTATAGTTAATACGTAATTCTACACTCTTAAATACCAGAAATAGGCTATACAGATTAGATCAAATTAGACAAATCTAAACCCAAATTTTAAGAATGTGAAAACTAGTAAACCATGGTAATGTGTTAAGAGGCAGAGGCTGGAAGAATCCAGATTGAGGCTGTCTGGGACTGCATGTCAGCTTTGTAGCCAGCTTAAATTACATAGTAAGGCCCTGTCTACGCACGCACACACACACACACACACACACACACACACACACACACACACACATCTTTACTTTTAGTCTATGAAATGAAAATGTCTTTTATTCCAGTGACATCATTTTAATACAATCATAAGAGAAAGGCAGATTATATGTTATGATACTAAGTTAACTTTCCTTGGACAGTGTCTTTACCAGGTCACATCGTTGTTAAAGGCCTCCTCTAGGAAGCCTGGCTGGTCTCTGTTTCTTCCAAGCAGATCTCTGGTCTGGTCTCCTCAGACTGTTGCTGCTTGGCTCCTGAGAGTGACTGTAGGCGTTTATAGGGATGGAGGGGCCTAGTGAATCTTGTCATTTTCTGGGACTTCCTTGTTGAGTTGTTTACTTCTGGCTTAAGGAGCTTCCCTGCAGGAGGGTGTATTTCAATCTGGGAGGAAACGGCTACATAATAAGTAGCCTTAGTGGGTTGTTTTTTTTTTGTTGTTGTTTTGTTTTTTTTTAATAATTTCTTTTGGTAATTTGTCCTCCGTTTAATGTCTTTGTTAGGCATCCTTACTTCGACCCCAATCCGAGGAGCAGGAGATGGAATGGAAACAGAGGAGCCCCCTAAGTCTGTTGAAGTCACCCATGGAGTCCAACCCATAAATCAACATGTCCTTCCAAGTCCACGTAAGAAAGTCCCCTCAGACAGCCCAGGTGTTCTTCAGCTGGGGAAGATTCTTAATGAAAAAACAGTGGAAGTCGAAGCTGTCAGAATATTTGTTCCCAAAGCTGCTATCACTCACGACATCCCCACCAAGAGTGCAAAGGTTAAGTCCCTAGGACATCACAGAGAAGAGCTCCACAATCAATCAGAGGTGGTCACAGACCCAAGGAAGGAACTCTCAGAGGTCAAGAAGGTTTTGGAAAAGCTCAAGAATTCTGAAAGGAGGCTACTTCAGGACAAAGAAGGTCTTTCAAATCAGCTCCGAGTACAGACAGAGGTAAGCACAGCCTGTAGCTTCAGTGAATTCTAGTCTTTACCTCTGGGCCAGCAAACCGCATTTTCTCAGAGATTGTCATTTCTCTAAATCCTTCCTCTTTAATTTCTCATTCTGCCATAGGGCCTCTAGAAAGAGTTCACGTTGGGAAAACATGCTCTAAACGGGATGGAAGTGGAGGTGCGAGGAGCTTTAGACAAGACCGCCTCTAAGTTATAAAAGTAGCTTACACTTATAAACTGACCACATCGGTCTTTGCCGTTGACAAATTAGCAGTCCTTGTTTTAAAGATTCATTCCTGATATTTGGGGGTGGGAAATGAAGTAAGTTACTGGGTCTTCATTAGAAATTAGTAAGACTCAGTAGTGTTCAGTTGTGTTACTCTAATCTCGGCGGCTTAATAAAATTGTTCTAACCCTCCCTTATTTCTGTTTAACCTTTACATCTTTGCATTATTGGCATTATTATTGTTGTTGTTGTTATTGTTACTAGTGCGTGTTTGTGTTAATGTGTGCTATATATGGAAGGTGAAAGGACTCTGGCCCACTCGAGCGTGGCAAGCGTGATTCTGACAGCCTTACCCTTCTCCTGAATTGCCTTTGCCTTGCTAAAAAACCATTAGATTACATTCCTAGAACTGGCCAACAAAGTCCATTCCCTTATTGCCCATGTCCTCCTGAGGCTGACCACCAAGGTCCAGCTATCAAATGCTCCCTTTGGCTTACCTAATACGCCCAATCAAAATTAAACACCTCATGCTAACATGGGCTTTGCTCATGTACCTTTATAAACCATTTTCTTATGTGCCACATGTGTCTCCTGTCTACCCGGAGGCAGTCCTTTGTCCCCTGCCAGGACAGATACTTTCTTCCCTCTCCATTGTTCCCTTCTTCTCCCTGTCCCCTATCTCCTGCCTTTGTCACTTATTTCCTGCCCTCTGTCCCTCTGGGGCAAATCTCCTTTGGGCTGAGAACTTGGTCTTGGGGTCCTGAGCCCATACTTTCCCTAACAGAAGGGATACATTCTGCTTCACAAGTGTGGAGGTCAAAAGAACTTACATAGAACCCATTTAGGTTCAAGGGTTATACTCAGATCAGGTTGTCAGGCCTTCATAGTGGGCTCTACCCACTGAGCTATCTCTGTAGCCCAAACTACATCTCTTTGCAGGAAGATTGTGTTTGTAACATAATTAGTGGTTCTTATCTAAAAAAAAAAAATCTTCATGAAATTAATATATTTTAATAACAGCTTCTAAGTATAAAATAGCATATATTTGTTTGTAAACATTTTAGAAGATTCAGAAAGAAGAGACTAGGGAAATGGCTTAGTGGTAAGAATTCTGTCTGTCAAGCATGGAGACCTGAGTTCACATCCCCAACACCCATGTAAAAAGCCTAGCATAGCCACACACTATCAGTTCTAGACTGTTGGGGTAGAGGCCTAGACAGGATTTCTGGTGCTTGCTAGCCTCCGGTCTAGCTATGTTCCGTGATGGACCCTATATCAAGGAAGTAAGTCAGATATAGGGACAGTGATGTCCTCCTCTAGCCTCCACACTCTTTTTAAAAGATTAAAAAGAAAATTCAGAAAGACAATAAAATGGTAACACCTATAATTACATTGTTCACATATAAGTTCCTAACTGCCCATATAAGTTCATTTTGTCTTAGTTATGGTATTTTTCTTTTCTTAATTTATTTCTTTTTATTGAAAATAGATTTCTGTTTTACATACTATATCCAGATTAGTTTCCCCTCCCTCTACTCCTCCCAGGTCCTCCCCCCTCCCTTTCTCATCTCTATCCACCTCTTTTCTGTCTTCCCATTAGAAAACAAACAGGCTTCTAAGGAGCAATAATAAAATGTCAGGGAAAACTAACACATTGGAGCAGGATCCAGAAATAGATTCTCAGTCATAAGTTTTGCTGCATTCAAATCCGAGACATTTCTTAAGCTTGTTTGTCTTTCTTCATCCTAGGTAAATCGTGAGTTAAAAAAGTTGCTTGTGGCTTCTGTTGGGGATGACCCACAGTATCACTTTGAACGTCTAGCCCGGGAGAAAAACCAGCTCATCTTAGAAAATGAAGCACTCGGTCGGAACACAGCCCAGCTCTCTGAACAGCTGGAACGGATGTCAATACAGTGCGATGTTTGGAGAAGTAAATTCCTTGCAAGCAGGTATTCTTTTGTCACAAATAGTATCTGCTTCCCCATTGTTTTTCTCTCTGTCACCATCTTGACTCAGCACAAAGTAATAGTGAAAATTTCTGACTTTAGATTGTCAGAGTTTCTACATTATTTGATGTGTAGCACCCCCTCTCTGGAGGGCCATGCAGTCTCCTAGAGAGGTGAGGCATGCTCCCCCTTTATTCTAAAACCATGTTTACTACAGTAAACAAAACACAGCTGTAAAATTAAATATAGAAATATGGCAGTCAGAAAAGGCAAATGTAGACCCTCCCCCTCTCCTCACCCCACCCCTCCCCTCCCCTCCTCCCCCCTCTCCCCTGAGGAGAGCCACCTCATTCCTACTTCCTAGAAGCTACTTCTGCACCTAGTGGGCTCTGTTCTTTTAGCTCCTTTTATCCATGTAAAGAGCTTTTCAGTCTCTTTCTCCCCATATATAAACAGAAAACTGTGTTGTTTTATGGCCTATCTGATGAGGCAAACTTTAACACATGTCAAAGCCACAAGGCTATAGAGTCCAGGCCTCTGAGCACTGTGCCTCGGAAGCTCTGCTGTGTGTCTTAGCTCCTCATCTGCTCATGCTCTACTCCATTCCGCTTTTCAAATGCCTCAAAGTCTGCCTCAGATACTCAGAGGGTATCTTCTGCAGAAAACCAAATGTTGCCTTCTAGTGAACACATTCCGTGTAATTATTTTTCACACATTCATGTTAAAATATGCTAAATTTATTTTTTGGAAAAATGAGAAACTTGTCTATATAAAAGGAGAATGAGCCTTGCTTGGCAGGGGAGAAGACTACTTTGTCTCATAGAAACTTTTCAGTATATTGCTGAGAGGAAATGATAATTAAGTAGTGAGAAAAATAATTGATTTTTCTTCCCTTTCTGTTTTTTATAGTTAGAAGCTTCTATTTAGTGATTGTAAACCAATACACTTAGGGTAGCATTGGTGTAAACTCAAGTTACCATATAAAAAGTTGTTACTTTTCTATCATTTAAAGCATGTCACCTGCTCTGCTTCATAAGCTCCGCATGTTAAAGTGTTCTCATGTAAAATGCTAGAACTGCCAAGCAGTCCCAGTGTGTTAAATCCTTTGTCAGCTTTTGAAACTAACAGTCCGCTTCTGACTGCTGTGTTACTGTGGGAAAACCAGATGTGAGTTTTAATCTTTTTCAGGGTGATGGCAGATGAATTAACAAACTTCAGAGTAGTTCTACAGCGTCAGAACCGAGATGCCCAGAGCGCTATCCAGGATCTCCTGAGTGAAAGAGAACAGTTCCGTCAGGAAATGATCTCCACCCATAAGTAAGGCACTTGTTCTCAGTCCAAACTCCTCTCTTGTGTCCTGTGGGTTTTGCTATTAGGAAAGGTTTTGTTTGAGTGTTTGAGCGTGACCACATTTGTTAACATGCTGAGTACTATAGGCTGTAAGGCTCTCTTAAAACAGATGCCCTGAAAGGAAGAAACCCTAAGACCAGAAAGGACAGTGCTACATCTTACATCATCAATAAGGAAAAGAATTACATCTGTAAGTAAGGGTGTTTTTGCAGTTAAAAGTCGTTCCTGAGTGTGGTTATTGTAGTTTGTGTACTTTTGGTAGAAGTCAACTGTCTTAGCCATGACCATGGCAGCTCTTATAAAGGAATCATTTCATTGAGGCTGGCTTACAGTTTCAGGGGCTTAGTCCATTATTGTCATGCAGGAGTCATGGCAACATGCAGGCGGACATGGAGAAAGAGCTAAGAGGTCTACATTTTGATCAGCAGGCAGCAAGAGACTGTGCCACACTGGGTGTAGCTTGAGCATCTAAGACAGCCCACCTCCACAGTGACACACTTCCTCCAACAAGGCCAGACCTCCTAATAGTGCTACTCTCTGTGGATCAAGCATTCAAACACATGAATCTGTGGGGTCCATTCCTATTCAAACCACACACCAAGTGACATAGCTGTTTTTCCCATGGAAGAGCTATTTGAAGTCTTTTTGTAGATTACATGCATAACGTTACATTCTAGTACTAATAAGCTGAAATCTTTAAAAATAATAATAACAAATGGGCAGTGTTCCTTAAAAGGGTTTTGTATTTTTATATAGCTGAATAATTAGCAATCAATCATATGGAAAATAGAAGAATAAAGCATAATGATCAAAGTATGGAAATTTTTTAGAAGCAATTAAGGCCATGCTTCAAGGGAAATGTTTGTTTGTGGCTGGCCATGATGGTGCATACCTATAATTTAAGACTTGGGAGGCTGAGGCTGAAGTACCTGAATTCTAGGCCAGACTGGGCAATGCAGTAAGGTTTTATCTTTAAGGAGATAAAAGGGGGAATGTATTTGGGGACATGAGAAAAGTCTCATTAGAAATTAGAAGTTACTACTTCAAAAAATACAAAAAGCAAATTCAACCCAAACTGAACAGAAGTGAGAAAGAATACCAATGATAGCTAAAACAGTTTTTTGATGATACTTTTTTAAAAAGATAAAACTAAAGAAATGTCTGTCATGAAGTGGCAGTTACAGTGCCTGCGTGGCTCTGTGCTGAGTCCTCTGCGTACGTGCTGAGGTTTAGCTTGGGGTATTTGTGGGACTCCTAACAATGGGAGTGGAGGTGTCTCTGACTCTTCTGCTGGCTCTTAGGACCCTTTTCCTCCAACTGAGTTGCCTCATCAGCCTTGATAGGAGAGTTTGTGCCTAGCCGTACTACATCTTAGAATGTGTCTGGCTGATACCACTGGGAGGCCTGGTCTTTAATGAAGGGAAACAGAACAGTGGATCTGGGGGAAGAAAGGAAGTGGTGGTGGGGAACTGGGTATCTAGGAGGGAGAAGAGGCTATGGTTGGTATTATATAAGAGAAGAATAGATAAATAAGAAAAAGAAAGAAAGAACTGTTTAGCCAGTAAACTAAAGATGGTGCATGTTGAGTATTAGGAATGAAAGCCTGCACACAATAGATTGAGTGGCCATAGGAAAGAGAGTAAGGACTGTTATTGATACCTCTAGCCAATCAAGTCAGTGATTAGATAAGCTCCGTTAAAAACTGCTAAGGTTACTTAAGAACTGTGTAGGAGGGCCGGAGCGATGGTTCAGCAGTTAAGGGTGCGTATTACACTTGCAGAGTGTTTGAGTTTAGTTCTCAGCACCAGGCTAGGCAGCTTATCACCACTGCAACTTCAGCTCCAGGAGATCCAGTACCCTCTTCTGGCCTCTGTGGGCACCTATACTCAAGTACACACACACCCCACACACACTTAAATAATTTTAAAATAAAATAGATCCTAAAAACTAAGATATGTAAGTTAACTAGCCCTAACTCATTAAAGCAATTGAACTCTAAAACCAGCATGTAAAGGAAGTCCTAGCCCCAATGGATCCACCGAATGCAAAAAAACATCTAAGGAAGAAAGAAACGATTGTACACAGATTCTTCTAGAGCATGGAAGGAAAGGAAACAATCTCCAACATTTCTGGGCAAGCATTATGGTAACAAACTAGAGACATAAGCAAAAACCTGTAGACTTTCTATCTTTCTGCCTTTAATGATATAAAAGTCCTTAATAGAATGTTAGTGAATCGGGGGCTGGAGAGATGGCTCAGTGGTTAAGAGCACTGACTGCTTTTCCAGAAGTCCTGAGTTCAAATCCCAGCAACCACCTGGTGGCTCACAGCCATCTGTAATGGGATCTGATGCCCTCTTCTGGTGTGTCTGAAGACAGCTACAGTGTACTTATTATGTATAATAAATAAATAAATCTTTAAAAAAAAAGAATGTTAGTGAATCAAATCCAACAATACAGAAAATCATTTATACCATTATGACCAAGCAGAGTTAACTACAGATATTGGAGATTAATCTACAAGTGCTAAAACTCTGAAATACACTAATATCTGTAATTTCTATACCAAACTGTGATTGCACTAAACTGTACTGCCTGATTCATGGTTTTTGTAACAACCTAGTAGACTAGCAAGTGTCTCCTGTCCTATAACCCACGAGACCAGTGTCCTGAGTCTTGAAATCTGAGCAAAGATGTTAAACGACTTCTGAAATATGTTGCTCACTCATTTTCTTTTACTGGTTCTTATATTTTGTCTTTTTATCGGTGTTCATTGTTCATGTGTGTTTTGTGCAGATTTTTGGAAGAACTCTTGGTCTCCTTACAGTGGGGGAGAGAACAGACATACTCCCCTAACACACAGCCCCACAGCACGGCAGACCTAGCACTCACAAACCACAGGCTGGCAGAGGCGGTACACGCTCATCTGCTGGGAAACGTTGGCATCAGCCATCCGAAGAGGACTCCAGCAACAGCAGAAGTCTGCAGTACCCCAGCTGAGAAGATGGCTGAAAAGGTAACATTTTCTCTTCCGTGCACTGTGCAACGTGTTCTGTGAGCTGTGAGAGTCTATTCACCCCTTACGGAAAACTATGTGTTATGCTTGGCTTTGGGAGTTTTGAAATATAGATCTTAAATTTGTTTTCCATGTTAATAAGCTCATGGTCTTAGAGAAAATTCCTCCTCTGACTCTTAAATTTCCAAATGTCACTACTCTATTCTAAGGAGAGAAATACAGTTTTAAAATAAGTTAGCTAACAGATCATTTTTTTATTCATTTTCTTATAGAAGTCTTCTGTAAAAGTTTTCACTTAGGAAATTATAGGGCACGTCAGAAGTAATCTAAGCTTATTTAATTTCACATATCGATGGGACAGACACTGAGTAGTACAAAGAATCTAAGCCCTCGTTGAATTCAAGGCCTGTGTAGGTGACCTGTCACGTACCAAGTTTACCTTCATTAAAGCCTCAGAACCCAACTCCCATAATCCATTAAGCCTGTTCTTAACTAGACCCCTTCTGCTATTAAAATGTTAACTATTAACTCGGTGTGATCTGTGATCAAAAGCTCATTTTAGCTCTTACTTGTCCATGGCGATTACTTCTTTGTTTCCCCATGGGTCACATCACTGTTTAATTCCTTTGAGCTGCACATCTTTCCCCTGTCTCATTAGCTTGTTTTGCTGCATTCTCTTTTTCTAGTCTTTGCTAGTTTTCATTGCTCAGTACCTGTCCCCATATCCTTCTCCCGGCTACCAGAATCCAAGTTTGTGTCAGTTTAGCTATTTCTGTTCTTGTGGTACTTCCTAGACTACTACCTCCTGTTCAGCATATGACTTTGGTTCCTAATTCATAGAAGAAAAAGAAGACACAAGAAAAAGCCAGCTTAAAGGAAACCTAGTTGCCTACCTGCATTATATACATTTCTCTCCCAGGAAAAAGGGTCCCTTACTTAGCTCTTGTGTTGTTATTGAGTGATTCTCCCTCTAAAATTACTTGAAGGCTGGAGAATATGTCTTACTGTTTCCTCATGAGCTGGTATAATGTTGCATAGTAGGTGCCCGCCTACTTACTAAAAGGATCAGTACCTAAAGCGTAAACTACTCAAAACTTGTTTGTTCTTTCCTGCTGTTTCTTTGTTGGGAAGTTAGGTCACGGTGTACTCAGTTGCTGGCGGTATCTTTGAGTGTGGTTGGCTTTTCCCTCTTCAACGACACACTTCTGTTGCCTTGGCTTCTATGACTAACCCCACCTTGTCTTCTCTGCTCTCTGCTTCATTGTGCAATATTGGGTGTATTTCAGGCCTGGTCTAGACCTGCTTGTTCTTCTGCTTCTTTACTCATCGTATTCCCTCGTGTAACAAGACTGACAGCCTCTCTTCTCCCTGCATGATTATGACCTCCCAGCCCAATTGCTTCAGGAGCTGTCCTTTCGGAGATAAATGCAATAGCTTAGTCTCTGTTCTTCCTCCATCTGCTTTAAATGCCCACCAATTTCCGTCCGCCGTGCTGGGTCGCAGGATCTCCGCAAGCCTTAAATTCCATCCCTATCATTTTCAGGCTAAAATCTAGAAGACTTTCTGCTGTATCTCAGTCTCCCACTGAATTCCCTTAGCATTTTATTTTTTATTTTAAAGACCCATAATATCATAACATATTCCATACTTGGAAACCATTCTTTTCCCCTCAAAATTGACAAGAAACATTACTCTTTCTGACTTTGGTTGTCATATATGTAACATTTCACTAAGGTTCACAAAAATAAAAGATCTCGATGCTGGATTTTAAGGGTATAGTTAGCAAGTAGAAGACCTAAAGTAGTATAGTAGCTCTTACATGATGCCAAGATGCTTTAAACAGGGGCTAGGGCTTCTTGGATGTGCTGTTAGCTTAGAAGAGGGGGCAGTCTGAGAGGGTGAGGGCAGGGAGGAAGCCTGGCAGTGCCTTTGAATAAGTGCGACTGTAGGAAAAGGAAGCAGAGCCTGCCCTTCTCTGCTGCTTCTGTCAGAGTAGCTTACCAGTCTCAGTGCCTCCCCCTTTAGAACATAACACTGCTAATGTTAGGATTAGTTTGAGAGTTTGAACATGAGAAATAAGAGCTGGGAACCAAAAAGGTTATTCTTGTCCTCTGTGGGACTATTCTTCAACCCAAGGCCTCCTGCTTTGAGTCTCAGTAGAGGAAACAGGAGAATCAGGGCTGAGGAAGTAATGAGAGAACCAAGTATTGTGAACATGGTTCTTAGCATAAAATAGTATGTATAATTGAAAAAAGAAGAAATGAAGGGCCATTTATTTTACCATAAGTAAAAACAGCATTTCCACAAAAGAATACAGTCTAAACCTTATAAACAGTTGAATGAAAGGGAGAAGACGGCAGGGAGTGCTTTTTGGCTAAAACTGAAAATTGACTATCATATGAAGTAGAATTCATAAAACTTCATTTTTCTTTTTCCCCCTTGTATAGATCTGTAAAAGACTATTAGTTTATAATTACTAAAACATGACGTTATAACTAGGCATCATTTTGCTGAATTTATAGCATTTTGGAAGAAAGGATAAATTCAAATTTATTCAGATGTTATATTGTATGATAGCTCTGTAAAACCCTAGGAAACCATATAGGTAGTTGCATTTCGGGGAAACCCAAGGCCTTTACAATGCGTGTTGCACACATCTGATGTGACCTCTCCTTTGTCTTAGGTTCTGCGGATTTTGGATCCAGTTGCCTGTACAGAAAGCTCTCCGGACAATGCATTTGCCGAATCCACATTACTCACTACAAAGAAAAATATTGGACGTTTCCATCCCTATACCAGATATGAAAATATAACTTTCAATTGCTGCAGTCACTGCCAGGGGGAGCTCCTTGCTCTCTAGTGTGTGCTGACTGGAGGAGAGCCGATTGGAGGCCGGCTCAGTCCCCACAGTCATTATTATTGAGATGCTAGAAATAAAATCAATTCGCCTTTATATAATACATGCCCATGAAGCTATTCATGTACTGGATTCCAGATTATTTTTCATAACAAATATCTCAGGGTAAGAAAGTAAAGCTATGTAGATATATTTAAAGTACAAAGTACTTCCCAGTACATAGTATTTATGCGAAAAAACTAAAAAGACTTTTATAACTTTCTTTTAGGCCCTATATTATTATTCTGTTATATATTTTATATAAAGTATAAACAGGTTTCATTTTGGTGCATAAAACAAAAAACAGGCAAACTACAGCCATGCTTTGTGAAGGGGTATGGTCATGTCAACCTGTATCACTCTCTAGGCAGCTTTACTGTACGTAAGCAGAGTCCATCCCTTTACAGAGCAAGTCTTGTAGTGTAATATCTGGGGCACAGGAAAAAGGGATTCGCAGTCCCTTTATAGTCACATTGTGGGTGTGCAAGCAGCCTTCAGAAACACCAGGGTAAAGGGTTACTTTTTCTAAACAAATATATTAGGAAAATAAAACAGTATTTTAGAACTACAACAAATACTTCAACAAAAGTGTTCCAGGCTGTTTGGTTTTTGCAAGCATCCTGTCTTCTGCACGGTTGCAGTTGCAAAGGAACCAGATTGAGAATTACCAACTCATGTTGGGTGTTGAGCACAGCAGGAGTACCTAGTTTGCTGATGATGGAAAATGATCTTCTAGGGAAAAATGTAATCCATCAATTTACATATATTATTAAATATATCACTGTATAATTTTTCATCAGATGCTCATTTATTTGCCTTTAAATATTCACAAAAATTTGTCATCAAAAACAAAAAAAACCCAAAAAAAACCAAATTTTACAAATGAGTTGGAGCTGTGCCTAGCAGAGAAATCCTCAAAAAGCAAATCCAGTCACATCAAAATCTACTTCAGTGTCAAAACTATTTTTGTCTGACTCATCTGAGCCATTTTTATATCTTTAAATGGCAATAAAGTTCCTATTTCTCTGTGACTATTCCTCTGTCCTTTCAGAATAACAGACTTTGGCTTCAGTCTTCATGTGGCTTTTACTGTTTATGCTGGCTCATTGCCTTCTCCCTTCTTAGAAACAGAAATTTTCGCGACATTGAACTTGATTATGATTTCTTGGGTATAACAAAAGCACAAGAAATGAAAAAAGTACTTAAATTTAAAGCATTCATGCATTGAGGTACACAGTTGCTCTAGGAATGGGAGAAGAAAAAGAATAAATTATACATCTGAGAAATGGCCAGAAGATACAAAGAACTGCCATTCAACAGCCAAAAGCCTACCTAGTTAGAAGTGAGCAGAGGCTGAGGAGACGCCTCAGTCCACAGAACATCGCCGCACATGGGAACCCAAGCCCAGGTCTCCCGGCACTCAGAACATGCACATGTGTGACCCCAGCCAGCTCACTTGGAGCAGAAGCAGGTGAGTAGGAAATCCTGTCTCAAACATTAAGGTGGAGAGGGAAAAAGGAAGACACCCAGTACAGTAGCCTCTGTCCTTGACAGGCACAAGCTCACACTTAACATGTACGTGTGCCAGACATACTTGCAAAATGAGCAGATTACTAAATAGCTCCTAAGATCCATGCACATATGTGTAAGTCACATGAACAGCAAATGAGCATGTCGGGAGACCGTCCGCATCGGTACTGTGCAGAGACAATCATTCCTGTCTTCATGTAGGTAGAATGACTGTCAACAAAGCAGTGTCTATAAACAGAAAGCAAGATGACACTGTAGGCAAGTCTAAAGACACCTGGGACTGCTGTGCTTCACCAAGAGATGTGTATGACAGCTTTCAGAAGATAGCCCGGAAGTTCAAAAGAAAAAAATCTCGCCTGACCCATCATTCTAGGTTTATAGCCAAGAGAACTTAGGCGCCATCGTAGTGTTTGTATACCAGTTTTTGTAGCAGTCTCGTTCATGGTTGCTAAAAGTCAAATATCATCTTAATATCAGTTAAGTAAATAGAATCATCTGTATGTCAAGGGATACATTCAACCTCTAAAGTGCACACTTGAGGCATGCTATTTACATAAATGTTACATGAACTACGTTAGATGCAAATGGACAGATACTGGTACCAGGGTCTGGAGAAGGGCAGGAAGGGGTGCTTAAAAAGCCAAAGAATATTCATTTTTTCAGTAATGAGTGGGTAATGTAACAAAGTGACCCCTAGTGGATGCCCATTTGCCTTTCTGGTCAGAAATAAATGAGTCCATACAGTTGGAAGGGGGATATAGTGAAGGAAGTTCAGGACGCACCAGCGGGAGTAGATGGGAGGTGGGTGTGATCAGAGGACACTATTTATGTATGGAATTCTCAGTGCGTAAGTAACCAAAGAATGAAATCAAATTTAAACAGCTGAATGACTTAGACAACTCTCCCAGGAAAGTTCACAGGTAGCCAACAGTCACACATAGCTGGTTATTAGGAACATGCAAATCAGCTGTGAGACTACATAGACATGGGGGTAGTGACTAAAACTGTAAAACAACATGTGTTGAGGGGAACACTGACAAACTGTACAAGCATTCTGAACACTGCATTCCTGTCAGAGGCGTACATCCAAGAGATAACGTAAATAATTGGACAAGTACGATGTTCATAGCAACATCGGCAAAAATGGTCCAGGTGATGAGTGTGTGCACAAAACCCCACCCAAGTGTTACGTATTTTCTTCCATAAAAAGGAATTAAATACTGACACGTGCTATGTTATGGATGAGCTTCGAAAGCCCTAAGCTAAGTGGAAGAAGCCACATATAAAAGACCATGTTTTCAACAACTCTGAAATGTCTAGAAGAGGCAAATCTATAGACAGAGTATCTACTCAGAGGAAGCGTCAGGACAAGAGGCATTGGAAGGGGCTGGTTCCGGGAGCCACGGAAGCATTTTGGAACCACAGACAGCTGGGGCTGTGTAACGCATGAATAAGCTAACTGCGCTGGACTGTGGGTGTAGGATGTTTTATATTCTGAGGTCTCCTCAGCTAAATTAGAGGAGAAAGTTTGGAGACACTGCTACCTTCTTGCCTACTTTCCCAGCTCTCCACGTTACATCTATCCTGTCGCACATTCATCAGTGTCTTTAGCATTTAGAAATCTTGCTTCACTGTCCCAATTTTAATACCCTGCTTCCTCTTGCTCCCAAACCCAACAATAAGATTTTCCCCATTTCCTTTTAAAACAAAAGGTTTCATTTCCTTAAAAGTTAAAACATTTACTCCGGATGGGGACAGGCGGGTCTTCGATTTTTTTTTTCACAGATTATCTTCACTTACGAGTCAAGTGTTTGGATACCATGCATGTTCTGCGTTGTTTTGCTTCTAAATCATGTAGCAATCCTGAGTATTGCACAATATGCACTTGGATGTCAAAACCAATTGTAATGAAATATAAGACCACATGAGTGCTATAAGTTAAGATAGGTACAGAGCATAGTGGTCTACACCAGCAATTCCAACAGAACTGAGGCAGAAGCAGAAGGATTCTTAAGTTCCTTCTAGGTTCCAACCTCGGCTACATAGAAAGACCCCCATATCACAAAACAAAACAATCAAACACAAGACTAAACCATTCTCTCTACAGTTTCCAATTCTTGTAAACTACATGTTAGAATTTATGTGAATGAACTCACATTTATATATGTAGTATATTATAAATGTATATAAATATATTTAGACATACAGAGGTCATAGGATTGTATCATACACAACATTGACAATAATTTTAAAACAAGCCTAAAACTATCAGGGACTTTTATGCACAAAATAGAATTAAGTGTAGAAAATCTGTATTATCTTTCCATGGTACTAACAAGTGATATTTATTCTAAACTATTTAAGTCACCACCATTAAAATTCAACTTTGACAAATAAAACTTCGGATAAAGCCTTGATAGAGACTTAAGTCATTCTTTAAGAATTATGAAACGCTCTTCTGAAAGATGTGTGTGTTACTTGTATTTTGTGGTGGGAAGGTGGGTATGCATTCCACTGTGTGTTGAGGTCAGAGGGCAGCTTGTGGGAGCTTGTTCTCTTCCTACCATGTGAAGCCCAGGGACTGAACTTAGGTCATCAGTCATCAGACTTGGTGGCAAATGCCTTTACCCAGACATCTTGCTGTCCCCTCTGTAGCAATATTTAAATGAGCATAGGAATGATAAAAGCAAATGTGTGTCTTTCTTGTGGCTTTCTGGGTAGAAATGTGAACAGAGTAGTTTGGAGGTAGACAGTTGATGAGGCACTGACTACAAGATGACGCCACACATTCAACACTGTGAGAGACATTTATTATGTGTCTGCGAAAACAACATAAATTCAGCATCACCAAAAGGCAAATCCCACTCCCACAATTTGGAGTATTATCAAGACAGGGGCCCATGGGAAACGACACACACAATTCTGGTGAGAGCAGCTTCAAACGAAGTCTTTCCTAGGCGGCTTCAGTTGTAGTGGTCGGTGAAGCGGAAAGCCTTGGCCTCGGGCACACTGTACAGGCCGCTCTGCAGTTGTTTGGAGCGCCGAGCTTCCAGTCGGAGCTGCCGCGCTCTCTCTTTGACAGCCTGCTGCTCTGCTATTTTCTCTATCTGTTTCCTTCTGAGCCATCTGTGGGAAGAGTACCATCGGAGTGGGTGTCATATGCTGAGCTTCTCAACCACAAGCACAGAAAACCAACATTTCTGCAATGAAATGCGGTCGAAACACAACCGATAAAGAATCAACTAAACATTAATAGGCTTATTTTCCAGGCTCACGCAAAGAAAGCAATTTACACCTGGGATCAAACCACAAGGTGTGCCTTGTGGTAAAACTGAAAACTTGCTTGGTTTGGTAGTAATCTAACTTACATGAGTTACAAGTCCTATACCTTTTCCAAAATAATCATTTTCTAAGCAAATAACTATTTGCTATATTATAAATAAATTATTCCTTGAAATTAGCATGTAAAACATTAGTTCAGTTAAAAACACTAGCAAGATGCAAAACTGCTGCCTCGTACTTCTTAGCAGGGAACTCTAGAGCCCGTGCCTCTAGGTGGATAAAATGGCCCTTCCTCAAAATGCAAAAGAATCCTAAGCATTAAAGGGATAAAGGAAATCTAAGCATCAAAAGGGAATAAAGGGAGAGTCTTTGCTTAGTTAAAATAACACGAGAACTAACTTTATACACATCAATCTGGTATAGATGTGAATATGGGATATACATACATATGCACAGATATAGTTTTCCAGAAATAAACCCAAACAACTATTAGAATAATCAGAAAGTCATATTTTGGGGGTCCTGAATTGCATTTTACTTTAAGTAAATTAATTACCTATTATAAAACTTTAGGAACAATATCATCACAATGCAAATTTTTTAATAAATCTATTTGCAAAGAAGTATTTAGAAGACAGGCGTTCTAGTGCTGATAGTCATGATTAGATTTTTGGATGATGAAAATATAAATTTGCACTTTTACTTTTATAATAAAAGGTTGACATACAGATAGGGAAAAAATGAGGGGTGGGGAGGGAGAGAGGGAGGCGGGGAGGGAGTGGACATGAGTGGAGCCGATCTTACTCTCCACCTTCCTGAAGGCTACAGCTCTGATGTGGGTGGGACCTGTCTGCTCAGGATCAATGGGGTAACAGATCAGCGGGTGGGGCTAGCTTCTGACCGCTTCAGGCCCCACTTTAACCTACTGTCTAAAGGCCCTCTCGCGGCCCTCTGTTCCTCTCAGAAAGAACAAACACTCCTCTTGCTTTCTCAGCTCCTCAGTCTTCCTTTCTTTCATCTGCTCCTCATGCTTTTTCTTAAGCCATAGTCGAAAAGCTTGCTGTGGGTCTCTGTTCACTTGCTGAGTAGAAAAAAGGGAGAGAGATTTGTTTAATTCAGAGAAACTAAGGCTTCTTCTGAAGCTCCACAAGAACCAAGTCCCCAGCCAGTGTTTTCACACCGATTTCATGGCCTGCATTTCCCATCCTCCAC
This sequence comes from Rattus norvegicus, assembly GCF_021556685.1. Lineage (NCBI taxonomy): Eukaryota > Metazoa > Chordata > Mammalia > Rodentia > Muridae > Rattus > Rattus norvegicus. The sequence continues at coordinate 79,247,175 of NC_141546.1, read as the reverse complement.
CAACACTGATTATGCTTCAGTGAGGAAGCGTCCCTCTTCCTGAGGAAAAGGGGGGCTGGTGCTCAGGAGCCCTCAGCTGCCATGCTCAGGGTGCTGAGACCCGCCTCCAGCACCACCCCAGTACAAATGGATCAATGGAGAAAGTAGCAGCCCTGGTTTTCAAACTTGGACTCTTTGACAAATCACATCTTTCCCCCCAAAGATACAAGCATATAAAACAAAGAATGGAATGAGTTGAGGGCTTTAAGGTAGTTCCTGAAAGTTTCATGGAGTATAGTTTATGAGTATGCAATTCACTATATTATTTAGCTTTTCCTTAAATTTTAAGTTTTCAGTTAACAGTATCTGTCAGAAGATATTTAACTGCTAGGTACATCTTCAAAACTGTTATTGGGCCTGGAGTAATGGCTCAGTGGCTAAGAGCACTGGCCACTCTTTCTGAGGACCCAAGTTACATGGCAGCTTATAACCATGTTGTATCTCCAGTCCCAATGGCATCCACTGCCCTCTACTGGCCTCCACAGACACTGCACACACGTGGTGAACAGACAGACATGCAGACAAAACACCCATACACATAAAATAAATATTTAAAACAATGAAACTATAATTATTGCTGAATGCACACATATACTCATGATTTTACATACTTTTAATATAGTATTTATCACTCCATAGTTAACATTTATTTTGTATTTCCGGAGTTCTTAACATTTATTTGTGTGTGTGTCTGTACATGCACATATTTATAGGTGTCTGTGAAGAAAAGCATTAGCTTCCCTAAGTTTTAGTCACAGGCAGTTGTGAGTCACCTGACATGGGCGCTGGGAAACCCACTGGGATCCTCTGCCATGCTCTATGAATTTTCTATAAGGCAGAGTATCCTTGTTTTGGTTGAAACTGTACTCCTGTGCATGAGACAGCAAATGCCACCTAATTAGCAACAGTGAGCATTTATTTTGGATACGTGACTTCATAGTATCTCTTTGGTTTAGAGTTTGTATCATTTTTCATATGCCATGGCCATCTGTAGGATCGACTTCCTGTTATGTCCTTTCCTGGTTTTTTTTCAACTGGGACACTGAAAGTTTTGCTCTAACAAAATAAATCCTGAAGATACCAATAATATTTGTAATAATTTTGAAATCCCTAATTAGGCTTTCATGGAATTTTTATTAAAAGTAACTTTTAGGAATTCCTATTCATTGTTTTAGGTTATGTGTGTCTGTGCACATCTGTGTGTAGGCATGTGCATGTGTGTGGTGTCTGCACCTATCCGAAGCATCAGACACCTTGTAAGTCACAGCAATCATAAGGCACATGCCGGTGCTGAGGACTGAACCTAGGCTCTCTGAAAGAGCAACTGGTGTTCTTGGCTCCTGAGTTCCCTCTTCAGTCCTGAGAAAAATCAATTCTGAGTGGCCACGTTGGCCAGGGAAGCAGGAGGGCTAACTGAAGATCCTCACCTCTCCGTCAGTAAATCCAGATCCCCCAGTCTCAGCCCCAGGTCGGTAGCAGAACAGCTGTTGATGCTTCCCTTTCTCCTTGACCCCATTTCCAGAGGATCACACAGAATCTTCTACAGCAGCCTCCATCACTACCTCACGCCTTTGTCTCAGTCACCACCTCCCATAGGCATTCCCTGGGAACCCATCAGCCATGCAGACCATGAAAGAAATAGGCAATCTTCAGATCTTCACTCTCCCTCCGCTCCAAATCTAATCGCCCAGTCTTATCCCCAGCTCTGTAGCCAACTGTGGTGGCCCCTCCTCCCTCTCTGGCCTTTCTGGGTACTCGGCACAGATGCAGACACACCACACGTATGAAGAATAAAGAATGCAGAGTTTCCAGCAGAGTTCACTGGAAAAGGGAAATGAGAAGGGACTTGAAGTTCTTATGTCTGTGCCAGGGAACACTGGCCTCCCTTTTAACAAACCCCTCTCTTCAAACCTCATAGTTGAGGAACCTGTTGAAGGCTTCACCTCATGCTACGGATTAGCCAGTCTAGCCTCTCTCTCCTCACTTCCTACTCCTGAGGTGGAACAGGAAGTTCCAAGTCCTGAGCATGACTTGGTGTCTACAGGTCAGCTCTCATCCAGAAGCCCCCTGAGAGCTAGACCTTTAGAACCAGACACACACGACTCAGGGAACCGCAGGAATGAGGTACTCTCTGTCAGCAACTGGAACCAAGGACGACCCACTAAGCATTGCTTCTCTTCCAGGATCTACACAGGATTTTAGGGGAGTTCTGAGCCAAGAACTCAGGACACAACCAGTATTCATATCTTTGTTATTATATCACAATTACAAACCTGTACTCACATACAAGCATGGATATTACTGATCTGAAGACAAACTGAGATGATAAATCACACACAGTGTTACTAATCTGTAGCAAATACATCACTCATTCTGTTGTAGGAACTAGAAGTTGTTTTGAACTTGGGAAGATGACTGGCCATGACAAAAATTTTACTTTGAACACTCAAAAGTCTTAAATTCTACTCTTAAAAAAAAAAATCCAGGGCTGGAGAGATGGCTCGGCGGTTAAGAGCACCAACTGCTCTTCCAGAGGTCCTGAGTTCAAATCCCAGCAACCACATGGTGGCTCACGACCATCTGTAATGGGATCTGATGCCCTCTTCTGGTGTGTCTGAAGACAGTGACAGTGTACTCACATACGTAAAATAAATGAATAAATGTTTAAAGAAGAAGAAGATGAACTCCGTCTGTACCCTCCTCCCCCCACCCCGCGCAGGCTCACTCACTCTGCTGCTCATGTCTTCGATCTGCTTCGCTCGCTGAACTCGCCGCATTTCTACCACCTGCTCTCTCTTCTTCTGCAGCCATGCTTTAAACACCATCTCGTTCTCCTTTTTCTTCTCATTCTCCTCCTCTAGCTTACGCTGTTCTTCCTAGTGGGGGTGGGGGTAACAGGGTGTTAGTGGGAAATTCATCAAGCTGGACATGATGTATTTTGACTTCTGAAAGTAGGGTTCCCTGCCTCAAAACTTTCCACATGAAAACTGCTCCACTTTCTTTCACATTAGGGGCCTCCAATTAACTTAAAAGGGAAACGGAAGTTCTGGAGAGCAGTTGAGCCAGAGAAGTATGTAGTTACATGGTGTCCATTACATGCCATTGGGACTGTGTGTATCCTGTGTCTACCCTTAGGTTAGTCTTGGTACCAATTAATTAAATCACAACACTTTTAAGAAGTATTCTAAATTGCTTGAGCATTTTTCCATTATTGCTAAATTAGTTGTGATGATGGTCCAGTAGTTATGAAGGAAAATATTTCACTCACTTAGAAATACATGGGACAAAATTGAAACAGATGGAGCACTAAATTCCTTCTATGAAGCCACAATTACTCTTAAACCTAAACCACACAAAGACCCAACAAAGAAAGAGAACTTCAGACCAATTTCCCTTATGAATATCGATGCAAAAATACTCAATAAAATTCTGGCAAACCGAATCCAAGAGCACACCAAAACAATCATCCACCATGATCAAGTAGGCTTCATCCCAGGCATGCAGGGATGGTTTAATATACAGAAAACCATCAACGTGATCCATTATATAAACAAACTGAAAGAACAAAACCACATGATCATTTCATTAGATGCTGAGAAAGCATTTGACAAAATTCAACACCCCTTCATGATAAAAGTCCTGGAAAGAATAGGAATTCAAGGCCCATACCTAAACATAGTAAAAGCCATATACAGCAAACCAGTTGCTAACATTAAACTAAATGGAGAGAAACTTGAAGCAATCCCACTAAAATCAGGGACTAGACAAGGCTGCCCACTCTCTCCCTACTTATTCAATATAGTTCTTGAAGTTCTAGCCAGAGCAATCAGACAACAAAAGGAGACCAAGGGGATACAGATCGGAAAAGAAGAAGTCAAAATATCACTATTTGCAGATGATATGATAGTATATTTAAGCGATCCCAAAAATTCCACCAGAGAACTACTAAAGCTGATAAACACCTTCAGCAAAGTGGCTGGGTATAAATTAACTCAAATAAATCAGTAGCCTTCCTCTACACAAAAAAGAAACAAGCCGAGAAAGAAATTAGGGAAACAACAACATTCATAATAGTCCCAAATAATATAAAGTACCTCAGTGTGACTTTAACCAAGCAAGTGAAAGATCTGTATGATAAGAACTTCAAGCCTCTGAAGAAAGAAATTGAAGAAGACCTCAGAAGATGGAAAGATCTCCCATGCTCATGGATTGGCAGGATTAATATAGTAAAAATGGCCATTTTACTAAAAGCGATCTACAGATTCAATGCAATCCCTGTCAAAATACCAATCCAATTCTTCAAAGAGTTAGACAGAACAATTTGCAAATTCATCTGGAATAACAAAAAACCCAGGATAGTGAAAACTATCCTCAACAATAAAAGGACTCCTGGCGGAATCACTATCCCTGAACTCATGCAGTATTACAGAACAATAGTGATAAAAACTGCGTGATATTGGTACAGAGACAGACAGATAGACCAATGGAACAGAATTGAAGACCCAGAAATGAACCCACACACCTATGGTCACTTGATTTTTGACAAAGGAGCCAAAACCATCCAATGGAAGAAAGATAGCATTTTCAGCAAATGGTGCTGGTTCAACTGGAGGTCAACATGTAGAAGAATGCAGATCGACCCATGCTTATCACCCTGTACAAAGCTTAAGTCCAAGTGGATCAAGGACCTCCACATCAAACCAGATACACTCAAACTAATAACCCTATTAAATAACCCTATTAAAAATGGGGTTCAGAGCTAAACAAAGAATTCACAGCTGAGGAATGCCAAATGGCTGAGAAACACCTAAAGAAATGTTCAACATCTTTAGTCATAAGGGAAATGCAAATCAAAACAACCCTGAGATTTCACCTCACACCAGTGAGAATGGCTAAGATCAAAAACTCAGGTGACAGCAAATGCTGGCGAGGATGTGGAGAAAGAGGAATACTCCATTGTTGGTGGGATTGCAGACTGGTACAACCATTCTGGAAATCAGTCTGGAGGTTCCTCAGAAAATTGGACATTGAACTACCTGAGGACCCAGCTATACCTCTCTTGGGCATATACCCAAAAGATGCCCCAACATATAACAAAGACACGTGCTCCACTATGTTCATAGCAGCCTTATTTATAATAGCCAGAAGCTGGAAAGAATCCAGATGCCCTTCAACAGAGGAATGGATACAGAAAATGTGGTACATCTACACAATGGAATATTACTCAGCTATCAAAAACAATGACTTTATGAAATTCATAGGCAAATGGAGGGAACTGGAAAATATCATCCTGAGTGAGGTAACCCAATCACAGAAAAACACACATAGTATGCACTCATTGATAAGTGGCTATTAGCCCAAATGCTTGAATTGCCCTAGATGCACAGAACACATGAAACTCAAGACGGATGATCAAAATGTGAATGCTTCACTCCTTCTTTAAAAGGGGAACAAGAATACCCTTGGCAGGGAATAGAGAGGCAAAGATTAAAACAGACACAGAAGGAACACCCATTCAGAGCCTGCCCCACATGTGGCCCATACATATACAGCCACCCAATTAGACAAGATGGATGAAGCAAAGAAGTGCAGACCGACAGGAGCCGGATGTAGATTGCTCCTGAGAGACACAGCCAGAATACAGCAAATACAGAGGCGAATGCCAGCAGCAAACCACTGAACTGAGAATAGGTCCCCCGTTGAAGGAATCAGAGAAAGAACTGGAAGAGCTTGAAGGGGCTCAAGACCCCATATGTACAACAATGCCAAGCAACCAGAGCTTCCAGGGACTAAGCCACTACCTAAAGACTATACATGGACTGACCCTGGACTCTGACCTCATAGGTAGCAATGAATATCCTAGTAAGAGCACCAGTGGAAGGGGAAGCCCTGGGTCCTGCTAAGACTGAACCCCCAGTGAACATGATTGTTGGGGGGAGGGCGGTAATGGGGGAGAGGATGGGGAGGGGAACAGTCATAGAGAAGGGGAGGGGGAGGGGTTAGGGGGACGTTGCCCTGGAAACCGGGAAAGGGAATAACAATCGAAATGTAAATAAGAAATACGCAAGTTAATAAAGAAAAGTGAAAAAAAAAGAAAGAGATATGTGGGAAATACCTGTGGAAGACACAGAATGTGGCCCATGCCTTGTTTTAAAGTCATGTTAACTCATGCTGGGGTGTAGCTCAGAGAGCTGATGGAGCACTCCCTGAGGAGCCTGGGTCCTCCCCTCAGAACGGCACGGTACTAAGATTAAAGCAGTAGCTGAATAAATAAAATACTTTAGTTTAAAAAATAAAAAAGAACCGGAGTAAGAGACCAAGTTTGAGTGTCCTACTGCTGATAGAGGAGTTCACTATAATTTTATAGGCGTTTTGAATTTTTGATTGAAATGTTTTCAGGTTATACAAAGCAGCATTTTTGCTATCAGAAGCGCACAGTGGCAGTTATTTACAAAAATGAGTTCTCTCTTAATCATTCAGTGACTGTTACAAAAAGAAGTTATCTAAACCTGAAGGAAGTTGCCTCCATCCATCCTGCAGAACTGTAAGGTAGTCTCAGCAGTCAGAGAACAGAGCACAGTGAACTCTGAACTACACCAGTTGTGAGCCAGGCTGCCATCACCCTGCGGCAACTTGGCCAAGGCATCTGACCTCGTCCTCAATGGCCTCATCATCTGACATCTCGGAGGGATTTATACAATTTCAGCATGGATATTAGCCTCTCCTCCCCAATCCCCAGAACAGGGGACGGAGCCAAGAGCTGCGGGCATGCTAGGCACCATTCTACCACCGAGCTGCTTCGGCCTCAACAAACTCCACCCTCAGTCCAAAACTGCAGTCCCCGAAATCAAGAAATTATAGACACCACAGCAATGGGGCTGCGAGCTTACCTGTCTCCTACTTTGTGCCTTCGCTCTTTCACAGAAATAAAATCTGTGTCTCGCCTAGCTCAGTGTGTGCTTTCAAGTCTCACGTGCCTGTCATGTCTGAGACCAGCCTGGGTCTAACACAGAGGTTCTGCTATCTTTTGTGATGTCTACAGGAAAGGATCAAGGTAATGGCAGTGCTCCCCACTCCCTCAACATTTACCTCAGTGATTTAACGTGAAAGTCAGTAAGAGGCAACAACTCCTGGTTATTTTGAACCATTCCTGTCTTGTGACACTGATCAAACATGAAATATACTCTTCTTTCCACACACGTGCCCACTGCCTTCTTACCTCCCTCTTCAGCCTTTCACGCTTTCGTTCTAGCTGTTTCTGGAGTTCCTTCTGTCTTGGTGAAAGACAGTATGTCGAGGTCACTGGAGAGACACCCGCTGACTGTATCCTGTGACTGGATCTCCTGGTTTTTTTATTTAGATCTGGGTTGGCAGCAGAGCTTGGACGGTTCTTGGGGTTGGCTGGTGGCTGAGGGACTTGAGCCAATGGCTCTCCTGCTTGAGAGAGAGTCATGATGTGAATCTTTGCCTCGGGCTCTTCTTTCTTGATGCCGCCGACAGACAGGTTGGCAGACCTGAGGGGCAACTGTGAGGACTCATGTTCCATACCATTAGCACTGCTAATGGGGGGCAGGAACCCCTGACTCTCAATGTCCTGTAGGTTCATAAGTTCAAACTTCCCATCTCTTTCCACCAGTATCTTCCTATCGTTTTCTTCACAGCCGCCATTAGTAACTGACATGAGCATACTCTCTTGGCCTAAGTCACCAGAAATACATAACTGTGACAGTTTTCCAGACATATTGGTCTCGTTTTCTAAGAGAACTTTACAAGTGTCACTGTCTTCTAAAGGTGGGACTTCCAGATCAACTAATTTGTCTTTGAACTTCAGTTTCCGCTCCCTTTTATCATTCACAGGTTCCTGAGTCTGTAGAAGCTTGTTAGCCTCTATAATTTTCTCCATAATGTATCTCCTTACTTCCTCATCCTCTTCATCCTCCAGGTCTTTCTGGTTTTCTGGTTTGGAGTCCTGGAAGGAGTTCTCACTGTCTGAGTCTGATATGGGATCCAACGGCTGAATACTCGGGACAGAAATGAAGTCATTTCTTCTGGGCAAGGCCTCATCCTTTGGAGGTTTATCTGGATCAGAGAGCTGTGGGCCGAGTTCTGTTTCTGTTTCCTTCTCTTTTAATTCCTGGTCAAGATCGTCTTCCTTCTTGCAAGCCACCTTTAAAACAAACACGTGAGAGTTTACTCTCCAGTACAATTCTATTCATTTACTTGGAGGACAAGTGAGACAGATTGCTCTTGTGTTCGTGTGGTTTATTTTATACAGGGGAACTTAGGAGCTTCTGGCCTCACTTCACTCACAGCGTTCTAGCCCATCTCTCTGAGCTCCTCTGAGAAGCATGAGGGAACAGTGAGTCCTCATTATCGTCACTGACACTGCAGCCCTGCACCTCACTGCTTGAGCTACTTCAGCTGCAAGGCCCGGGTTCAGCTTCACCTCCCAGGAAACCCCTGCCTCCGCCACTCACGCTGGGGCTTCCTGGGTACATGAAACTCTCTTCTCATGGCTGCTTAGGAAAAACTTCAGTGGTGTCATTTTTTCAAATATTCTACTGCATTTCTTTTTCTCCACCGAGTAACAAATCAAGGTGGAGTTTAGTTGGTAAAACCTGCTGCCTTCGTTTCCTCAAATTCTTTCTGCTCACTCGCTGGAATCCAGATAACTATTCTTGCTAGCCTTCTAAAGTCACTGCACTCAACACCCCAGGCACACTTCGTTACTCCCTCGCTTAGTCACTCTAATATCAACACACACAAATTATATATGAATCTATGCACTGTGTGTGGGTGCGTGTGCGTGTGCGTGTGCGTGTAACCGGAGGAACCAGGAAAGGGTCATTTTCCCTGACTTTCCCCTCCCGTATCTGATTACCCGCACAGGATCCTGGTTAATTACAGTTCAGACCAGCCCCTTATTTTTTCCCTATCTACACTACTCTGAAGTGTTAATTTTGTCTTAAGGTTTCAACTATGAGCTGCGAGATTTTATTTTTAAAGGGTTTATTTATATTAAAAGTATAAACCTGGGGCTGTGGAGAGATGGCTCAGTGGTTAAGAGCACTGACTGCTCTTCCAGAGGTCCTGAGTTCAATTCCCAGCAACCACATGGTGGCTCACAACCAACTGTGATCTGATGCCCTCCTCTGGTGTGTCTGAAGACAGTGACAGTGTACTCATATACATAAAAATAAATAAATCTAAAACAAAAAATATAAACCCATGATTCTTTTTAGAATCATGTTATTTAGATTAAAATTTCATTATCATTTGAGCTTTGTCAAATGCATTTTAATTCCCATCCTGTCATTCACCCAAACATTAAGACATAGTGTTTAAACCGTCCAATGTCCAAGGCAAGGATAAGGGTATTTGTTCAATATGCATAAAAGGATGCTGTGAGGTTTAGACAAGATAGCAGGAGTGAAAACCTTCACAGCTGTGAAATGCTTTCCTGATGTAAGAGCCAAGCACTCTATTGGTGTAATTCCCCTGGTGCTATTGGCGTGATTACCAGGCATGCTATTTGTACTTGTACCTCTATCATGCTGCCATTACTCTTCTCTTTATCATTGATCAACCACTCCAGGTCCTTTTCAAAGTCATCTTCATATTCTCCACTCTCTTTTGAATCAATACCTTTATCTTCATCCATTTTTTTCACTTGTCAATGAATAATGCTCTAAGGTTTTAAAAGATAAAAGGTCTATGTTAAGCCAGTTTAGAGGTGGAGTGGGCACAAAGATCTACGCTGCAAGGTAAGCTGATTACCACACGGAGACGTGTAACAGGAAGTGTTCAGAGTAGACGTGTTTGTACACTCCCCCCCCACCCGGTGGCAACACATTTCCATAGCAGAGAGTCCTAACAACCCTGCCACCTGTCCCCAACCCTCCTAGCCCTAATCTAGGAAATCTCTAAGTTAGTAAGAAAATGGAGCTTGGAACAGGATTTTTCTCCATCCCCTGCCAATTAGTAAAACTCTTCTTCAACAGATGATAGTCTACATTCTACTTAGTGTTTAGATATTTGGATAAATAAGGACTCAGTTAACTGGACAGTAATCATTACTAAACTATTCCTTGTATTCTTTCCAGACATTCTTTTATATAAAACAGGCCTTCTTGCAAAAACATAGGTAACCATAGATAAACCAGCATCCACCTTCAAGACATACACTGTCTGCTGAACTACTAGTGAAAATGGGTACACTGTGAATGACACAGAATAAAATAAAATTTTCTACAAACCAAAAGGCATCCCAAAACCACACTCGTTTTCACACTCATTAGTCCTTGGCATCATTAGCTTTCTTTTCACAGAAGAGATACTGAAACTAAGATTTTACCTTGCTGCTAAAAGAAAACTTTCCTAGGACTAACTCCTCAATGTTTTCCCAGAGTCTTATATCAAACATAACTCTGAGCTCGTAAACAATAAATATGAAATAGCTCATACTTCTGAGCTCATACATGACTCTAGTAAGTACGTGTTATTCCTTATAAAAAATATCACCTATGTGAAAGCTAAAATGCTAAATTCAAAACCAGAACCAGTATAACAAACAAAAATATATCAGATATATTAGGAGCTATTAAAAATCACAGAAATATGTTTTTTAAAAGGCATAGGTAAAGTAAATGAAAAATAAATGAGGTTGGATCAACTCTGAAGTGTAATTGAATTTCCATAATTTCCGAAGGAAACATTCCCACTGGTTCTACTGTGAGCAAACAAACTCTTGTTGCCAAGTCCCTTAAGCCTTTCAAATGAGTCACAGGGCATTCAACCCCCTCGGCTTTCATCACCAGGGTACTGTCTACGTGATACGCATGCCAACACACGAGAATAAAATGGCATCTTCCATGAACCAAATTTCTTAGCATTTTCTATTTTATTACTGTGATTGTTTCACACATTTAGAATGTCAAGTTTATCATCGTATCTACGTAAGTAGTTAGGACCAGATCAATAGTTAGACTGCAGTGACGGAAATTAGTCCCTTCCTCTTAAGTGTGTGAAAAACCCTGAGTGTCTAAAGAAATGTGGGTCCAAACCATGTTCACAGATGCACATTCTATTGATAACTTTCTCACCAGATAAAAAATGTTTAAAAATACCTTAACCTGATAATTCTATTCCACCTTTACCATATCTAACCTTTTAAACGATATTTGTTGGAACACCAAGAAACAAAAGAATAAACAGTAAAGAGAAGGTCTTTCCATATAAAATAAGCATTTAGCAAAAAACTTATTTCAAAAAGCAGTTAAGCAAATTTCCACAGCTCTAAGAAACTATCAGGTCCATCCTTCCTGCTGCATCCCGACAAGGCTGTGGTGCTGTGGAATTTTTTTTTTTTAATTACAATCTGTTACAAGCGCCGACAGGAATATTTAACAAAATTAGGTAAAAATTTGAATTCTTACTGAGCGTCTTAAGCACTAACTGAATGGATAGCATGCTATGTGTGAAGCTAACATTTCAGGAGTGATTTCTTTTCTTCCACTAAAGCTACCATTCGCTTTCTTAAACTTTGAGAAGGGAAATAACAGGACAAAAACTCTCTCCTTGTGCATGATGAAGTGATACTGTGCCAGGCTGGGGAGATCCTGGGGCTTATGACCGCTTGCTTCACCCACCTCCCTCCCACCTCACCCAGACGTTTATCCTCTCCCTGCTCCTGCCACCTGTCTGCCTGTCCTTCCTCCTCTCCCGCTAAATCCCCTCCTGCCTGTGGAAGATGCAGCGGCTGGGGTCACAGAGATGGCCGCAGGAACTCTCTTCTCCTTTTCTAAGCTCTGACAACGAGGCAACGGTGACAACCCTGGGCCTGCTCCTGAAGCAGCCAGCACCCGGGTGCCATGGCAACGGCGCGTCTCTGCGGACTTCTTCCGGGCTTTCCACTATTGAAGCAAGCTAGGATCGCGCGCAGGCGCAGAACGAACCCCCGCGAACACCTGCGCTTCACATCCGGCCAGCGTTTCTAAGACCCGGAAGCCACACATCCCCTTTTGTTTTCACTCGGCGTTAGTGCCTGGACAAGAACTGCTGCCTTGGTTGTGGATTTTGTATACCACTGAACAGATTTTTAATTTGTTGCCATAACTTATAATAAAAGTATATCTCTGTGTTCATTTTCCTCAAGTGAACATTAAAAGACAGCAAATTGTTAATTGCTGTTTCAACCCTCAGATTAGAGAAATTATAGTAAACATTTTATTTACAGAAAGGAGTTATGAAACAAAATAGAACTTTAGTTCAAGCATTCAAACCTATTGAGAGAGGCAACTACGCTTTTCCTATAACTTCCCTAAATATCTTTAGGGATAAAAGGAAAATAAGGTAACATTCAGAAAGTGGTGACAGCTAATAGGCTAGCCATGAAGGAGCTCGCACGTTGTACACGTTGTAAATAGAAGTGTGGATAAGCAGTACAACATAGGTGCAGATTCATCTAAAAAAGGGATGGATTGAGGATAGACAGACAGACAGATATAATTTATTCGCAGAGTTTACTCTAGAGCTTACTTTTGGAAAATAATACGAATCATGGGAGATGAGCTGGACTTTAGACATGAAGAGGTATCAACTTGTTGTGTTGACTCGAAATATACGAGACAGGGTGCAGCATAAATAGAAACCTTTAGCCCCACTGCCCATCCATCGCCTGTTAGCAATTACAAGCATAACACAGAAACTAACAGTGCGATCTAGGGATAAACATTGTCTTTCTCATTTTCTTGCAAGAGTATTCATGGCATTCATTCCTACGAAACTGTGAGCTCCCTTTCAAGTGGAGGTTGAATTTGGGACATTTATAAGCCTTTAGCCATAGAGCCATTTAAATGTTTGAACGATAGTTCAAATGAGTGTCCAGGGCTAATAGGTCTTTAAAATGAACTAACTGTAATATTTACAAGCTTTGCGAGGATAACGAAGGTCAATAAAGGAAGTGGGGCTTTGATAAAGATGAGAGAGGAAAGTACCTCAGAAACAGGGCATTTTAGAAAGTTCAGGATCTGATCAATAGAATAACAAGTGTTGTGAGTGTTCAAGATGTACAAGCAGGCGAGGAAGGAATGATGGTGGGATAATGTCACACTTTATAATTTCAAGTCTAGCAGGTAAAGGTACCAACTCCTCCATATGCACACACATCATGTAGTGTCCGCTGCTCTCTCTAATGAGTGGAGTGAAGATAGGCTACCCATGACTGACCAGGGGAGCAAGTAAAGGACGTGTAAGAACTGATAGAAACACCGCACAGACATGCCCCCAGCTGTGCTCTCATTTCCTAAGCATGTCTCAATCCAATCAAGTTGACAATGGTAACCATCACATGTCAAATCCATCAAATTACATTGTATAGTAAAGTATTTCATATCTAGATATATTTATAATAAAAATGGACCTAATTAAGAACAAACAAATATCCTTTTTATATTCATCCTTGTGAGTCACACCAGACTGGAGGACTTAAGTTTGCCTCTGACCCACAGCAGGGGGACAAATCTGCTTCTAGCTCAAATGCCAGCAATAAATTTCTTAAAACAAACGCTCTAAGGGAAAAGGTATTTCAGGGTAATTACTTCCACATGGTATTAGATTTGCTCTGCCCTTGTTTCTTCTGTTCAGCACTTTTGACTTGCAGGTCCCAGCCCTGAAGGGCAGAGGATGAAAGGGATTTCTTGCTGAGAGCCTCCAGCTTACTTATATGTGATCGGGAGTCCCGTGACCAACCCTTAACTGTGGAAGAGGATTTACTAAGAGCCATTCCCCATAGCAAAAACAAACACAAAACCCAAAATTTATCTACTTCAGTTTGTCCCTTGAGAAAGCAACAAACACGGTGTGCTTTTAATTACTGAGTTTGTAAGTTGAGTGCTATCGTCTAGCAATTCCCCTTTGGAAAATAAGTGTGCACGTGGTTGAATGTGAGTGCCAGTCACTAAGCCAGCCTCTACAGTTAGCCTTTCTTCTGTGTGCAGTTTTATAGCAGACATGGCTTTCTGTTTACCTTCAGACATCTCCCTTCTTTGGGTTGTCAAACCTATTAAGCTCGTTATAAACTTAGATAAATGCCTTTGGCTGCTAGGGTGTTTCGGCTGACAATGGGCACATCCTATCTTTTGTATCCAAATGTAAAGAGTAACGGTTCCAAGATTACAGAAGGCCACCCTGAGAGGCTCCGGATAGTACCAGAATGTGGCTGAAGATGTGAGTGTGAGTGATAGGATGCATAAGAGAGCAGCGAATCCCAGATGCTTTGAAGAGAGAGAAGGGTGTTACAATGGCCACCCTTCCTTTTCTCTCCTTCCTTTGAGAGGGCAGAGGAAATGCAGAGTAGAATGAATTAATACCTTTCAAGATTGTATCCCATTTCCTACTTATAGGCTAAACAATCCCTGGACAGCACATATAAATGAGCAGCTTATGCGTATGAGTAAGTTATACATGTAAATGAGTAATGACAACGCCCAAGCTGATGCATTAAGATGATATGGAAAGATAACAAGAAAAATTGTGATAGCATTTCTTAACAGGGTAGGGGACAAAAGTAAGAAGAATTGGGGTTGACTTAAAGCAGATTTTAACTTGGCTCTAACCTGGTTATTGAGGGACTCAGAGGTGGAACTAGGCAGTTGGGTAATTCTGGAACTCACAGAGGCAAAGACAACACGTGTGAAACTTTTGGAGAGATCAGCTTATGAGTCTTCAAGTCACTGGAGCAGATAGATAAGAATAAAACTCAAAGGTGTGTGGGGGTTGGTAGGGGAAGTGTAGTGAAAAGAGAGGAGACAAACAGAGCCCAGGCTTCTCCGCCATTGAGGTGTTCAGAAGGGAACAAAGAACCTTTGAGGAGATTCAGGAAATAGTTGAAATGTGGAGAGAGAAGTCAGAAGAGGCTTCTGAAGCCAGGAGCAAGAAATGCAAGGGATGCTCTGAAATTCAAAGGCTGCACAACTGTGGGGTGCTTTGGGGGCCGTTTCAAGGATATGGGCAAGAATTTGACATTGGGCTGGGACAAGGAAGCAGGCTCAAGATCTAGATCACCTCGACAGGTCGGTGAACACCATGGGACCTTTGTTTATGCTTTGTTTGCTCCTTGAACACTTTGCCGTTGACCTAGAACTGACCCTACTTTTTGCAGGTACCTAGAATGGTATAAAAGCAGACTGAAAAAAGTAAACCCTCTTCAGCTTCAGCACTGGCTGGGGTCATGTTATGTTGTCTAATTGTCCTTTCTTATTTTAATCCTCATTCCCTCCCTCCAAACCCTGTTGGCTGACTGAGCTTGTTTGGTCACACAACAACGGAAACAAAAGTGAGGGGACAGTCTCCAAAAAAGGACAGGGGCTTTGTAAATTATGTCAATAAGAATTTTATTGGCAGGAGGTGGCCATGCTCAGCACCCAGACAGCAGAGGCAGGCAGATCTCTGAGTTCTAGGCCACCCAGGTCAACAGAGCTAGTTCTAGGACAGTCAGAGTTGCACAGAGAAGTCTTGTCTCTAAAAAAACAAAAAACAAAACAAAATAAAACAAAAAAACCCCTCAAAAACAATTATTTATGTGTTCATCATTTATCTGTTCATTTATGTGGGGTGCAGCATGTGTAACTCAGAGGATGACTTGTGGGAGTTGGTTCTCTCCTTCCACCATTGTGGGTCCCTGGGATCCAATGCTGGTCATCAGGCTTGATAGCAAGTGGTCTGTCAGCTCCTCTTCTGAAAGAGTGTTAACATCCAGAATGTACACAGAACTTAAAAAAGTAAACATCTTCGGAGGAGAGGGTTCTAAAAGTGCAAAGATTAATCTGAGAATTCTCAAAAGAAATTGTACATACATACAAATGGGCAGTAAACATACAGCCCCCCTTTAAATAAAACAAACCGAAACAAAAACCAGGTCCAATACTTTAATTATCAGGAAAATGTAAATTAAAAGAACATGGGCATTCCATCTTACCCCAGGCAGGTTTGGCTGTTATCCAGAAAAACAAATGGGACTCAGTGGAGAAAATGGAGAAAACCCGAGGAACTGTTAGTGAGAATTACTAATTACTAATTAGGACCTGTGAAAATCAGTGTAGAGTTTCAAAACAAAAAACAAAAACAACAAAACAACCACAGAACCCGTCTGAAACAGAGGCGTCAAGTGGTCCAGAGCTATCACTCCTCTGCATATGTAACCCACAGCCACATCAGCACACTGTAAAGATATCCACACACCCATTTTTGTCTTGGTACTTTTATTAACAACAGCCACGATATGGAATCAGCCTGACGTCCATCGGCAGATGAGAGAGGAAAGGAAATGTGGCAAATAGTCCCAGTGAGGTTGTAGTCAGGCAAAGAGAGGAACAGAATTACAGTATCTGCAGGGAAAAAGGGTCGAACTGGAGGTCATCAAAGTAGTGGAATAAGCCTGGACGGCAAACCTAACAGTTTCTGTGTTTTCTCTCATTTGTGGAATCTAGATTTACGTAGAGGACAAACACATGAAAGTATATGGGGCCTATTTGGGAGGAAGAAGGGGGGATAAGAAACAATACTGGAGGTGGGGGAGGTGAACAAGATAAAGCACATGGTATGCTTGTGTGAAAATGTCACCGAAACCTATCATTTGGTCCGATTCATGTATGCTAATGCAAAGACTTACAGGCTTACTTCTGAAAGGAGAGCTGCTCAACTGTCAGACAGATGATGCCAGCAGGTCAAATAGAACAAGAACCAATTCCGTTTGTAGTAGCCTCAGGGGAGCAGTAGACAGGAAAAGACGAGTAGAGTGAGAACTGTAGACAGCGCTTTCCAGGAAGCAGTTATGAGGAGAAATGGAGACCTGTACCTAAATCCTAACCAGAGAGAAATTATAACCATTTAAGGGTACAGTTGTCTGGAAACAGAAATACTAAAGAGTTAACGCCCATCTAGCACTGGATTATGGTAGAATGCAGTTACTCTTGAGTGTAGTCTCTGGTTTTAATTTTTATTTTTTGTACTGAATATGTCATGAGTGGGAAACAAATATGAGGAAGGGCTGATGTCTGAGAAAAAGAAATGCTCTGAGGTTGGAGAGTCAGCAGATGGATCACTCTTTTACAAGAGATACCCGCTGTATCTGCGGCCCAAACTTGATGGTTTAAGCTGTTCGCATTAGTGAAGGGTCTTGGTGTCCATTATGATTGTTTGGATATTTCTGAAATTAGATACCCTCAATCTGGCTATTAGTTATCTGAAACACTCAGGAGCGAGTCAGTATTTCTGCAATGTAGGACTGAAGGAATTTTTTTTTGATAAGCTGCTGGACTTTTGTACAATTATTTCTTGGTCTACTTTGCAAACACAGGTTTCTCAGGTCGCCCCTGGCAGATGGAGAGGACAGAACCATATTCCCCTTTCTGTTGTTTCCTCTGTTTCGGCACAGCAAGGAGCTTCAAAGACAAGGAACAAGGCCTGACTAGTGACCTTGGAAATGCTGCTTCCAAACTCACCTCTCCTCTTGGTTTTCACCTTGCCCTTTCCTACCCACCCTCCATATTCATCTTTTTTTTTTTTCATTTCTCCCCCAGAGGCTTTCCCGAGCTCTCTGAGGCACTAACAGTAAGCACTTAAGACTGTAAAGTTGTCCCTCCTGCAAATAGGATCCCTGAGGAAGTACTACTTCATCTGCCACACTGAGGAAGCCTGTTAAAGGAGTTTTGTGTCACCTACAGTAGCAGGCCTTTTCACTCTCCATCACCTGATTCAACTTACTGACTTTGAGGCCCCCTTTTTCTGTGGAAACAAGTCACATGTTCTTGAAATAATTTCAAACTGGCAGACAAATGTTTTTCATTCTCGGGCTGTCTTGCCTGTTCTCATTTCAAAACCAAGCCCTTTATCCTTGACTTAATGGTTGATTTTTCTCCATAGCCTCCGTACCTGCTCTCCTCCTTTGATTTTTTTTTTCTCTTTGGACATGGTCTTACTCTGTACCTGTACTCTGTACCTGAGGGCCTAAAACTTACCGTGTAGACCAGCTGGCTATGAACTTGTGGCCACTTTTTTGCCTTTGAGTAACTTCCCAAATGGTCATTTATGGTCATGGATCAACATGTTCACCAACACAGTTGTATCTTGTTCTGTTTTTGAAGACACGACTCTGGGTAAGCATGAAATGACTTATACTCCAAACGATGACCCTAAAATGCAGAGGAATTATCTGTATGGAGAAACTGGGGGTCCAAAAACCAACCAAGAATTAAGTGTCAGAGCTGGAAACCCTTTAAGCCCTTTGATGATTTTTTTGACTAATTTCTCACTGTGAACAGTTTCTGGACACCGCTTCTTGATCTTGTAAGCACAAGACACAATAAGATGTCTCTGTCAGATTCTCTTGGTCCAAGCGCTGGACCTGTGAGTGTGTTCCACATTTCAGTCAGTACTCCAAGCTCATCTAAGGATTGTCAGTTTTTGCTGTCCTTCTGGAGGGAATATTGACACTCAAGTCGTGAACTTTGGTTTTGGGAGAGAAGGGAGGGAGGAGAGGTAAGTCTCTTAAACAGGTGAGCAAACTTGGGATCTTTAAATATTTTAGCAGAGATTATTATTTTTTTTTAGTTATGATTCTTCTTTGGATTTTTAGCAGTTTAGAAATGTCCGTATCATCCCCCACACCCCAGGCTGACTTATTTTAAAGGAAGACGATTTGGTAAGAGATGACTTCAGAGGGTACCATGCATGGGTTCATACTACACAGGTTTAAAATATCAGAGGTGCACACCCACTATTCACCCAAGGTTTCCTTCACTCAAAGATTGGATGTGGGTTTTGGAAGTTTCAGAAACCTCATTTTGACTCATCTCTGGTGCTGTATTAGACTCACCAAAGCTGAGCTGCCCTCCCTGAGCTGTTGAACTGGAGGGCTCTTGCTTGGGAAGGAAGGTAGAATCCACACGGTGCAGGAGAGACAAAAGGTCTATAGCACGAGAGGGGCCATGAGCCCCTAGTGAGTAGGCATAGGATAGACTGACTCCACTCCATGCCAGAGGACGGTATGCTCTGGTCTCCAGGTGCTGGCCTGGACTGCGGGGCTTAGCGGTGAGACTCATTTGGGGAGTTTGTGCATGTCTCACTTCCCCCACACGACTTGGATCCCTGGGCTGCTTGCTTCTCTGCCAGTTACCCATCTCCTCTTGCAGATGTTCAAATCCTCAGCCTATCGCTTGACATACACTCTCCCCCAGCCTGGCATTTCCCCCTCTCTGGGGCTGCTCTCTGAGCCAGGTCTGCATTCTTCCGCCCTTGTCTCATTCCATAACGGGATTGAACGGAAGTGACTACCAATTTACAGGGTCAGGGAGGGAATCAGAAAGGCCATAGCTTCTCCACTTCAGGATGTATAATTTGAAGGGAAATATTTAAGCTTCCTGAGCCACTTTTAAATATGAGCACATTCTACAATGCTAATTTGCCAACCTAAAATCACCCATCTTTCCCTATTTCTACTGCTGTACATCAAGAAGGGCCTTCCTCACCTATATGGGACCAACTACAAGGACAGTTTCAAGCAACAATCCTAAGAGTTAGCTACTCAAACATCTCTCTGCTCACAGCTGCAGGACTATATTCCTTACAGGTGGACTTATTACTCACTACCCCATCTCCAGCAAACCTGATCGAAAAGGCAGTGAAGATATACTAGAAGAAACTACAGGGACAGACAACTCTAGCTCAACTGTTTAGTGATAATGAAAGGCCTGCCCTTGAGTGGGCTGTAGGAGAAAAGCATTTGTTTGGATGCTGCACGGTGAGACTGGCCTGGTGCTGAGACAGTTTGGTTTCTGGTATACAGTGAAAGATGATTTTCAAGTGGAGCAATGAAGGGGCTTCTCTGGGCATGAGAATATTCTGATATGGAATAAAGAGGCTATGGAGTTTCAAAATAAGACTTTCAGCCCTGGCTTTAATTTCCTTAATTGAAAATGTTTAGTTGCTAGCAAAGGGACTGAACACTATTTTAGTTTCTGAAGAGAAGAATGCGTGAAAAAGAGACATGAGAAATGTAGGGAAACGAACCAACATTGCAGACAGTGCCGGCAAGGGGTGCTGCAGGGAAGAGTGCAGGGGACATCACAGAAGGGGAGGGGGAAGGGCTGACTGGTGGTTTAGCAGGGAAGGAGAGAGAGAGAGAGAGAGAGAGAGAGAGAGAGAGAGAGAGAGGCTTTAAATGAATGTTGTCCAGGAAAGGCTATTAGGAGATTTACAAACATAAGGCCCCTTTTGAAGATGAATTCAAAATAATTGAGTGAAAAGGGAAAATATACTGTAAAATATTTATTTAATAAAAATAGTTTTATAGTCTATACAGATTGAATAAAAAGTGCAACAGATTATTTCCACTTCTGCATAAAAGTGCAAACAGTACAGCACATTGGGTTTTGCATTCCACAAACATGGCCACATAGTAGTACATGAACATAGTCTTGATTTAGACAGGTAAGAAGGATCAGATTAAGTGCCACAAATAGTTAACTAAATTCCAAGGAAATATTGCTTTGGTAATGTGAACAATTTGATTGTATCATAATACATATTATTTTAAAAAACAAAATAAAATTTCTCAATCACGTTTCTTCTTGTTTCTGGGCAACCAACATCCTACAGAGCAACAAGAAACGGTGGGAGGAGGGAGACCAAAATGTAAGCTCGGACGTTAAATGTAAGGCTACTCTGACCTTAGTTCTCCGTCTCCTTAGTGTTCTCCTCTCCCGAGCTGCAAAGGAAGACCCACGGACCTGTGCTATCCTCATGTTTCCTATGCGGTTTGGTCTTCCCAGTGCTAGTAGTTGACCCAGGGTCTTCTATGTATTCATTAAGCTGCAGTTTTGCAATCTCAGTATTAATAATACTGTTTAGTGACGTTGGTCTTAAAAAGTCAACACTCTCATTAAAGCACCTACCCGGATCTGTTGCACGACAAGACGACAGTTTCCATGCCTCACAAATATCAGCACACAGAACATCACTCTTTCAAGTAAGGAAGAAATGCTTTAACTCTCAAGATGATCTACCCTGAGGAACAAAGGCAGGTCTAAGGTCTATCCTAGTTCCAACCCCACTAAAATCATTAAAAAGAGGCTCAGTTTATAAAAAAGCCTGTGGAATAATCCAGTTCCTACTGACATCTTGATCTTGGCTAAGAAAGCCAAGATGATGAGAGGCATATGGGAATGATACTCAAAGAAAAAAAGAGTTCATCTTGTTTTGGAAAGGAAAGGGGATGCAAATATAAAATGGGCTCTCTGTATCTCTAACCTACAAATGACCTTTTTAATTGCAATCGAGAGTCCTTCATACTGAAGTATTAAAGACAAACAAGCCTACCTAACTATCCTTCCTCAGGTATCAGCAGGCTTTAAAATGTGCCTTTTCTAATGAAATGAGCTTCTCCGGGAAGCATATGAATAGTGCACAAATGTACTTCTAAAGAAAGTTTCCAAAATGTACAATGGTCAGAATGGGAAGCACTAACATTCACACAATGAATTTTAAAAATAAAATTAGACAACACTCCTTAGAAGACAGAACATTAAACCTGAGCAGATATTGCCAGTAAGAAACGATTTCCATCTGCGGACATACACGTGCACACAAGTAACACTGAAATCAAAATGAGGCTGGATGGGGCGAGTGCTGACAGAACGCACGTCTATCGTGACGTCTACCATCCTGCAGCTTGTGAAGCCCTGGTCCCACCAGGCTACAGGTCTGGGTGAGTGACAAATGTGACAAAAAGCATCACACTCACATGCTAATCAAGGAGAGAGCAGACGTGCTGCTTCATTACTCGGTTTTCCAAAATCAAGTTTTGTGGGGTTTTATGAATTAGAAGAAGTCATTCTTAAATTACTGCTTATAAACAAGCCATGAAAAACAGCTTCAGTTCTGGCCTCCCTCAACAGTATTGCACTAACCCCAAGAGTACAAGGTGTTAGTTGAGTAGCTGCTTTGAAGGCATGAGATACACATTCATAAATAGTTATCTGAGCCACAGAGAGTGTAAGTACATCCAAGCGGTTACTGTGCAGAGTCCTTGCTTGGAAGCAGCAGCATTCCGGGAGCACGTTAGGAAGTGGTTGCTTGAGGGCTGGAGTTGGGATCTTCCTGCTTTCTGCATTTCTTTACAATACTGACTATGCCATTAGCCAGGAAAACCACAGAGATGGCTGCAAAGTAACTCGCATAAATCAGGAACTGCAAGAGAGAAAAGCAGTCATTCATAAAATTATCACGAGATGGGTTGTACACAAACATACTCTACACAATGATTCCAGACTGGATAAAAGTAGCCATTTTGTAAGCATTTGCATACATGTTTTCTCAATGGGTCGTATGTTGAGATTCATAACACTTTTCAACCATAAGTATTTGGTATTTGGGTGAAGACCGGCTTTATAAAAAGGAGGAAGGGGACTTAAGAGCTCTGAGGTACCACGAAGCAGGGCATCTCAGTACCTTAGGTTTATAGAATGAGGGTTGGAGAGATGGCTCTGCAGCTAAGAGCATGGCTGCTCTTCCAGAGGGCCTGAGCTCAAGGTCCACCTCCCATGTGGTAATCACAAGCATCTGTAACTCTAGTTCTAGAGACAAAACATCTCACAGGTTGAGAAGGCTCTCTAGGGCCTCACAAAAAGACAATGATCTCAACAACCTCCATAAAAAAGATCTCAGGGGGCTGGGGATTTAGCTCAGTGGTAGAGCGCTTACCTAGGAAGCACAAGGCCCTGGGTTCGGTCCCCAGCTCCGAAAAAAAGAACCAAAAAAAAAAAAAAAAAAAAAGATCTCAGAATGGGGAGGCTGCAGAAGAAAGAGGAGGACGTGTAGGTTGGATCTGTTCAGAATGTTTCAATTTGTTTTCATAAACAGGGCCCACTTCTGCCACCCAGATCTGGTAAACTTTTCAGTGTCATGAACACATCTTACCTGAGTAATAATACACAAGCCAAGGCCCCTGGCATCTACCACAATCAGAGTGAGCAGAGTCTGTAAGGCCAGAGCAATGAAGGTGTTCACTCCAAACACAAGGGCGTAACGCTCCATGCTAAGGTTTGCAGCAATCTGAAAACTTTCAGAAGAAAAACAGTGACTGGAGCGCCCTTACCTCCTCCTGAACTGTTTCACATTTTTACTCCAAGCGTGAACACAACCCCTTCTCGATCCTGCTAACTCCCTTTCTGAAATGTGAAACATGGTTTGCTGCTGTGTGATATAAGTCTTATGCAAACATATGCAAACGGTTGGATAAAAATATAAGAGAATAAACAAATCTTCCCTAAATACTGCCTGGGGGAAAACGTACAAAAACTACACCATGATGCCTCCTTTAAATAGAAAATTTAATTTTTTCAATTTGTAAAGAAATCCAAGTTTATCTTGCCCATCTTTCCTAATACTTCTGAGTTAAAATACATACGTTGCTATGGTGATGAGTACCATGTAGATGATTCTGAAGACAACATAGGATGCATAGCACACCCAAATGTTCTCCACGGTGTCCATGATGTACACTGCAGCAGCAATCAGAAGAGAACACAGGAATAACGTCACCTCTCCCCAAGTTGACCAAGATAGTTTTATATAACCAACCGCAAACACAGCACTTGCACCTACAAAACAAAAAAGGATTCAAGTTATTGACTAAAGAAACTCTATTTCAACACATTAAAAACTCACCTCAATTATTATTAAGACCTTTCAACCTGCAAATTAGGAAGCTCAAAAATATGGAGTTCCTTGAAACTTAAGCAGAGAAATGTTGAGCGTGATGGCATAGCATGTGGCCCCTGAGATGAGACTGAATCAGCACATCTGGCAACCAGACAGAAGACAGGACAGAGGCCCAGGGATAGTGCTACGGAGTAAGTATTTGGCCTGAAGCACAGGTCAGAGTCACAGAAAATTACTGCAGCTGACTTGGCAACGTGGCTGGGTGAGTCATCTCTCCTTCAGACCAAGAAGCAATCTAGTATATGCAAAACGGCTTCTCTTCCCTTAAGTGATGTGATGATGGCGGTGTCAGCTCTAATATGGGAGTGCTTTCTGGGTGCCAGCCATAATCAATAAGTGCTTAGAGCTGTTGTGTAGAATCTTCCAATAAGCTTATGAAGTAGGGCAGCAAATTAGAAAGGGACAATAGAATGTGTTATCAAGGACACACGCTTTGAAGCCACCATGCCTGAGTTCCAATCTGTAACTTCATAAATAAAGTATCAATAAATCAAATAAATCAATAGATTTATTGATTTTAGGCAAATTATCGACATGTTCAAACTTTCCCATGTAAAATGACAATAATAACTGTGACTACCTCACGAATTCTGGGATACAACTTATACACCTATTGTCTACAGAACAGTGTTCAGTACATCTTAACGCTCAAGAGACATTAGCTACTGTCATAAACTATAGTATGCTGCTACTCAAAATCTCAATAAACACGGGCAAGTAGAACTTGGATAAGAGAAGAAAACCATCTTGAAAATCAGTACATTCCATTTCTGAGAATGTGTCTGTCGGTCAAAGTCCCCTACCACTTGATTATATCCAAGTTTTCTCCTAATAAGAAAAATCGAAGCTCCAAACAAGCCATTCCTCTGGGCTCTTTCGGAGTTGGGAGGAGGGAATAAACCTGATCCCTGTGTCTTAACTACTTACCCAGCAAGGTTGAAACAGCCTCCACACCGCCATTGTAGATGACAGCATTCTGAGAAGGCATGACCTTCTCCCACAATCCCTGTGCGTAGTTCACCACTTGGAAATAACCGCAGGTGGAGAGGGCCCACCACACGGACCAGCAGAGCAGAGGGCGGGAGGAGTAACACATCAGGAAGTCATTCCACAGGACTTTGAACACCCGCAGCCGGTCTGGCTTGGGCTCCTCCTGCACAGCAAATGGAAACAGAGCTGGAACACTGTGGTAGTGGACGCTGCAGGCCACTCTACAAGCTCGGCTTTCTATCTCAGAGAGTTTCGTCCTTTGTGAAAACCAAGTGCTAATTTTACTCAAGTAAAACGTATATATTTGAAAGGAACAACAGAATGGGTTATCAAGGACAGAAGCCCTGAAGCTCCTCTGAGTTGGGGGAAGTGAGCTTCACACTTGCTCGAATTGTGAGTGTGATCTGTGCAAGTTTGTATAAGTTACTGATCTTGGATCCCAATCTTATCTCCATGAGAAGAGGGGAGATGAGATCCAGTCCCTGACTGTTCTGTGCCCTGTTGGGAGATCACTTCTAGTGGAAATTTTCGTATGCTTTAACACGTATTTGTGTTGAGGTCTTTTGAGACCTGGCCTCACAATGTAACCCAGGTTGACATGGAAACTGTCACCTTCCTGCCTCAGCCTTGAAGTGCTGTGACAATAGGTGTCTACCACCACACCCAGTTCAAATGCTGACGCTTCAGTTACTGATAAATAATAAAGCTCACGTTGGTATAGAAGAACTCTGGAAAGCGTAACTCAGTTTGCCAGTAGGCAATAAACTCTATTTAATAGGCAGTGACTTGAACTTAAAAAGTTAATAAAATAGGTAACAGAGTATTGTCCTGTAAAGTTTTAATTTTTGTTATACATACATACATACATACATACACACACACACACACATACACACATATAATACACGCATTTGTATGTGGTGGCTGCTATGAAAAAATGTTCTTTCCTATATATTTCTTAGAATCCAAAACCGTAAAACCCCATACTGGTCTTTAAAAATTTTTTAACTGTAAGCAATGTTAATATTTAAAGTATATACTTATATACCTATGTTAATATTTAAAGTATATACTTATACAACTACTATGTTAATATTTAAAGTATATAACTATTAGGTATGTTCAGGTTTGCCAAGGCCACTCTAACACATTTGAAACCAGCCAGGAGAGGACATGCTTTTCCTACTACATGAGATCTAGCAAATGAACAGACCTCTCAACCAACCAACCCTCTGCTGACTGTCCAGTGCCACTTAACAGATTATGCCAGAATCAACACTTCTTCAATACTTAATCCCTGGTCATTGTAACTAAAGATGGCGCCCTGAGTACTCAGAGGTGTGTTCATGACAGGCGTACCCCTGTTGGTATTGGAGGACTGAGGCTCCTTGAGACAGAATTTAAGCTAGTTCCTGGCCAGGCTTTTATAGGCTGGGCAGAAACCACTAGGTCGATTTTAGGTAGAATCGAGCTGTTCTCAGTAGTTCTGCTTCTTCATTCAGTCTACAAAACCTGTACTTCAGTTTTAGGTCCCCAAAGCATGACAGGAATGTTAATACGCTTATGGCTAAGCAACATTCCAGGAAAATTCAAACTGCTTCAATGTAGCTAGACTCAATCTTGTCCTTGTTTCTCATACCCTATAACCTGCCAGGAAAAACAAAACACACACACACACACACACACACACACACACACACACACACACACACACCACACACACGTTTCATATTAAAAAAAATTAAACTGGGGAGTTAACTAATCCTTCTAGTTACACAGAATGGGTGGACTGCTTTAAATGCTGAACTTCTCTCTTCTAAGAAAGAGCTTGAAAATGTTATCTTGAATTTGTCTGCTATTCTCTTCTTATCATTCATTCCCTGCCCTTCTACAATATAACAACAAAGCATCATTTGAAGTGAATAACATGCATCGCTTCTAGCCCAGGAAAGAAAAATAATTCTGTATCTTTAAACACTTTGAGCTTCAAGTCAGAAGCTACGAGTGGTCATTTCGAACACTCACTAGCAAACATTTTCTGAGTGCTTCCTTTGTATCTACCAAGCAGTAGGGATAAAAAATGGAGACACAGTCCCAAGACATTTCTGACATGATGCAGAATGCGATGCCAGTGTGACTTTGAGGAGCACGCAATCTGGGGAGGATGAATTGATTACCCAGTATATAAATCAGTTGCATCTTCATGAGTGGCCCGGTGGACTGGGTTTGCCTGTTCGTTTCACTACCGTTAGCCAATTTAACACACAGAACAGCAACTGCACATTTAAGGCTCAACTCACCGGTTCCTCCACCGGAGGCTCATCTAAATTTAGAGGGATTTTTGACTCAATGTCCTCCCATCCAGGAAGATGGTTAGATGCTGGGGTATCAGTAGTGATGCCGCCATTTTGTACCTTGAGGCCATTCACTCCGTGACAGGAGGAAGGGATGTGGTGAAAGAAGAGGCTCTTCTGTGGCATAGGCAGAAACCAGGCCACAGCAAAGGCCACAGAAACGCAGGTGAGGGAGAGGACGTTCAAGCTGAACAGTGACCAGCCCACCACGGAGACGAGGATCTGCCCTAGGACAGAGCCCACTGTAAAGCCCACCAAGGTGGCACTTCTACAGTAACTTGTGACTTTCTGGTACATGCCCAGGTCGACCACAGTGTAGATATAGGAGTAGTAGGCGATTTCAGTGGCTGTGGCAATGCCATAGAAGAATTCCAGGAACTGAACAGCCAGCAGTCCTTGGGCATAGAGCAGCATGAACCATGTAACAATAAGGCTGAGTCCCTGCAGTAGAATGACAGGCTTGTAACGGAGGTAGTCTGTGGCAAGGAACACGGGGAAGAGTAGCAGCAGGTAAGAGTATGTCCACACTGGATAAATTTCATTGAAGACCTGGTAGGGAAAAAATAAAAGCTCGTTAGTGATCCACGAACTCGACAAGTCATAAAAATGTATTCTTACAAAACAGCCTCTAACCTTCCTTATCACCTGGAGAAACAATGGCTAATGTAAGTACAGGTAACTTGTGGAATAGCCTTTCCTATCCCCTCGTCACAATAAAATCCTTTCCATGCATCGAGGATCTTGCTATGTGGCCCGGGCTGAACTCAAAAGCACTAACTACATAGACGAAACTGGTCTGGGGCGGTGGAACCTTCTATCTCAGCCTTCCAAGAGCTGCAATTACAAGTATTCGCTATCTCTTCCCCAGCACCTTTAAGGTTTCTGAGAGGTGGGTCCACCATTCATCTGTGTAACTTAACAGCCAGCATATCTGAAAGATACAAGGACCAATAAATGTTTTGGAAATTAGATCACTGCCAATTCTTATCTCTAACAGTTATTAGTATTATCATTATCATCATCATCATCGTTCCTTTTATAATTTCACACACAGGTACAAAGTGTTTAGATGATATCTGCTTCTACTCCCACTCCAACTCTTTGAGATCATCACATCCACTTCATTATTACCCTCTTCTTTCCAGACTCCTCCTTTGTCTATAGCCCAGAGTCTAACTAGTACTGCCTCTGCACATTGGTATGGTCATCCACTGAAGCATGGGCAATGTGTTATGGGTCAGCCCTCTGTATCAGTGTGAAGTGAGGCTGCCGGGCAGAAGAAAAGAGTGCATGTGTCTTAGGCCTTGATCAGACAGCTCTCGCTCGGCAGCTGGATTCAGGGGCAGCATCTGTGGCCTTCTTACTTATTGGTATCATGACTTACAGTCTAAGTGTTTGGTGTTTTATTTTTCTCTCTTAATTAAAAAATAATGTATACAGTTGTACATATTTATGAGATACGGTGTATCTTGGTACATGTATACACTGCAATACGCAATTCAGGATATCTAGGTAATTTGTCATCTCAAACATTTATTATATCTTTGTAAAAGGCACACGAGGATCCTTGCTTTAGCTCTCTTCATTTATATGACATGAGGTAACTGAAACTTACTGCTACTTCTTTCTTATGCACAATTTAAAATTGAGATTCTGTAAACATAATCCTCAAAACGCATTTTAAATGAGAAAGAAGCACTTGGAATTCCAGTACCATTACTTCTGTACTTCTGCTGCTCCTCAACTTAGATGGCTAAGTGCCAATAGACTAGCTATCGGTTGAACATTAAAAAAAACAAACAAACACGTATTTGAGGTTGGAGAAACAGTTCAGTTTGTAAAGTGCTTGCCATGTAAACAAGGGAACCTGAATTCAGGTCCCCAGTACTTATGTAAAAAGCTGTGAGGAAAAGACAGGAGGAATCCTGGGGCTTGATGGCCAGTTAGCGAACATAGGCAATTTGGTGAGCTACAGATTCAGTGAGAGATTCTGTATCAGAAAAATAAAAGAGTGGCTCAGGAAGACATCCTATGTTTACCTCAGGCTAAACGTATCATCCCCTCATTTCTGAAAGCATAAACACACATCACACACACACACTTCCTTAAAAAAGTATTTAGTATACATACCCCAAAGAACATCTCATTTAGCAGCACAGTACTCTAGAGTATCTGCTCTTTTCCTTCATGAATGAATGGCTGAAAGGGAGCCGTGACTCACTGACTGCCCAGCATTGCAACAGAATGTCATTGCTAGCAGAGGAAAAGGTCAAATCCAGATTGTGCCACATTCACTGAGTGCAGTGCTAACAGGATCATAGAGTAGGGCTGTAAACTGAAGAGCTATAAGGAGGAGCTTGTGGACAGTCCCCCTTCAAATCAATCTTCACCATCAGCACAAGAGGATAAAACCTGTGCCATACGATGTCTGATGCACGGATTAAATGTCTAACCAATCACTTACTTTTCTACAGCTCTGAAAACTAGAAGACTAAATTACAAAATGGTTCCTGGTCTATAGGAACCAGCACCAGTTCAGCTATAAGTCTCATTTTCCTAGTAACAATGATCACTGAAAACAGTTCCTTCTTTCGCAAGGAGCTCACTACCCAGCAATGTACTAAAGGTCACAGCAGTCAGTTTAGTGTGTGCTTTGTTATTGCTCTGGGGTTTTGCAGTGAGGGGTCCTAGCGATGTGGTTGTGACAACTTGGTCTGGAACTTGGTACATACACCAGAGTGGCCTCAAAATCTGCATGATCATAGGAACTGTTGAAGGGATTATTTGTCAAAGTGTGCAAATTCTAACACATGAGAAACAAAGTGTCCTGTGCCCCCCACCCCCCAGCAAGGGAATCTTGAGAAGTGCTGAGGTGGGGCAAGAAGCCTTCCCTACAGATATTTTCAGTTGTGTTCCAATGAGCAGCCCTGTTCTCCCAGATATTACCGTCCTTCTGGTCTCTAAAGTCTGATGTCTCCGTGTGACTCGGCATGTTTCTGTGCCTTCATGGTCCCTTGCCATGTCTTTCTCTACCACAGAACCACTGGCCAATAAACCTTCCTTAAAAGGTATTCTTCACTGAAACTATGGTCTAGCTGCACGGTGAGTTCTTACTGGACCCAGCCACCTGCGACATGGAGAGAAGCAAAAGCTATATTTTAGATTAAGTTATCCAAACACAGAGAGACAAATGTTACATGGTGGCCAAAACAAGCCAATATAAATACCGGACAGAGATTATCTCGGGCTACAAGCACAGTTGAGATAGTTGTTCCACTATGTTCTGGAATGGCTGTACTCAGACACAATTGATTATGTATTTTATGAGTTTATGAAAAACTGGAGGGGAGTAGCTCAAGGGCTCCCAATATAAGGAGAGGATGGAGAGGTGAATGCTGCTTGTTCTGACTTGATCTCTGAATCCCTATGCATGTGCTGAAGTTGAACAAATGAATATATACAATATATACAATTACTACATTATTTACTAAAACGTCTTAAAATGTTCTCTATGGCTTCCTTCAGCACCGATCTTCCTGAGTTTTGCTCAACTGTTCAGTCTAGTAAAACTTTGTTTAGACATGTAACTTTCAGCAATAGCTGTCCTTAATTAATCACCAAAATTTCATAGCCTAAGTCCCACCCTTATTAATTTAAAGGGTGTGGTGGTGCATGCCCGTAGGAGGACCATTAAGTAGTTCAAGGCCAGCTTGGTAACATAGTAAGACCTTGTTTCATAATAAATAAATAAATAAATAAATAAATAAATAAATAACCAACCCTCACAAGGTTAATGCTACACTAGCACAAACCCACAATTTGGATAATTGAAGATAAGGGAAAGTAATACTACCAGGCTTACCATAGCAACTAGTACGACAAAGGATGGGGCAGGTGGGAGACCAGATGGGCTACCTTTAACTCCCTCTAATTAAGAGATTTATGTTTTCTCCTACAAGGAACATCAAACAAGGAAAAGAAAAACAGAAACCTCCTCTCTCAGTGTCAGCACCACAGCAGAACATCTCCCACATACCATGCTGCGAACTCTACATCAGACAGACAGAGAGACAGACAGACAGACAGACAGACAGACAGACACACACACACACACACTATCCTAAGCAGAGATCATACATTTTAGTATTGGACCATACATACAAGAGTTGGTAAATATGCTAGATTTAGGACTGGCACATGAATGAAGCCTAGATGGACTAAAAGGGCAAAAGGAATCTGCAAGGCTTAGAGTACCAAGCAGATTATGTGGAATGGTTTTACAAGTCAAAGAAACACAGTAAACATCAAAAAGAACACATGCTACCAAGAAAAGAAAAAAATCTCTTTTCAGAGATAAAGAGTTCTGTAGACTACAGCAACAAACACTTGTAATCACAGACAGGCTGAGGCAGGAGGATAACAAGTTTAGGGAATACTCTGGAGAACCATATTAAGAACATCCCTAAAAATGGTCAATGGAACTAAAGATGGCCCAGTGGTTAGGAGTACCGGCTGCTCTTCTGGAGGACTGGGGCTCAGTTCTCAGTACCTATGTCAGTTGGTTCATATTCACCCATAACTCTAGCTACAGGGGATCCAACATCTTCTTCTGGCCTTCACAGGCTCCCAAATACACATGGCAAACACTCACAGTCATACATATAAATACAAGATTAAAAAATAAATAAAAGTCTGGAAACATAGTTCAGTAGTATAGCACTTCCATAGAATGCAGGAGCTCTGGATTCAGTTTCTAACAAAATAAATAAATAAAATAAATAAATAACTCCCTCTTATTAATGTTTGGCTTTCAACGATTGGGACATAGTCCAATCAGAACTTGCCTCAACCTTTTAAAGTGGTAAAATTCTGTAAGACAATCTTTAGAGTGGAAATGGAGAGAAGAAATGGACCTCAGATCTTAGGCACTCAGCGCCATTTAAGATGACACTTAAATTTAAGGCACTTCTGACAGGGGAAAATACAAGCTTCAGTACAAATGTCACTGACTAACACCTGGGATTTACTTTGCTTAAAGATCATGCAATGTTTTATTTAAGTGACCATTGCTGGAAGCAAGCACTCATTCATGAAGGACAACAGTGGTTCTATTTCAGTTACTAGGTTTTTGTTCTTGTTTTGTCTTTAATGTAGATTCTCAACCTGGAAAGAAGGGTTACACTGGCATTTTAGCAAAGACTCCAAGGTCCCACATCCCAGATCGCTAGATTTCTCTTCAAATTCCCTTGCCTTGACCTCTTGGCACTAAGAGAAGCATCCTCGTGTTGTCATCCGATGGACAAGTATTTGCTGGGCCCAGCACCCTACTGTATTCCTCTGTATGAAAGGTCTGCTGAGAACGTAGAGCATACCATTGTGCAGCACACAGCGGCTCTCCAGGTCCCCTGACAGAATTTATCAACTTTCAACTATCAACACCAAGAGCGCCTTTCTCCTCATGTGCTTCTTCAGGCAGGCTGTACAAATCACGGAGCCGTTTGTATATAAACTTAATCGGCTCACATGCTGCGTCATGTCTGCCTCAGAGTCTACACCTCAGGGGTTGTGCTGGGGTCTCCATAATTGCACTTTCTTATAACCACATAGTAATTTTCTTCTTGGAAAACCACCCTGATCAGAAGCCTTTATCTTTTTTACTGTTGGCTTTCACCAGGACCAAAAACACATGCGGATAATAAAGAGCTGTGAAATGATCCACAAGACGAGGAAACATGATGTAACAGCCAGGCAGAAGTTGGCTGCACTTGCTAAATGTCAAAGAATCTGGGAGTCCATCCTGACTCTCAATTCCTTCCCAGGTGACCTTGGATAAAGGCACAAGACAGCGACAAACTGGACTCTGAGTAATTATATCCTGCCAGTCTGAAACGAGTCTGGTAGTGCCAACTCTTGCTCTGACCTGGTATGCTGAGTTATTGAGTTAGTGCTCCTCAAAAGAGATGACTGTCGACGTCAGGAAGGTTTAAATGGGAGTACTATTTTGCACCAACTTGGGCCGGGAAGCAGCGCAGTAAGGAAGGAAAAGGTGTATAGGGAAAAGGTAGCAATTATAAAGCAACCACTCAGCTGACAGTAGGGAAAAGAAGTCAGATCTGAGTTTTCACCCCTTTTTGGTACTCAAGAAAAGGGTACAGGAGCAGCGCTGGTTTGATTTCTTTCTCAATCTACATATTCCTCTCACAAAACCAAGTGCTGGGATAATGCGCTTTAATAAGAGAAGGCAGGCACATTTCTGAAGTATGCACACCTCTGAGGTGCTATGCGTACAAGTTTATCTCTTGAGTAAATGACTGCGCAGAAGTTCTTGGTCATGGCTCATGTAAATCACAGCCCTCCAAAACTCCACCTGTACGGAAGGGACCAAACCTGCCGGTGAAGCAATTCACAACACGAGAAAAGAAAGCTAAGTGCCAATTATATGGCACCGTCTGTTTTCATCCCAGAGAGGGGCTTCAGAGGGGGCAGGAAATCTTAGGACACACCCTCACCTAATAAAACAAGCCAAGATGAGAGGGCGTATCACTGTCCTGTACTGTCCTTATGTGATTGAGAGTATCTTGTCAGAGGTAGTAAACAAAGTCAAGGAGAGGAAAAGGGGATCCTCTCACAAAAGCAGTACCAGTTAACATCCATCCATACATACATACATAAATACACACACATGTATATATTCTATTGAAAGTAGAGTTTACTGTTTTCTTTATCCACTCACTGTCCCCAGTGCCCAGCAGCTTCCGCAGGACTTGTCCAGGCAGAACCGGGTTATGCCACCACACAGCACTGTCCACATACGGCCTGAAGCACACATGCACGTGGGCTGCAGCCCTTCTTGCTAAGTCCCACACGGAACGTGCCAATAACGCAAAGAATAAGGCCACTTTTCCAAGCGAGCAGAAATCCGATCAGCTATCTGCGTAGCCCGCAGCGGGGCTCGGCCGGAGGCCCTCCGCAAACACCTGCCGCGCTTGGCCTCCCCGCCTGCCGCGCCTGCCTACCTGTCTCTCGGTCAAGTTCTTGTCCGGCCCCAGCAGGTAGGGAGTGAGGAACGGCTCCGACGGCCGGAGGTTTGCGAAGAAACCGTAGGCGCAGAGCAGCGCGGTCGGCAGGAACCAGCACTCGCGAGGGACGCGGGCAGTACGTAGGAGCATCCTGGCCGCCGCCGCCGCAGCTCGTCGGGACACCCGGGCGGGCACGTCCATCCTGGGCGTGAGGGGCTGGACGCCAACACGGCCCCCTCCTCCTTCTCCGCCAACGGGAGGGCGCCCGAGCCGCGGCCCCGCGCGGGCACCTGTAAGCGTGCGCGACGCCGCCTCGCGCCAGGGTCAAGGTGCTTGGAGTCCCAGCCGCCAGCCGCCAGCCGCCAGCCGCCAAAGCTCGCCCGCCGAACGCCCTTCCCTACGTCCGCCTCCCGGCCTGGCAGGCCACCCCGCCTGGCCCCGCCCCACGCCCTCATGGCCCCGCCCCCACATCGCGCCCACCCACAGCGGGTCGCTCACGAGCCACGCCCCCGGGGACCGCCCTCCTTGCTAACGCCTCGGGACCGCAGCCAAGCCAACCTCTCTGCTTCCCCATTGGCCAGTGACTCAAAAGACTAGAAAGGCCGCTGTGGCTGTGCCCGGGGGCTCTGACCTGAGAGGTTCTGGGACACACACACAGACACACACTCGCACACGCACACACACACACACACACACACACACACACACAGACACACACTCGCACACACACACACACAGATCCTACGTTCCTGCACACACACTGCTTCAGTCGGATCGGTCACCCGGCATTTTCCGATCACGCGTCAAGAACGCTCCCTAGAGCGGGATCCCCGGATGTGTGCTTCGTCACAGCGAGCCTGCTCAGTCTTAATCTGTCAACCCTCTGATGTCAAGTTGGTCCTCTGCCCCGACACCTGGTGACACAGGCTTGCAAACCTTTAACCTTGAGGCAGGAGAATGCAATCCCTGGCCTCCAAGAGCTTTTTGTTGTTCTTGTTGGGTTTGGTTTGGTTTGGTTTTGGTTTTTTAACACTGTATTCAGCTGCAGTAGAAAGACGCAAGCTGGGACGGGAGAGATGAACTTTAGGGCCTCTTACTATAGACAGAAAATGAGGATGACAGAGTTAATCAGCAAAAGGCTTCTGCTTTATTTCGTCACTTTTTGTTGGCAGGATACAAAGAGCAATTAACTGCAATATATCCTATGGAAAGGAAATCTCCCTAAAAGCCAAGGTCCTAAAATAGGCTCAAGGTTCCAGGAAGTTTGCAGCTCACGGAAAAACCCCCGAGGGTGTAAAAGTAAAAGCAACTAACCCCACCCCACACTGGTAGGTTACTTGATTTATCTCCCACCCAACCATTTGAAGAAAAGTATCTTAACTGTCTATCCATACAGGCTTCTCAGCCCGTTATTCCCCAAGGAAGCCCTGCACTCCCCCTTCCCCACTCTTGGCTACAAAATCTGGCTCCGACCATGCACTGCTAGCTCTCCAGGACCTCTGGTCACAGCGACTCCCGGCTTGAGATTCGCTTCTCAGACTGATAGTCTGCTGTTGTTAGTGAAAGTGATCTGAATTTTCATTCTTTAATTCCACCTGGGTCACTGTGTCTCCCAGGAGGAGGACCAGGAGGAGGACCAAGTAGACACCCGAGGGCTGGCAGGTAGGACTGAGGAGACTCACTGTACAGAAGCTCACATCCCAGGTTCCTGTTGAGCGATCCTGACATTTAATCGGTTCAAAGAACAGAAAATCCGGAATCACTAAAGCAGCCATGAACATTTCTTCACTAAAACAGAAAACGAGGCAACAAGAGCTTAGTTTCTTTCTTCCTTCCTTCCTCCCTCCCTCCCTCCCTCCCTCCCTTCCTTCCTCCCTTCCCTTCCCTTCCCTTCCTTTCCTTCCCTTCCTTCCTTCCTTCCTTCCCTTCCTTCCTTCTTTCCTTCCTTCCTTTCCTTTCCTTCCCTTCCCTTCCCTTCCCTTCCTTCCTTCCTTTCCTTCCCTTCCCTTTCCTTCCTTCCTTTCCTTCCCTTCCTTCCTTCCTTCCTTCCTTCCTTTCCTTCCCTTCCTTCCTTCCCTTCTCTTCTTTCCTTCCTTTCCTTCCCTTCCTTTCCTTCCCTTCCCTTCCCTTCCTTCCTTCCTTCCTTCCTTTCCTTCCCTTCCCTTCCCTTTCCTTCCTTCCTTCCTTCCTTCCTTCCTCCCTTCCTTCCTTCCTTTCTTTTTAAGATTTATTTATTTGTTATATGTAAGTACTCTGTAGTTGTCTTCAGACACAACAGAAGAGGGCATCAGATCTCGTTGTAGATGGTTGTGAGCCACCATGTGGTTGCTGGGATTTGAACTCAGGACCTCTGGAAGAGCAATCAGATCTCTTAACCACTGAGCCATCTCATCAGCTCAAAAGTGCAGTTTATTGTTGGAAGTTTTTCAAGGGCAAAAACCTGACAGAATTCCCCAGAGCTTTATCATCACTCTCTATATGACTTTTTGCTAGACTCACAGACTGACTCTGTCCTAATATCAGCAGAAACAAGTTGCATGAGTGAATATACAAAATGTGTGGTGTGTGGATCAATTTGCAAAACTGCAAGGTGTGGTGTTGACATCTTTCAGAGTCTTTTGAAGGGATGGCCTAGCGAGACTTTATTCCTTTTACCCTCCAGAGGCTATATAACCTGTGATGAGATCAGTTTGTAGGCTAAGAGAATGTGTGCCTGTGTGGTATGTTTAAAATTTTCTAGGTTCAATTTACTATCATGATCATATCAATAGTTCTAAGCCACCAAAATCAAAAGCCCCCTCAATAACAAGAGCTCCTAGACCAAAAAGTTTGAGCAAGTCTGGTCTGTTAAACATATTGTCACTTGAATTCCCACCATAATATCAGTTTCTCATCACAACAATAAAGAGAAAACTGGGGCAGTTCTCTTGGCTGCCTTGCATGGACACGTAGTGTTTTAGTAGAGAAAAAGAAAGAAAGAAAGAAAAATAAATGGACCAACAAGCCATCACATTGAGATGTCGATCTTCAAAAATCAACTTTCTGTTTTTGTTGTTGTTGTTGTTGTTGAGGCTTGGAAACCTATGGACTCTATACATCGCCTTGTTATAGATCGAATTGAAGTTTCCACTCTTCTTTGTGTTGTCTGGATATAAACATTTTTTTCTGAATTGGGTAGAAAATTACTTCTTACTTTTCTGAAAGAGGTCATAAATAAGCAGAATTTTACCAATTATCCAAAGTGACCCTTGTCCTTATCTAATCTCTATCCGTTTGCATATAGCATGAAAGCTTGTGGGTTTTATGAGCTAACACTCCTGTGATTTGCAACATTTTATAACAAAAATGAAATTATCTAGCTAGCCTAGTCACAGAGGCCCTTTGTAAACAGAGGGTTTTCTTTCCATGGTAGCAGAAAAAAGAACCCAGATTTATTTGAAGGGTGAAGGTTTATTTGCTGTCTATGAACCAAGAAGACATGAGAGCAGTCTGTGACAGAGGAGTGTGGCTCCTGGCTGACAGCAAGGAAGCTGGGACCTCGTCCTACGATGACGTGGAGCTGAATTCTTCTAAATATCTTAATAGTAGCACACACCTGTAATCCAGCACGTGGTAAGCTTTACAGCTAACATGAGTAACGTGGGCAGTTCCAGGACAGTGAACGTAGTGAGAGCCCGCCTCACAAAACTACTGCTACCTGGGTTGGGGATTTAGCTCAGTGGTAGAGCGCTTGCCTAGGAAGCGCAAGGCCCTGGGTTCGGTCCCCAGCTCCGGAAAAAAAGAACAACAACAACAAAAAAAAAACCAAAAAAACAAACAAACAAAAAAAAAAACTACTGCTACCACCACCACACGGCACCTCAGAGCTTGGAGTGGAGTCTTCCTCAGAGACTCCAGAGAAAAGTCTGGACAACGTCTCGGATTTGGCCTATGAAACCCCATACAGAGATCCTACATACCTAAGCCCATCTGGTTATACTCAACTGTAAGCTAAGCTGTTGTAATTGTTTTCAGATGGTAAATTTTGTGAACGTGCAACAATAGGAAATAGGTATTTATGTATGTATGTATGTATGTATGTATGTATGTATGCTCTCATCCATGTATTAACCACGCCCAACCCCATCTGGCTTCTGAAATGAGATGAAAGTAGACATATTTGGACAGTATGGTCAGAATATAAATTTTTAAATTGAGGAAATAGTCACACAGTGCAAAATAAGCAATGTTGGAACAGACAGCTCAGTGGCTTAGTACATTCCCAATACTGTGGAAGCATCACTCCTTCCTAGCAATAAGAGATGGTCTCGGGCTGGAGAGATGGCTCAGTGGTTAGAGCACTGACTGCTCTTCCAGAGGTCCTGAGTTCAAATCCCAGCAACCGCATGGTGGCTCACAACCATCTGAAATGAGTCTGATGCCCTCTTCTGGTGTGTCTGAAGACAGCTACAGTGTACTTACGACAAATAAATAAATAATAAATAAAACCATTTTTAAAAAGAGAGACGTTCTCAACCCTATTAAGCAAATTCACACTTAAGAAGCTATTAGCCCCCACTGATCCCTTACCTGGTGCCTGGAAATAACTAATGTACCCTTTCTGTCTAGGACTGTATCTACATGAAAGTTTCATACATGTGACCTTTCACCTCTGGCTTCTTTCACTTAGCATAAGGACTTTATATTTCAATTATACTGTAATGTAAGTGCACACTTTCTGTATTATTACTGAACCCTGAGCCGCATTTATACATTCGTCAGTTAATGGGGGTCTGGTGTGTTTACACTTTTTGGCTGTTGTGGATGATAAAAGTTTGTGTGTAAGTGTTTGAATGTATGTTTCCAAGGAGAGGGATTGCTGCATCACTTGGGAATTCTGTTTTGACTGAGGAACTGCCAAACTGTTTCCCATAGAACAGTTTGTACCGTTTTGCTTTATTCAAGCAGTATACAAAGTTTCCGATTTTTCTACATCCTCATCCTGATGTGCTTTCTGAGGGGTAGCCTACCTAGTAAGTGCGATGTGGTATCTCACGAGTTTGGCTTTTTAACCTTCCTAGAAACTGATCGTGTCGAGCATATTTTCATGCATGCAGTGGCTCTCTGTCTATCTTTATTGGAGAAATGTCCAGTCAGGTTCTTTGTCCCTTAAATTGCTTTCTTTTCCTGTTAAATTAATAAGAGCTTTTTATATATTCTGCATACTATGTTCTCCCATGAAGTTTGGATACATAGGATATCAAGAGATTCTTTTCTCACTCATATGTAGGAATATATGTTGAAAAGTAGATTTTTTTGTAATCGTTTTAAGAATTCTTTGAGAACTTCCAACAATGTATTTTGAACCTTTTTCAACACCCTGTACTTTGCCTCCTCCCATTACAGTCCTCTCAGCCCTCCCATTTCTCCCCACCCACCCCTGAGATTACTTCCAAATTCTTCCCTTGCTGGCAGGAACACAGGCAGAGAATGTTGAAGGACAAGAGGGATCTGGTTTTTAGTTTCTCTTGTAGGTGGGAAACAGTGGTTCTCAGAGCGCAATGGTTTTGCCCCACAGGAGACGTTTGTCATTCTCTGTAGATAGGTGTGTATTGTCATGATTAAAGGGTCGGTGCTCCTAACTCCTACTTAGCAAAGCCAGGGAGTCTGCTAAATACTCTACAGTCTCCAAGGCAGTCCTTACAACAGTTACCTAGTCCAGGTTTCCTACTGAAGATGAGACAGCAGATGAAAAGTTGAGAAATATTGGTATGCAGATTTGAAAATGGAGCTAGGAGGTTGCTTTTCTAGCATGTGAGAGACTCTAAATTAGATACCCAGTATTACAAAATAATGATATCATCTTTCTGTGTGTCCATAGCTACGTGGATGTACCCTTCTATAATACTCATGGCATCTGCCCATTTTTCTTTTGGTTTTTCTATCCTCATTATTTTTAAGATCCCTCTACATTTTATAAATATTTATTTTTCATCTTCATTGAAAACATCTTTCAACTATACATTAAACTGATTTTTATGGATTTTTTTGCCAAATTATAAGTAATTTCAGAAATAATAAAACAAGGTCTCTCAACAAATTGTCGCATACACCATATCTGTATAAGTAAATTGTTCTTTTCCCTAAAGTCAATTTATAACATTAATAAAATTCCAACAGGGATCCAAGAAATATTCAATTAAGAATCCAAAAGTACCTCAAAGTTTATAGAACACAATAAAATGCCCAAGAATAGTCAGTAAAATTATACAAAGGAAGAGAACTAATAGGGTTCAGCCTCATCAAATATCAAGACAGAATATAAAAGCTTTGGAATCAAATCAATTTTACAACATTGACAGAGCAAACAGATACAAAGACGAAAACAGAACAGGGAACTTGTAAATTGATCTTTATGTCTATGAGAATTTATTCATTTTGTTCAATTATATGAAAATAATGATAATTTAATAAACAACACAGAAAAAACTGTCTAGTCATGTTCAAAGCACTCTTTTTTATTGGTTATTTTATTTATTTACATTTCAGATGCTATCCCCCTTTCCAGCTTTCCCTCCACAAGTCCCCTATCCCCTCCCCCCTCACCTAACTTAGCAAACTTGGCAAGGTCTAGGCCAATCACAGGTCCGTACAAAAAGTAAAAGAAAAGACTACAAAACTTTAGCCTTCACATGTACCTATACACACATATAAAGATATATACACATGTGTACACATACACACAACACACAACACACAACACACACACACACACACACACACACATGACCCCGGGCGCTCGCTCGCTCTCTCTCTCTCTCTCTCTCTCTCTCTCTCTCTCTCTCTCTCTCTCATTTTTTATTGGATAGTTTATGTACTTACATTTCCCAGTTCCCCTTTCCCCTCCCTCTGCTTCTATGAGGATGCTCCCCCTCCCACACACCCACCCACCCACCCTCTCCCACCTCACTGCCCTGGCATTCCACAACACTGGGGCATTGAACCTTCACAGGACCAAGGACTTCTCCTCCTATTGATGCCAGATAATGCCATCCTCTGCTACATATCCAGTTGGAGCCATGGGTAACTCCCAACCCCCTGTGTACTCTTTGGTTGGTGGTTTAGTCCCTGGGAGCTTTGGGGGAGTCTGGTTGGTTGATATTATTGTTCTTCCTATGAGGTTGCAAACCCCTTCAACTCCTAGTCCTTGCCCTAACTTCCCCATTGGGGTCCCCGCACTCAGTCCAATGTTTGGCTGTTCGCATCCACATCTGTATTTGCCATGCTCTGGCAGAGTCTCTCAGGGGACAGCTATCCTGAGCTCCTGTCAGCAAGCACTTTTTGGCATCAGCGATTGTGTCTGAGTTTGGTGTCAGCAGATGGGATGGATCCCTAGGTGGGGCAGTCTCTGGATGGCCTTTCCTTCAGTTTCTACTCCACTCTTTGTCCCTGCATTTCCTTTTGATAGGAAGAATTCTGGATTAATATTTTTTCATCTTTATTAACTTGGGTATTTCTTATTTACATTTCAATTGTTATTCCCTTTCCCAGTTTCTGGGCCAACTTCCCCCAACCCCTCCCCCTCCCCTTCCCTATGGGTGTTCCCTTCCCCATCCTCCCCTCATTACCGCCCTCCCCCCAACAATCCTGTACACTAGGGGTTCAGTCTTGGCAGGACCAAGGGCTTCCCCTTCCACTGGTGCTCTTACTAGGCTATTCATTGCTACCTATGAGGTCAGAGTCCAGGGTCAGTCCATGTATAGTCTTTGGGTAGTGGCTTAGTCCCTGGAAGCTCTGGTTGGTGGGCATTGTTGTTTGGATTAATATTTTGAGGTGGGTGGGTGGCCCCATCCCTCAACTGGGGGCCATGCCTATCCACTGGACATGGTCTCTACAGGTTCTATATCCCATTTGTTGGGTATTTTGGCTAAAATGCTCCCTGTTAGGTCCTGGGAACCTCACAGGTCCCTGGCATCTGGGACTACCCCCTGTGCCCCTCCCTGACTGCTACACATCTACTTCAAATTCCTGACCCTCTGTACTTCTTCCCCATCTCCTCTCATCTGAACTGCTCCCCTTTGTCCCTCCCCCTTCTCTCTCCCTCCCAGATCAGATCCCTCTCTCCTTCTACTTCTCAGAGGTTATTCTTCTCCCCCTACTGAGTAGTACTGTAGCATCCACACTTTGGTGTGATCTTCTTTCTTCTTAGGTTTCCTATGGTCTCTGAGTTGTATTGTGGGTATTCCTAACTTCTTTTTTGCTAATATCCACTTATCAGTGAGTACACACCATGTGTATTCCTTTGTGACTGGGTTACCTCACTTAGGATGCTATTTTCTAGTCCCATCCATTTGCCTGTGAATTTCATGAAGTCATTGTTTTTGATAGCTGCGTAGTACTCCACTGTGTAGATGTACCACATTTTCTGTATCCATTCCTCTGTTGAAGATCATCTGGGTTCTTTCCAGCTTCTGGCTA
Source organism: Rattus norvegicus (assembly GCF_021556685.1). Taxonomy (NCBI): domain Eukaryota; kingdom Metazoa; phylum Chordata; class Mammalia; order Rodentia; family Muridae; genus Rattus; species Rattus norvegicus. The sequence continues at coordinate 79,204,538 of NC_141546.1, read as the reverse complement.
TTATAAATAAGGCTGGTATGAACATAATGGAGCATGTGTCCTTGTTATATGTTGCAGCATCTTTTGGGTGTATGCCCAGGAGTGATATAGCTGGGTCCTCAGGTAGAACTATTTCCAATTTTCTGAGGAACCTCCAGACTGATTTTCAGAATGGTTATACCAGCTTGCAATCCTTCCAACAATGGAGGAGTGTCCCTCTTTCTCCACATCCTCACCAGCATCTGCTGTCATCTGAGTTTTTGATCTTGGCCATTCTGACTGGTGTGAGGTGGCATCTCAGGGTTGTTTTGCTTTGCATTTCCCTGATGACTAGGTGTGTTGAATATTTATTTACGTGTGAAGCACTCTTTTGGTCATACTCCAGGAACTTGAATCCAGAGCCTGGTATACGGTAGACAAGCACTCCACCACTGAGACATATCCCCTGCAAATTTGAAGCAATCTTATGAGACAGGTAACAACAAATTACAGAAATAAAAGTAACATTAAGGTCCACACACACAATGCAGAAGACCTCATGACTACTGTAGGTGACACGGGGAAGACCTTGACTAAGAAAGAAAATGCACTGCTATAAGAGATGACAAAGGAGAATGAAAATATGATCCCATTTGATTTTACTGAATAAACAGCTGAACCGACACCAGAAACCACATCTTGGTATCTCATGTTTATCTGGCACAGGGACTACCAGGTCGAAGGAGCTTAATGAACCTGAGAGGATGAATGGTCCTCTGCCAATCTTGATTCCAATGCTTTCTACGTGACTCATGGCAAACCTTGAGGGCAGCTGTGACCTAGAGTGAGAGCAAGTCAAACTTTTTTTTAACACTTGGTCTACTGCAGGCTAGAGAGGAATACTCTGTGCCACACAGAGGGGTTATTTTGTTTGTTTGTTTTTTATTTATTGAATGTTTGATCACAGTACTGGGGAATAAGCCACATTCCCTAGACCATGGGACGATGTTAAAACAGAAAGAGCTGAGATTGGATTGACCGTTGTGTTGCTTCCAGAGGAAGATAGAAGAAGCAGAGAAAGGAAATGAGCTGTGATAAAAATTGGGAAAAAATTCTAGCTCAGTTTAGAATGTATTTTACAACATAAATAGTAGAATTCAGTTATATATATGTATATATATATAATTATAAGCTGATCATTTTGAAAAGTTTGTTAAACTGGAAGCCAAGAAATGTGAAATTGATTTACCAGGCTCACCAAGAGAGGCAGAAACAAGCACAACAGAGTGTGTGCTTGTCCACACAGATGCTTGTCATGCTGCCGTACACCACACGGCTCCTTATGTTCTCTCTCACAAGCTGTATCTCTTTACTTTCAAATATGCGGTCTGCTTTTCCTCTGCATGGGTTCTGAACCCATGGTTTCATCTAGTCATGGGTTTTAAATAGACATGAAAATCATGTCTATATTGATTGTGTACAAACTGCCTTCATTTTCCCTAAACCACAGGATAACAACTGTCTACATAGCATTACGCTGTATTGGGTGTTATAAATATTCCAGAGGTGACTTAAAGTCTATGAGAGGGTGTGCCTAGGTCATCTATAAGCAGCATAATGAACCATATGAAAGGTTTTGTACCCGTGAGTCTTGGGACCAATTCTTCATGCATACGGAGGGAAAATGGTTCTATAATCGCAATGCAGTTCAAGAAAACGACACGGTGAAACACCTTCAAATGCATTCACTAAATACTGGATTCTTGACTACAGTTCTACAAGTATGATAGCTAAAACCACAGACTTTCCCTCTCACTTTATAGCTGGGAAGACAAAGAATCAGTCTTCCAGATCACATCTATTCCTTCGGTGTGTTTTCTGAGAACCTGTTGGTGAAGGGATCATGCTTAGTTTCGTATTAAGATAGGGTGCAGAGAAGTCATATGAGAAATCAGACATGCATCAGTCACCTACGTCCCACTGTAGGCTGTGCCCCTGAAACGCCTGTAAAGCTATAAGACCTTTCACAAACAAACCCAAGTTTTGTCTGGGCAATAATCATGAGCTAGATACTGTGTAGGAAAAAAGCTTACTCAGCAACCAAGTGAGTCTCCACCCATTTTCTTGAATTCTTGACCCAGAATTTTGCACGCACTCAACAAGACATCATCTTACATGCTGAGTTGTATCATGTTGCACCCCAACAAAAGAGCTGCCTATTAATCTGCAGCTCAGACTGTGTGGGCTGGGAATGTGTTACCAAGCAGGAGAGGCATTGCCACACCTACAAGGAGTTGTGGGAAAGTACTCTGGGCATGCCCAGTATATACTTTGTGGGACCCTTCCCATGTTCCACTCTGACTCTGCCTAACTTCTTCCATACTTTGATGTCTAAACAAGAATACATAGTTTATAACTTACTATTTTATTGTTATCTTTTTTATTTTATGTGTATGGGTGTTTTGCCTGCATATAGATGGGTTTTGCCACCATGTGGGTGCTGGGAACTGAGCTCAGGTCCTTTAGATAAGCTGCCATTGCTCTTTACTTGATGGTGAGAACTTTACTTGATCCTGAAAACCAGGCATAGGCCTGGGGGATTTAACAGAAGACACAGACTCGGGTCATTCATGCTACGAGAATGCCAAAGCTTTACTGAGGTTCACAGTGTATATTCACCAAGTCCACCAGGTGGAAAACCCCCAGAAGCACAATGGAAAAATAAGTTTACATTCTCAGGATAAAAACAGGAACTGACCCATCGGTCAAACAGCAAGGGCCAAGATGTTCTTTTCTTAAAAAGGAAAGTTTCCACAGGCGGCAGCAAGGCTCAGTAGGGGGCAAACACTGAGGGAGTCCAGGAGGGTCCGACATGTACTTGCAAAAATCATCTATCGCAACTCTCATGTTGAAGGAACTGGGGTTGCAAGACAGTCACTTTTCCAAAGACACGTAGCCTCTTCACTAAGTTTGTGCTGGGTGTCAGTGAATATAAATAAGAGATCTGGTCTTGTGTGTGTGGGGGGGTTTCATAGGTATATGAGTCATGTTTCCAGCCCCTGTGCCTTGTTATTTTATTACCACTTTATCCTATTTGAAGTAGTGCACAAACCCACCCCAGTCATGTTCTGTCTTTCTATTCTATTCATCGTCTTCTCCCTTATCGCTCAGCTCCATGTCCTTTGTTACATGCATGCTCGCTTTTCATATTCCTCCAGAGAACACTAAAATAAGAACCCCCTAAAAGCAGCAGCTCTGCTTTGGTTGCTGGTCTAGAATGGTGCTTAGGCACAAGCTCGTGTATCCAATGTGTATTTATTAAGTAGATGAGGGGCTGTGACATCAGTTCCTCCCTGGCTCCCCTTGGCCACTTGCTCTATTCTCTACTTTGGAATTCACTGTTATTATATTTATCATATTTTATTAGAACACTTGTCTCTTACCCCTTATATACCTATGACCCCCCCCCAAAACCAGATCTCTTATTTATATCCACTGACATCCAGCACAAATTTGGTGAAGAGGTTACGTGTCTTTGGAAAAGTGACTCCAACATGAGAGTTGTGATAGATGACCTTTGCAAGTCCTCCCAGTTGTGAAGTTCCCCACTACTGATTGAGCTGGGATACTGTACCCTGGTTGCAGGAATCTGCTGAGTCTTGGAAAAGGACTACATCATCTCAACATCAATGACATGGTGGTGTGATGACCAATTCTGACACATTGGCTGGCCTCAGATGCTACTTGTATTCCCATTCTTTCCAACACAACTGCTTCTCACATATATATGTGTATATGTTCCCAACACCATGGAAAAGGAGAGGGGGGAGGGATGGGGTATACTGGTAGCAGTTTTGAGAGGTAGTTTAATGAAGGGAAGGCCAAATTGCCAACATTTCATGGGCTATGATAGGCCTACTGCTTGGTTTTCTCTAAAAATTAGCACTTATGTGCCTAAAATTCAGGGTGTGTCCTTTGGAAGTTCCCAGAGTGTGGGACAGCCAGTCACTTGCAAAATGGCAGGCTTGGATACAGCATCCTTGACTCAGCTGAGGCAGCCTCCTCATGAGACTTCACATTAGGCAGACTTCCAGATAAAACAGGTTTCAGATGAGGTCAGTCCTGACAGGATGATCTTGTCAAGCCAGGTGTGGAAGAAATAATTTAGATTCTGCTTCTTTCTTTCTCTCTTCCTTTCTTTCTTTCTTTTCTTCTTTCTGTTCCTGTTCTTTGTAAGAAAATGTGTTAAGTCCTATTTTCTATGTCGATGTGAGAAAGCTTTCATGATAATCTCTAAACACATTCACAGTCACATGCAAGTGAGTCACAAGAAATCTACAAAGAACCCAAACAAGGGTGTGTTGATTTTTCCCATCAGATAGTCATTGTGGCACTAATTGACTGAAGGAACGGATCTTCCAAGTGCTTTGACAGTCCCAACACCAGAAACATGCTAGGTCAATTAAGATCCCACTCTGTCACTCTCTTTCTCTCTAACAGAATATGAGCGCACCAAACACACCAGCACACTCTATTATTTTCTCCTCCCAGTTATGAGTTCTTCGTGTGGCTTCTGTGAATTGATTGTTTTTCTGTAAAGTCCTCTCAGAGAGATGAGAAGGTAAGGGCTCCTGAATCTCCATCTGAATAATGATTCCTAGACCTGAAAAATTCCCTTTGTGTATTTCTTGGGCCCTGATTCTGAGGATGAGAAACATTGACTAGAGTTTCAATAGAGGATATCTTCAAAAGTGAAACATTTAAGTATTATGGGACATGATTCCTCAGGTCATGTGTGTATGCCTTTGCCACAGTTTGCTAGCTAAGTAATCTGTAGCCTTTATATGCACGAATTCCTATTTCGCTAGTTGTGGTTATTGTTGTTAATGTTATGTAATTATTAACCATTATTATTATTTTTATTGAGAGAAGGTTTTGGTGTATAGTTCAAGCTGGCCTCAAAACCACCATCCACCTGGGAATACAGGTGTGTACTACCATGCCTTCAGCTACTGTGTGGTGTGTGTGTGTGTGCGCGTGCACACACAGGCATGCAAAATTAAGAACAGACTGTGTTTATTACCTTTTCCTGTGTTTCCTCTGGTGTTTTATCTAATAAGTATGTTGGCAGACAGGCTTCCAGGTCCTCATGGTTTGGCTTCAGTCTTCATTAATACCTTTTGCCAATCAATTGTACATTTATCCTGTCACACTAACATATGAATGAAACATTGTGTTCATAGTCACCCTAATTAGTCTACACTTTTTAAGATTTATTAATTTATTTCATGTTTGTGAGTACACTGTAGCTGTTCAGGCACAGAAAAAGAGGACATCAGATCCCCATTATAGGTGGTTGTAAGCCAATATATGGTTGCTGGGCATTGAACTCAGGAAGAGCAGTCAGTGCTCTTAACCTCTGAGCCATCTCTCCAGCCCCTAGTTATTTTATTTTAGTGTAAACAGTTTTAGCTGAATCCAACTTTAGAGTCTTTTATGTATCCATGGGTTGAAATAGCCCATTTTTGTGTTAGAATATGAAAATCTCTTATCTCCATTCATACATTTTCTGGTAATGCATTTCATTATGTATGTATGTATGTATGTATGTATGTATGTATGTATGTATGTATTTAAATGTATATGAGTACACTGTCACTCTCTTAAGACACAAGAGAAGAGGACATCAGATCCATTACAGATGGTTGTGAGCCACCATGTGGTTACTGGGAATTGAACTCAGGACCTCTGGAAGAGCAGTCAGTGTTCTTAGCTGAGGATCCATCTGTCCAGCACCCCATTACAGATTTCTAAACTTGTCTTCTCTCAGTATCTTCCAGAATTCCAGGGCAGTTCTTCATGCTTGGAAACACATAGAAGGATCTACATGGGACCTGGAATGTGGTGCACACGCATACATGCAGGCAAAACAAACAAACATGAAAAACCTTTGCTCGGTGGTTAAATATTTGTGCAGACAGCAGGTATGAGGTGAGTTTTCACATCTTCCTTTTATTCTGTTTATTGTAGATGCTGTTGTGTATTCATAAGGAGAGGGAGGGGGGCAGAGGCAATTCAGATGGGTTTTTTTTTCTTTTTGAAAAGAAAATGTAACAACTTTTTAAAGTATAATTTTCAATAGTAAAAAAAAAGTCAGTCAAGTTTAGGTGTATAGTTCAATAGCTTTGACAAATATACAGAAGGATACTGCTATCTCTGGGAGATCCAAATATTTTTGAAATAGTCCTCTGAGTTGTGAGCAGTCTCAGAGCTGGAATTGAGATGCAAAGTTTGGTATTGGTGAAAAAAAGTGGAGCTTCACCTCCTTCTTCTAGGAGGAGTTAAGGCAGATAAAAGTCGTTCCGACAGACTAGAGCTGTCCAAAGGATTCAAGAAGCATCAGTGAATCATAGAGGAAGTAAAGCCAGGAAGCGGAAATAGTGTTTGCGGAAGGAAGTCGTGCTCCCGGAAGTGTGAAGTTTTTCCGGGATTATGAAGAGATCCGAAGGTGGGTGGCGTTTCAGAGCTGAGATGCTTCACAAGTTTCTGGCCAGCTGGATTTAACATCCCTTGGGCCTGTGCCAAGGACACGAGGTTTAGGCTTGCTCATGGGAACTGGCCACTGAGGTAGAGTGGAAAGTAAAGTACTCTCCTCACAACTGATAGAAGACGCAAGAACCACTGGTGTAATTGAACAGCTCTCCACAGCCACATTACTTTAGATCGAAAATCCTGCAGATTCTCATCAGGAAAGCTTTAAGTAGGCCGGCACTTTACGGACTAAACACCAGGGGCAAAATGTGTTTTGGTAGAATGAGTCACAAAAATGTTTAAAAAAAAAATAAATGACTGACAGTAATTTAACATGGTGGGGTATATTGATCTGTTGAAACTAAATTATGGTTGAGTTTGATAGTGGAATACTACAATCTTAGCCACAATTCTATATTTAATTTGTTTTTCTGTGTTTTTTAAGGTTATTAATTCTTCGAGAATTTCATACATTGTCTTACTATATTTACCCTCTCCCCTTACTCCTTCAGATCTACGCCTCATTTAATATGAATCTAACTTGGAGTTCTCATCTTTAAAAACTCTTTCCAGTCCAATTCCTTGCGCTGGCTACACACTCTTGGGTGTGTGGAGGTCCACTGAAGCATGTTCTGTCTACCGAGGGCCACACCCTTAAAAACATTCATTTCCTCTCCAGGCAGACTTTAATTACCATTAGCTCCTTAGCTGTAGATGGAACCTTGTGGAGGAAAAGTATTTCAAAAGAGGGTCTCTCAAAATGAAAGCAGGGTTTGGGTTTACCTGGCAAGTGCTGAGAGAGTTAAGTGTAAGGGAATTGGATGTTAGGAAAGAGGGTGGGAGAGATGGTTAAAGGTAAACCTGGCTTATTTCTCAAAGCTTTAATTTTGTTGAATGATAACTTCTCCAGAGCAAACACTGTGTTTGGGGAGCGAGTTTATATTTGTATTTCAACATCTGGGTTATGGTCTGATTTCAATCTGGGAGAAGCTGTTGATCTAGAATCTGTGCTGGGAATACAACAGCGTGCTGCAAAGCATTATGAGGAAAATAATGTGTAATTAGCAAAACGAGGCCTTGGGAATTAGACATCTGCATGGCTGAGTGTAGACCTGAGTGCAGAGTGCTTGCCCGGCATGCACAAGGCCTAGAGTTTCATTGCAAATATCACACAAAAGCTAGAGAATTTCAAACAAGTTTCTGAGTACTAAAGGTGCTGCCAGAACTACCCTTTGGGGTATCTTTTCTTGAGATTGTTCATAACAAATATTCCTTACAGAGTTGAAAGACTATGTATGTTATATTCATTTTCAGAAAAATCGATCCTCAGAAATGGTTAGTGTGTCCTAGAAAAAGAATGGTGGGTTTACATATATATATATAAGCTCACAATGCTTGGGTGCTTGGGTGCTGATGTCCCTATCAGAGGTTGTGGATAGGATGTAAGGGGGCTGAGTGTGAAATATTAAGATATTCTATTGCCGAAATAGAACGGTAATCTTTTCTCAAATAGCAGGAAGGAAGTTAGACTAAGGAAGATGATTTTATACAATTACATATTCCCCATTATTCTCTCCAAGGCCCCTGGCCTCTATTGATAGTTACTTAGATTAGAAAGCACACCTGAAGAATCAGGGACGCCACACTTCACAGAATGCAGTCTTCTGTTTACTGTCACCAAATGGCTGGAGAACCAATAATTATCATTTCCTTAAAGTATAATAATAAAAGTGCAAATGACTTGAAGGTGATTTAAATGATGACTAGAGACAAGGCCTTTATGTAAGTACGTTAAGGTCTTGCTACTGTCCAGCTGTGCCCCATGGTCATCTTATCTGTCAGCCAGGCCTTTTCACATATGGCAAACAGTTCCCCTTGAGGTTGTTATACTGGTCCTTATCACGAAAAATGATCCTTGTTCAATTTTATTATAAAAAGTAGCATGGTATTTCTACAGAACTTGAAATCCCTCAGAAAAAGTGATTTCACATTTACTGAGCACTTTTCATATATGGGTTATGCTCAATTATTCTTATCAGCTTTCAATTAGAATGACTAATAATGTTTAGAATTTTAATTGTTGGTTTCTCTTTGCAAACCCCAATTCTTCTATGAGTCACTCAACTTCTTTCCATAGGAACCAGTTATGAGATAACAAACAGGGCATTGTTTTACATCAGGGGAGGAGAGACCAGGTAGCCGGAGCTGTATTTTCAGCTTAACAACCTCAAAGGAAGGGACGAAATGTGGAACTATGTTTTGCTTCGAAGTCACTTATAGCCCAAACATTTTTGATACTTTTTTCTTCAGATCAATTATGAGTTATTAATTTAACACTCATATCTACCTCTCTAGGGGGTGTGGCCTACACTCATTTAATTTCCATGCTATTCTATGATTGTCTGCTTGTCTGGTTTTAGCCCTGACACTAACAAAGTAAGAGTTCTGATTCACTTTTCCCTTGGAGTCTTATTTGTCTCATAGATAAGATAACCAGATTGGGTGACCAGCCTGATCTACTGAGTTCCAAGGGAGACAGGGAACATAGAGAAAAGAGTGAGACATAGAGAAAAGAGGCAGGGGGGGTGGAGGGAGAGGGAGACATGGAAACCCACCTAATTCTATAGAAAAGATGCCAAGGACTAGCTTTATAGATTGTGTGACTTATTAAAAAATTAAAATATTAGATTCTTATCCTTAAATTAAAGGTGTTAAGAGGATAATGGCTGAGTAGTAACCTAAGCCCTAAGCCCTTTGTATTCCAACTGTGTATCCATAAGACCAGACTTAGAAATGGCAGAGATGTTTTTCTTAAACGTCAGATTCTCAGTTGCTGTTAACACAGTGAAAATCTTAGAGAAAATTTGATAGGATAGTAGCATGAATCACGAGACGTAAGTAGCGATGGAAACATAAACACCTCTAGAAAGTCACTACTCAGTGGGTGTTGAAAGCTCTCACACATATTTGCAAGGTTCTCAGGAAGATGCATTAAGTAAGTGGCAATTTAGAAACTCCCAGTCAACAGTGGTTCTGTGTGCACATCACATATAATTTTCTCCTACAGTGAATCTTGCCTCCCCTATTCTCCTCTCCCTTCAACCAACAGAATGTGGCAGAAATGAGACTCTGCCTTTGCTGTGAGCCTAGACTTTAAAAAGAATGAGTCATTCCATCCTAGCATTTGAGCATTTGCCTAGAGACACCTGAACCATCACTGGAGACCCTGAGCTGGAAAACCACATGTAGAAGTCAGGTAGTGAGGACTGGAGCTGAGACGACATCAAGAGGTAGAAAGGACTCCCAAGCCACAACCTCTCCACATATATATATATATATATATATATATATATATACATATATATACATATATACATATATATACACATATATACATATATATATGGTATATAAGCATGTTTTGATATACGTACACACTGTAAAATTATTAATTAACGCCATCTTTCTTATCACCGCGGGTATATTTTGCACAATTCTTGCTTAAGCACTGGGGTGGTTTACTTCACAAAACCTGATGGTTTCGACCCTATTTGAATGACTATCTTGTGTGTGTAAAGCATCCATCCCAAATGACTTTATGGATGTTGAAAGGTTCCACAGACTGGCAAGTGATACAGCACCAAGAAATTCCAAGTTTTCAGAGAAAAGCATGCTGACAGGAGAAGCTGCTGAGTGAGGAGAGGCAGAAAGAAAGACACAGAAAGACTTTTCACCCACTCGCCTGGAGCAGTTCTAACAGGAACTGTTAGAAGCTTTGAGCCAACAGCCCCATAGTCTCCTTTACAGTTAAGTGCCTTCCCTTAGGTGAACTCATGTTTTGAAATATACCACACCATGCCAGCTTTTCGATCCAGCCAAGGCACATGACCAGTTCTCCCAAGGTTATCATTGACTTTTTTTTAAATATCTGATGGCTGGTACACTAGGATGTCGATATGTGCTATCTGCCCCAAACAAGAGAGATTCACAAGTCCAACTGGAATGTGAGAAGCATGCTCAATTGTTTCTTTCCTCATGGAGAGTCAGAACACTCGAGATAACATCGAAAGACAGGCTTTAAAAATATTTTATTTACGGTTAGCTTGTACACGGGCGTGGGGGCACGCATGTGCCACAGCTGCATGCAGAAGTCAGAGGGCCGCTTTCTGGAATATGTTCTCTCCTTTCACCGTGGGTTTTGGGACTGGGACTCAGGTTGTCCAGGGTTGTTTGTTTTGTTTTGTTTTGTTTTGTTTTGCTTTGTTTTGTTTTGTTTTGTTTTGTTTTGTGTTTGCTGTTGTTTTGTTTTGGCAGCAAGCACTTTTGCCCACCCAGCCAGCCCAACCCTGGCTATTTTAAGTTCTTGCTTAATTACAACAAGATATTTTTCCCTAGTATTAAAAAAAACTCAACTATTTTTGTTTCCATTGTTTACAGATTACAGTTTGCTTTTAAAAGAAAAATAAAGAAATAAAGGTTTTCTGGGTTCATGAAAAGTTTCCAAAAGCAATATCTCTTTCACTAATGTCTACAGGATTTAAAAGAGCCAGAGTGAATCACATTTCATTATCTAACTATTACATTATATAATATCTTTAATCAGAGTGAAAGACAGTCATAGTCTTGCCGGGTCTTAATATTTTCCCATTTATAACCAAATCAGTGAAAAAAATAATAGCCGCTGTCTCGATGGCAGCGGTAAAGGAACATTATAAAAGCATCTCATATAAACTTTATTCTCAACTAGAAAAAATAGCAGAAAGTTTGTTAACATTTAAAATACCAGTACTATATTGCCTGCTCTAAATAACTTAAGCCTGAAGGAGTTTCTTCAGCGTTTATTCTCTTTTCCTTTTTTTTTTCTTTTGTATTTAATTCTAATAAATGTCACAGCCGAAGAGTTCCAGGCGAAGTGCAATACTTTGGTTCCACGTTTTAGGAATGATTCGGATAAATCTGGAAATAATAGGTGGGTTGAAAAAGTTCTTCATATGCCCTTTGGTATTGCTATTCCCTTCAAAAATCTGAAAGGAGAACAAGATAAAAATGGTCAATATTTGCATCATGGGCATCCACGTTTTACTCTTAATTTATCGTCTTATACCAAAGTCAGTCATCTTTGTCTTTTCTTTAACTATTCTCAGGCTACTGGGAAATCACAAGCCAGATAGATGTCCCCTTAAAGACAATCGTTTCTCAATAGTGTGTGTCAAATTAGAAAAAATGAATAAAGCAGACATGAGTGTTAGCCTCTTGGTCGCTGTGTGGCCTTGAGGAAATCCTTATGTTCCTCTGCCCGCCTCTGACTCATCCTCAGAGTGAGGAGAATTAAAGCTCTACCTCAGACGAGCTGCACAGATGTGAAAGTGTGTGTCCGTGCACAGCACGTGCCTGGTGAGCACCGTGTAGCAGATACCAATAGATAACTTGCTATTATTAACATTCAGGACAAATACGACCCTGCGGTTTTCTTAATTTCTCCTTTTCGTTGTATGCCTCTTCCCCTTGAGTGTGTGCTCATGTTTTCTTTTCACTCTCAGGAAGTTCCCTGAGATGTACACACACACACAGCAGAGCCTTTATGACAGCAGGTTCCCTGGGATGAGGAAAGCCTGCTTTAACAAGATAAAACCCACCGCTGGCGGTTTAAAAGATGAGAAAAAACACAAACACGTTCCATGCTGTGTGAGCATTTGGGTAGAATTCAGTAAAGCTCAGATCCTCTCCCTGTGTTGCTTTCCTACTAGTTTTAGCCCCGTTCCCACTCCCGGATTACTAAGCAGATTTCTGTGGTAAAAGGGAGAGGGATTTAGGAATATAATTGAGCAGTTGATTTCACAAGAAGGGAAGTCTTCCCAAATATTTCCTGTTTAGTCGCAATGTGGCATACAGAGGCTTGTGGTCCAGGGCATCGGATTTGCTACAAGCAGCAAGTCTATCTGCAGAAAGGGGTTTTTATCACTTTAGTGAAAAGGTTTTCTGGATAGGTCCACCATCTTTCCAAGTCAGAGATAATGAAAGCCCCACAGAATCCCCTGGTACTTTGTCCTCCCTGTTTCATGGGCGGCTGAGTCAGAAAAGCGATACAAACCGTCTCTGCTAAGACCAGCCACCTGCAGAAGGGGGTTGGGTGGGGGTTGAGAACACTTGGGGAAGTGGTTGATAATCAGCACGAGCAAATGCAAGATACTGTTATTTCTCATCGGGAAACAGTTTCCAGACAGTTTTCAAAGCCTTCGCTAACATAGCATCCTGTACCTTGTCCACCATGGAGGATTTCTGCCGGTAGGGTTTCCAGGAGACACCCTGGTCACTGTACAGGATGCTGTAGCTCTTCACATACATCTCAGAGGACAGAGACTTGCAACCCTGAGTTACGATGGCCGTTACCTTCTTGATTTTGAGCAGATCAATTTGTAACCACTGCTTGTTGTTGTTTGCCTACGGAAACAGCAACACGAAGCACTGAAACAATGTTAATCTTTCTCCTTAAGAACAAAATGTTGCGGTTGGGGATTTAGCTCAGTGGTAGAGCGCAGCGCAAGGCCCTGGGTTCGGTCCTCAGCTCCAGAAAAAAAAAAATGTTAGAAAATGCGTCAAGCTTTTCCACCACTGCCCTTATGTGCTGTCTTTTAGAAGACTTCCCTGTGATTTCTTGTTTGTCGTTATGGATCATGACCAGGAGGGGGATTAGAGAGAGAGTAATGGAGTATGCCTGACTGGGGAAGGCAATGCTGAGGGAAAAAAAATGATTGAGAATGAAGTATAATGCCGCCACAAAGAAACCTATTGCTTTGTATACCAACTTTAAAAGATTTAATTTCTACTCATGTATTCCATATCGTATACAGTAATTATTTACATCTTTAGGTCTTTTGCTGCTATAGAATGAGGGCTTATTTAGTTTTATTTCCCCTGGTATTCACAGCAATGCAAGGTACAGAGTTGGTGTTTAATATGTAGCTGCTGGATACTTACCAATAGATGAATTTTTCTTTGAACAAAAAGAATAAACTTCTAAATTATTTGAAAGTGTTTTCTTAAGGAAGTTTGTTTAAGTATATAAATTGTTTCAGGGATATCTGAGAAAAAATTGAGTATCTGCCTGAGGTGTGTCACAGTCTAGCCTCACAAAAGGTCTCCTCGTGTTCAGTGACATGCTTCGGAAGAGAGTTCAGAAGGACTAATACCTGGAGTTGTCTGGAATGAATTCCCACCTTTGGGAGATGTCTCAAGCAATTATGGATGAAATAAATAATAGTTCCTCACTGTCATTCATATTCATGTGGTCATATGTGTATGTATATGAATACATTATATATTTACATGATATAGTTTTTAAAAGGAAATTGATTGAGTTAAAGGATTAATACTTTGTTAACTTTGTGAGACCCTCTGTGTATCATCTTAGAGTGACTTAAAATCAAGGCTGTATCAATGATACAAGGTACAGGTGAGGGGTTTTGTATATATCAGGTAAGAGACACTCGGTCATGAACAGATTGGCTATGCACACCTGCATGTGTCTGGCTTTGATTTTCCGCCTCTTTAAATATCACAAAGACATTTGGTGCTAAGAGAAGGTTAGACCAAACAGAAATTCCTGACTGAGAAATTCAGATTTTAAAATGACATAAAAAAAAACAACAAAGTTAGCATTTATTTGGAGGGGGTCTTAATTATAATCCCAGTGATTAAAGCTAACTATATAGAAAGGATTTCTTTTAAAGACTGTAGAATAGAGTGTAGGGTGACAAGATTTATCACATACAGGTCTAAAGGGATGTCTGGGGAATAACTATAAGGCACTTTTATTTATTATTTATATTTTTATGTGAGCATGTCGTGTAATGTTACTATTTTAATTTCTCTGAGGATCAGTTTTCTTCTGCAAAATTGCAAAATGAAATGTTTGGGCTGCTTGACGCAGGGGACTGGCCTGAGTTTTAGCCAGGATAGAATTCTAGCCAAGATTCTGCCTGGGCATCAAGCTGAGATGATTTAATCTATGGACGGAGAGATTTGGAGAGATGCTTCATTATCAACTGCTGTCAGTCCAGCACTCTGTGAGTCCACAATAGACTAGAACGGGTTTCAGAGCACAGAGATTGGCTTCTAAGACACTATGTGGGGTTCACGTGCCTCACTTTTCTTTGTAGTGACCTATTCTGAGGAATTGAGATATATTTACATATGTAAATATTTACATATTATATATTATTTATATATTTACATATATATTAATATATATCTTAAAGGAGGGAGATGGGAAGACACTAAATAATAATCTGGGATTGTCTTGTCTGAAGGGCATCATAGTTATTATGGTATCATCTGCTATCAGATGAAAAACGAAATAAAAATAAGTCAGCTATTAACAGTTATCCTCAAATCAAATGACCTGAAATGCTTAGTGGAGTAATACCAAAGGAACTTTCTGGAAGGTGTTTGTTTAACTTGGATCACTGATTTATACTCCTGGTTTTATAACTGTGCCATCTCCAACTGTCTTGAACAATGTCACAAAGTTCATAAAGAAAGGGAAGGACAAATTTTAAAGTGGCAAATTATGAAAAAAGAGAGATATATTATATAAACCATAATTATTTGTTCATTATTAATGTTAAATTGTCTCAACCAAGAACTCATAAGCAATGGCTGCCCTCATTCATTTATATATGGACATACTCATTGCTATGCAAAAACTACAGAAAAATGGACCTAAAACAGGGTTCTCAACCTGCGGGTAGCGACCTTTGTGGGGGTCAAATGGCCCTGTCACAGGGCTTGCATGCCAGACACCTACCCTGTAGATCAGACATTTACATTACGATTCTTAGATGTAGCAAAAATAGAGTTATAAAGTCGTAACAAAAATAATTTTATGCTTGGGGGTTGCCACACCATGAGGAACTATATTAGACTCACAACATTAGGAAGGTGGAGAACCACTGGCCTAAAATATTTACTGTCTAGTTCTTTGCAAGCTGTTGTCTCTTCCTGTTTTAAATCAAAGCTACCAAGAACTACAGGGAAGATGTACGACTTTTCTCTGAGTCATGGTTAGGGCTCAGAGTTGTTGATTCCGCAAGTCATCCTAGATTCTCAGACCTGGAACTTCAGAGCCTCACACCGCAGTTCCCAGCCACCCTCCCGTCCCCTGTGGTGGTGGCTATTGTTTATTTCTGGAAAGTGAGAGAACTCCATTTATATGGCTGATGTCACCTTGGCTTGCCAGGCATTCACTCGGCCCTGGGCATTCAGGCGGGCAAGGGAAGGCTCCCAGTAGCTTCCCCACCATGACTTTTTAAATGAAGATGCAGTAATTTGCTTGTTTTGTATCCTTCCATCTTCCAGGCCCAGTGGTGTGGAGCATCCTGTCAAGAGCGAAGCAATATGATTAATTACACAGCACTAATGGTCCCCGCATTGCATTTTGCAACACAGTAGGCAAGAAATATCTCTACCAGGGAACAGCCAAAGAAAGAACATTTGTTCAGTTCAAGTCCAAATACTACTCTGGTGCTACTAATACACTATTCAATGCTCAAACATCCATTTGACGGAAGTGGACACAGAGTACAGCAAGACACAAGGACTTGCCCAGCACAAGACTGCTGGAACAGAAAACTGAACTTAAAGCCAGTATCCCACCCAGCCCAGTATCTTAAGTGTGGTTCTCCCTTCTTCAGACAGCCATGAAAGCTCAAGTCTTTGCTAAGATAGATGGTGGTTCTGAACAATACGTACCATCTTGTTGCACATAATGACATTTCAGTTAATAACAGACTACACAAATACTAGTGGTCCCATTAGGCTGTGGGGCTGTCATGACATCATAGATGTCATAAGTAACACATAGCCTCTGTGGTTGATGGCGTCCATATAAATCAGACTATTGTGCTAAGACACGTGTAGAAGTACAGTGCACATAGTTATGTACAATTCATAATATTCATAATATTCAATAATAAACTATGACATAACTGCTTTGTGTATTGACCACACTTCTTTTTTTTTTAAGATTTATTTGTTTGTTTTATGTAAGTACATGGTACACTGTCATTGTCTTCAGTCACACCGGAAGATCGGGTTCCATTACAGATGGTTGTGAGCCACCATGTGGTTGCCGGGAATTGAACTCAGGACCTCTGGAAGAGCAATCAGGGCTCTTAACCGCTGAGCCATCTCTTCAGCCCTTGACCACACTTCTTATTGTTATCTTTGAACATGTGCCTTCTACTTACAAGAAATTAGCTCACCAACCCCGTCTCTTGATTCTATTAAGAGACCACACTGAGTGACTGGCCCGTATGCCGTAAACACAGTCTGTGACGTTTGCACGGTAACCAACAACATAGCCTAAAGATGCATTTCTAAGAACGGATCCCCGTGGTTAAGCTATGCACGGCTGTACTGAAAGGAGAGTTTCTTCCAACAGAAGCTGTGGAGATGTAGTGTGACTTTGGTAGCCACCTTCTCTGTTTTCCCTGTCAACATTTTGAACACACACACTCTATAGGACTTTGCCTGGGCATAATTTTGAGCATTCTAGATAAGCAAAGCTGACCTATTGGCATAGGAAACCTAGCGAGTGAGTGAAGGCTGCTGACTATTGACCTAAGTGCTACTTTGTTTTTCCTTGGGGTGGGGGAACAAAACGGACATTTTCTTGAAGCAATAGCTTGCTTTCTCTTTGTCCCCCCCCCCAAAAAAAATCCCGAAAGAAACATGCACCTGCTTGCTATGTAAGTTCCAAAAAGTGAAGAGAAAAAAAAATTCATGCTCCTTATGTAGAAAAGGAATCTTTTGGGACTGGGGATTTAGCTCAGTGGTAGAGCGCTTACCTAGGAAGCGCAAGGCCCTGGGTTCAGTCCCCAGCTCTGAAAAAATGAACCAAAAAAAAAAAAAAAAGAAAAGGAATCTTTTTTCTGTAAATTAACAGACTTGAACCTCACATTTTAGGTTAGTTACACTACATGATTGACCTAAGCTCCCACTGACACTGTGATTATGGAAATAAATCCCCCATGACTTTCAGATCTGTTTCACTCGGTAATTCTGCCTACACAAAATTTGCATTCTGTGTGGGCACAAATCAGTTTTCTACACTGCTGGTATCCAGATACTGGTATATGTCCACACCCATATCTCTCACGAATGTCAAGGACGGCATTGTCTGCTTTGGTCAAAGACTGATTCCAAAGTTCAGGTACTTTCTTCTGTGAGTTGGGCCTTCCTCGCCTACCTCAGAGGAAGATCAGGTAGCTTCCCAGGGCATGACACAGCATGTGATGCTACACCCCTTCACCTACTCCAGTCTACAACAGTCACCTAAGGCCTGTGTGAGCCAAGCCCTTGTCTTTATTCCAGAATGCCTGGATGAGGATAGTATTTCCCATAGGTGCTTGAGAGTTAAAGATACTGGAAAGTTCGTCTGGAGAGACGGCTCAGCCGTTCAGAGCACAGACTGCTCTTCCAGAGGATCTGGGTTCAATCCCCAGCAACTACATGGTGGCTTACTAACGTCTGTAACTCCAGGACCCAACACCTTCACACAGACACATATGCAGCCAAAACACCAACGTGCATAAAATAAAAAAATAAATAAATGATTAAAACAGAACTGGAAAGCCTTGCTTAAAAAAATCAAGACTTGTCTGTGGACTATTATGACTGTTGATTGTGACCTAGATTTGTTAGATCACAAGACAAATTTCATCCCCTGAAAAAAAGAAAGCTTGGAAAGACTTGAGTACGTACATAAGGGTCCAAAACAGAATACAGAGCTCACTCACGGTTTCGGAAATTGAAAGCCGGGTTCAGATTCAAAAGCGCTTACTGAGTACCAAAAACTATGACAGTGACATAGTTCCTTCACTGAAGTCTGAGTGGCCTGGGGGACTTTGAGAGTCAGGTGGCTCTCACTAAAAATGGACTGAGAGACAGTTTCAGTGACACACGGAGGAGTGAGGTGCTGTTCTCACCCTACGCCTACCCCCAGACTACTGGAACCAGACTCTGTCTCTGAGTTCACACTGAGAATATCCCTATTGGAACTTGTCTTGCAAAGATTTTTCTGGAGCCTAAGGCCTTGAAGGTATCTAAATTCTACTTCCCCACACCACCCGAATTTTAAGCCTCGGGGTGTCTGAGAGAAGGTTGTGCGTCTTGTCCCTTACCGTTCACCTCACAGCCCAACAGCTCCAACCGAAGGGTGGGTCTGTTATAGGATTTCGTGGGATGTATCCTAATGTATCTAGCCACAATAGGTGGGTCAAATCGATTCTCTTTTATCGTAGAGGCATCTGAATTGCCAGCAAAAGACTAGAGGGAGAGAGGAAACCATTAATAACAATTCTCTAAAAACTGACCATATTTAAAAACAAACAAATGAACAAACCCCATCTAAGAAGTTTTGTTAGGTTCTTTTATGGAAGTGGGATCAGTGTGATTTGGTTTGAAAAACTGAGTGTGGATACTTCTACTCAGAGGATGCTGGTACACTTTCTCCTGTTCTTCCTGCTATGTAGAAACCCTTCACTATGCAAAGGAGGAGGAGGAGGAAGAGGAGGAAGAGGAAGAGGAAGAGGGGGAAGAGGAGGAGAAAGGAAGGAAGGAAGGAAGGAAGGAAGAAAGAAAGAAAGAAAGAAAGAAAGAAAGAAAGAAAGAAAGAAAGAAAGAAAAAGATGGAAAGATTGGTGTGAAGAAAACATGTTATCTAAGCTTCTCAGGAATCAAAGAAAAACATGGAACTGTCCCCCAGGGGAGCTTTTTGCTTAGTTTGTAAGTTCCAGGCTCATTGGTGAAGACAGAAATCTCATTAGAGAACCGTTGTAAACCATCCAACTACCACAGAAAAGCAAACAGACACCAGACACAAGCCAAGCATAGAGGCAATGGCTATAATAAAGGGTTAGACTTTGAGGCTCCTGGGATTGAAGTGGTTCAAGAACCACCCTAGGAGCGCCAGACTTTTTCCAATAAGAAGCCCTCAGCTGTGTCAGGAGAAACCAGTGTGGAACTCTGTATCTACTTAGCAGCCAAGGAAAACAACGCCTCCTAAGGTGCTCAGGGAGAGCCTGGACTCTGACCCCTTCCTGGCAGTCACCAGGTTGTGCCCCACCTCCCTTTCCCTCACAGACAAGTATCATAAAGTGTCCAGTTCAAACAGAAGGGAAGAGTAGGTATCCGTAAGACTGAGCACAATTAAACGGCAGAAGGAAGTGAATAAAGGAACTGGCGTTTGGAAAAGATAGAAAAACAAACTGACAAATCTATAGCAGGCCCGACCTAAAAGTAAAAGAAGAGAAAAATGATGATATCAGAGATTGCATAAGCCATGTTGCTACAGACTCTGCCGATGTCAGGAGGATTTCGGAGGACAACTAATTCTAGACCCTACTACACACATGACCAACAGCTTGAAGGAAGAGGGCAAATCGTATTTTACATGCCACACAAAGTACCGTAAATCACCTAATATGAAGTAGGCTATCTGTTAATGAAAGAAATTGAATTTAAAATTCCCACAGAGAGCTTTTCAGGTCCCGATAGGTTTATGGATGATCTCTGCCAAATGAAGGCATTAACACAGACTTCAGAAATCTCACCCAGAGCACAGAAGAGAATACTTCCTGGTTTACTCTGCATGTCTTCTGTTACTGTGGCATTAAAGTTTGAGGCAATCAAACCACAAAGCCACCAAACTACATGCCCGAGTCCCGCATAAACATGGATGTGAAAATCTTTAAGGTATGATTTTGACTGCTATGGAGTTTTTTCTCCCCTTACTGGTTTATAAGCACCATAATTTAAGACTTTTAGTGATTTTTATCTTAGCTGCATTACAAATATGTCATTATTAGAAATAGTCAAGACAGCAAAAGAGCAGCTCACGGTAAAGTGACTTACATAAAGTACCAAGAGAAACAGACTCAAGGTGGTTTGCACAATGATGACAGACAGGCTCTCTGCATTTGAATATTTTTCTTTGGGGAGGAGCCTGGGAATGAGGAATGATCTAGGAATCTTGTCTGGGCTCATGGAGTACCAGACAGGGTCTGTCAGTCCTCTAGCATGTCCTCCAAGGCAGCCTGAGAAACACAGTGCCTCAGAGCAACACTGGGTGACCACAATCACCATAAATCAAGGTATGTGAGATAAAGAACAAAGTAAAATATGATAATAAATCAAAGCTCGTTGCAGGCAGCTTCCAGCCTAGGTTCTGTGTTGAACAAGGGTGGACACTGCGCTGTACACTATCTGCCAATCTGTTTTGAAGTGGCATTTGCTCAAGTCTGCTTCTTCCTTTCAACTTCCCTGGAGATGAGACGTTTTAGTAGCTCCTCGTATCCCTTTATTTTACAGACCCATCATAATAATATCAGGTTTTACTTCCTAAGACCTTTAGAAAACCATTCACTTTTCTAACTCCCCAAAACGTAATTTGAGAGGCTACTGGTATGGAAAGCCCAGGGTGAGCCTTAAGGTTTAGCTAGAAACATGTGCTCAAACCATCACGCTTTTCATGCTGTTCCCTCTGAAGATCTGCCAGTTGGTTCGGTCAGAGCTGTAAGCCACTTGGAATTCCGTGGTAAAGCAAGACTTGAGGTAGTATTTAGCACCTTGGGTTTGTATCCCGGTGACTACAACTTCCTTCTCCATGTCCACCTGCAATACAGTAACACAGAACCATCCTTGTTAGTGAGTCATACCATACCATAGCTCAAGACATAATCAGCTTTCTTTAGCATTAGACAATGTCCAAGGTCTTAGCAAATTCATAAAATTGTGAGGGACAACCCACTGTTGAGCAAAGCACCCCTGAACTTGAATGTCAGTATGAGGACCGACCAGCTGCGCTTTACTTTGGGAAAGTAGTTGATACCTTTGTTGGGGGTTTTCTTTCTTAGATTGAAAATGACATGACCCACCTCTCAGGGTCGATTGTGGGAAAGCAATTGTGGAGAAGAGTAACTGTGTCTACTCATGGTTGTTTCCCTAATTGTCATTTCAAGAAACAACTAAACCCACTGTCGGCATTGTCATAATGGCAACCAATATTATCAGGTTAGTTAGACGTACCTGGATCCAAGGTTTAATGGGAAAATCTAATGCAGATTTTTCTATACTCCAAGCATTATATGAGCCGCCATTGTTTAATCGTGCTAATCTGGGCTCCCAATAAGCTAAATTCAAAAGAAGAAGAAAAAAAGGAATTTGTGAATTGATTTATTTTTGAAAGAAAGTCTTGTTATAATAGCCCAGGCAGGACTAAAGTTCACCGTCTTTCTGACTCAGCCACATACTACCATGTCTGGCTTGAAGTAGTCTTTTTTTTTTTTCAGTAGAAAACTACCAATTTCTCAAATTAGTTTAGTACAGCAGAGAACCAGATCCTTGGAGGGTTTATGCTATAGTTAGGAGACCAGGCAGGTGACGTGAACATTGGCTGCCAAGCCACTCCTCAATGACGAAACCTTGGCCTCAGGCCATGTTTAGTCAGTTGTAAACCATCATCCACCCTCTCTTGCACATAGGTCATGTTTGTGTTTTCTCAGTTATGTTGATATGGCTACTGTGAATGTGCCTACCAAACAGGAAGACCTGGGAGGAACACTTGGGAACCTCATCATTCTTTTGGAAACAGCTTCTAGAAATCAGGAAGGACGTTGAGGCGGAATGAAAAAATTGAAGAGATAGTTTGAGCATAACATTTCTTGACTAGATGAATGGCTAGCATATATATTGGGACCATCTTCCTTGGATGATATAGAACCTTTGAATCTGGCTGTAGGTTATGTGTGTGAGCCAATGTAGGCAAGATAACTAGAGTTCGGAAAATGATTACAAGGTCATAAGGTAAGGCTATTATTCCGTTGATTCCCTGTAGAGCTACTGGGCTGCCTAGGTAGAGATATCAGCAAAGCCGAGTTCTTGATGTTTCCTAGAAGAGGCCTCTTGGAAGCAATACACAGCACAGGAAGTGGAAACGATAAATGTAAGAATAGGATCTTTCTTCCTGAAACACTTCTTCCTCTACCAGAGGAGTGCCACAGATGGGGTTGTTTCATTAAGCTATGGCAGAATTGGCCCATAGAGGGCTGTCATGCATAGCTTTATGAGTCGCATACTGTGACAGTAGGCATGGCCAGTCACAGGCTATGATGTCCATACTTACTCAGATATTCTGAAGCCTTGATCTGTGAGTCAGATATGGCACCAGTACTTAGACCCATTGGCATCTTGCACTCTATGAAACGACAAAAACAAAAATAAATGCTTTTTTTTTTTTTTTGCTTAGAAAAGAAAGTACATATAACAAGTAAAACCTATGGCTAGAGTTTATTTTCATTTACCATCTAATATGCCTGATTAGAAAGAGATAAACACTTAGGAAGACTGGTGCTTATCAGAATAGTAACTACCAGAGCAGAAAACACCGGAGTCCAAAAAATATATTTAAGGTGATGCCCATCTGGTTGGATTCCAAAGCAAACTATTTACATTAAGACTGCACTCTTAGTCACTGACCTGGAGAGTACAAGGTTATTTACATCTTGCTCAAGGAAAGAAATACCAGATAATGGGCACCTGGATGTGAGCACTGTATTTGGTAATCGACAGATACTTGGCAAGAACTGATCATGAACGGATAGATTACTACCTGCTACGGCAGAATTCTGATTACTCTTTCTGTTCTACTCTAAGGAGCTTTGAGGTTTTCTTATGTATACTTTCCCATGGATCACAAATTATGAGGAAGGGTACTTTCTATTAGTTCCCCAGTCATAGAATATTTGACCTGCTTGTTAGAGCTGTATAGATAATTGTTATGTTTTTTTTTTTCTTCTTCTTTTTTCTTTTTTTCGGAGCTGGGGACCAAACCCAGGGCCTTGTGCTTGCTAGGCAAACGCTGTACCACTGAGCTAAATCCCCAACCCCTAATTGTTATGTTTTTAATGGCAGGGGGCGGGGGGGAGCCTGTTTTGACATTTTCACAACTGAATGGTGGGAATCAGATTATCTGCAATCTGGAAGTTGGAAATAGTCTATTATCAGGCACTCCCTCGCCAGTAAACACCATGCGGGTGATACCTTTGTCTATGATAAGGAATGGTGTTTGCATGCCAGCTATCTGGTTTTCTC
Organism: Rattus norvegicus; assembly: GCF_021556685.1. Classification (NCBI taxonomy): domain Eukaryota; kingdom Metazoa; phylum Chordata; class Mammalia; order Rodentia; family Muridae; genus Rattus; species Rattus norvegicus. The sequence goes on along the minus strand of NC_141546.1, from coordinate 79,180,898 downwards.
CAACCGCTGTGTCTAGGAGCCACCAGCCAGGCTTGGATGCCTTCATTTCAAGAGTTTTAAATGAACCTAAAATAGAGAGTGAAGGGCAAAATTACGAACAATGATTTGCAAGTTAATGTTGTGACGGAGCTCTCTATGAGTCTTGAAGTCCCTGCCCAAAGCTGCAGAGATGTTAATTAAGAGTGATGCGTTTCTCTTGAGGCCCTTACACATGAAATGAATCCAACAGCAGCTACAGCACCCACAAATCCACAAAACAAGGAGAATGCTTGCTTAGAATTTACAAAGTCCTGACTTTGACGAAGAACTGGGCACCTCAGTGTATGCTGCTAATCAAGGTGCTCATAAGGAGGAGGCAGAAGGATCAGGAGTTCAAGTCCATTGGATGGGGACACACGAGACGATTTTGAGCAAATAAACCATCAGACAAATAAGAAAAAATTTGCTAAAATTAAATCACTCCGTCATTAAAAAAAAAAAAAACTAGCAGCTCCCCTTAAAAAGGAATTTTCACTTATCTAAATGTACTGTTACAAGTTAGCCCACACATAATTCAAATACACAGTTTCAAGCTTCAGAATGGCTTTGAATGACTCAGCTTTATGGCTATAAAATGTGTTTTCTTTCTCTGTTTTTCTTTTTCTTAATATGTAAAGAATACAAATATTCTTTTTTTTTTTTTGTTCTTTTTTTTTTTGGAGCTGGGGACCGAACCCAGGGCCTTGCGCTTCCTAGGCAAGTGCTCTACCACTGAGCTAAATCCCCAACCCCACAAATATTCTTTTTTATTGTTTCAAATGCTCTTAAATGTGTACACAGTGGAATAACATTGTATATAAATTGTTTCATAATAAATGAAAGGGTTTCTAAAACATCTGTTTATCCATACTGATACCCAATGCCTACTCTGCCAATTGACCCTATGTTTAGATTCTGTTGACTATAATTTAGGACCATGTCCCTGATTCTGAGTAAAAATTAATAACTGATAGCTATCCACCTCAAACACAGTGAATAAGCCTTCTTATGTTATTTTCTGCTGAAAATAAGGGCTGAGTTTGGTGGTTCATCCTGTCTCTGAAGTTAAACAAAACATCACTTTCTATATTTCTTGAGAGTGGCAGGAGAGAACCAAACAGGAAGCCATTTCTCCATCTTCTTAGTAAAACAGACCCATCTGGACTCCCATTTTCACATATAAGGCTAATTTACACAACGACTTCCTCCATGTCCATATATGAGACCAATTCACGTAGTGACTTTTCCCATGTCCATATATGAGACTAATTTATACAGTGACTATCTCCATGTCCACATATGAGACCAATTCACACAATGACTTCCTCTATGTCCACATGAGGCCAATTTACACAATGACTTCCCATGTCCATATATGAGACCAATTCACACAATGACTTTCTCCATGTCCACATATGAGACGATTCACACAATGACTTCCTCCTTGTCCACATATGAGGCCAATTCACACAATGACTTCCTCCCTGTCCACATATGAGACCTATTCACACGGTGACTTCCTAACCTTAACTCCTGTAATAGAATTGCCTTTCACTAGTTCCTCGGACCTTGGAAGAGATGCAGAATCCTGGCTCTCCTCCCTAAGACCTATGCTTATCCAAAGTGTCTGAGAGTGAAGTCTCAGTAGATGTGCATCGCAGCCAGTGCGCTGGTCTTCAGTGGCATCTCTCCCTCATAACTCCTCTCACTAGCAGATCTCCCTGGAAACAACAAAACCTTCACTGATGACTGCAGTTTGTCTAGATCTACACCAACCCTCGCACTTTCATGTGCAAAGCTCTAAATCCTGCCATCAGCTCTTACGGTCATTAAAAGGATCTTTCCCTCCAGAGTCATGAATTTGTTCAAGATTATGATTCCCAGAGTCACTTCCTCAGAAAGGTCAGGGCGTAGGTTTCAGAAGTAGATGTCAAGAATCCAGAAGAGCTCAGGTAAGTTTCTAATGAACCTCTGAACAGCAACCATTTCTCTTTCCCTGTGCCTTGGTGACTTATCTTGTCATGGACTGAAATCTAATTCTTATGACACACAGAGGTCCAGGAGAAACTGCATGAGACACAGAATCTCTGAAGAACCAAGTGGGCTTGCAAATATGTCCTGTGAGGTGCCTACATACAGCTCATAGGAGGTCTGTTTGCCTTGGGATTTAGATTAGCATCTTCTCTCCTGATTCCTCAAATGGTAGATGTACAAGGAGAGAAAGAGAGCCAACTACAGATGCCCCATCTTGCTATTTCTTAGCAAGGACCTCTCCCATCTCAGATCTTTACCAGGCAAGAGGGGCCAGACCCCTAAGTGGTGCTGTTTGGTCCTATTATCCAGCAGGATCTGGCCATGGAAGTGAACCACGTGAATATCTTGGGGGCCGCCCATGTTCAGCAGGTACAGCCTCACCCACTCTTGCTCATACATTCTCAGGCCGGGCAGGTTGTAAATCATCCCATTAATTGCTGAAAGGAGAGAGAGTTGTAATCAATTAAAAACTTGTAGACACAAGGAGGAGTCAGGGAGTCTTCCTCGACTCACTACCTTTCTTCCTCATTGCTGGACATTCCTAAGTCTATTCAGATGTAGAAAGTGTTCTCAGCAGGACCCCCTTGGGGGGAATTAAAGGAAGGATTGAAAGAGTTGAAGGAGCTTGCAACCCCATAAAAACAACAATGCCAATCAACCAGAGCTTCCAGGGACTAAGCCACTACCGAAAGACTATACATGGACTGACCCAGGACTCCAACTGCATAGCCTTGTTGGGGCACCAGTGGAAGGGGAAGCCCTTGGTTCTGCCAAGGTTGGACCCCAGTCAGGGGAATATGGGGTGGCAGTAAGGGGAATGTATGGGGGAATACCCATATGGGGAAGGAGCAGGGGAGGGGATGGGGGCCTATGGACAGGAAACCGGGAAGGGGAATAACATTTGAAATGTAAGTAAAGAAATATATCTAATAAAAAACTTAAAAAAAAGAAAGTGTTCTTGGAAGTTCCACAGAACCAGTAAGAGGCTGAATTAGAACTTCCAAATCCTTGGGTTACTTCATAAGCACCAAAGTACGAACCAGCTCCATTTTAAACAGTTTTTGTCTCTCTTTTCCCTAGATTTTGTCCTGCTTAAGGTTTTGCCCATTGGTCCTCCACGTGGATAGTATAAATGTTCCTTTGCTGCAGAAAAACAAGAAAGGGCAGGCAATGCAAAGCCCCACGGTGAGGGTAAATAACAGGTTCGTGTGTCACACTGTCCTTGTAGAGACTGCTCCTCTACCTACCTCTCAGGTTAGAGTCCAAGATTGCCGCACTGGATCTACACTTCTTTAGTGAAATCGGAGGATTTTATTTTGTTTCATTTTGTTTTGAGATGGGGTCTTGGTATATACCTCATGCCAGCCTGGAACTCACTCTTTAGCCCAAAGTGACCTTGAGCTCGAGGCCTTCTTGACTTATCCTTGGACACACTACCATTGTGTGCCTGTATATGTGTGTGGTGTATATCTGTGTGTGTGTCTGTGTATGTGTGTGTGTGGTGTATGTGTATATATATGATATGTATGTGTGTGTATGTTGTATATGTCTGCGTGTATGTGGTGTGTGTGTGTGTGTGTGCATGTGCTGTGTATGCCTGTGTGTGTGTGTGTCTGTGTGTATGAGGTATGTTTGTGTGTGTGGTATATGTCTGTGTTATGTATGTATGTGTTTGTGTGTGCATATGTGGTATATGCCTGTGTATGTGTGTGTATGTTTATGTATGTGTGTGTGTTGTATGTCTGTGTGTTTGTGTATATTTAAAGCACCTGATACAATCTTAATCACCTTAAAAATATAACACAAAAAGGTTAATGATAAATCTTGTTGCTACCAAATACTTAACTGGAACATAAGCAAGGGAAGAATTCTCTTCTTCAATGGATTGCTGTAGGATTTTGGAAAACAGTCAAGACAACTTTTGGAAGGAAAGGAGTTGAAATTATTTTGGCACTTGTGAAATCATACCAAGTATGGGAACGCCTAGCTACATACCTGGGCACCAGCCCTCACCCCCATGTTTCAGTTTCTGTTAAAGAATTAGATGTTGTAAGAGTGAAGGGCATTGAGGTGATAATTGTGTCGGCATTGTTAGGTGGCTGCACCAGGATATGGGAGTGAGGACTCAATGAGCATTTGATAGATGGAGCTGAGAGATAAGATTTGCTCACTTACATACTATTTCATATATTCCTGAGCACATGCTACAAAAGCCAGGCAGGGGCTGGGGACTCGAGATCTTTTTGTCACACAGCCTGATAAATACTACAAGTTGGGATTACATAGTGTCTACAAATTATGCATCATGAAGCTGTACTGTTTGAGGGAACCAGGAAGTATTTCTTGTAGGGTGCTCCTTAAACAAAGGGCATAGCTGAGAGACAGTCTGTCTGACTCTGCAGCCTGTTCTTACTAGGCTGAGGGGACTTCTAAAGAGTGAACTTCCTGCTCATGTGAGCGAGTGCAAGGTCTGAGAGGCCTGGAAAGAAGGGAAGGGAAGTGAAGGGAAGGGGAGGGGAGGGGAGGGGAGGGGAGGGGAGGGGAGGGGAGGGAAGGGGAGGAACAAGGAACATTATTTACAGTCTGTCCGATAGCTGTGTGAATCAACTGTATTCTATTTAACAGAATTTTTTGACACTTGAATTTTTAAAATCTTTAAATGTTTTCATGAAAAGCAGATTTTATCCTTTGTGGGTGGGATTTTTGCAACAAATAATTGTTTGACTGCTTGTATCTCAAAGTATTTTCACAGGTGTCATTGAACTCCTTGAAGTAGAGTCAAATATAGAAGAACTGTGTCTTGAATGTGTTACTGATACAGGGCTACCTAGCCTCAATGGCTGGCTAGAGGTGGTATCTAATAGCATGTTATAAAAATATCTTGACCTACCCTTGTGCTGTCTTGCTTTCTGACCAGAGGATAACTTACTGCTGCCCCTGGCTGCATCGAGATAGAGGATCCAGAGGAAGGAGCCACCACCCAAGACACACTGAGGGACAGACAGATTGTGAACCTGGCCTGTGAGCCTCTCTGCCACTTGCTTCTGAGTCAGGTACCTCATGCGTGTGCTGTGGACTGATTCTTGTCATTGTACTGAATAAACCTTGAGACAAAAAAAAAAAGGAAAACAAAACAAAACAAAACAAAATATCTTGACCTATGTTTATTTGCTTGCTTGTTTGTTTGTTTGTTTGTTTATTCTTTGAGAGATCTCATCGGGGAGCTCAGGCTTGTCTCCAACTGTCAATCCTCCTACCTCAGCTTCCAGAATATTGGGCAGATTTTAGGCACATGTAAGTTTCTTCTCTCCCAACATTCTGACAGACTCATTACCTGCAGCACACGTCCTCAGTAATCAGGAATTTCACGACAACCACCTCCATTTCCAAACTGTTAACTTAGTTATCTTTCATTTACTTTGTGTGTGTGTGTGTGTGTGTGTGTGTGTGTGTGTGTGTGTGTGTGTGTGTGTCCAAATGGGGAATTAGTTTGGGTGAGTGGCCCTCAGGTTTGGAAGCAAGTATTATTCTTTACTGAGTCATCTTAGCATACAAGGTCTTTATTTAATTCTGATTTCTAGCTGTTGTCATTTTGGCTGTGCACTAAGCCCTTCATTTGGCCTCTTTCCTAAACCATTTTGTAATTTATCTGCCAATTTACAGGCCACAGGCAGGTCAGAAGGGGGCCGGTCAAAGGACTTCTGAACAGAGATACTTTCCCAGTGTGACCTAAGTGCGGGCTGCATTGTGTCCCATCATCTGACTGCTTAACTTCCTAGTTCCTCAGGCTGCCTGGCATAGGTGCTTCCTGCAACTGCAAAGAGATGAACCTCCCAGAACCACTCTGATTTCAGAAGAGACACATGTGTGATCATGTCTTAGCATGGATACTTACATTTTTAGAGAACAAGAAACAAGGTCAGTAGTGTCATAAACAGTGACACCACGCTCACTCCAATGTACGCTGCTGTCTGGGGCACAGTGCCCTTTTTCTTGTTGCTTTGTCTGGCAGTAGCCCATGTGTGCTATCCTGCACTCCCTCAATGGTCTTTAGCAAGATTTCCTAGCAGCCAAATCCTCTTTAGGATGCCCAGTCAGGTTTAATCGATGCTCCTGACTCCTCAGGAACACCTAAGGTCTAATCTTGGGAAGACCTAAGGGCAGGAAGCGCTGTGACCTGGTGAGCTTTAATCAGAGAGTAGATCAAGGACAGAGGGAAAATACCGTAAAACTCGTGCGAATTTTTCGCTTCTGGAGATTCAATTCTCCATGACCCTTTGGACTTTTCATAGTACCAGCTCTTCTTCTCATCAAAGACCATGAAGAGCAAGACAAACTCTCTCATGTCCAGAGGCAGGTTGCTCGCCCTGTCAAGTGTTCCTTTCCGGCAGATCAGAAGGGGGCCGATCAAGCCTGAGTGGATGTCTCGCTCCTGGAGGAAAAGAACAGAAAGCTGAAAACACTTTCCTTTCACCTGGATTTTTCTCTTCCTCCTCTGACAATCACAGCTCTTACATAACAGAAAATCTCATCTCGGAGGCTCCAAACTTGAAGATCAGTAATAAAACTGGGTAGTTATCCTTTATCTGAGGAACAATAATAACATTGACAACCAAATGAATACAGTTTATTGAGCCACTAGACTGTGTTAAAGGCTTTGTCCGTAGTATCTTATTTAATCCTGATAACCATCCTGAATGGCAAATGTAAATACGTTCATTGGACATGAATTGACTAATTTCTCTCCTCCCCCCGCACCCCCCCGCTCCCTCTCCCTCCATCTTTCTCTCCCTCTATATTTTGGAACCAGGAACTGAACTGATTTCCATTCCCAGCCTCTTTTTAATTTTCAAGATTGGATCTCACTAAACTGCTCAGGCCATCCTTGCTCACACCCTGAGCCAATTGCACAGCCTCCTGAGTATCTGGAATCGCAGATCTTGGCCACCACGCACAATTTTAGAACCTGCAGTTGGGGTTGGGGATTTGACTCAGTGGTAGAGCACTTGCCTAGCAAGCACAAGGCCCTGGGTTCGGTTCCCAGCTCCGGAAAAAAAAAAAAAGAATAGAGAGAAAAAAAAAAAAAGAACCTGCAGTTATGAAAGGGTAAATTGCTTTCCTAGTGTCCCTGTAGGGATGAGAATGGGTATTTTACACCTAAGCCTAGAAGAACACTCCCACAGACGTTTGGGGCTGCGGTGATGAATATTTGATGAGTTTAGAGGAGACCCTGGGTTTGGTGCTCAGCATTGAAAAAAATCACCAAACATCATCAACAAATCAATAAGAAACTGAGTCTATGTGCTTCTCTCTCTCTCTCTGTCTCTCTCTGTCTCTCTCTGTCTCTCTGTCTCTCTGTCTCTCTCTCTCTCTCTCTCCACCCTCCCTCCCCCTCCCTTCCCCCGTCTCTCTCCCTCCCCCTTCTCTTCCCCCCTCCTTACCCCCTCTCTCTACCCCCCTCTCTCTCCCCCTTCCCTCCCTCTTTCTCCCTCCCCCTTCTCTCTGTCCCTCCCCCCTCTGTTTCTCTCTCTCTCACTAAATATGCTAAAAAGCACATGTGCATTTACTACATGTAGCATGTGGTTTTGAACACTGTATATATTACGGAATGATAAGTGAAGACCCTTAAATTTCCAGTGAACACCTTCTAAAAGCTCAAAAAGAACGTCAAAGCATCCGGCTGTGCCCAGAGGGCTGGGTATGTGTGTGGTACAATAAGTGGGAAATTGCTTCCTCCATGACAGAGTGGTGCAGGAGTCAGGTGGCCAGGCCTTGTTCCCCTCAGCCTTGCCTGAGACTAACTGAGCCTTGCTGTGTTGTGGTACAGATGAGTCATTACAACACACCCACCTGGCTGCCCTGGGTTTCATGATGGGTGCCTTTCCCCGGGAGCATGGTGTTCAGGGAGGTCCCACATGGTCAGAGACCAGCATAGTTTTTCTTGTGGCACTAAGTTCAGGAGGCTCCTTGGGAACTTTCATAAGAGGTGGGGTCAACACTAGGCCTGTGATGTCCTTCACCCCTTCACTTGCTTCCACAAAATATACATCTTTGACTTCCCCGACCCTGGTAGAAATCAGCCCAAACCACTGGTCCAGGGACAAAAGGGAACCCCAGATACCTTGTCTTAGCAAAGAAATCTGTGTTTGAGGGCAAACTGGAACCGCGGCTGCCCTTTGCCAGGTAGAGGGCTCTGTGTTTTGTTTGGCTGTGAACCTGGGAAGAGTCCTCAGCCACCTCTTGTCTGGGTTTCTTACTGTGCAAAGGTCTGTCTCTCTGTCTCACGGTCAAGGAGAAAGAAGGCAGCTGAGCGTGCAGAAGGCACTGCATGGATGCTGGCATCCCTCTGGCTCTCCTAGGTGCCCAAGGCCAGCCAAGAGGACAGGGGCTTGGCACAGCTTACCACGGTCAGCACAGTTCATCTAGAGAAGCCAGTGACTCCTACCTTCCTGTGGGAGCTGTTCCGGGTGGAATGTGCCTGGATTATTTTTCTGGGAACACAGCAGTCTACTCCCTGTGTCCTTATTTAACTCAGAATGGGGTTGACTTATTATCAAAATACAAAAAAAAATTCTTTATTAGCAAAGGGTATTCATTAAGTAACAAATTGAATCTCCTCCTGGCTTAATTGGAGCAGGGAAAAACATTGCTCCTTAAACTCCCAAAGCCAGCCTGTGATCTGTGCCCACACGGTTGGCTCAATACTTTCCTTGTCTCCTCCTGACTCCCTGCAGTCCCCAAAAGCCTGACTTAAGACTAAACTACTTTCAAATTGTTAAAGAGCACGTTTCTCTGTGTACACACCTCATTTATGCAATCCCCATAACATCCGCGGATGAACGCTTTTCTCTGTGCCATTTCTGATGAACTGTCGGGAGAATCTGAGGCCATGGTAGGCACACTGTGGATGGTAGCCCTTTCTTGTGCCCCATAACGAGCAGGAGAGGCTCTTTTTTTGGTCATGGGAGGTGTTAGGTTTCAAGACAGGGTTTCCCTGTGTAGCCCTGGCTGTCCTGAAAATCACTCTGTAGACCAGGCTGTCTTCAAACTCACATCCACCTGCCTCTGCCTCCTGAGTGCTGAGATTAAAGGCATGTGTCCCCACCGCACACCTCACAGGAGAGACTTTTAACAAGAAAAGGTGAACTGGGGCTATATGATGAGGGAGAGGTCAGAACTGAAACCTACCACATCCACTGCAGAATAGTAGACCCAAGCCCGGCAGGCAGAACCGGGGTTCTCTGGTCCCGCGCGCTCAGTGGCATGCCATACATATGTGTAACTGCTATTGGGCTGGACAGCATCATCTTCCTGAAACCATTTAGGAGAGTCATCTTCGTAATTCTTTCCCTCTGAGGACTTTTCATAGGAAAGTCCATGGGCATGAAGAGAATATGGTCTGGATGCTAAATTTTTAAATCGAACCTAGAGAGACAGAGAGAGACAGAGAGAGAGAGAGAGAGAGAGAGAGAGAGAGAGAGAGAGAGAGAGAGAGAGAGAGAGAGAGAAGAGTGACCTACAAATGTATTAACATAGCAAGCAACACCAAACTAAAACCACAACGATACAGGCTGTGACAGGCAGTTACGATATCAGAGCTAGGGTATACTGGGTGCCTATAATTGCAACCTAATTAATGCATATTATTTGACCTATTTTACCAATGATCACATGAGTTAGGCCCTGACCAACTTACCTTCAAAACACAAAAATGTGCTCTTAGGCTCAAGCTACAGTTCAATCCTAAGTTACTTCTCTAATGACTTGAACTGTCTGTTCCAGACTCATGTGTTGAAAGCTTGTTTGGGACTTCAGGATAGTGATTATACCATGAGGGCTCTGGCCAACAGATAAATAGGATGGCAGATTCATAATTTGATTATATTATTGGAAGGTGGTGAAAACCAGGAGGTTGAACCTAGGTAGGAAGAGGCTCGTTGGGGCACACTCTTGACATATCTATCATCTGCCTGGTCCCTTCTTTTTCTTGTCTGCTTCCAGGACTCCACAGCTACATTTCGCCACATGCCTCCTACCATGATACTCTGTGCCTTAACCCAGTCCCACAGAGATGGTGGGCAGGTAACTATAAACTGAAAGCACTCAATCCCCTAAGCCAAAAGAAATCTTACCGTTTAAAATCGTTTCCCCTGTATATTTTGTCACAGCAACAAAACCTAACGTATCCACAAGTGAGATTTGAACCTGAATAAAGCATGGCTCTTGATCGTAATAAGCTTTTGTATTACTAGTGAAGAGAGAGACGTGAGTGAACCCAAAGCACGAATCTGGATATAACAGATGCTGTGCATAGAGTGTAAATGGGTTTAGGAGGGTGCTGCCTTGGAAACACAGCTGAATGTTTAGGAGAATTTGGAAGAACGATGGAAAGGTTCTTAAGAAAAATGGGATTGGCCCTTGTAAAACGAACAAATCAGAACATGGTCATTTTAGATTCCCAGAAGAGCAGAAAGATGTCTGCAGGGAAAGCCTGTCTGTGGCTAGGTTGGGAAATGCACAGATAGACTAAGCCCCTGGTGACAAATGAGGTTAGAAAATGACAGCTGAGACTAGGCATAGAGTCATCAGGCTCATGGGGGAATCTTCTGGTCATTTTCCTCTGTAATTTCTAGTGACCAATCACTTGACAGAAAGCTTCGTATGTTTTCAGGGGATGTATAGAACTATTAAGAGTCCTATTACTGTTTTGTGCCCCCCCCCCAACCATGTGTTGACAATGGCTTAGTTACCAGCCTGTGACACTTTTGGGAGGTAAAACCTTTAGCATGTGAGGCCATGTGCTTAATAAAAGAAGACAGGGGAGATCAGCCACGACAGAGAGAAAATGGAAGCTGATGTAAAGATTCCACTCTGTGTATTTACAATTTGCAGAGTGTGCCTACTTGGATTCCTGGTCTCAAGGACTTTCAGCTGGATCCAGTCAGGACACAGCGGCTACAGCATTTGCTTCATTTTCCCTAACCCATACCCTTAAGGATATCTCAACGCCCATGTACAGCTTGAAGAAGTTATGGAGGAGTCATCACTCCAATTCCCTGGACTTTTGGGGGGGGGCTGAAAGCAGTTATTCTAAAGTTGTCTTTATTAGGAATTTAAAATTGGTTGTACTTTAACAGAGAGGAATTAGCAAGATTGAATTGTACAGTCATAATCTCATTTGGTAACTAAGCTAAAATCACATCTTTGCTTTGGTATAGAATTTATTCATCAAAAAAGTTTAAAAGTACAAGGTTTAGAGCCAGTCCTTCTGTGATGTCATTACAAACTTCTGAGTTGATTACACATGTGAGTTAAGGGCCAAATAGCAAATTCATGGCTCTGACTTTGTGAGAGTACTTTCAAGATAATATTAAGATATAAAGACAACAGTCCAGATTGTCTTATATAGATGGTTTTCAAAAATGTCAGAAATCCACAAAATTTGAGACTTAAAGTTACTTATCTTTTGTTGAGACGTAGCTGCTCCTAACAGTTCCCCTTTGGCAGATTTAATGAAGAATTTGCACATCTCTATCTCCAGGTGAGGCAATACTTTGTGGCTAGGAAGCCATTGAACAAAACTGCCTATTTCATCTGCAGACTAATGCTGTCCAGAAAAGGACACATTATGCAGAATAGTTGACTGATAAGCTCTGCCAAGACAAGGTGATCAACCTTTCAAAACTCAGCATTTCAAGAGTCTGTCAGTTGATTTGGGGCCAGAAGGACAAAGACTTGCACTCACATGTTGCTAACAGAGGACTGTGCTAGTGGAGATTTGTCTCTACAACCTCTCAGTTCTGCAAGCTGTGTTAGACTTTCTATGTGTATAGATATTTGGTCATTCAAAGATTTCTGATGTGGTTGAAAACTGGTAGTCTTGTAGACAACCCAAGCTGTTTAGCATTGAGAAGGATAATACATTTGAAAGGGTGGTTTTTCAGATGGCATACGATCTCAAACCAAGATATAAGTCAGGTATAGAATTATAGTCTTTTAGGATAGGTGACAAGGTGCTTTAGTTAATGGACAAAATTGATGGGCTGGGTGTTGAGTGTGTTTTATAAATTGTAGAATGGTAATAATTGTACTCAATTTTTATATAAGTGAAAAGGCCTTTTAACTGGATAAAAAGGGGGAGGTGTTGTGATTTGCCCTGGAGTTATCTATATCTTGATGCTGATTCCATTGCTCAAGGACGGCTGCCTAGTCACGTACTCAGGTCTCAGGTGACTTCACCCCTTTCCCCCCATTTAATTTGTAAAATACAGGTGAGGGCAGGTACAGGTTAGAAGGAGGCCTGTCATTGGATGAGAAGGAAGGATAGGCAGGAGAAAAGTTTGAAGGAAGAGGAGGAGACTGGAACAGAAAGAGGAGACAGGAGGGACAGAGAGGTTAATCACGGCAGAGAGAAAAATGGAAGCTGACGTAAAGATTCCACTCTGTGTATTTACAGGTTGTTATTAATGTTCTTAAAGGATGGATGTGTACTGGGCTTTGTATGTTAAGGTGGGCAATTATATCTTATCAATTGGGTCAAAGAAAGAAAGAAAGGAAGAAAGAAAGAAAGAAAGGAATAAAAAAAGAAAGAAAGAAAGAAAGAAAGAAAGAAAGAAGGAAAGAAAGAAAGAAGACAGGCTACCTGGAGCATGCCCTGAAGCAATCTCAGGGCAGTGGCACATCCCTTTCTTTCTCTTTAAGTTCTAGCCACCATGAGGTAAGCAGCCATCTTGTCCAGCCTCAGTGGAGGACCCAAAGTAAAGGAGTCAAGCAATCATGGATGAAATCATGGGATAAAAGTTTTTCCTCCTTTGGGTTATCTTGAGTTTTACCACAGCAACAGAAAGCTGACTAAAACAGATTCCCATTATCTTTTATGATTGATTGGTCTTGATGTGTTGGAGTTCAAGGACAGGGTCTTGCGTATCACATGCTGAGTGGTTACTCTTTACCTACTGAGTCATCTCCTCCACCCTCTGTGTGCCCTTTGGAAAAGAGCAAATGGCCATTGACAATTTGGCAAATACTCACACCAATAAAATGTTATGTCTTTGGACACAGAATGGTTTACTTTAGATCCACAGCATTTTCTCGTGTGTTTTGTTTGTTTATTGTTATTATTATTAATTTGTTTTGTTTGATATGTGAGAGGCGAGGAAGTACGGGGGAGCTAAACTCTGTTACAATGTAACAGGGTAAAGGTTTCTCCATCTTGTCTCAGCTGAAGTCATCTTTGGTTTCTAACGCCTACCCTGAAAAGTCCTGTGGGAAAGCATCCAACACTGTTGTAGAAACCCAGCTAACTGCATGTGCTTGGCTTCTGTTAAACTGCTTGCTTGCTTCCTTCTGCAACTGCCAATCAGGATGTAGCTTTTCTATGCTCTTTGTCTTTAACAACTCCCTAAAATATGCATTCTGCGGGGCTGCTCTCTGAAAGTGTTTCTCACCAGGCAGTCGCTAGCTTGCTTAATAAAGACTCCCAATTTGAATTCTGGCTGCCCAGATACCCTACAACAATAAAAATAAGCTACTGTCTGGGAACTAGATACAGGATTTTGAAAGCAATCAATGACTAAATCTGGTAAGATACTTAAGAAACTTGCTCACTCATTTATGGTGGAGAGACATCTTTTCTCTGATTCCTAGTTTCCTTTTCATTTATCTTGTCTCTTAAGAAAGTATTGGGACATATTTATAAATCAATGTTATTGCCATCCCTACTTCAGCCATGGGATACTCTTGACTCATTTTCCAGGTTAGTTCAAGACAGGCTGGCTTCAGCTAGAAATCTCAGTGCTATTTCTTCCAGATTAAATCATTTTCACTGTTAAGAAGGGTAAGATCTTTTCTGTAGTTCAAAAATTGTCAAATAGCCAGGCCGTCTTTGTGAGGAAAGAATGCTGTTATTTGTTAATTCTGGGAAGCCAATCACTTCCCAGGTTGCTGATACCTTAGCAATGTTTTGGTGCTTGTGGTAAGTTTCCTGAGGATCTAGGAGGTTCACATGAGACTTACTTGGATCACATCATCCACTTCAGCACGTATTACAGGGCCAAGAATGCCAAGGTGCTCCTCATATTCCCCCTGAGGATCACGGCTTGTGAAAGTACTATCAAGGTATTTTCTGAAAACAACTTTCTTGTATGTGGTGTCCTTTGGAGTGTTGTCTGTTTCTTCATTGTCCATTTCACTAAAATGACAGCAATAGTATCCATTTAAAAGAAGAAATAGTTCAATTGTTAAGGGTGTCCAAGTTTGGTTCCCAGCACCTACTTTGGGACGCTTACAACCACTTGTAACTCCAGTTCTAGTTATTAATATATATTAATATATAACATAAAATAAATAAATATATAATATAATATAATATAATATAATATAATATAATATAATATAATGGATGTTCTGGCATTTGAGGGTGCCAGGCACACACATGGCTCACATACATACATGCCGGTATCCAAAATACATATAAAATAAAAATTAAAAAATTGAAAAGAACTTAAGAAATAATCTGGTAACTAGCATAGAATATTTAATGACCATTCCATCTATGAGCTAGTAAATATATGTAATTGAAACACAGGTGATTACATATATCCTAATTCCCTGCTCAAATATATTTTCTTAGGTAAGACTTCCTAGGATCTTTTGGGCTATGTCAAATCTCATTTATTAAACTTACATAGTATTACTATAGTCTAGACAGCAAATTCCTATAATAGTCCTATAGTATAGTATTTCTACAGTATGTATAAAAAGTCTATGGATAAGTGTCCTTTACCTTAAGAGTGGCCATTCTGAGTTTTGATTTTGCTAAAGCATAATTATCCCTAAGTTTTTAGACACTGGTCTGAGCAAGGATTCTCATGATAGGATCCTCAAGATACAGGTAACAAAATATAAATGGACAGATGGGATACCACAGACTTCCATAGTAATGGCTCTTGTTTTGCTTGGGTGTCACCTAAAATGTAGAAGCTAATATTGGAAATGACAAAGGAACTATCACTGGAGACTCAGATTATATGAAGTATCATTTGTTCAAAATTATCCCCAAAGAAATGTAGGTGATTTTCATAGCAGTGGTGACAAAGAATGAGAGTGTAAAGAGAAAACTAGTCAAACCTTGGTGCAAATTTTGAATAATCCCAGGATATTTCTTCAGCAGCAATATAGTAGAATTTTTTGTTCCCACCGAAGCTACGGAGATACCATGCTGCAATAGTGTCAGGGTTTCTGGAGGAGTTGACATTTGCCCTGGTGTCTGTTTTGTAGGGGTCATTGTAGGTTACATAGTCATCCTCAGGATAATCTTCGTCAATGCTCTCTAGCTCCTCACTTGGAATCATCTCAACATCGTCTCCATCAACTCTACTGAGACCTACTACAACAAGGGGGTTAAATGTCTTTGACAAAGAAGTGTCATTAGGTGTGGGAGATAGTAAAGGAGGCTGCATGTGAATGAGGTCTGGATGAGGAAGAGTCTGATTCAGTTCTGGAAGAGGTGAAGACTGACCAGAATCTGGGGGGTAGGATGCTTGACCAGGGTCTGCAGAGGATGTTTTGTGCCTGTGATTAAGAGCAGGGCTTGTCTGGATGAGGTCTGGAGAGAGGGTCACCTGATCAATGTCTGGGGATAGTATTATCTCATTAAAATCTGGTGAGAGGGTCAAGAGGCTGAGGTCTGGGGAAAGGGTAACTTGACTGTTGTCTGAAGAGAGGGGCATCTTATCCAAGTCTGGGGAAATGACTGTCTGACCAAATTTCGGAGAGAGAGTCAGTAGGCTAAGGTCAGTGGAGGAGGTCTCCCAGCTTTGGTCTGAGGAGATGGGTACCTGACCTGGGTCTAGGAAGTAAGTCTTCTGCTTGTCATCTAGAGAAAGGAGCACCTGACCTAGGTCTGGGGAAGTCTTCTGGTTGTCATCTGGGGTAAGGGGCACCTGACCCAGGTCTGGGGAGGAGGTCTCTTGGTTTTCATCTGGAGAAAGGGTCACCTGACCCAGGTCTTGGGAGGAGGTCTCCTGGATGTCATCTGGAGAAAGGGTCACCTGACCCAGGTCTTGGGAGGAGGTCTCTTGGTTTTCATTTGGAGAAAGGGTCACCTGACCCAGGTCTTGGGAGGAGGTCTCTTGGTTTTCATCTGGAGAAAGGGTCACCTGACCCAGGTCTTGGGAGGAGGTCTTCTGGATGTCATCTGGAGAAAGGAACAACTGATCCAGGTCTGGGTAAATAATTGTTTGATCCAATTCTGGAGAGATGGTAAAGAGATTTAAGTCTGAGGAAGGGATTGCTTGGCCATCATCTGAAGTGAGAGGTGACTTTTGACTTTGGTCTGGAAAGAAAGATGTTTGACTAATGTCATCAGAATAAAATTCATGGCTTAGGTCATAATCGATCCCTTGACTGGGCTCTGGAGGAGAGGATCTGTAGCTAGGATCTGTGGTAGAGTGTGTTTGATTAGGATCTTGGGTAGGAAATGTTGGAGAGTGTTCCTCTGGTGGCACTGACTGAAAAAGGTCTAAAGAAGAGCTCATCTGCTCAGTATCATTTGAAGGGTTCTGATTATAGTCAGGAAGTGACCTGTCAGTACTCACTGGAGGGGAGGTCTGATTCAGATCTGTGGAAAGAGCTGTTTCATTGGATTTGTGGAGTAGTAATGAATGATTGAGTAGTCTTCTATCTAAAAGTGGAGGATGGTCTTCTCTTCTCGGATGGTAAAAGCCCCTTGGAGACAGAGGACTGTGTAGTGCAAACTTCCTGTTCTTCTTCTTCTTCCGTGTCCTGATGAACAACTGTCTTTTCTTAAAGTCACCGCTTTCCTCCTCCTGTCTTACATGTGGAGATTTATGCCTAAATCTAGAAAATGTTGGGAGGTTACTTGGCTTCCCTGTCGTGTTTATGCGAGAGGTGCTAGCTCCCCAAGGCGTTGAGATATTCTGATTTTGAGGACTGTTTGTCAGCTTATCAATATCTGTGTTTTCACCATTTGCTGGTATTATTTCATAACTACCCTTTTCAGAAGCCATATGCCACTGTCTGTTCAAAAGTTTGGATGCGACCTTTTGTTTTAAGAGTAACAAATCACTAGGAATGTCCTCCTCAGACTTCATTCTGGAAGAAGTATTCTTTGGATTTGAATGCCTCCCAGTTTTTCCGGCTGGAGCTTTCATCCAGGAGAACCTGTGCTTCATCCTGTGGGGTCTTCCTGTCTTGATTGTTTTAGGTTTAGTCTGTTCTCGACTCCCTGATCCTTTTGCACCAAGAGGAAGTAGGTATACCACTGTGATGTTCGACTGTGGGTCTTCCATATCATTTTCATAATATGAGCTGGAATGATATTCTGTTGAAGGGTTGAGGACGGAGTTCTTACCTAAGCCAGTAAGGTTTCCAAGTAGGATACCAGCTATGGTGGCTCCTGAGCCAGAAAGTGTTCTTTGAGAGTCGTTGAGGTTATTATTGGTGATCTTACTAAGGTTTCTTGAGGATTTTGAGTCAACAACTCCGTCTGTGCTTAGAGATATGAATTCAGAGCTGTTTTCTAGAGCGAGAGCAGTGAGATTGAACTCGTCTTCCTTCGGATTCAACAATGACTTTCTGAATGACCTAATTCCTAGTGTTGACGCCAGTTCGTACTGGTAATCATCATCTTCGTTTTCTATGCCAAAGTCATTTTCCACAGAATCATGAATTTTCCGAGTTGTCATGGATGTAGGTTCAAGAGGTTGATAAATCTCATATGAGTCTTCATCGTCATCATCATTCCGGTTACACTTAACATCCCTGAATCTCAATCTTAGGTTTCTGCGTCTTGGATTGGAACTCATGGTGGTCAACATCCAAGTTCCTTCATAAAAGACAGAGAAGAGAAGGCTGAAAGCTCACGAAAAGTTACTGAAACAGGAGGATCTGTTGGGGAAAAAAATTTCTAGTGAATGGTGAGTTACTGAGTCATGGTGACATAAAAAGAAAAAACCAGGAATAAGATATTTAGGAAGTTTTAAAAAAACGTAACTTGACTTTGTTTTGGAATCTAATCACAAGGTCAATGTACTTGTAGGCTAGGGTAGTTATGATCTGTGGAAATTAAGGAGAAAAATAGACCTTCAGTTTGGATTTTTTTTTCTTTTTTTCGGAGCTGGGGACCGAACCCAGGGCCTTGCGCTTCCTAGGTAAGCGCTCTACCACTGAGCTAAATCCCCAGCCCCCAGTTTGGATTTTTTTAAGAGTCACTTTTAGAATATATCAAGAAAAAGGGTGCAGGGATTGATGATAAAATGGACCTTGAAAATCATTAATATCTTCTTAGTTGTACATTTTGTCTAAGACTTGGAGTTTGGGAGATGATGAGATTGTTTCTTCCCCCCCACCCAAAAAAAAAAAAAAGGATATTTAGGTATTTCTAGGAAATGATGTATGTGAGGACAAAGTAAGTTCGAGTCACATTGAAAGTGAATTACTGACACACTAAGGATGACCTGGGACATGTCCAGTGGGAGCCATGTGTGGAGTGCTAGGCATATCTTTTTGCATATCTTACAGCTAGGAGCTGATGAAACTCTGTAAAGCACTGTTCTGCTTTTAGGATGAGTGACTTAAAGCTTAGTGAGGGTGAGTAAGCTGTCTCAAGTTACAAAAACACCAAGTGGCAGAGCATGGTTTGAACTTGGGTCTTATATGCCGATGTGGTCTCTGAGACAGCCTCTAAGGCTTATCTAATGATTGTTCCCTGGATGGTGGGATGGTCTCTGCTAAGAACTGAAAAGTGGGTCTGGGGAGATGGTTCAGCTGCCACAAGTACCTAAGTTTGATTCCCCAGAATTCGTGTTTTTGTGTGTTTGTTTGTTCTTGTTTTGTTTTTTGTTTTTCTAAAAAGTTAGACATGGTAGCCCATGTTTGTAAAAACAGTTCCAGGGGCGGAGGTGGGGTGGACGAGGCTTGAGAGATGGCTCAGCATTTAAGAGCGTTGACTGTTCTTACGGGGTCCTGAGTTTGGTCCTGAGTTTGTGGAGAGCTCTTGGTGCTGTTCATAGAAATTTTGGCAAGTACCTGTCACTGGGCTCAAGGAAGAAGGCTCAGATAAGAAGATTCACATTTGGGCTAATGCAAGGATCAAGGTAAACACAGCCAAGGAATGTGTGACGTCCCTTTTGTCTTAATAATCCTATTAAGCCCCCAGACCCAGGGACTCTGGGGACCTTACTGCTTTGTTTGATTGCTACCTGGTATGGTCTCTTTGATTTTTACCTTGCTTGATCACTTTGTCTTTGATCTGAGCACTGACCATATTCTTTAAATGTATCTAGATTGATACAAAAGCAGACTGAGAAAAAGTAAAGCTGCTTCAGCCTCAGAACTGGCTAGAGTCATGTTAAATGTTGTCTGATTATCTTTTTCTCTTCTTAATTCTCACTCCTGCCCTGGATAACCTGTTGACTGACTGAGCTGGCTTGGTCATGAGTTCAATTCCCAGCAACCACACGATGGCTCACAGTAATCTGTAATGGGATCTGATGCCCTCTTCTGGTGTGTCTGAAGACAGCAACAGAATATTCACATAAATAAATAAATAAATCTAAACAGACAAACAGCTTCAGGGAAGTAGACATAGGTGTGTCCTTGGGCTCCCTCGACAGTTACTATATATATCCAAGTTGGCAAATCCTATGCCAGTACTTCATTTAAAGGTGGACAAGGAAGGGCATCAAAGGTTGTTTTCATGGCTAATATCTTTATGCTGCTTCTTCATAGTTACATTTATCTTGCTGACATGGTATGTCTTTACTGTGCCGTTGTTCCAGGGATGTGCAAGTTAATCTCCCAATTATAAACCACAAGAAACAGTGTAGGCATCCTGCAGACACACCAGGGATGGTGGTAATTTGGAGACTTCAGCAGACCTTTTCCATCTGAGATCTCAGGAGCTCTCCACACTCTTACTCACCAATATTATCCATCACGACAGTCACAGATTCACCACTCATGGGGAACAGGGTCAAGGTGTCCTCGTGCCTCCTCCCATAGATGAATGAGTGCCCAGTGAAGTGGACGGTCAGAATGTCATCATGAGTTCCCACACTGCAGAAGTGCCACTGTACGGCATCATCAAAACAGAATCCTAGGGTGGATATGCTCTCAGGCACGTACCCATTGATAGCTGAAAGAGGAAAAGCTGTCAAATGCCAGGTCTGCCCAACAAGAGGACCCATGTCTAATTATCCCCAGGTCCCTACGTCTAGTTGTCTGCATCAGAATGGTGATTATTAAAGATAAGCTTTATAAGGTCTAATAATGCGTGAGTAGGTCATAGACCACATTCAGCTTTGCAAGTGATGGCTGATGCTCCTGAGTTAGCCGAATGAGAAAAGTCAGGATAGAGACAGAGCCTTTCACGCAGGTCGATTTAGCCACTCACTCACCAAGCAAATATAAAATGCTACTTTATGATGTGCCATTAATATATTCTCACAATTGATTTAAATTGTCTGAGATGCATCTGCTGGGAAGACAGGTCTATGTACGAGAACTCTATCTTCTTGACATAGTAGTTATGAGTGAAATGAATGTCACAAAAAGAAGCTCACAGCACATTGTCATTGAGACTTATTGTCTGTAACTCATGGTGGACCTAACAGTTTCCATTCATGTATTGAGTTCATATATTTTAATTTTCTCTAAAGGAAGATCAATTTAGGTAACATTTTAATGTGCATGGGTAGTGAGTGTGGTGATCCAATTACGATATGATTTATTTAAAGGCCCAATCTATACACACAGGTCATCACTGTGACAATTCTAGTATGATGCTTGGTACTAAGACAAAGATTCTATGAGACTCTGTACCGAATACTGGTAGAGTTGCTGAAGGTGTGTGTGACTCGTTTCCACATCACCCCAGATGCTTTTTTTTAATGGTCTAATGTGATGGACTGGCTACAAGTGGCTACTAAGATATAGGTGGACTTCACTGACATGAGCTTTAAGGATCAAATAAATACACATTCTACTGCAAAAATCAGTAATAAGACAAACCTCATTTTCTATTATATTTAAAAATTATGATGTCTCTACAGAGTAGACCTTGTCTCAAACAACAGCAACAGAAAGGCAGTAACCAGAATATACTGAGCCGAGTAAAACATTATTCTAATTAATTTTATCTATTTCTCTTTAGTTTTCAACTTTCCCAGAAAACTTTATGTGAGTGACTCACATGTGATTTTGTGGGCAGTCCTGGCCCAGAGCTATCACAGATCCATTGCTGAAAGGAAATTATGTGAAGAAAGCTGAATGTCAGTCCTGGAGCTCCGTGCCCAGACCCTGGGAGAGCCACCCACCTGGAGGGGATTGTCTGTCAGAAAACACTGTGGAGGAGGCTCTTTACTTTGAGGGACAGTGGGGAGGGCGCTAGCGGTTGTGGGGAGATTTGCTTGCAGACCCCACAGTAAAATTCACCTCAGATTTCTCATGACAATGAACTTTGGAATCACAGCAAGTGTCAGAACTGTGGCTCAGAGAGATTGCCCTCCGCTCTCAACTCCTCATGACTCACTTTCCCTTCGACCTCCGCACACGCTGCCTTTCTTCTGGATTCCCAGAGTCACTTTGCTTGACTTCACAAAGCAGCATTCTCTAAAAACATCTCATTTCTGTCCTGGTGTCAACTACAGAGTGTTCATTATGAACGTTGCTAAAATCCTCAGGTTCCACTGACCAAAGCCCTCAGTGCCTTCCCCCAAAGCTTCCTCACTGCCTAAAGCATGTACAGTTAAACACACATACACACACCACACAATCACACCCACCCACCCGCCAGGCATATACATCATACACAATACACCAAAACACACATACATACCACATACAAACACACCATATACACACCACAAACAACCACACGCGTACATGCCACATACAACATACATACTACCCCACATACTACTCACATAATCACACAATACCACAATCACACCACATACACATATCACACACCACAGATGACCACTTACACAATCTCACACACACACCACAATCATACACACATAATCATACCACACACACATATCACACACCACAGACAACTACACACACAATCACACACAAATAACCATACTACAACATACACAATCTCACACACACACATCACAATCATACACATATAATCATACTACACATACACACACACATATCACACACCACAGACAACTACACACACAATCACACACAAATAACCATACTACAACATACACAATCTCACACACACACATCACAATCATACACATATAATCATACCACACACACACATATCACACACCACAGACAACTACACACACAATCACACACAAATAACCATACTACAACATACACAATCTCACACACACACATCACAATCATACACATATAATCATACCACACACACACATCACACACCACAAACTACACACACAATCACACCCATACACATAACCATACTACACACATACACATATCACACACCACATCGTATACCACTACCCCACCCCCTCCCAACGCACTTTGGAAGTAGGATGCCATCCTGACTTATAGGATCACCAGGCTTTGAGCCTTTTCCTAACAGACTATAGGCTTTGGCTGCCATCTTGTCCAGTCAACAAGTCCTTGAGCTGTGAGTGAGGAGAGGAGAGGGTGACTAGAGAGGATTACGCCCATCATCACATTTCTGCCTCTGGGTACAGACACACTGCGACCGCCAGGGTGGAAAAGATGGATGGAAACAGGGGTCTGACTTACTGTTCATGATGTTTGATTCATAAAACTTGGGGTCATCACGCTTCACCTCATCGGGATTCTCACAAAACTTGTTGATGTTGTCCTCGATGTACCAGCTCTTGTTCTCATCAAACATAGCAAACACGACCTCCTGCTCCATGTCTGCTACCCTCTGCAGGGGAAAGGGCAGTGATCACAGCTCCCGTTGGCTGCCTATTTCCCCATGGTCGTGGGGTCCGGAGAAGCCACGTGTCAGGCACCTATGAGCCCATTATTTACCAAACACTTATCAAAGATAAAGCTAATATGTGAACACAAACAGAGGGAGTCAGAGAATTCGGTCAAAAATACCCAGGGGGAAAATTCTGGCCAGTACAGCACCGGCAAGTCAGTGTGTGTGTGTGATCCAAAACTTTTCAGAGTGAATGGATGGCTGTGTTCTAAATGGGCGGGCAGAAAGGATGGCCAGGCAGAAGGCTGCCGCAGGACAGCCCACGCCCTTCCTTCCCTGGGTTGTTTCCTACTTCCATAAATCAGGACATCTGCCTATTTTGCATGCCTTTGGATAAGGCCTCGTCCACTATTCCTTGGCCTAATGAGTGAACCTAACTGGAAATAAAAGGAGACCTCACTGTCAATGAAGATAAACTCAGGCTGCTGCCGATGTAGTTCAGTTGCTGAAGTGTTTGCTTGGCATGCATAAAGCCCTGGGTTCGATCCCCAGTACCACAGTAAACCAGGTGTGGTAGCGTTTGTCTCTAATCCTGGAACTCAGGAGGCACCCAAGCTCAAGGTTATCCTCCACTAAAAAACCAGTTTGAGGCCTGCCTGAATTAACAAGAGAAATCTGTCTCGGGACATAAACAAAAGCAAACCAGCAAACACCACCAACAAAAAAATAAAAAAATAAAACAAGGGGGTGGGGCTCAAGTGGTCAAGAGCCCTGGCATATCTCCCAGAGCACCAGGGGTTCACAGCCATCTATAACCATAGTTACAGGGGACCTAACTAACACCTTCTTCTGTCTAATATGGGCACCAGGTATACACACTGCATGCAGGCAAGACACCCATACACATAAAATAAAACAAACCTAAAGTTTAAAAAGAAAAGAAAAGGAAGGAAAGAAAATCTTTAAAAAGTCCAAGGCTATCCTGGGCTATAATAGTGAGTGTGAGGTCATGTCTCAAAATAAAAACAGACTCAGAAATCTAGTCTCTTTGATCACATTCTTTGCTATAACTAAGTTCTATCACAGAAGGACTTTTGGCAGGCTCAAACTTCACTAAAACTATGGCTGCAAAGGTCCTAGCTCTCGGGGGCTCTCTTCTGTCTCTGCTGCTTGCCTCAGAAAACAGCAGAGATTGGTACCGAGTTCACACTGAGCTCCCAAGCCACTCTGTAAACACATTTCTAGGCAGGACAGTGTTGCCTACTTAACCAGAGGAAGGGATTAAAGGAGTCCAGATGGCTCCTTCATCACACGGTCCACAGGTTTGAATCTAAAACACGATCTAGCGGGATGTGCTTTTCTGCAGCCAGAGTCCAGAGGAAAAGAGGCGGAGCAGCAATGAGAGAATACGAGATGATTCTGACGATAAAGATCCCCACACTGCTGATAAAGAAGACTAATGATTGCTGTATTTTAGAACGGAAACCCTCCCATCCAGTAGGGAGACTTAATCTGTGCCAGTGAGGAGAAATTCCTCTTTTCTTTCTTTTTTTTTGGGGGGGGGCTTCTTAGTTTCTTTCTTTCTTCCTTCCTTCCTTCCTTCCTTCCTTCCTTCCTTCCTTCCTTCCTTTCTTTCTTTCTTTCTTTCTTCCTTTCTTTCTTTCCTTCTTAAAGATTTATTTACTTTATTTATGAGCACACTGAAGCTATCTTCAGACACACCAGAAGAGGGCATCAGATTCCATTACAGATGGTTGTGAGCCACCATGGGGTTGCTAGGATTTGACTGCCTCTGGAAGGGCAGTCAGTGCTCTTAACAGATGAGCCATCTCTCCAGCCTTTTTTTTTTTCCTCTCTTATTTTGGTTTCATTATGGATAAATACCTGTATGCCTCTCTGGTCCAGGGACCTGCTCTTACAAATTAGAAGGAGCCCTATCAGTCCAGAGGCAATGTCCCTTGTAACATCCACATCACTGTAGTATGGCCTTGTTAAGCACTGGGCGTCATTTTCCGTGGGTTCGTCAAACTCTAGAATGTTCCATTTGTAAGTGAAGGTTTCTCCTGGTTGAACTGGTTTGATCATGGTGTGACTGCCTGGAAGAAAATATACGCTATTAATTTTTAGAAAAATTATTTCATCATAATAAATATCTCCC
Organism: Rattus norvegicus; assembly: GCF_021556685.1. Taxonomy (NCBI): domain Eukaryota; kingdom Metazoa; phylum Chordata; class Mammalia; order Rodentia; family Muridae; genus Rattus; species Rattus norvegicus. Next base: position 79,155,768 of record NC_141546.1, on the reverse strand, counting down.
TTAGCTTTTATCTAGCGTGATTAATATGAAGAAAGAAATATTCTTCTTGTATTAAACTCTTGACAACAGATAGCATGTAGCTGTTCAATGTTTCTCCGCTAGATGTCGCCAATGACACTCGGAAAGGAGGGATACCCTTCCACATTACTGACCGCATTTGTCATAACCACTGAGCAAATCGGACACGAGGAAACTCTGGAAGCCTCTCGGAGATTGAGAGTCTCCAAGAAGTGAAAGGTTCCCACCTGAGGTGGAGGAAGAATTGACTCCATCTTCGTAAGGAGAGAAGGTCACCCCATGCGGGTAAATGCTGTACGGTCGGCTGGCCATGTTTTTGAACACGATCTACAAAGTTAAGTCATTGTTATTATTTCTGTGTTGAAGGTCACTCGTAAGAACTATCTCAGACAAGAGGAGGGCAGCATCTTGTGTGTGCGTGTATGGGCAGGTGTGCACACACGGATGTGCAGGCAAGCAGTGGGAAAATCAGTTCCGTTTATCCCCTTGTTACCCCTCATAGCACCTCACCCTCTCCCAACTGGTCTCCACATCCTTTCCCTATTCTTCCAGATTGCACCACATCTCTGCACGTCTCCTCTATGCCTTTTCTCCTCTAAACCACGATGCTTTCCTGCTTGCCAGACTCCCTGAGATCATTGCTAGTGAGGTTAACTTCCTGAATGGCCCCAGTAGCCAGACCCCAAGTTCTAGAGAGAAGATGCTTACATTGAAATCCAATGCACCCCAGTAGAGGCAAAAATGAGGGATGGATCAGAGGGAAGGAAGGCTTTGTTTACTTTCAGATGAACAAAATGGGATTTGTCTAGGGCATGAGTTTCATAGACGTCCTAATTTGTCTGTTAATCTTCAACGGACAACCTTAACCTTATCTTCTTCTCAGTTTGCTGCCAAAGCCTTTGAATCATCCCCAATAGTGAAGGCCCTACATCCTAGGGCCTGGCTAATCATTGCAAACTTCAATTGTCTGTGTCCCTACCCAGCTCTGTGTGTGATGTGACATAATGTTCAAGGTAATTATTTGAAGAAAACTTTAGGCTTTAAAGCAATTGTTTCTCTCTCTCTCTCTCTCTCTCTCTCTCTCTCTCTCTCTCTCTCTCTCTCTGTGTGTGTGTGTGTGTGTGTGTGTGTGTGTGTGTGTGTTCAGAAGACAACCTGTGGGAGTTGATTCTCTCTTCCCACCAAGGCCTTGGGTAATGAACTCAGGTTTGGCATCAAATGGTTTTATGCACTGAGTCATCTTGCCAGCCAGAGGGTCTTGTACATGTATGAAAGCGGTTGTAACCGGAGACCAGTCATTAGAGCCACACACTTGGACTGTAGCGAAGAATTATTTTTTCCTCTGTTGTGCTGACTCAGATGTTCACAATGGTAACGAGCAATGTCGTTGTCAAAGCCACTCAAGCCTTCTGTATTACAACAGTTGTGAGGCTTTTGTCAAGCACACTGACTTGAAAACTCAGGGCAACAAAGTTCTCCCGGCTCTCTACCTGAAGGGAGCTGTGCTGCATTCAGTGGTGTGTACATCTTGTCCAGGCATATTTACTTTGCTATAAGAGGTAGGATAAACTTTGCAGACAACCTTGGGATTGTCTGCGTGTGTTTCATTACGCTTATTTGTGGCCTCATGGGCTTAGTTTCCATAGAATATTCTTCACTCCTCTAAGGACACTGACTTTGTTTTATTCCCTCTATTCTTTTCTACTTTGATTATCTATCCCAGATCCTTTGTATTATTAAGTAGGATATAAGTACTAAATAAAACTGAAAGCTATGTTTGACTTTAAAATTATATGACTACACTTAAATATATTAAAACTGCCAGTTCCTTGATCTGTCTTTCCCTGTTGAATTCTTCCCTCTTCCATGTTTCTGTTACTTACCTTGAGTGTGTCCCTGACCTGGGCTTTAATAATAGGGCCCAAAATCCCGCTTTGTCTGCTACTTTGATTCTCGATGCGTTTGGTGAAGGTCTCATCTTTATATTCTCTGTAAATGACTTTCTTGTAATGTTTTCCAATTTGGTTTGAGAAGTTATCCAAATGCAGAGACTTGTATAGTCTTAAAGTGAAAGGAAACAAAAGTTAGAATACTTTAAGCAGCGAGTTGAGTACGATGTACGAGAGGGAAACCCTTGGGCACGCAAATGCTGCTTTGGGGTCAGCTAAAATGCTACTTCTGAGAAGACTCAGTGTACTCTGCATCCCGATGCCCTCTGTGTAGCCATCGTAAGTCATCCCCTCTACTATTGGACAAGCAATACATAACTGATGAGAAGCAGCTACTGGGACAGAGCACTCTGTACCCTCATTTACTTATTTATTTATTTTATGGGATTAATAGTATTCCACTGCATGGATATGCTATAACTTGATACTCTTCCAACTGAAGGACCTTCGGAGTTAACTCTAATCTTTTGTCCCTAGCAACATGGCACCAGCGAGCACCCTTTTCAGACAGTCTCCTGAGCTGTGGACAAGAATACTTTTATATCATTCAATTCCAAGAGCACGGTGCCTGGGGCTTACCATTCTTGCACATTTTGTCAAACTATCCCAGAGAATGGCTTTAGCAGCACACTGGGTCTCCAGAATGTGTGATAGGTTTCGCTCTCTACAGCCTCAACAGCAGATGGTGGGATATGAACCTGCCCATCTGACAGGTACAGAATAGCATTCCAGGGAAAAGTTCACGCTCATTTTCCTTACTAGAAATGGCATATGGCGAACTACTAGAGCTTCCGATTTTCTGGCACCTTCCCTTAGATACAAGAACACAAGAATAGCACCTAGCTTGTAGAACTGATGTGACAGCCTTAGCAAACACCTACTACAAGGGTTAACAGTAGCTAGCATTCTACTGCCATTGTTCCTGTTACTATCATCAGGCCACATTCCCATGGGACTTAGTGGATAAGAATGCCTGGTTGGAAACCGACGCACACATCCCTTGAGAGCAGGCCGCTCATGACATCATAATTCAGACCCACACACTGAGGACCCCGTGGGCCATGTTTTTGACCTTTTCGTGGTGGTCTGAACCCCAGCTCACTTGTCCATGTTTGCGGGTATCACAGGTGCGTAGTTCCAAATGACTTCCTCTGCGGCGATGAAGTACTCCCACCTCTTCATGTGCCGCCGCTGCTCTCGGGTGAGCGTCTTGGAGCTCCTGGTTTTCTTTGGGCAGTTTTTAATGTCAATATAAGCCTGCATCCCAGCTGGATTAGAATACAAAGACAGTCGTAGAATTCCAGAGAAACAATTATCCATCTGAAATGTGTGTTAAACAATCAATTCACAGAAACAAATGACAGCAGCAAGAACAATGCTCAGACCGTCTTCAGCTGTTCCAGCCTGAACTCTTTAATGGGTCTTGGAAGGAAGCAAGAGGAGAGAGGAGGAGAGGAGAGGGTCAAAGGGAAAGGTTGATGAGGCTCTCTGTGTTTCACCTGCAGCAGGAACAAGCTTGAAACCCTGGGCAGAGGGCTGGGGTATTGCTCTGTGGTGAAGTGGACTCAGCGTATAGATGGCTCTCAGTTTGATCCTTAGCACAGCTCTGCTCTCCTCTCCTCTCCTCTCCTCTCCTCCCCTCCCCTCCTCTCCTCCCCTCCCCTCCCCTCTCCTCCCCTCTCCTCTCCTCCCCTCCCCCTACAAAATAAATACATATAAAACAAGAAATCACTTTAATTATTTTTCCTGTTATCCCCTTGTTAAATGAAGACCATCAAAAGGTATACTTAGTGTGATTGTTAAATAATAATTCATAATAACAATTGACCTTAATTTTAGTTTTATTTTTTGTTTTATTTCTATTAGTAACTACATGAGAGTGATAGCTTATCTGGGTCATCACTTCATCATACTTAGTTTTATTTTTGTTTTATTTCTATTATTATCTACACAAGAGTGATAGTTTACTTGGGGTCATGACTTCACTGTAGTTTCGATTGCTCAGAATGAAAAAGAAATGTTCTCACACAGTGTTTATTCATTTCTCAAGAGCCTGCATACCTGGTTGTGACAAATGGTTTCCTATGGTAACAGATTTGCTTCTCTAGCAACATGAATGTTCCTCTCAATAGTCTAAAAGCAAAAATGTGTAATATGACAGATGTCTCATATCTATGGTACCACATGACTACTGCTGGGCACTTCATCCCCACCCCCCAGAATTCACTGATGTTCTCTGGAGTCATTTCTAGTTAGTGTGATGGCTAATGACTTTAATTCCCACATTGGGGAGGCTGAGACTGGAGACTTGCCATGATTTCAAGCCAGCTAAGAACTTATGATAAGTTTTAGGAACGCTTGCATTATAGCGTAAGACTCTATATCAACAATCAGACCACATATCATTTGTGGTCTGTTCAACACACACTGATTGGGTTCTTTTCTGTGCCGGAATATGGTGTCCACCTCATTGCACCAGAGTACATTATCATCTTTGGTCTGGTCAGTCTTGGTAGCTCTGTACCTCTATAAATGTGTGGCTATTTCCCTTCACCTGTCCTAGTTTCTAGGTCCTTTCCTTTGCCTACATATGAAAAAATTCCAAAAACGCATTCACATAGACATTAATTTTCTTCCTCCTTTGTGGAAGTGGAGACCTCTTAAGCTTTTGTTTTACATTAAAAGGTCTTTTCAATGCCTGCACCTCCTTCATCCCCAGTTAGTGGGTTTTAAGTCTAACAGCAAAATGTCTAATGGTGCCTTAGGAACCAGGATGCACGTGTCTAGGTGGGGTTGCCTAAAAGGTTAAAGGAGAAGAAACAGGTTAGTAACCTGGGAAGCAATGGTGCTCACTCCGCACTGTCGGGAAGTGTCGAGGTTTGGGCTGTGTGTTGTAATGCTACATACCAGCTCTGGTTGCCCAAGGGACAAGGAGATCCTCACCACGGGATGCTATGTAACCTTGCACAGTATTTAAAGCTATTGGTCGGATAAAGATGCCTACAGTCTGCAGCTGGGCAGAAGAGAGGTCGGCAGGGATTTGGTTGCCAGGCTTGGAGTCTGGGGCAGAGAGCGTGAGGAGGAGAGCAGGGGGATGAAGAGGGAGGAGAACACACCATGGGATAGATGAAATAGGAGAACATGGCCACGTGGGCTGGCCAGTTGGAGTGAGAGCGGTCCGGGCAGAACATGGCAAGTCAAATCTCAGAGTTATTGATAGGGAAGTAGACAAAATAGCTTAGAGCATTGACATCAGCCCAGCTCGAGTGCTATTAAGGCTTATTATAAATATAAAGGCTTTGTGTCTTCTACCTGGGAATTAAATGATCCAAGGTGGAGTAGAACCACCCCCCTCCCCAATTAATTTTAACCACAATAAGACAGGTTTCTTGCCTTGATAATGCTTTGGGATGAGAGAAGAAACAATCCATTTTCCTTCTGGGCTCATAGTCATGTTGGCAGTTGTAGATGTCGCACTGACCAGAGTCACGGTGGACACTTTATGTTGGTTCTGCTCTAGGACTTGGCCGTTGAAGTGAATAGAAAACAATTCTGGTCCCGAGCTCATCCCAATCAGATGCCAGCTGACATGATCGTAGGCACAGACTGTTACATCTGAGGGAGAGACAACATCCAAACACAGAGATGGGAAGCAGGGAATCACCACTCATGTACCAAGTAGCAGCACAAAGCGGGGGTAGAGGTTAGAATGGGGGCCACTCCTTCAGAGCTGCAGGGACAGCTAAGGGACAAAGGCTATGGGGCAGCTAACTATGGGATGAACCATCCTGGTTTGTGCAGGATTGAGAGGTCTGTCAGGACACAGGGCTCCCAGTGTACGAAGTGATAAAGTCTTGGACAAAATGGAGTGACTATTCACATCCATCTGGCCTTACTTGGAAGAAGTCCTCAGTCCCTCCAACAGGCCTGAGTGTCAGGACCTAATCCTCTTCTGCAAACAGAGGTCAAGCTCTGTCAAAGTAGAAGAAAGTGTGAAGATTGCTGAAGAAATTTCTATTGCCTCTTTACCCTCTTTTAAATTATGTTAGTAACTTGGTTGCTACTGGTGTCCTCACTGAGACTGAGACACTGCGAGACTTTTTGTGCACGGATCACTAACAGCCGAGGAAGAAAACCAAGGAGAAAGCCCAGTTTTGCTTTCTTGGTTGCCACAGTGATTGAGAAAATGCTTATTTGCCTGGGAGAGAGTCCAGTCTTGGATCCTACTCAGATCTATATTCACTAGATAAGAGAAGGATGCTATGGGATTTAGTTTCTTATTCTTGGAGGCACTTGTCCTTTCTGAAAGCCTTGCAAACAGGAAGCTGGGAGGTAACACGAAGGTATGCATACCTGTGGGTGCATTTATCCCATTCAGAAACAGCCCACACGGTATTGTCATGCCTACTCAGTGCATGTTACTCTAGAAGACTGGGAGCTTTACCGGCATTAAGTATTATGTCTACTAATGATTTTCCCCCTTTTCTTGCTCTTTTGCACTTATTTGAAGGTACTCTTTCTTTTCAAGTACAAATTTATAATCTTTATTTCCCAATCAAGTTGTTTCTATTCTTTGCACACACAGTCCACTAGTTCAGCTTTCATGTATTTACATGGATTATGTCCGTGTCAGGATACAGACAGAGGGATTGTTGATTCCATTTCCGGGAACAGCATATTGAGACTCCTGGTTGGTAAGGACCACCCAGAGGCAGGGAAAGGAATGAGATATGGATTCAGATCTTCCAAGGTCAATTAGCGCAGTCTCATGTTTTCAGGAGCCTAGTTTTGAAACCCAATTAATACTCAGAGCTGCATGAGCCCATCAGAAGATGGCGCCAAATGGAATACAATAAAAATTTAAAGCAATATTAGACCCTGACTCTTGACAATGATGGTTTTTCTGTAAGAGAAGCCATTGGTGATATTGATACATGACGAAGTTTAGAATTTTTGCTTTTGTTCACAATTATTTATTTATTTTGTGTATGGGCATGGGCACAAATGCCATGATTCGTATGTGTAGGTCAGAGGACGACCTGTGAAAGTTGGTTTTCTCTTTCCACCATGAGGATCTTAGAGATCCAACTCGGATCATCAGACATGCAGAAAAGCACTCGCACCTGGTACACTATCTCACCAGCCCGAGGAACTTTTAATAGAGAAATATTGTCATTTTTTCCTAAACTGAACATAAATAAATACTATCTATTAATTATGGTATATATCTATACATATATTATGGGATATATCTGTATCTGTGTTTATACACACAAAAAAATATACACATACATATTAAGGGACCGATTCTTAGCTCTTTATATTGTATCTGGTGATTGTAAATTTGAAATTTGAAATGTTAATCTGGAATAGAAGTCAAGATTAGAATCTCCCATAGAGAAATAAACAGTTTCCCAATCACCAGGAGAACAAAAAAAGAGTAAATCTAGGCTTTCCTCCTTTAGGGATATACTGTTAAATGGATATTTGCCCCAGAGCTAGAATTACCCAAGATACAATCCACAGACCACATGAAGCTAAAGAAGAAGGACGACCAAAGTGCAGATGCTTCAGTCCTTCTTAGAAGGGGGAACAAAAATATTCATAGGAGGAGATATGGAGCAGAGACTAAATGAATGGCCATTCAGAGCCTGCCCCACCTGGGGATCCAGCCCACATACATACAGCCACCAAACTCAGTCACTATTGGGGATGCCAAGAGGTGCATGCTGACAGGAGCCTGATATAGCTGTCTCCTGAGAGGCTCTGCCAAAGTATGACTCTCACAGCCAACCATTGAACTGAGAACGTGGTCCCCATTGAAGGAGTTAGAGAAAAAATTGAAGGAGCTGAAACGGTTAGCAACCCCATAAGAACAACAATACCTACCAACCAGAGCTCTCAGGGACTAAACCACCATCCAAAGAGTACACATGGACAGACCCATGACTCCAAATGTATGTGTAGTAGAGGATGGCCTTGTTGGGCACCAATGGGAGGAGAAGCCCTTGGTCCTGCCAAGGCTGGGTCCCCAGTGTAGGGGAATGTCAGGGCAGGGAGGCAGTAAGGGGTGGGCGGATGGGTGGGTGAACACCCTCACAAAAGAAGGGGAGGATGGGATAGGGGTTTATGGGTGGGAAACCGGGAAAAAGGATAACATTTGAAATGTAAATAAAATTTAAAAATTCAATTAAAAAGACATTAAAAATTGCACCCATTAAAGAAAAGAGATAAACTGTAACCATAGCAACCTTCCATACCACTTTTCTCTGTCTTTCTACTAGGACTGGAGGCTTCATTCTAAGTCAGTTCTAGTAGAAAGACAGAGAAGAAGTGGTGTAGGTGTTTGCTATGGTTACAATGTCTCCTCAAAGGCTCTGTGTGATGAATTTCCGGTGGCAGAACCTAGAACCATAGAGCCTAGTGGAAGGTGGTTAGGTCTCTGGAAGGGATTAATATAGTTAGTTCTCATGGGATCTTGGCTAACTCTCACAAGAGCAAGTTATCATAAAGTTATTATGATGCAAGCCCCAGCCCTGTTCTTAGACTCTTCTACATGTAGCCATTTCCCTTTTTGCTTCATCGCCCTACTGTGATACAGACAAGTGGCCCCTCATGGAAGGCTGAGCTGATGAGCTGCCAGTCTAGATCTTTCTGCTTCTGAAACTGAATTCTTTTAAAATATCTTTTTCTTTATATAATAGGCAGCATTCAATATTTTGTTATAGCAACATAAAATTGACTAGTACAGTGGAAGTCATTTACACACACACACACACACACATACACACACTTAACAGCTAGTATGATTTTACTTTCTAATAAAATTCTATGAGAAAACCTTCCACATGCCATTGGATATTGTTCATCAATAGACTTTTGAACTGCTAATAATACATTTGTATGGTGCAGTATACTGTTACAGAGCGACTCTGTAGACATTGATATGCTCCGAGTACTGTACCTAATAAGGCTCCTTGTTAACCTCCTGACTTATCTGTTGTACTTCCTGGGTAAGACAGAAATGATGATAACATCATGAAAATCACTGAATCATTGCACAAGATTGTGATACTTCACCACTAGGCACTGGGGACCAGTGAACATGGTAGTCTCTACCTTAAAGAGAGAACGGGACCAATGTAGGACAAGTGGGTCACTGCCACTGCTGAGTGGTGCATGGCCCCTGTATTACCTGGCATTGTCCTATTCACAAAGCCGTTGACTGTGTACATGAGGGCTGGTGACTGGCTCCAGCTCTTGCTTTCATCAAATACAGCAAACAGAAGCACGTGTTGCTTGTCAAACATCTTCTGAGTCCCATCCTCAGTCAGGGTGCCTGAAAAAGAAGAGACATGCTTCTATCCAGTTACAGATCGAAGAGCACTTTTAGCATTCCCATACACCTGAATTTGAGGTTAGAAACAAATAATGTTGGTATAAATTTGAATCATACATTCCCAGCCAGATCTTATTCTTATAACCCCAGTACACAGGAAGCTGAGTCAGGAGGATCATGAGTTAGAGGATAGCTGGTCTACATAGGGAGTTCAAATCCATTCTGGACTATTAAAAGTTTACCTCAAAAAAATCAAAAACTAACATCATCAACAATGAAAAACCCCATTTCTTCCAGCCTTCTAGACCAGAACACATACCCAGTGTTGAATGAAGCTTTCTCAAGCTGGGACACGAGACTAGAGAAATGGTTCTATCAAGATGAATCCATATTTATACGAGCAAAAATAGTGATAAAATGAAAATGCCTTTTATAAGATTAACAGTCTTTTCAATGCAATCACATATCCTTTAAATGTCAGGAAATTTAAATATATATTTGCATGATGAATGGGAGGGCTGGGTACCTGATCTGTGTACAGGTATAAATGACATTATCTCCATGGTACAGTTGGTTGTGGCTCTTTGGTTGTTTTAATGAACGATGGGTTGAGGTCTCTTAGAGTAAGAGGAGGAAGAAAGGAGAATGTCAAATGCATTTCTAAGAAGCACAGCTAATGGGATTCCTGACTGTTGGGGCACCGTCAGAAGGATGAGCCATGGTGAACAATGTCTTGGGGAACTGTGTGCAAGTCTCCAGGGGGGAAAAAGGCAGAGGGCCTTTTACTTCAGGTGCGTTTTGTTCCCTGGATTGTTCTTGGACATGGTTTTATGTTTCTGGTGACAAACACATTCAATTTATAAAGCATGTTATTCTTGTTGGATGTCAGAACACAGCTATAGAACCCGATCTGGTCAGTTGTGCTCCAAGTCTGCCTATGGCCTTCCGCCTTGCTTGTATCCATTTTCAGAGACAATCTATAGTGTGTACCAGGCAACTGTGCTTAAATTGGTCTGTCCTGAGAAAGTTCTGGAAAAGGGCCGCTCTGTCAATATTTAGTATGGGCTTACAGCATGTATTTACATGTTTTCCTGCATTCAAACATCCTTCCTTGGATCACTGCTTTGCTTCATTAATGTAAAACGTACACTGAAACTGAAGTAAACTTGTCTAGAGCATTAGACTGCAGTCCATTCATTCTTCAAAGACCTCAAATCCCTAGTCTCCCAGACACAGATCTGCATAGGATGACAAAAGTCAGTGCTCACAAAATCTGTGGACCACACCTAAACTGTTCAACTCATTATTAAGAAGCCAAGCTGACCTGGGGGTGGTGACTCACACCTGTGATCCTCCACTAACTAGGGAAACAAGGGGCGAAATATCACTATAAGTTCAAGGCCCTTTCTACTAAAACAACCAACCAACCAACCAATCCACCTTCAACCAAATAACCACAGAAGAGAAAGCTGGAGTTGCCTATGCTTATAAACCAAACCACCAACACAGACTCCAGCTATGTCAGTTGTGCCAGCCACTGTCATTTCCAGGAACTCTCTCAGTTACTAGGGTGTTGTACACTTCGAAATGAATAGGCCTGGCTTTGAGGTACTGGTCATACAAGTATGCAGGCAGGATGTCAAGAACAGACTTGAAGCAAGTTGCCATTGACTGAGATGAAGGGAGGTTTTAGAAGAAATAGGGGGAAGCCAGTACCAAGTGCCACTTTCTCTTAGCCATGATCTGATCTCCATTCCCTGCTGCATCACCTACAGGAAGGTATCGAGGTTCCCCCACACTTCAGCCCAATAGAATCTCCCAGCCAGCCCAGCGGCTTTGCTGTAATTGGTTCTGCTGGTATTGGTCTTACCTTCCTTGCAGATGAGCAGAGGCCCAATCAGGCCTGAGTTGAAATCCTGGGTCAGGTTTTCATAGGAGTAGTAGATGTGGGTGAGGCATGGTGGGTCATCAGGTGTGGGCCCGCTGTCCTCACCGATGAACCATTCATAGGTGTATTCCTCTCCAGCAGCCACAGCATCGTCCTTCCTCTCAGCCGGGGATGTGTGGTCCAGGTAAGAAGCCCCTGGAGAAGTGACCGCCACAAAGACATCCAGAGTTTTCCACCACTCGCCAGTGTGGAGAAAGGGTGATGCGCTAGCTCTGTGCAGATCACCTGCCTTTCACAGCAACTTTTACACTCAGAGGAGTCATACACACTGCACACACCAACCTCTATCCCATATTTACACTCCACAGTGCCCTGAGGAGTAAATGTTATTAGCAAAAGCTGTTATTAGTTAAGGCTGACCAAGTTAGTTTCCAGGGTATCAGAAAAACTGTTTATATGTAATCAGAGACTCACATACATTTCATCGATAGACCACCTCATAATACGAGAATCAGTATGTTTTCTTCAGAGTTCTCCACACGTCATGCTAGTTTACTGTTAGCATCGGATGTGTGTGCTGTTTGCGTGTTGTTTTGTTTGGCTCTGAAAAAACTATGTCTTCTTTCCCGAGGCAGTCATCCTCAGTCCTGTTTTTTTGTTTTTGTTTTTAGTCCTTGCCACTGGACCTTTCTGGCTCTTCCCCACCCCTGCGGTCTCCACATCCAGCTCCTGCATGCAGCCTACTCCTTGGGCACATGAAGCCAGTCTGTCCCAGGGTGAAGATGCCTCGCTTCATTGTGTAAAGACCCATTGACAACCTATGAACACCGGGCACTCCCTCCAGGAGTAGAGGGGTGACGTAGAAACCAGTCTTCCGTTTTGGAAGAAGAACCTAGATTAAAAGGAGTCTGGAGGGTTGAGAGGTAGTAACGATGGAGCAAGCAAGAGCAGGAAGGGGAGAGGTCAGGGTCCTAGGCAATCGACAGGGACCGGCTTCCTCTTTGCCAGAGGCACTCTTCACTCAACAGGTGAAGCTTTCTCTATCATCAGTTGGTGCCAAGGTTCCTCTTTGGGATGAAGTTGCCTTCGTTTGGCGCAAGGTGAGACCATCAGAGTATAGGGAAACAATCCTGAAGTGTTTCACATTATGGGCAAAGGGCCAGTGGGAACTATTTTTTCCTGAAGGGATTGCACTTTTGAAAAGAGAAATACTAGGTCTTTCTAGCCTGCTTTCTTCCTTCCTTCCTCCCTCCCTTTCTTTCTTTCTTTCTTTCTTTCTTTCTTTCTTTCCTTCTCTCTTTCCTTCCTTTCTTCCTTCTTTCTCTATCCCTGTCCTCTTCTGCCTCCCACTTTTCATTGCATTGATTGATATATGATAAGGTTCATCAAATTTAAGTATAATATTTGGTGAGTTTTAACCAATGCGTATAGTCATTATAACTAGTCAGTGAATGTAGAGAATAGCTCCTTCGCTCAAAGTATCCTTATGTTACCTGTAATCAATACCCTCTCCTACCCAGGCCCAAGAAATTATTTATCTGCTTTCTTGTACTAAAACTTTGTTTTTTATATAATGTCATATAAATAGTATAATACATTATTTTTGGTTTATGTTTGGTAGCTCCTAGTGCTGTGATAAAACACCCTAAGCCACTTGCTGAGGAAATCGGAGCAGGAACTCAAACAAGGCAGGAACCTGAAGGCAGGGTTTTATGCAGAAAAAAAGGGGTGCTTCTTACTGGTTTGCTCTCCTTGGCTTGCTCAGCCTACTTTCTCATAGCAACCATGACTACCAGTCCAGGGATGACACCACCCACAATGGGCTGGGCCTTCTCACATCAATCACCAGTTAAGACAATACCTCACAGGCTATTATCGAAGCTCCCAGAGTTCATAGCTGGGTAAGATTGGTGATTATGTTCTTTCCCCAGTAGCATGCATAGAATCTCCCAGTACTATGAAGTCTAACCAGTACAGAAGGAGCTTCCGGGTCAGTACCAGCTTGATTTCCTCACGTCCTATAACTCATGTATATCCTAGCACAACATTTTAAGGATGTCCCTCACTGTCATGTAACTTACACTAACTCCAGAGTGAGAGGTCTGCTCCTCCCCGTGTATGGGATCTCTTTTTCTGACTACGTTGAATAGTTTTGTTCCATCATTAGTTTTTGATCATGTGGTCATGCTCTGCTCTGATGCAGTTTTCTTCCTGTTTCTACTTCTCAGCTTTGTCAATTCCTTCTCTTTTCATTAAAATTTTCATACTGTTTTAAACATATTCTTTCTTCTCCTTCAACTCCTCCCATATCCTATCTACTTCCCTACCCATTCAACTTTATTATCCCTCTCCTTCTCCTTTTCCCTCTCTCTCTCCCTCCCCCTGCCTCTCCCTCTGAAAAAATAACCAGGAAAATGAAAATCAAAACAAACAAACAAAAAACCCTGACTAATAAAAAGAAAAGTCAACAAGACAAAAATAATCAAAACCAAAGAACATATTCTCTTTCTCTCTGTCTCTCTGTCTCTCTGTCTGTCTCTCTGTCTCTGTCTCTCCCCCCCCCCCCCAGAACAACAACAAAAATACTCACCCAAAATATGGAGCCCATGTTGCATGAACTCACTACTCCTGGGCATGGGGCACACCTTAGAGTGGAATTCATATACCCAGTGTCACTCTATTGGAGAAAATTAAATTTCTCTTCCCTAGCAGGTACCAGTCACAAAGAGCTTCCAGATGAAGGGTGAGACCTTGTGTCCATTTCCCATCTCAGTGCTGGGAATCTGTCTTCTCTGAACTGTGCATTCTCACTCTCTGCACGTTGTGTATTGTGAGTCTCTGCACTAGTTCCCATCTACTGTAAGAAGGAGCCTCTCTGATGCTGGATGAGCGAGGCTAGTCTATGTCGTAGCAGAAGGTCATGGGGAGTCATCTATTGCTGCGTTCCTTTGGCAGAATAATAGTAGTTATTCAGGGTCCATGAATAACTAGGGTCTAGTCTTGGGTTTCTGTCCATTTCTAATCAGGAGGTGGTTGGGTTACTACCATAACATTTGCAGTAGAGAAGTCTCTGAGGAAGAATCTCAGAGGACAAATGGGGAGCTTTATCTCTGAAGGCTCTGAAGCAAACACAAACAGGACTGATAAGGTGGGTCACACCCTCCCAGTTCTGGCTTTGTGCGACAACTGGTAGGCATTTGGTTCCTTGAGCTGTTTGCCCTACATGAGGCATGGATGCTGGCCTTTACTAAGTGAGTCTTCCTCCACAGCCTCATGGGTTAAGACATGGTGTTTGCTGAACTGAAGCTTCCACTGTTTTAGCTGCTGCAACCCACAGAGGATTCCGATAGTAGGAAGTAGCGTCTTCCTTCTGTCTTTTTAGACCCTCCAAAAGCAGAAAGTGGCCTACTTTGTGGGGTAAGAGGTTGCCTGATAAAATGTCTGCTTATCTTTTAGATGTCTGATTAAGTACAGCTCACTCCTTCTCTGACTTCTATGTTACATGGAGATGATAGTCTTTTTAAAATTATATGATTGTTTTCATATATTTGTATATGCAATACATAGGCATATGTGTATGATTGCACGTGTGTCCATGTGCATGTAGAGACTGATGTTGACATCAGGTATCTTCCTCAATGGTCTCTATCTTCTAAACTTCCTAAGCCCCGGGATTACAGGAGGGCCTCCACAGCCACATCCCCTGCTGGGGATCCAAACTCGTGTCCTCACACTTGCATAATAACCATTTTTACACATTGGGCCAATTCCTATCACAATTTATGATTAAATATTTGTTAGATTGTATGAATCATGATACCTTTTCCTGCTAGGTTGAGGTAGAAGGCTCACAAACCTTGACATCAGAATTAAAACTTTTGGGTTATACTCATGTGAACTTGGAAAGGGCCCTTAATAGTCTTTTAAAGCCCTTTATCTTAAATTAAAATAATTCCTTTTCTAGAGATACATTTTTATGGGATATGAAGGCTCTCTCTCTCTCTCTCTCACACACACACACACACACACACACACACACACACACACACACAGAGAGAGAGAGAGAGAGAGAGAGAGAGAGAGAGAGAGAGAGAGAGAGTCCTTCCACTCAGCTTCTCGAATGTGAGCATTACAGAACTGACCCTATATTTAGATGAAAAATATCTTAGTACTCTTGTGTTCTAACACATCTGAGAAAGACTAGATTGGGTTGGTCCTAGGTTGCTATAGAGTCCCACAGCCTGGGTGGCATCTAAGCACAGCCATTCTTTATGTATCTTAAGGCTAGACATGGTTTCAGCATGATGGTGCTCTCATGAGGCCCTCCTTGGTACAGAGGGATATCATTTCATCTTGTTCTCAGGAGGCACACAGAGGCTGAAGGATGAAGGAGCTCCACCGGAAGTTCCATTTCTAAGGGTCCAAAACCCATCATGAAGGTTGGGGCTCCATGACTCGAGTCCCTCCCAAAGGCCTGATCTGGTCTCATCAAGGATCAGGTTTTCAGCATATGAAATTTATAAAACACAAACATGGACTCTATATCAGGAATGTATCTATTTTAAGGTGAGGGAAATTGGTAATAAGACAAGATAACTGCTTATACTCACTGACAAAACTAATACATTTCTGAGCAAAGGGAGGGCGATACAGTGTCCTTGTTTCTTATAAGTCATCAGTCCTTCAGTGTAGCCCAACAGTGATTGCCATGGCTCTCACCACCACCCAGAGCATCCTGGGCTCTGTGCCAGGTGCAGAGGCGAAGGGGACCAGGGAAAGCACACGATGGTGCTGTGGTTGTGATGGCTTTGACCCACGGCCCTTCAATGCGGAGGCCATAATCAGAACATGCTATGCTGCCTGTCCTGAAGAAAAGCCTATGTAAGAACTCCCTTCTAGGTGCTCGCCTGACTTTCCTAGTGTCATCAATTTTATTTGTGAAAGTTTAGTGGCTTACACTCAAGCTTAACCCCCATTGGGTTTTAGAACCGGTACAGAACAGGATTCTGTGACACGCAGGCAGGTACTGAAAGGGTTGCTAATGGCAACCCAAATGGATGTCCGAAAGAAAAGCTTCGTTTCTCATTTTGACGTAAGATAGTATTTTGTATACTTGAGTGCTAATTTTAATTGTTTAAAAGGTGAATCACGGGGAACCAGGAAATAAACAGTGAACAATATGGATTTGTACATGGAGTGTATCCTGTGAGTACACACAGGGCCACCACAAAAAGTATTAGAAGAGAATTTAATCAATGTTTTTATTCTTTTCATTGCACATTAGTTTACCTCTAGAATAAAACACGAGTGTCGGGGCTGGAGAGATGGCTCAGTGGTTAAGAGCACTGACTGTTCTTCCCCAGGTCCTAAGTTCAAATCCCAGCAACCACATGGTGGCTCACAACCATCTGTAATGGGATCTGATGCCCTCTTCTGGAGTGTCTGAAGACAGCGACGGTGTACTTACATATATAAAGTAAATAATTAAATAAATCTTTAAAAAACAAGTGTTATATTTGTCATGCTGTAATCAATACAGTGTAAAAGACAATAGAAACAGCTATTGAGAGGAAGCATTTGTGAAGTTCTGATAAATCTTATTTTGACTTTGTAATCCAAATAAAGTTAAAATTCTAAATTGAAAAGAAGAGAAATGGACAGGACAGGTTGTGATAGGGACACACAAGTCCTTGTTCATCCTATGGCAGAGTAAACATCTTACACGAGAGTTCTCCTTCATTTCGTACTTACTCAGTTCTGTTCAGTTTCTGCGCAGTCCACAGTCAACTTTATAACGAGTTGACCCGTCGTGATGTAGGAATTAATTTCAAAGAGGCCCCAGTGTGTTTTTAAACATTAAATGGTGCATGCAAGCTTTGGGGCAAAGTGAAGTTCTGTAAAGTTCTGTTACCCTTAAGGCTGCTCATTTATTAACTCTCCCCTTGTTATTGTTTTTTGTAAGAATTTTTCCTCCTGTTTATGACACACAGTGAATGGCTCTGTGCATGCAGAGAATCAGAATGTTCAGTTAGAAGCTATAAATTAGACAATGGGCAAATTAACACCAGTTTTGTATAATGAATTTGACTCCACTGCATAGACATAAGAGAGTTTTTTAAAATGGAAAATGCAGCTTTTGTGCTTTATGAGAATTTTTATACCAATCATTACAATTTGTTTCATACTTGGCAAAAAAAATAAATAAACTGTGTTAAGAATTAGAATGTTATGAAAACTCTAGAGGAATTACTTTTCATATACAGAATTTTGCAGCACTTAGATGCACAATACAATCTCTTGGATTTTTAAAATTCAGGACTCTAGTTTACTAGCAGGTGGCTAAATGTAATGAAAATTTAATATTAAATATAATTTAGTACATTTTATATAACTCTAAGAACAATACAAAGCAACTTTACAGATAAATACAAGAATATAAATCAAATGAAAGAATAATGTCAAGGGTCTGGGAGTGGAGTTCAGTGGGACGTAGCGCTCACCTAGCGTTTTTGAGATGCTGGGTCTGATCCTCAGTACACACAGACACACACACACACAGAGATACACACAGACACACACACAGATACACACACACAGATATACACACAGATACATAGACACACACACAGACACACACACACAGAGATACACACACAGATACACACACAGATACACACACAGATACACACACAGATACACACACACAGATACATACACACACACAAACACAGAGATACACAGAGATACACACACAGACACACACACACAGACACACACACAGATACACACACAGACACACACAGATACACACACAGATACATACACACACATGCACACACACACAGATACACACACACACACACAGACACACAGAAACACAGACACAGAGAGAGACACACCGAGACATAGAGGGAAGGAGAGGGAGACAGACAGAAAGATAGTGAGAAGAAAGAACAATAACAGTATCAAGATTTATCGTGAAACATACTTTCTCAAAATAATCACTCAAAATTTGAAAGTCTTTGGACCACAAAAAGCTTTCATGACCTTAACCTTAGTGCAATGAGTGCTACTTACAGACTTTTTGGAAATTAAAATTAATTTCATTTTGATTAAAATTATTTTAGTGATAGAAAATTTGGGTGTTTTAAATGGTGTGTGTCTGTGAGTGGGGTGTGTGTGTGTGTGTGTGTGTGTGTGTGTGTGTGTGTGCATGTGTGTGTGAGTGGTGACCCGATCATTCTTGCTCTTAGTCCCTTGAGACAGAGCTTCTTAGTGAAGACGAAGCTCAGTTGGTGACCAGCAAGCCTACAGGTCTCTGTCTCCATCCCCGTGCCCAAGCATGAATATTATGGGTGCTTCTTATGGGAGGTCTGGAAATTTGAACTTGTGCCCTCAAGTTTGTTGAGTAAGCACTTGTACGCGCAGATCTGTTTTTCCAGACTCAATGCAAAGTTTGGAATTGTCAATCCCATTAGAAAGGAATTGTCAAACCGAGGGTGGGGGTGGGAGGAAGGGGGGAGTGGGGGTTGGGGGAAGGAGGGTAGGGGTCGCCTTTTCAACCTACCTGCAACAATGGATTCTCAAACCTATGCCTCTTATCTCTGCCCCCCACTGTCTGCCTAGTGAACATTTGCTCCTGGAAGAAAGAATTGCTTCCACAGAGCTGGTTCACCATATTTATCCTCACAAAAATAATTATACAGGTAGACAATAGGTGAGGGTTAAGGTTAGACACAGACGAGGGAGGAGATACTGTATTTTAACCCAGAGGGGTATGACACAATAGATGTCTCTCTACATTAAGGGAACTGTGTACTAAGATTACGTCTTGTCTTCTAGGGACTCCCCCTTCACCCCCACCCCATGTATCTGTATTTACCGTGTTATTTTGATCTTACAGGACTACAGGCGCGCGCGCGTATACAGCGCTGTGATCTATGAGCTAGAATAGATGTGTCAGGGCATTTTCAGTAATTTTGTCTCACCAATGCTTGCTGACTGAGTGAGGGAGGGTCAAATAAACATCGAAGGAGGATGAATGGTGCTGCAAAGTCCATTTCCTCCTCCGCAAACAGCTGAGCTGAGGGGCAGAGTCCACAGCCCTTCCTCCCCCACGCTGGGAGTTTGAAAGGGACCGGCTCGCCATGCTCTCCTTCCCTGCTCTGCATTGCTGGACTCCAGTTAAAGAAACCCAATAAGTGGGCTCGTCTCTGTATGAATCTGGGAAACGTAGAAGAGACCCCTGGGCACCCCATCTCATTCAGGAACTTGCCAAGTGTCCCAATTTCTTTGTTGCTGTGACAAAACGCCGACCCAAAGCAACTTGGAGAGGGAGTGTCGCCCAGATTACAGGCTACCGTCCATTATCGAGGGAAGCCACAGCAGAAACTCAAGGCAGAAGCCAGAGCAGAGACCACCAGAAGTCTGCTCGTGAATTCGTTGTCCTGGCTTGCTCTGCTGCCTTTCTTTATACAGCCCAGACTCACTGCCCAGGGATAGTACCATACACCGTGAGCCGGAACCTCCCAAACCAATTAACAGTCAAGAAAATGCTCCATGAACAGGTTCAGGAGCAAATATAAGGAAGGTAACTCCGCGAGTGAAACCTCCTCTTTCCAGATAGCCTGAATCTTATTGCCTGCAAAACTGAATGCATTAATTTATTTAGTAGCTGGCTTTAAAAGAATGTTTGCTCGCCTTCCTTACCATGGGGTTTGCTTATGTTTGCTATTAGAAGTCACAGAAGCAGGGAAGGGAAGCATAGAGCAGGGAAGGAGTCATGGAGTTCAAGCGGACTCCATTTGCCCTACATTTATCTGCCTGCTGATGAGTCTTGCTTGTACTTACCGTAGAAACGTCCACTCGTTTTTGCCTTAAACCATCTGAGAATTGTATTGTTATCTCCACTTTAAGATTAACCTACGGAATCGAGGCAATTTTCCCACCCACCTTACCAGGAACAGGAGCCTAACAGAATCTCAGTGTTTAGATGATTCTAAAACCACTCGTTCTCATCTCTGAAACCAAAAGCAGGTTCACTTTTTATGACTACGATTTTCAGGGAAAGGCTTTTCTCTAAGAGTGTGTGGCTAACAATCCCGGCCTTAATATTTAGCAACGATATTAAGGTGATCTACCTCTTCTCCTGTCAGAGAGATAATAGGTTCATCTTACCTTCTGAAAATTTGCTGTATCTAATTCCTTGAGGGTGGATGCTTAGAGGTTTGTCTGCTTTGTTTCTAAAGTGAACCTTGATGGTGTCGCCAACTTCAGCATATAAAGTTGGTCCGAGAAGTCCTAAGGAAGGATAGGTTTGAAATTGTTTATATTCAAGATCATGAAAGACATATAGAGGAACATATAGAAAGGCCCCGACATGATTTTTGTCACTCCTCCGGATCTCCGCCTGCTTCTCTTGGACTTGACCTTCTGAGCTTTGCATCTTTGCTATCCCATCACCATTATGGCTTACCGTGTAAGAACTGAAAGGCAAATCCTTAGCCTCAAGCCAAAGCAACTGCAAAGAGTCGAGAGATTGTTTGCCCCAGATTCTCAACCACACAAACAACAAAAGGCAAAGCTGTGATTTCAACTTAAATCTACCAGACTCTAGGTACTGAGTTTTAAGCCACCTTTTTACATAGTACCTCACACCTTGCATTCATTTAGTCATCCGTCCATCCATCTGTCCATCCATCCATACATCTACACATACATACATACATACATACATACATCATCCATCCATACATCTATCCATCCATCCATCCATCCATCCATCCATCCATCCATCCATCCATCCATCTATTCATCAGATGCTAAGTACTCATGTCTTATACGTCAGTTACTGTGGTTGACACAGATGAGAATTAGACGAGATGAGTTGAGAAATACCAAGGGAAATATTCTAATAAATAATCACACACGTATTTAATTATGAACTGGAAGAGCATCAAAGGAGAGGCCACTCAGACGAGTGGCGATGGAGGACAGTGAACACAGGCAGCTCTAGCTGACGGGGGAACTGCTGCCATCGAGCGCTGTGTAGAGAAGTCTGTTCCAGGCTTGTGAATGGGGAGCGGATCAGGGCTGCCCAGCACTTTCCTGAGGAAGCGATGCTTTCTATGAGGAGCAAGGATGGAGGAACACAGAGATGGGCAAGTGAGACCAGCAAGTGCAAAGCCTCTAAGACAGCAGAAACCTTGGCCTACTGAGAAAGCAGTCGAGGGCTCCTGAAGCACTTAGTAGGTAAGAAAGCAAGGCACTGAAAGGCATCATTGTCTTGGAACCAATCACTCAGGGCCAGATAGAACATTTGGAATTTGGGTTTTCATCTGATAATAGTGAGGATGTTGTTGGGTTTTTTTTTGTTTGTTTGTTTGTTTTGTTTTTCTGTAGGATACAACATGACCCAGACTTTTTAATGGTTTTTTTTTTTTTTGGTTCTTTAATTTTTCTTTTGCTTTCCATTTAAGTCTCTCTCTCTCTCTCTCTTCCTCTCCCTCTCCTCCTCCCCCCTCTCTCTCCTTCCTTTCCTTCCAGATGTTGATATTTAAGTGCTGTCTATTTCTTAAAAATGACCTGGGGGAGAAACTGGGGTAGAAGCCGACGGAAGGCTCTGAAAAAGACATTGGTGAGATGAAGGACACAGTGGAAGTCTTCAGCAAAGAAAAGGCCAGACATAGATGCTGGGGATGAAACCTCTGAGTTTTAGATGGTATTGGCTGTGGACTAAGGGGCGGGGCCGACAAGGTGTTACAGTGCCAGCAAGGGTCTGCCTGGGGGCTGGGTAGATGGTGACAGGCTGTAGGATGTAAGATGCCATACGATGATTCTTTCAGTGTGTGTGGTGGGCAGAGCAATGGTCTCCCCTCCCATGTCACGTGCCTTGCATGATAAGAGGGACTATACATATGGTTAAATTAATGGTTAACTGTGGGAGTCCGAGATGTTCCTGGATCACAGGTAAGTCTTATGCAGTCACAGAGTTACACACTAAAGGGTCACAGGAGAAGCTTGAGAAGGACATTAGAAGATGCCACTCGGCCAGCTCTGAAAATGGCAGAAGGGGGAAACATGTCAACGAACACAGGCGGCTCTAATTAAAGAAAAAGCTAGGAAGTGACTTCTCTGGGGTTTCCAGAAGAGACAGAGCTCTGCCAACACCTCTATTTAACCCTGGTGAACCCCACTCTGATCCTCCACATCCAGAACTCTAACTGCCAACAGAAGGAAAAATAACTCATGTTTTGAGGCAGGGGCTTGTCATGTAGCCTGAGCTGGCCTTGTGGCACTCGTGACCTCATTGTTCTGCTTCCCAAAGATGTTTGCCAGGCCATCTGGATGGTTCATTCTTTCTCCAAAGCACTAAATGTGTGGTAATTTGTCACAGCTCAACAGAGGTCCTGCCTCCCCTGGTCCGCTCCCATCACTCTACTCTGTCTCTCCATTCTCTGCCTATTTTTCTACCCAGTGCCATCCTGTCCCTGCCTTCTCCATTGCTATCTCTCTAGCCACTGTCATCCTGTCCCTGCCTTCTCCATTGCTATCTCTCTAGCCACTGTCATCCTGTCCCTGCCTTCTCTGCTCCTATCTTCCTGGCCACTCTTGTCCTGTTCCTTTTGTGGAAGCATCCATCTTGGAATTTATATTGTTTCTATGCCAGGAGCCTTTTGTTTGTTTTTCCGTTTACTCTGGACAGAATCGTGGAAGTCCCCTTCCTCATGTCTCAATTTAGAGGTGGTTGACAAAATTTGGCTATGTGTGTGGAGAAAAGGATCGAGTGTGGGGGTTGGCTTGCCCAAGATCAGTCAGTGGCTCCCTGGCATCGCTGAGACTAGAATCCCGGTCTTGGAGATCCCAAGAAAAATATTTCCCTGATTCTTTAGTGCAGGGTAAGACCCTTGCCTTCCTCGAATAGTCCAGATGGTTCTGTTGGCTTCTGACGTTATCTGCTTCATTGGCTGACCCTGTCTTCTGAGTGTTACCTTTCGTCTAGCTTACCAGGGAAGCACAACCTGTCCAGGCTGCCCACAGTCCAGTACTTACCAGCAGCACTGTCACGGTATTTGGTTGTCCTGACTCTCTTGCATGGTTATTTGTTTGTTGTTGTCACATGGCTACAAATGCCA
Organism: Rattus norvegicus; assembly: GCF_021556685.1. Taxonomy (NCBI): domain Eukaryota; kingdom Metazoa; phylum Chordata; class Mammalia; order Rodentia; family Muridae; genus Rattus; species Rattus norvegicus. The sequence goes on along the minus strand of NC_141546.1, from coordinate 79,132,440 downwards.
GCTGCCAAGAAAAACTTTCCTAGGTTATTTGACCGAGTAAGACCTCTTACTTCAATGGGCACTTTGACAGTTGGGGCTATTCATTCAACTCCCTTCCTGCTTCTTTAGAATTAAGGCCCAACCAAAGGATGTTTTCATAACTGTGACTCAAATACCTTAGTGCATGTAGCAGACCCAAGGTTAAGTATTTCCTTTTATCCCAGCCATATAGTCTAAGCCCTTTCTACTGATGGTTTGATGGGAGAGAAGGAAGGTTAGGAGAAGGAGTGATGCACCTTAGGGTTCGAGAAGACTGTAGAGAAAGTAGCCAGTCTCATTTAGGTGGAGAATTGGAAAGACCACAGTAGATGGGCTAATCAGACCCCCTGCTCTCAGCCAAACGAAGAGTTACATCCCACAAGACAGCCACAGTTAGCAGTTCAAGCTCACTGGGGGGACAAGAATTTCATAACCTCCACTAGAAAAACGTGGAGATTCAAAACTCTGAAGCCCAAGTTGGATTCCTAAAACTGCATCTGGTCTCCCCAACTGTCTAAGTATCCACAAACCTCATTAGGATGCCGCCTTCAGACTGTACCCCAAACAACTTCCTCTGTTCTCAATTTAGTAAACTAAGTCTGGGCTCCTGACACTGTAGGGCTGATGAATCATGACTTGTTTGAGCTCAGCTAGAAACACACCCCAAGTGTTTGGAAAAGAAAACACAGCGAAGGTAAAATAACACAAAACTAGATCTAGGCAGTGCGAACTAACATTTCGTTCTGGAGACCTCGGCCAGATTCTCCAGGCTTCCCTTTCTCACCAGCACTGCATCCTTGGGAGTTTAAGAAGGGACTGCATAAAAAGGAGATGTTTCAATTCCCCAGTTTCCCCACATTAAATATATTCTGCTACTCACAGACTCTGACAGGAAGCTAACATTTAAAGTGAAAGGGCTTAAACACAAACCTTTGAAGTCTACTTCTGACTAACAAGAGTCTCCTGAGGTCACTACAAAAGACATCTGACAGGACGTCTGTCACAGTGGTCTCCCTCTTGAAAAACTACTGGTGGCTCCCTCTGTCAGTTCAAGTCTTCAGCCTGGTCAGGGCCCTTTCTGTCACTGTGCATCCAGCACAAGGGGTTGCCTAGCAATGACATCAGTGTTTGGTGAACCTGGCAAAAGCCACAGAGCGTTCAGCTTTGAATACTTGCCTTCTCTTCTTCGCCTGGTAAATATGTTCCCATTTACTTACAAGTTACATAGTTCTTATCAATCTATTGAACACGCTCAACTCTGAACTGGAGTATGACCTTAATGCCCCACCCTGGGACTCCCAGCAAGGACAGTAGCCTTTCCATTTAAGGCTGAACCAGGAACGGCTTTTAATGCTAGCACTTCCTGCTCTTCTGTTTCTGGATCCATCCATTATCCCCCAGGTAGCTTTTCTACTGAATTAATAAACATTACATTCCTGTGCTGCTCCCAAATGTCCTTGAACCTCACATGGATCTCCAGAACATCCTTGTCTTCTTCCTAGCCGGACCCACAGTTCAGGAAGAATTATTCTTTCTGTCTGCTTCTATTTCCTCACCTGCCATTCACTTCCCAAAGCCCTATCACCACTTCTTACCCCACCACTACTGAAGAGAGCAGGCTTTCTGGACTACTAGTTGTACTAATTAGTACTAGAGTACTAATTTCTCTTGGTGCCATTTGTCTCTGTGTCTCTGAGACCCTCTAGCTCTCCTCAGCCCTCAGAAGATTCTCAAGCTTTTTGGTGACCCTTGCTTTCTTGTCTTATCCCTTGGACTCTGTCTACAGCCTTCTCTCCTCATTATATTTTCCTTAGGTGATCTTGTGTCCCTCCAGAGCTTCATTAGTAACCTGGTTGTGATGTCTCCTGTCCAGCTCAGTTCTCCCACCTAAGAGCAAAGCTCCTGTAGCCACCTGCTCCTTGCTAGCACTAGGTAGACATTCTACAGACACCCCAGACTCCAAGTCTGACCTCATTATCTTCCCAAACCAGCATCCTTTTTTTCTTCAGTTTTCTATCTTATTGAATGGCTCGTTCTACATTGTACATGGTACAGTTAACATTCTACTACTCAGTCCAGAAAATTTGATGTCAATTATAATCCTCTTCCCTTGTCTTCATCCAATTAACTACCTGTTTATTTGATTTTTTAGCTCCTAAGTATCTTTGGAATCCATTTAATTTTCTCCACCCTGGCTTCCCCGCTGTCTTATTTCCTGGATTGGCACCAAAGCCACATTACCATTTTCTCTGCCTGTGGACTTGCTATTCTCTAATCCAGCTTCCAGATTTGGAGAGAGCAAAACTTTTTATTAATTTCTAGTTAGCGTGGGGAACAATGGCGTTTTCATACACGTGTGGCACTGCACTTGGCTCACCCCCATAGAGCGACATTGAAGTCGGTGCCTGAAGGGCAAATCTGGGTCCGTCTCTCTCCCACTTAAATCATCTCAGTGTCCCTCTCCTTCCCTCCAGACAAAGCTTTCACCTTTCATTGTAGTTCGGCATGTTGTGGTGACTCTCTCCCCCTCCCCCGGCCATAAAATTATTTTCATTTTGATTTTGTAACTGTAATTTTGATGTCATAAATCATAATGTAAATATGTGTGCTTTCCAATGGTCTTTGGCGACCCCTGTGAAAGGGTCATTCAGCCCCCCAAGGGTTCCAACCCAGAGGTTGAGAAGAACCTTTGATCTAAACCCTCATGTTCTCCACTTTTTGCTCTAAATTGCATCTTTATACCCTCACCCGCACCCACTGTTTGGCTTTCCAAAACTCGTCTTTCTCTCTCTCCTCACCACTGAACTGGAGACTCTTCAGTATTGTTCTTCCTTAACACTGTGCTCTAACATTCCATTCTGAGTCACCTCTACCAGCTGGCAAATGATTGAAAGTCAGAGTCCACCTTTATTTGTTTGAGACAGGGTTTTTCTGTGTAGCACTGGCCATTCTAGAACTCTCCCTGTAGACCAGACTGACCTCAAACTCAAGAGATCCACCTGCCTCTGCTTCCCAAGTGCTGGTATTAAAGGCATGAAGCCACCACCACCTGGCACCAGAATTCACCTTTATAGAGCCTCAAATATGGTATTCTTTGGTTGAGATCACTAACAATATTTAACTGTCTCTGTTTAAAAGCAAATAAATATACAAATTATAAGGCACAAGAATATAAAACGAGCAAAAATATTTTTGTGTTGACATATTAACAATGTTATGATATGCATGCTCTAATGGAGACCTAATTCGTAACAGGAGTAGCAGCAATAACAATAATGTAGCTAACTTCTGTTAAGCCTTGTCAGGTCTGAGCATATTATAAGTACTTTGTATTCATTAAACCTCACCGCATCTCTAAAAGGGGGGAGGAAAGTTCAGGTGCTGGGAGTATACGGAAGAGAGAAAAGGTACTTATGCTAGGCAAGGGTAGGAATCCAAGTTATGTCCTAAAGGATATGGCTCCCGGGGAGGTAGCTGTGAAAGCTACGGTTGTGGTCACTTTGGAGAAGAAGAGAAGAGTGGAGACATAAGAAGAAGTGGTAAAGGGACTCAGAGGAAAATGAGGACAACTAGATGAGGAGTTTCAAAAGGGAATGTGTCAAGCAGCCTAGAAATGGCGAAAGAGCCAGAAAGAAATGAGGAGTGCAGCCCTCTCCGAGGCAGCAGTTGACCGGAGTCACGCTGGAGAGGTGACTGAAGGGGTGAGGAAGGAAGAAGATAGAGAATGGCATCGGCTTCTCAGGCAGGGAATCAGGAAAGAAGGAAGGAAGGAAAGAGAAGGGAAGGGCAGGAAATGGCAAGGAGGAAAGGTATTTTCACTTTTCTACATAAGATTTATCTGAAAATTATTCTGTTGATTCTTTCTCTTTCTTTCTTTCTTTCTTTCTTTCTTTCTTTCTTTCTTTCTTTCTTTCTTTCTTTCTTTCTCCCTTCCTTTCTTTCTTTCTGTACTGAAGGAAAAGACTCAAATTGAGGAAGAATTGAGTAAAAGGGACCAGTGGACACAGGGCAAAGCAGGAAGTGAGGTGGGAGGTGTGTCCAGGAGAAGAGGCAGGTGATGGGCCTAGGAAAAATGATGGATCATCGCCAGGCGGGAAAAATGATGGATCATCACCAGGCGGGGGAAGGTGAGCAAGCCGGTGGCAAAGGCCTCAACTGGAAGATGCTCTCGCTGGAGAATGTCTCTGTTATTCTGGTGAGATGTGTTTATATAGTTAAGATCTCAGAATCCTCAGAGGGTAGTCTTTGATTAAGGAAGCACAGAAGGAAGGGAGGACAGAAGGAAAGAAGAAAGGAAGGAAGGAAGGAAGGAAGGAAAGAAGGAAGGAAAGAGAAGGGAGGGGAAGGGAAGGAAAGGGAAGTGAAAGGAAGGGAAGGGAGGGAGGGAGGGAGGAAGAAGGGAAGGAAAAGAAAAGAAAGGAAAAAGAGAGGTTTTCTCCAAATGCCATAGCTATTGGAAAAGCTAAACATACGTAGCTCCTGTGAATGGGTGCAGGAAGCTGGATAGAAACAACACCAAATTCATTCTGTTAGGACAACCTGTGCCCAGACAACTAGATCACAAGCCTAGGAAAGTCTAAGCCAACTTTGTCTACTCTTGTGTTCTTAGTGCCTCATTCAACGGCAAGCCCGCAGAAGGCGCTCACCTGTGGTTTGCTAGATGAATAAACACCGAGTGAAAGCCCGAAACTTTTTGTTTGGCTTTATTGACCAAGGCTGAGGACGTGGCTGGCTGTGTAACCTGTGAACTCTTCAATTCCACACTACCCCATGCACAGAAGAACCCCAGTTTGGTTTAAATTTTACCATCTATGTAATCCCTAGTAATTTGAAGAAGGAGCCCCACATTCTCACTGGGTCTGGGCACACATATTTTATGGCCAGTGTTTGATAAAAACATCACACATCTTATAGCAGAAGGTAACTAAGTGAACATTTAGTTATTTACTTTGGGCTGTGTGCATGCATCACGGTACACGGGTGGAGGTCAGAGGCCAACTTGAGAGAATAAGTTCTTTCCTTCTGCCGTGTGGGGCCTGGGGATGGAACATGGGTCTGCAGGCTTTGTAGCAATATCCTTAAGCCACTGAGCTATCTGGCCAATTCACAATGTAGGTATTTTAAGTATAAAGAATACAATATTTCCATGAAAAAAATTTATTTAAAATAAAAAATACCAGGCTGTGTCTGGTGGCACAGGCCTGTAATCCCAGCTAGTTGGGAAGCTGAGACAGAAAAAAAAATCACAATTCATAGTCTTTCTGGACTATAGATCAAGTTTAAAGACCAGAGACCTTATCTCAGAATAAAAATCTAAATGTAGACCAGGGATATAGTTCAATGGTACAGGTTTTTTTTTTTCTTAGTATTCATTAGACTGTAGGTTCAAACCCCAATATAATAATAATTAAAAGAATATTGTCAGGCTTACCTGAGTTGCTAGATCGTGGCTTTTCTTTCTTAAAATATGGCTCATACTCTCTGTAGACAATTTTCTTGAAGGAAGGTATAGAATTCAAACTGGAAATAAAGTACAAAAACTAACTTGACAGTCACAAGTAGAAACCATTCCCAATCCAGAAAGAGAGGTGCCTTTGTGGCTAATTTTGTGTAAGAGCAGAGTGACAGTATTCTACTGTATCCCCAAAGCCCACGGTTTTGTAAATTTGGACCACAAGTGAAACCAATGGAATAATCATGGATCCTCTCTAAGAAGTTCTGCCTCAGTGTTCTGCTTCCATGAACACAAGCCTAATGTTTCTCTAGTTCTACTCTGCAGACTCAATTGTTCTCTGTACAGGAAGTGAAGGTCAGCGTACAAACTCTAACCTCAGGTCTAAATTAAAAATATAAGTCATTGAGAAGTAGATATGTGAGCTGCTTTTCAACCAATGAATCAGATATAATTCAGAAACATATTCCACTTTCATTGTATGATTCCAAACAGCTGGAAGATTTGGCAAATTGGAGTCCATTTGACGGAGCCTGCTTCTAATTGAGAGGACAGAGACAGCAATAGGGCAAAACTCTGGGATTCGTATTACAAACTAACCAAAAACCCTCATCGGAAATATGAAGGCGTTTCCTAAGAAGACACAGATGATAAACATCACAGCCCGAGATCCAGGAGGGTTAAACCATTTTCTCAGCCTTAGCCGGACCCAGGAGGCATCAGTTCCATTCTCTATTTCTAGGGTCAACAAGGTCAAGCTTCTTGATAACTCCATATTTCACAGGGAAGACCTTGGAGGAAGAGTTTCCTCTAGCCGTTTTCCCTACCAGTGATTTACCTACGTTTCTGTCCTTATCAGGGAGAAGACCTACCCACACGGCAGGATTATTAGCTAGAGTCCTCGTGTTATACATTTGGTCTGAATGTGTTCATCCTCTAACTTACAACTACCTGTGCCCAACCCCAGACTGAATGCAGTCACCAAGTCTGTTTTCTACCCCTAATCAGGAAAATTGATGCTGGAAATAATGTTATTTTCTTTGGGGCTTCAGTTAATGGCAGTTTCCTAAGAGTGTGAGTGTGGCTTAGATTATCACTCTGAAAATGCAACCTTTAAAATCATTTTAATGTGATATTTCTCATTAGCATAATACCAAGATCCCAATGCCTTCCCAAATAACCCAGTTCGAACAACAGCAAACTCAAAGGCTGATTATTCATTTATACTAAAACCTTACACTGTGCTTTTAAGATGTTACATTATTTCTTTTGGCTGATTGCTTTGGTTTTGCAATTGTAAAAGAGGAACACATCTTTCACAATCGCTAAAACTTTGATGTCAACTGAAAGGGAAAATATGAGTCAAGTAAAACGCTAGGCTTACTGTTTAAAATAAAAGCACTAGTGGTCGTAAGCACTAAGTAGAAACTATGATTTGAGTAACTGCAGGAAGGTTTGCATTGAACCTTCCAATTAGCAAAATATATTCCGCAACTCAAAGATAGATGTGATATTATTTAAGCTTACTCTTAGTTACACACGCCTTTGAATGGCCACCTTACAGGGTCACTAACGTGGGTAATTAAAATTCAGGGAAGACCAAAATATCCAGGATAAGTCATATTCTAGTGAATAATCCAGCCATAATTGAAAGTGAGAGGAAAAAAAATGAAGCCACATTAGGTAGCCAGGAATAAGTCTAGGAAAAGCAAAGATACAAGTGTGTTTTCCCCATGAACCGACATTGAAGGTGACAAAATGAAGGCAAGAGTCACTAAATTATCTCCTTATAATGAAGTACACGGTGACATCTTTTTCTTTAGAAGATCAACCTACAGGGGTTGGGGATTTAGCTCAGCGGTAGAGCGCTGGGGTTCGGTCCCCAGCTCCGAAAAAAGGAAAAAAATAGATGATCAACCTACGACTACCAGGAGTAAATATTGTGTAACTAGGAGTTCCTTTGTTTTAAAAGCAGACTGTTAAAAGGCTGGAACCAAATGTGCAGGAAGGGCTAAGAGGGCTTGTGGAGGTGAGTCATTTCAACACATCGATACACTAAACTAACAAACGTGGGTGAAAACAGACTGGGGGTTGCACCTGGAAAGAAAGTCACGGCTAACTATTCACATTGAAATTTCCACATTCTCATAACGATAAATTATGTCAATAGAGACAAAATTAGCACCCATACATTATTCTCTCTCTCTCCTCTCTCTCTCTCCCTCTCCCCTTCTTCTCCCCTCCCCCTCTCCCTTCCCTCCTCCTCCCAACCTCCACCCCCATCCCCCCATCCCCACCCCCGAATTTAAAACCTTACAATTATAACGGATTTTCTTCCTCGGAGAAGCCCACCTGGATTTCACCCCGAGTTACCTTGGATCTGCGGACTCAGGATGGTAGTTCCAGAGGATGCCTTGAGCAGCCACATAGAACTGCCTTAGCTGCGCGGCCTCTGCCTGGTGGCTGCCCCAGCCCGCCCATCGGGTGCCCAGAACCACCAGGAGGAAGAAGCGCGGGCAGACTAGGAACATGGCCCTTGTCCTGCCGCGCGCGCTGCCACGGCTGACAGTGCTCAGTGCTCTGTCCCTGCTGCGCGCTGTCCTGACTCCCTGGAGGACTAAGAAGCTGTTGGGCGCAGTGAGTGTCCCTGTCCCCAGTGGTGGCTGTATCACTCTACCTCCCTTCCCCTCTATGCCTAGTGTAGGCAGGGGCTTGGTGAGGTCCCTCCCCCCTGTGGCCAGAGGCATTTATTAGAGAGAATGCCAGACAAGGAATTTAGAGGGAAAGGAAGGGCAAGCCTGCTGGAGGTTGTGACTCAGGAACAGTGCCCCAAGAGTCTCCGCTCCATCACAAAGCAGTCTTTCCCCACTTCACCATAGGTGGGAGCAGCAATTCCACTTAACCTGCGGGGTTGGGGGTAGGGGTCAAAGTTTAGGCTTGTCAGCCTTGTCAGATTTCTGCAAGCCTCAGTAAGACCCAACACCCATTGGCTGATCCCAGGAAATTGGCACTGTGCGGTAACTAGGAACAGAAAACAGCCTCAGGACAAGTCCACCAACAGGTTAGCGTTCTGAATCACTTAGGACAGACCGCCAGGTAAGGGCTCTAGTGAAGCGGAGAACAGGGCTTAGAGAACTCATTGGAGCTGTGTGGTCGGGGGCCAACTACGTTTCCAGAGCACTTTTGACGACTGTAAAATACGGATGGCAATTCTAATTTTCCTTGATCTGATTATTGGGAGGGGACAAACTGTAGTAAGCTGGGCGCCCCCACCCCACCCCCAGTGCCTAGGCTGCTACAGTGTATGATCTTGTCTACGCTTGTTCTACTGCTCCAAGGTTCCATGTTTGGAAGGATCCTTGGCATGTTTTAGATTTTAGTTTATTTTGGTGGAGAAGCTGAGAAACGTATCTGAATCCGCAGGATGCTCGTCCTGAGTTCTCCAGAGCCCTGTCTCTGCTCATGCTCTAGACTTCCAGCAAATTGTAATCTGGTGCCATCCAGTTTGGCCACAGCCTCCCCCTCCCCCCAACTCGGGCTTCTGTCTTTTGCTGATATTTATTCAGTCATTTTAGAATGCCTCTTCTCAAGTCAGGCGTGATGGCACGTGCCTGTAATCCCAGCGCACAAGGGAAGCAGGAGAATGTGAGTTTGAGGGAGACCCTGGACCAAAAAGTAATTAACTAGCAGAAGTGTGGATACATCACTACTTCAAAAAAAAGAGCCCACAGGCAAGTCCTTCCCTCTCGGCTTTCCTGCTCTTTAAAGTCAGGTTCTCTGCCATTGCCTCTGACTCTGGGTTCAAGCTGATGTTTCTGTTTAATGAACTTAATCTATTCAGATGGTATACTCCTTTTGATAACCTTTTATTAGTTTTTCAAGATTCCCTTGTGTCCGAAGCTAGATTATGATCTATTCAAAAGCAGGGACCATGTCTTACACTCCTGATTCACAGTTCCAGGGGTTCCCAAAATGCAAGCTCTGACATGAGAGATATGGTTGAGAGCTAGGGTCCTGTAATGCCTAGCCTAGTGTCTGTCTGTCTGTCTGTCTGTCTGTCTGTCTATCTGCCTGTCTCTCCCCCCTCACACACACAAATTAGATGCTATCGATTATGTATATAAGGAAAAAACAGCAAGTCTCTAAATTACTCTCTTTTCTTTTCTTTTCCTCTCAAACCTTGCAACTTTTCAAAGGACCACTTTCCTCCTGTTGCCTGCCTAACTGCTCATGTGTATCCAGGCTACATGGTGATCACTGGGCTTCACCACAGCTTAGCAAGGCAACTGCAGTGTTTGACTCCTTACTGTTTGCATCAATCACAGACAAGCCATATGTAATTTTCAGTGACTTATTTATTAAATATGTGAATTAAGTTACGTATAAAACATAACTGTTCTTTCCTGCAGAACAAAATAACGAAAAGAGGACCTTTCCTGCTCCTCTGATTTTTCTCTCTGTGGACAGGCGACATACAACATATATTTGTGGGCTCACTGGAGGGTCCAGCTGTCATTTGGAGGAGTGTAACTGTGACCACATTGGTGGTAGACAAAGTGAGATACACAGACCTCACTGAACAAAACGTGAAGAGCTTGATAGCTGGGGGAGTTGAACTCTACAGTCAAACAATGGCCTTTGGGTGCTTTGGTGGACGGAAAGTCTGCAGTCAGATGTGGTGTCCATGCTCTGTTCCCGATCTTCTGTGTCCCCTAGTACCATCTGAAAGTCTCAGCAGCAGAGGTGTAAACAACCTCAGAGATAAGAAACACGGAAGACCCAGGAGATCTTAAAGCAGGCGTTCCCTTAAACGAGAGGTCTGCCTGCCCACCAACATCGCCATTCTTCAATCCCAAGAGAAAGCAGACAGACTTCCGGTTTTCCACAGCCTGGTCACCTGGTGAGGCAGATGCTCCAGTGCCTTGGACTAACTCGGGTTTTCAGTAACAGCAAAGTAACATCAAGCCACAGACCACAGCAGAAACATTTGCTCCTGTTTCTGTGGCTGAGCCCGAGGAAGGTGAGGGGCGGAGCAGGAAGGGGTGGGCGGAGCACATCGTCCTTTCGTTTGGTTCCTGTCCAATTATTTACCACAAAGAACCGCAGCAAATGCTGGGGAGTGACAGTCAAGTCGACCAGGAAACTTGTTATCTGCATGCGGAATCCTGAGAGATCCAATTGACATCGGGAGGCCAGGCCTCTGAAAAAGAAACAAACTAATTAAACAACTGCTTCCTTCAAAAATAAAGAAATCTTTTACTTCGCTTACCCCGATGCCCGAGACAATTGCCTCTTTCTAGGTTCTATACTGTGTACTGGCAGGAAAGGGGGCTTTTGACTACACTGCTTGAAAAGATGGTTTCGGGTGATTTCTGTTCGGGTAGTACAGGGTAGTTTGAGGCGAGCCCACACTGTCAACATCACTTCCTTGGCAGCAATGGGATCTCTCACGCCCTGGAACAAGTTCTATGCTGCTAGAACCCCTCCTCTGGGCGGGAATGGAAATCCTGGGATAAATTCTATTGTCCCCACTTGGTCACACGTGCTTGTCGATAATATGGTTTTATCATGGCTTAAGATTTTTTTTTTTTTATCTTTTCTTTTTTTTTGGAGCTGGGGACCGAACCCAGGGCCTTGCGCTTGTTAGGCAAGCGCTCTACCACTGAGCTAAATCCCCAACCCCATGGCTTAACATTTTAATACATGCTTAAAATCCGATACATATGATATAAAGAAAATTCAAGACTGATATTCTTGCCCTCTCACCTACTGTTCTATTTTCTTCAGAGCTATCCTCATGGGGAACTCACCTTAAGGGGTTGGGTCATATGCAGCGTTCGTGAAGACTCCATATGTTCCTAGGTGGCTGAGGAACAGAAACAAAAGATGATCTGCGATGAAATAAAAGCTAGTCCTCCTAATAGCCAGCACACGGTATATTTAGAAACAACAGATTGCCCCCTACCCTGGAATTCTATTTTAAAAAGAAAAGCAAATGGGAAAGCAAGAAGTTTTAAGGTGGCATTGAGAACTCTGGGTAATTTGATTTGCACTTGACACTCACACTTTTTCCCAGTGCTAGGAAGGGAACCCAGAGTTTCATGCATGCTGGACGAGTGCTTTACCATCAAGCCATGTCCGCAGCCCTACCTACCCACACTATTGTTTTCTGTGCAGGAAACCAGATTTAGCCTGTAAGGGATTGCAGACTCTTCTTGATAAGAAGACAGAGTTACAAAGTTCTGAGCCTTGCTAAGAGCCTTGCTTGAGCGAAGGTTTTGACAGAATTATAGTACTGCCCTCTAGGGATAGTTTTTGGATTTTCATGCTGAAGGTGAGGACTGACCTGTAGCAGACAGAGGTCAGAAATGTTACAGACACCAAAACAAGATACAAAAGGATTGCCCTAAATCCTGTGCTGCTTTGAACAGCACTATTCAGGCTCCAGGACTGCCTGGACCTTAATGGCCTCACATAGAAATGCTAAGTGGGTTTTTCATCTTTTAAGATGTCCTTGCTCTGTGAATTGCACTGACACAGTATTTTCCCAGGAGACAATCCACTGTCTCTTCCTGAGCCATAGAGATGAACAAACTTCCAGTGGTCTCCAAACATTTACTAGTGTAGCACCTGGGTTTCAGCATGGAGTTTCTATTGTAAATCACTTGCTACTGTATTTCTTTTTCACAGTACAATGAGGGTATATATTGATTGTTTTTAACCAGTAAGGCAGCGAAGTGTGCACACACCCCAAGCAAGCCCTCAGAGAAAGACTTATTAGTGAAAAGCAGGGATGGGGATAGGGGTGGAGGTGGGGGGTGAGGGTGGGGGTGGTGGCTCAGGAGCCTGAAAAATGCCTGTGTGTTGATTTTTAAAACACTATGTTTAGCTGGCATATATGAACCGCATGCTTTTCCTCAGGACAGGAAAGATGTGGAAGAAGGTTTATTATGGAGAGGAGGAAGGGGCACACATGCTCCCTCTGACATAGCAAGTTAGAAAGACATACTGAGAAAATTTCCAGCTTACCTGTGAGGGTTCAGGGGGCATTTTCCATCATCTGAAATAAAAAGAGAAGAAAAGAAAACAGTGAGGTGAGAGGTCACCATTGCCAGAAAGGATCGAGAAAAGCTAGGAGACTCGTTTTCACAAACGTTTGTTATATGCAGAGTGCGAGGAACTACCTGACCTGAAGGACTTGTTTTAGGCTGAATGAGAATACTGTAATATTTAAATACAAACTCCTCTTGCCTTTTTTTCCCTTTTTAACTTTCTACAAAACCAAACCAAACCACTCACTACCTTGACCTTGTGTCTGGGAGGTCTCCAGCCTTGGTCCATGGGAGCTCTCTATTGTTGATCTGGGTTTTTAGTCCCTTGGTCCTCACCTGGTGTGCTAGCTTTATAAATCAGCCCATGACAGCACTACGGAGGACGCTGTAATTTTTCCCCTCTCCCATAATGTAGGAGTCTCCTGTCTTAATCCAAACAACAGAGTCTGATGGTGAAATCTTTAGCCATGGCTACAGCACTGGCCTCTAGTTTGACAATAGACTATTTTAACACTGGAAACTAAATTGGGATGAGCCCAGAAGATGCCACCCTCCCCCCTCCCCTCCCACAACTCCTCATAGATTTATTTATTGTTGGAGCTTTAGAGCAATGGGAGGCTACCAGAAGTGCCCAGGAGTGTTGTAGAAACACAGTCCGTGCAATGGTGGCTTTGTGTGGAGAGTGATAAGAGGAGGGGTGCAGGACATTGCCAGCTGTGAGCAATTGAGATTAGCTATTGGACCGCCTCAGTGGAATGGGAGGATCGGGATAATTTAGCACAGCCTGGTCCAGTTATCTGGGTTTGCGCCTCAGCTGGTTCTCAGTGCCCTACTTACTTTCTACAAGGAAGAACAGTAAGAGCCTCATTGGTTTATAGAGAAATGTTTGTGACGCCAGGAAGCCCGTGGGCAGGCTACACATCACAGCACAGCAGATTGAGAAAAGATGTTCTCAAGTCTAAGAACCAAGCATTTTTTTTTCTTTCATGCCCAGCCTAAGCTCTCTTTCTGACAGCAGGCTGGTAAAATGTCTCCGGTAGAGTCTTCCTCCGTTTGGTCATTCTCACGCTCATAGCTTCACCAGCCCCACAATTTGCAGAAGAGAATAATTAAGTATGTTTTCAGGACTCCACTGAAGCAGTGACTTCTTAGGACTCAGCCTCTCCTCCCGACTGGTGTGTGAGTGCAGTAGATTCAGACACTCTCTAAACACACTGATTGTCTCTCTCACTTTCTTCTGTCTAGCACTCTCCTGGGTTTCTTGTGCAACTTTCTCTGCTAGAACTCCATTTCACCTCCCCAGCTGGGCCAGGTCCCTTAACTGCAGAGCCTTATAAGCTTGAGAAATCCTTTACGATGCATCAGTCTGATCTAAGGACCATTCGTGATGTTCTGGCAATATCTGTGCTACGGTTTTGTTCTTACAGACTTAGCACCCATCGGTATGCATACTGTTGAAGTTATCTGTCTCTCCTACAGGACTGTATCTTCCCCCACCTCAGGTACATTCACTATCTGTTCAGCTGTCTGAAAGGCTGGTTTGCAAATGGCTAGCACATGGGGTGAGCGAGGGAAAGGAGCACAGCGTGTTTACAGTTAACTTCGGTGACTCCAGAAGCCCTCAGATGCTCCAACAGAATTATAAGAGAAGGCTTTGGAAAAATTATAAAATGACCGGTGCCACAGCACTGGCTTAGTATGCAAAAGGTACACATACACACACATACACACATACAACACACACATACACACAGATACATACACATATATGCACATACACACACATACACACATATACATACACACACACTCACACAGCGACACAGAGACAGAGTCAAAGACAGAGACAGAGACAGAAAGACAGAGAGACAGAAAAACCCAGTATTTCTGTATTTTCATGCATTCCTACAGGTGATTCTGATAGACAGTCAGAGCTTGAGATCATAAACTTCCATTTTATTTTCTTTAACAAACTGTTTCTAAACAGAGGCTACTGGCTTTCTCACTTCACTCCAAAATCTTTGTCAAAGAAGAAGAAGGCTCCTTTTTTGCTTTTACTCACCTTTCTTTCTGAGACGCTTTCTTAGCAGAGCCAGTAGCGTCCCGCCCACTGCCAGGCCTGTTGTAGAAGCCAAGGCGCCACCCAAGTAAGTCAGAGCTTCCTGGATCGTCAGCGTCCCTGCTAACAGAAAAAACACATGTGCAAGGCGTGAGTGTGGTGTGCATGGAGCAGTCGTCCTTCCTGAGTGTGCCAAGGACTGGGAGGGGGGCTGCCAGCAGGATTCTCCAAGGCCGATAAGCTTGTAGGAAAGATCTCAAAGTCAGAAATCCACTGCACCAGAACAGAAAGCAGGACCCAATTGCTTGACTAATTGCTTGGATTAATTTAGGTCCAAAATTGTAATTTCTAAAGTAGACAAGGTAAAGATCCCCTGAAAGGGATTCAGTAGCAGATACCAAATTACAAAAAGCCTGTGTATGGTATTTGGGTAAACAAAATACATGTTGGAGTAATTTCTCTTTCTCAGTCAAAGATGTGGATTTGTAATAAAAATTCATCTCAACGGCTAAGGAAAGTGAGGAGAAGCGGGGTCTCAGAAGTGAGGGGTAAACAGATGGAGTACAATTAAAAGTGGAGATGTTTTCAGAGGTAGATGGTAAATAAAGGTCAGAGATAAGAAACCAGGAGTCTGTATGAAAGTCCTTGGTTAGCTTATTTTGAAGTGTCAATGTGCGTTAAGCAGAGACTATAAGAAGTGGGGAAATTAATATCACAAGTCTAAGCAATGACAAGGAATGTGGAGATCCACACAGGCACTGGCTTTGTCCCTAGGGCTCCGTATAAAGTCAAGGGACCTTTTGTGGCTCATGCAAGGGGAGCCAGCAAAGGGAAGGAAATCTACCATGAGACATGTTCAAGAAAGAAAGAGGAGTCTTCCAAGTCAAGCAATCTTCTAGACCATGTCAAAAACCTGTACCTTGGCAGGTTGGCATGGCATCTGACCAGTGACCGTCCTCTCGGCAGGTTGTCCTGGCAGAGCCATTCAGTGACTGCCCCTCTGGACAGTGGAAGGCACAGGTTGATCCGTAGCTAAAGTTTCCCCAGGGGTTGGAACAGTTCATCGCGACTGCTGTGTCCATGTGCAATTCTGAGCATTTGACGGCTGTGAGGGGAGAATGAAGAATGCCTGAAAAACCGATGTGATGAAGGGAGGATTGTGGCTTGCTTTGAACTCGACTGGAATTGTCAATCGATGGAGTAGATGAGAAGTGTCATGATGGAGGTCAGCCATAACCACGAGTCATGCACAGCAGCTCTTAAAATAGCACCTCTCCAAAGCATCCACTGAAATAATACTAGCCAGAGAACAAGGATGACCTGTGGTGTCATATAATAAATACCTGCAAATGCACTGGTCTTGCCTCCAAACAGTCTCTTTACAAAATTTGCCCTTCAGAAACGCCACTGAATCTGTTTCTATGTGTTACTATCAAGTAACCGGCTATGCTAGCGTGTGACTAATTAAATACTTATTTAGCATTCCGCACAGCTGGACACCAGAAGTTTGGAAGGAGACACCACGATTCTCTTTAAGCCATTCTTTCAAGAGATACGTTGATTATTCTCTGTAAATTGTGACTAGCAAATAAACCTTAAGAAATCTGATTTAATTCAAATTAAATGTAATAGAGCAGTCATGACATTTGTAAAGCCCAACGCCATGCTTGGTGGGAGATAGCAAGACAAAGGAGATTGGGGACCCCATGCTTTGTGAATGGCGTGGTAGGTCCTTAAGAAATGCCACTCAGGACATACATCTTAGGTCTGGTCATGACGAAAACACTGAAGGATTATACTGCCACCTAATTAATAACGTTGCAATTTATACTTCGCGGTTCATTGAGCTGGTTTTACATTTGCACACTTTCAGCTCTAATATATGGAGACATCAGTACCAGGGCACTTGGCAGGGGTTGGGGGAAGGGCAATGTTGAAGCAGCTGCTGCACGTTGCTTTGACTTGGGATTGCTGTGGATTTCAGAGATGGGTGGGTGTTTGCAGTGGTTGTCAGGGCTGGGCGGAATTTAAACAGGCACCATCACTAACTCAAGGAAGATAGCTCCAGAGTCCCCCGCCCCTCCTACTCACCCAGAGTCCCCCGCCCCTCCTACTTACCTCTGCACACGGGCGTCACTGCTGTCCATTGTCCTGAAGCCCCGCAGCGGAGAGAGTTGGCTCCTCTGAGTGTAAATCCAGTTTTGCACCCAAAGTAACAAGTGGTGTTCGGACCAAAGCTTTCCAGGTGGTGTCGACAGGACATTGTGCCCTGTCCAGGAGTAGTGAGGGCGGGGCATCGAACCGATGGGACAGGAAGTGATGTTACACCTGTCATGAGAAAAATAATTTAAAATATTCAGTTCATTAAGTTTGTGGGCAAAAGGATGGTGCCTGAATTAATACTGTCGTGAAATAGCTGCCTCTCACTTCTCCTGTAGTGAGATATCTCTGTCAATTTATACAAGGAAGCTCTGAAAATCTATTAATCTCAGGTTCGGAAAACGAGGTGAGGGAAATTCTTTAAGGGCCGGAAAGATGGTTTGCTGGGTGAAAGCACTTGTTTTGAAAGCAAGAGGACCTCAGCAAAATGCACAACATACATATAGCAGCCAAGGATGACCAAGTGTGTACCTAAAACCCCAGTGTTGGCAGTCAGAGAAAGCTAGAGTCTGGGAACTTGGTGACCAGTCATCCTAGCCAAAAAGGTGAGCTTCTGGCTCAGTGAGAGACCTCATTTCAGAAAATAAGGTGGGAAATGAGTAACAGAGGAAGACACCTGCTGGCTTCCTCTGGCCTCTGCATGTGTGCACACAGACACTCATACCTGCTCACACATGTGTGCACACACCACATGCAAATAAAAAGTAGCATTAAAAAGAGCCCGTGAGAAGCCATTGTCCTGACTGTAAGAAGAAGCAGGCAGAGTCATTACTAATAGTCTTTAAAAGGTGTCAGCAGGAGAGCTGCCACAGAGATCTAGCCACTCAACAGAAAGCCACACTAAACATGGGCAAATGCCCCCAGCTTGGTTGGGAGATGTATTATTTCTTGGCCATAAACTTTCAATGTGACAGGACTGCAGATGCTTGATCTCTCTGCATCTTGATTCCTTGTTTGAAGCGGCTGGGCCCCTAACTGCCACCCAGCCTTGTCAGCAGTGACGGACAAAGTGCCACCCTGTTCAACAGAGACCTTCGAGATAAATAGGCTTAGAAGACATGAACGAAATTTTCTTCGTAAAAATCGGGGCATCTTTTATTCCTGGACAGAAAAGTCCTGTGGAATCCTGGAAGGTCCTTAAAACCTACGACTGTGCTGACCGCACTAACAGTGTAATTTGTACTTGTCACAGAGAGGGGCTTCGTGTTACCACTGTGGGGAAAATGCCTCCCAGCGCAACTTCCCGGGTATGTCATTACCTTTGCAGGTTGGTGGAGGCGCTGACCATCTTCCAGACACTGTGCACTCCACATTTCGAGATCCCAGGAGCTCAAACTCCTCGTTGCAGGAGAAGTGACAGGTGGAGCCGACACTGAATTCTCCATGAACATGAGAGCAGTCCAAGCTGCCTTGTTCTGGGGCAAAGATTTCTGGGCACTTGATGGCTGGAGGATCAAATGAGAAAGTTCCACAAAGTTTATTCACTGAATAGTTGACAAATAGTTACTGGCTACTGCCTGTATCTTATCTCGGGCATTTCTAGCTGATGCTGCATTTGCCTTGACTCTTGGTTCACAGTGACCCCCGTTTCTGTCCGTTACTAAATCCCACCCACTCCCCAGGAGGCGGGCCCAGTGCACCCTCCCTGATGCTCTTGGCAGTCGCCCACAGTCTGAATGGCTTTCCCGGAGCTCATCGACATATGAGGGGCATCAGGGGCTGAATTAAGTAGCCAGACATGATCTCCAGAGGGACAGTGAGTGAGGAACCTTGTAAATGATGAGGACAGCAATGGTATGTGTCAGGGAAGTGATCTACGGGTGGGGACAGGAGGGACACAGCAACTGGACATAAGCAATCCAGATCACAGGCAGCATCATGAAAATTAGAAGTGTCTAAGTCGTTGCTAGGCTGATGGGGAAGATCTCATGTCCTCTGAGGGCTAAGGGCAGGAGGAGACAGGACAACATAGGCAGATCTCAAGTCCCAAGGGGCCCAGAGAACCCGTGTCATTCCCATAATGGAAATACTTGTAGAAACACAGCCCTCTCTCATCAAATGGAAACCCTGCTGCATAGTGAAAAGAGAAACAGCTGGTCACTTCTGAAAAAAAAAATATTGCATGATAACCAGGGTTCCAAGGCAGCATTAGGGGCCAAATTGTTAAAGCTTGGTTGGAAAATGAAAAGGAATCACTTTCCTAAATATACCATATAAATGTTGATAATGAATCAAGAGCAGAGATACAAATATCTTTAAAATTAGGATTAGAGAAGCTTGACCAGACTGAGGACCATTTGTTAGAGGCGCTATTCAAGGGGGGATTCGGGGCTCACAGGGAGGAGGAAGAGGAGGAGGAGGAGGAGGAGGAGGAGGAGGAGGAGGAGGAGGAGGAGGAGGAGGCACATGCTTCCTCCTGAGGAGAAAAGAGGACTGGGAAAGAATAAAGGGAAGTGACTGTGAGATCACAGGGTTAGCAACCAAACTGGCTACATAAAAAATTTAAACGTTTAATGGAATATATAAATGAAATTTGACCGGTTTTGCCCATAAAATACACTCTGGAGAATATAGTGAATGAACAAGTTACTAGGACGAATGAAATAAAAGGTGAGCGATAAATAAACAGGCAGCAAACACAGGTGTAAATTCTCCTCACATGGCCTTGGTTCCTTAGGGCCTGTAGTATATCTTTTTGACAGCAGGTGGTAGTGTTTGTGCCCTTTAGTAAAGCGTCTTGGGATAGCAATGTAGGGATGAATGAATAATATTTTAGCTGTCTTTCCCACAATTTTAACACATTTTAAATGCTCTCGTCTAATCACTGGTCACAGTTCTAAGGCCTGCTTCAGAATTTACCCCTGCGTCTGTGCCTGGACCCAGGACTTAGAATCCCTGCCACTAGGTGGCAGTGTGGTTCTCTGGAAACATCCTGTGTTCAGCCATTCTGCCCATCTTACAATGTGCCTATTGACAGTCATTCTCTTAATGCCCCGTTTTTGTCACCTTTCAGAAGGAGATAACAATAGCTTCTTTAGAAGTGGTTTGTGTAGACTGAATAAGAAAATCTATGTGAAGTGTTTCTCTCATTATTACTAACTCTGACTACATTGAATGCTAAATAGGAAGTGACCCCTTTGACACCAAACAGGAACCATAGATTAACCAACAGAGTGCACTTCTGTTTTAGAGCATACTATATGTTTGTACCATATGCGATACATTGTGCCTGCTGGGTACTACCAGGAAACTAAAGACAGGAGGCCCACCCTGTTTTTGAGGTTCCAGCAGTTCACACTGTCAGCCTGTTGCACTTGAGTGAGTGTTACCTGGTTAGCTTCAGTTCAACTGGTGTTTGTTACATAGTCATTTGGATTCCATTTACTATGGCAGGCAACATAAAGATTAAGGAGGGATTGAGGAGATGGTTCTGGGGGTAAAGGACCTGCCAGGCAAGCCTGAGGACCTAGATCAGACCTTGGGGCCCTGTGTAAAAGCCATGATCACACACATCTATAATCCTAGCACTGAGGGTGTTTAGACGGGTGGATACCTGGAGCTTGCTGGCTGGTCAGCATAGCTATCTGGTGTGAGGGCTGGGTTCAGTGAGAGACCATGTGTCTTAAAGAAAAGGTCAAAAGCAGTGATGGAAGTCTTCTAATATCATATTTTTGTGACCATATGCATACAACTCCTGCACACACACATACACATACACACTACACAGGCATGCACACATATTATACACACATAGGCACACATGCATGTGCACACACCACACAGGCATGCACATATTATACAAACATGCATGCGTGTGCACACACAGGCATGCACATATATTACACATACATATGAATGCACACACACACACACACACACACACACACACACACACATGATGGAGTAGGCAGAGTTTCTGCTACCATTGAGTGTAAAGCCCATAAAGAGGTAGAAAGAAAAGCAAGAGCTAGAGAAGTTTAGACCACACCCATTCCCAAATAAGCTACTACTCTGAGACATAATGGGGTGGGTAAAGGTTGGTGTAGAAGCAGATGGTTGGAGAGTGTGGTAGAAAGAGAGCAAGAGTGCTTAGAAGAAAATAAGTGCTTCAGTGTATAGCTGAGAGCCATCGTTTGTGAATGGTGATGCCCTCAGACCATGTCACCTCAGAAGCCTGTGCTTCTTTCTCATCTACAGCATGGGGATAAGGCTGACTTCCCTTGCTACTCTAGAATGCTGATCTCATGTCCTATGACGATGCGAAAGCATTAAGTGTGAAGTGCTTTACTCAGTTTTTTCCAAGGTTATTCAGAAAGAGAGAGATTTTTTGGTCTAGATCCTCATGCCTGTTGTTGACTCAGGCACAGCTTCACCTCTGTGTGGGTCTTTCCTCTCTGATGGTATCTGAGAAGTCACAAGAAAGGACAGACCCACGTGCCTACCTTCACACATTGGAGGGCTGCCTGTCCAGTGTCCAGATGGAGAACAGTCCAATCTTTCTGGTCCAGATAGATAAAATCCTTCGTCACACATGAACTGGCATGTGGATTTGTAGTTGGAATGCCCAAGAGGCTGGATACACGTCATGGTTCCATTCTCAGGGCTGAGCAAAGGGGTGCAGGAGACAGCTGCCGTGAGGAGAGACAAAGCAGGAGAGGGGAGCTTGTGTTAGAGCTTGGCATTTCAAACCCATCGCCTCTCTCTCTCTCTCTCTCTCTCTCTCTCTCTCTCTCTCTCTCTCTCTCTCTCTGTGTGTGTGTGTGTGTGTGTGTGTGTGCATAACACTGCATGTGACTGCTTTATGCCTTTCTCTGCATTTAGTTAAAGGTGATCATTTTGTTTGCATTTCTGACTTTTTCTCTTTAAGACACCAGGGAGCAGGAGCTGGGTGACTGCTACAGCCTACGGTTGACTGTCATTCTGAGACCTCACCCACTCAGGGTTTCAGAAGCGATTCTGAAAGGACTTGCTGCCCCTTAGAGAGATAGTAGCGTGGTTCATGTTGGTGCCCCTAGACCTCAGGGAAAATTGCTCCCTTGATGTCTTCTTGAGAAATAAACCGGATGCTATTTCCAGCAAACAATGCCAAGAACTTAGAGGTGAAAGTGGGGGTGATTTTTTCCCCTTTCCCCAGCAAGTGGTGAGAGAATCTGGGTCCACATCTTAGCTTATGTTGTGCATGGTGACCCTATGCAAAGTTGGCTGATTTATTCTCAATGTATGAAAATGGTAACTCTTGCCTCATAGTTCTTTTTAGCTATATAGCAAGTCACTGAAGCCATGCCTGAAGATTAAATGTAAAAGGGAATAAAATGCATGCCTATTTCATTGGTTGACTGTATATGCCAATTTCCACCCCTTCCCAGAAAGCTCACCCTACAGCACCAGGCATAAATGACCCACCAAAGTCAATTTCCAGTAAAAATGAAATCAGGTCTCACAGTTATTTGGCAGCATATATAGGCACGAGTGTGAGGTGCTTGGAGACTGACTTGGATGGGTACTGACACTTTGTGACTTTGGGCAAGTCGCTTCACCTCTCTGAACCTCAAGATCTTAAAATGACTTAGTCAGATGAAGAGTGAATAGATTCTCAGTGCCAACATCAGTAGCTATCAAGACTGACCTCTCTGGATTCACTGAGCAACGAAGGCCAGATGAATCGTGCTGACACTCGGAAGGGAAGGACTAAGTGTAAACAAGGTCTCAGGGACTTCTTTGCTCCTTGTCTTGGTTATGCAGTGTATGGCTTTAAATTAGAGGAAGTGGGACAGCAGCCCTAGGTCAGATAACTCAACAGCTTAAAGTTTTAAGGTGCTGTCTGTACCTTTCTTGTCTCTTCCTTTCATACCCTCCCTAGCAACACTCTTCTGAATCTATCAACTTGTACAGAGACTGAGACACTGTCTGCCACTTGCAAAGTCTTCCTGTGTTTTGTGTGTGTGTGTGTGTGTGTGTTTGTATGTTTGTGTGTGTGTGTGTGTGTGTGTGTTGTGTGATGGGGAGGGCTGTAAGCTGGAAATGCAAAGGGGAAAAGGGTGTGGGTCCTTGGTTTGGTGAAGTCATGGTGGAGTCATTTCCAACTCTCCTGTGACTTTGCAAGGATGAGTGTAGAGGGCTGTGGGGACAGCGACAAGGGAAATTATCTGATAACACTCTCTCCCTCGGAAGTGTCACAATAGCTTGTGGATTTCAGGCCTTGTGGCACCTTCCTGCCTTAACCACATGTGGGTATTTCACTTGATGTGCACCCAGTAAGAAGAGGAGAAAGTTCCCTCAGAGTAAACAAAGGGCTAAAAGCAGAAGGGAACTGGAAGGTCACAGGAAGCTGGGGTGAGTGGCAACCCCCTGGCTGTGAACACCCCTGGGCAGGACTGTGGAGCAATGGGTAGCTTTCCTGGAAGGGTCTGATCCCTCCGATAACCTTGCTGAGGAATTCAGAGCAATTCTTCAAAGCTGTCTAGATTTCAGCGGAGTAAGGATAAGAGTGAGGGACAAGGCTCACTGTGTTCTATGGACACCCAGTTCTTCATTCCCAACCCCAACTCAGAACCTGACTTAGGTTCTGAAGCATGGCATGAAGGATATCCTACTGTGCTGTTGATCAACTAACTAGTTATTCATACATGAAATGTTTGCTTTACAATGGCGTGTGTGTGTGTGTGTGTGTGTGTGTGTGTGTGTACCCTTGTGTGACCTGAATAGCAAGTATTTTCCTCTTCATGGAAAACATTACCTGCTTGCTTTTACTCAGATATTGAAAGCCCATACAAAGTAAAATAATACAGAAATATTTCATATTGAACATATGAAGTATGCTGATAAACTGAATATACACGATAAAAATACTATTACAAAAATATTGGGTGAGAACATATTAGAAGTACTTCATCCTAGAATGCTAGAAGTATTTACTTTGGCTGGTTGATATTTAAGAGGATATTTTAATTTCTCTGTTTTCTTATCTATTTGTAGTTTTTTTTTTTGAAATCAGAAATCTTGTTTTGTTAAAAGTGTTTGTCATACACCTGGCTAAAGCTATTAGGTACACCGAAAGAGAAAGAAATAGGAAAATATGAAAATCACACATTCATAAAGTCAGTGACTAGAACAGCTCTGCCTCACACAGGATGTTATGGTGCCCCCAGGACATGCTGGCTTCCTAACACTAAGTCTAACACAGATACACATTGTCCTAATGAGGCTACACCTGGCTTTCTTCCGAGAATGCTTTATCTATCCTCCAGTTCACAGCATGTATTCTCCCCATTGCTCCCAGACTAAGTATGTTTCTCCAGTGTTACACAGAGAATGCTTACTACTAGATCCTGTAATTCTACCTTTCTCATTCCTCCAGGGCATACCACTTGTGATAGGAGCCTGCAAGTCCTGGTGTAGACTCTGGTTAAGACAGTGCCTAGGTCCTCACATTCTAGTATCCATTGCCAAATATCCTGACACTCACTATATTTGCTTAGTCTCTGATAGCATTTGTTTCTCGGGGTCTTGGGGGTAGAGGATGAAGGAGTTAGTGACAGATAGCACTCACGAACTCACTAAATATTCTTTAAGAGTGTTGCCTCCAACTTACCGCTGAAAAGAATGGGGGTGAATACATTCTTACCTTGACATTCAGGAGGGGCCTCACTCCAGTGTCCAGTAGCCAAGCATCTTATCACACTTGCTCCCACCAAGAGTGAGCCTTCATCACAGGAAAAGCTGCAGGCTGACTGGTACTTCAAGGTCCCGAAGGGGTCCGAGCAGCTCACCTGGGCTTTACTTGGGACCGGAAACTCCTGACATTGCAACGCTAAGGGGTGAGGAAGGCAGGGCGTAAGAGAAGAGCCCTAGAGAAGTGTTGTTGACCTTGGCCTCAGCCCTGTTCATGTCTGGTTCGGTGTCTTTGCATTTGAATCTTCATACTGTCTTCACCAGCCCTCATCTCTAGGACTCTTCATGGCCTCAGGCTGAACTCCACTCTCACTAACAGTAAGTCCTCTTTCCCTCCATTCTACCATTTGACTCTCTGCCTCCATGATTTTATTGCTTTAAATAGCATATATAGGTAGGATCATAGATTACTTGATTTCTAGATGACTCAGTTCACTGAACATTGTCTTTAAGGATTCACGAGTTGGGCTTGTTTAACTTGGAAGTTAAATAGGTTGACATTTAATGTCAATGTTGCTCGATGGATTTTTACAAGGAAAAACGTTTGGGCCAGTGTTGGCCGAGTCAGGGTAGGAAAGTTTAGTAGTGTGTACCAACAGATCTTAAGCTATCATTTCTTGGACTCAAACATCTCCACAAAGCCTAAAACCAAGAAGCATAACAAAAATCAACTCACGGATTTTTGTTAAGATGTTGTAAGAACAAAACAACCATAAATGGGGCTGAAAGTAAATTATGGATTCACAAAAGGAATACTCATGGCTCTTAAATTTTATGTGTTTTACTTGCAAAAGATTTTGGAGGTGTATGTCTATACAACATTCAGTGGAAAAGCAGAATAAAAATTATGGTCCTGGTCAAACTGATTTTTTTTTATAGAACAGTGTTAGCATACAAAGTGATGGGCTTCATTATGATATTGTATATGTATACACACACACACACACACACACACACACACACACACACGCACACACGCACGCACGCACACACATATTCACACAGCCACATATGATTGTACCTTATTCATTTTCTTTCCCATTGTCCTAGCTGGTCCTTCTCCTATACTACAATCTTTAAATATATAAGATAGTCCTATATGGAGGAAACACACTTATTTTCTATTTTTTCACACCTAAAATATGAATAATAGCTTTCACTCTCTCGGCATCAGACTGTCTGAGATTACAGGAACTGCTCAATAAACCTTGGCTACCAGCCCAGAAGCATTTGCAGAGGCACTGGCAGACACCGGAGGCTGTGCAGCAGCCGTAGACCCTGACTGTTGGTGACAATTGGTGTAGAAACAGTAGCAAGGACTATAAAAGGAGACTTCGATTCGAGATGCTTAAGAAAATATCCAACTATCCGTTCTGGATTATTTGATATTTACTTGTCTGAAGACAAAGTGGCTGGAGCGATTCCTTGGGATCTTTTTAGAGTGTCTCAGGGCTTAGCATCTCTATGTCTCCTGGACAATACACACCAGCACATTTAATCATCACCACTCTTTATAGTCTATCTATATTGGAGCCTATGTTGAAATTCCTTTTCTAAAGTTGAATAGTATTCTATTATATATGGATACCATATTTTCTTTATCCATTCATCTGCTGATGTTCACTTTCTTCCACATTTTATTATTTGAATAGTGCTACTATGGAGCTGAATAGACACATATCTCTTCAAGTACTTGGAAGTCTCTGGAGAACCAACAGAACCCTCAATTCAGAATGAGGGCGCCCACAGATCTGGGATTCACACAGTTGTTGAAGAGCACCAGTAAATGGCGACCCAGGTTGCTGCCGTGCACTTCTGGAACTTGGTTCTGTACGGCTATCCTTTGTCAAAGAAGGCAATCCCAGTGACCTCCTTGTGACTCAGTTTCTATCTTAGAGCAAAACATCGAAAACACAGAATACTAAAAGAGGGTCCCTTTGTCACATGAGACCACGCAGAGCAGAGTCAATGGCTTTAAAACCCATTGACGGGGCTGGGGATTTAGCTCAGTGGTAGAGCGCTTACCTAGGAAGCGCAAGGCCCTGGGTTCGGTCCCCAGCTCCGAAAAAAAAAAAAGAACCAAAAAAAATAAAACCCATTGACTCTCCACTATTGGTGACACAGTAGGTAAAGTTTTACTAGTGTCTCATTTTAATAGAAGTCACAGAACCCAGAGAGCCTAAAAGCTTGCTGACAACAACAACATAACAACCCAGAGAACTAGGCCTTGTCCGTTCCTCTTCTACCATCTCCTTCTGTTCCTCACTCATCACCCTTTTCCTCAGTGTCGATCTCCTCAGCCCACTCCTGGCGCGTGAGCCAAAGCATGTCTTGCCTTAACTATGCTGTCCTGAACACTGCACTTAAAAGATGCTTTGCCCACTGTTTGATCCTTGGCACTAAACACAAAGAGCCCAGCATATCTCAAGCTGTCTGTGAATGAACGTCTGACAGATAAGCGAATGGTAGTGTCAAGTGTGCATAGTGCCTGAGAGGCTCCAAGGAATGGCTGAGGAATGATTCAATATCGCAGTACCTTCACAGACTGGGGCTGGGGCTGTCCACTGCCCCAAGTCAGCACAATGAATGGCATCATTTCCCATCAGCACGAATCCCTCTGTGCAGCGAAAAGTGCAGCTGCTGTTGTACCCGAATGCTCCTGTGGATGGGAAGCAGTCCATGCTCCCATGGAGGGGGCTCTCCAGCGGTTCGCATGCAATGGCTGAAGGGGAAATGGCAGATACGAAGTCTTTTTTAGAAGAGTCTCCTGCAAGATCCTGCCCATATCGTCACACAATCAAAACCTTAAATCTTTCTTTGTCGAAAAGGAAAACTACCCTTCCTATGTCCCCCTTTGCCTGCCCTTCTTCAGATCGCAGTTTTAATGTTACTTTCCTTCAGAAGGCATCCCTGTCCACCCTAACTGAGGGGTAAGACTCCTGTGTGGGCTCTCCCAGCCCCTGCACTGTGCTGTTTATGCATTGATGTAATTCTTCCTTTCACACCAGTCTCTTTGATGCTGTAGTAGTCATTCAAAACTGTATCTTGGAGCCCAGTACTCTGGTAAGGTCTGGGTGCTCATTAAATGTTTACTGGATTCTAAAAGAACAGATATAGAAAAAATAGGCTTATGAGGAAGCAGATGAAATGGTGTGGCTTTGTTGTACATGCCATGACCTAGTGTTGTATGATGAGTCCCTAGAACACAGGATGCTAGTCAGACATTGTTTGCCAAGGTAGTGCAGCTCAAAGTGAGTTTCTGCACACTGCTATGCTCTGTATGACCATAGTTCTGACAAAGTCTAGCTTCCTGGCACCTTTCTGGGCAGGTGTTACATCTCTAGATGTCTGCAGACTTGCAGAGCACGGATACCACTCTTTCACCCTGACCTCTAGGTTTTACATTATCAGAGCACATAAGGGTTCAATCTTCTGGTCTCTTCTTTTGCTTTATAGTAAAAAAAAATGAGAGTCAGAAATCTCACATGATCTCCCAAAGTCTATGTGTTGACAGGTATACATGCCTGTGCTTGTGCTTGTGTGTGTGTGTGTGTGTGTGTGTGTGTGTGTGTGTGTGTGTGTGTTCAGCTGTCCATGTGTGTTGGTGTGGAGGCCAGAGGTTGATGTTGGATGTCTGTTCTCCACCTCATTTCTGAGATAGAGTCTCTTATTGAGCACGGGGTTTGCTGTTGCAGCCAGTGGCCAGAGAACTCAAGGGATCTTCTCGTCTCTAGTTCCCCTGCTCAAATGCCGAGGTTACAGGCTCATGCCACCACTCCTGGTTTCGTGCTGATTCTGAAGTACAAATTCAGGGACTCATGCTTGAACAGCAACTACTTTACCCATTGAACCATTGCCCTAGCCTCTCCCAGAAGTCTCCCAGCTAATGGTGTTTGAGCCTGGCTTGTAAATCCAGGTTCTGGGAGTTTAGGAATCCAGGCTTCAATCTTCTACTCTCTCCCCCATCCCTACCCTATAAGATGAGGGGACAAAGTGTCCAAACACCACTCAATCTCCATGTATTCTATCCCCACAGCTATTCTACAATGCAGGTTCTCTTATTCCTTTGCAGAGCCTCCTTCCAAAGCTTCTGACCCCAGATCTCTCATCATCCCCGTAGCTACTGCTTTAACTTCTTCTCAAGCATAGGCTATTGCCCTGCAGAGGCACAGCCGGTGGGATGGGGGAGGGGATGTGATTAATGCAGGCAGAACCTGAAATAAGCAAATGCCCAAGGCTATCCCTGTGTTGTACACTTACCATTCTTTCTCTTCTTTGTCTTTAATTTTTCCTTTAGACAGGGTGTCATTATTTAGTCCAAGCTAGCCCCCAACTTATGGTGCAATCCAGGCTGACGTTTAATTTGCAGAAATCCTCCTGTCTTGGGCTCTCAAGTGCTGAGATTACATCCATGTGGCACCATGTCCTGCTCCTACTTGCTATTCCATTGTGTGCATTTCCTGTGCTTAATTCTTGCAATGCACCTGGCTACTCTTAGCCCCGTTTTGCAGATAAGAAATCTCACAGCATTCAGAGGTTGAACAAATACAATTCTAGAGAAGGTTGCCTTGACATTAAGAGTCCCTGGTCGTTCTACCATGGTAAGACGCTTTCTGGGTCATATTGAAAGCTGTAAAAAGTAATCTTACCTTCACAGGTTGGCAATGGTTCACTCCACTGACCAGAGTCAGTGCAGTGGAGTATGTCAGAGCCCCTCATCCGATATCCAGGCTGGCACTCAAATTTACAGCTGGAGTCATAGGCAAAGGCAGCCAATGGGTGT
This sequence comes from Rattus norvegicus, assembly GCF_021556685.1. Lineage (NCBI taxonomy): Eukaryota > Metazoa > Chordata > Mammalia > Rodentia > Muridae > Rattus > Rattus norvegicus. The sequence goes on along the minus strand of NC_141546.1, from coordinate 79,103,245 downwards.
GTACAGTCCATGGTTCCATGGAGAGGGGCTTCCAGGCTCTGGCACTGCACAGCTAAACAGAAAAACCAACGAGAAAGAAATGGAAAAACAATCCAGGTGGACAGAAGCCATTTGCACAGAGAACAGCATGGCTCGGCCTATGGAAACTAGATGGAGCGGGGCAGATGTCCAGACATGGGGTACCAGATCTCAGAGTGACCTGAACCTTGTTAAAAAGTCCTCCAAGGGGTTGGGGATTTAGCTCAGTGGTAGAGCACTTGCCTAGCAAGCGCAAGGCCCTGGGTTCGGTCCCTAGCTCCGAAAAAAAGAAAAAAGAAAACAGAAAAAAAAAGTCCTCCAAGCTCTTAGCACTCTTTATGCTTTCTGCATTACAAGTCTGACCCTGAAGTTCATTTAGTATCTGTGCACTGATGCATTTGCCATCTTAGATAAAACATCTGAATGATGCATTATGTCTGTTCCTGAAGGTCTATGGATTGATATACATCTCTTATATGAGATGTATGAATGGCACCATTCTGAACCTGGGGATGAGGAGATAGGGAAAGAGTAGATCTTTCTATTTTGGTCATAGCAAAATAAGCCCTTTGCTTTTCCACTGACTGATCCCGTTTTCCAGATTTATACCACCTAGCTCGGAACTGGTGGAAGGAAACTTAAAATTGACAATTCAGGTTGGCTTCTCTCCAAGATGGCCAAGTTTCATTGATGCTACAACTAAGATGTGGGGGGTCGGGGATAGGATCTTGTATATTCCAATGTCCTGACACTTGCTTTGATACTCAGGACCTGGGACTCTCCCCACCCCAGGTGTTCCGTTGTTTCATCTCTGGCCATATTAAACAAGTCTCTCTCTTCCCAATGAAGCTACAGCTAGACCAGTGCTAGAATGAGTGTTCTTGCAGGACTGTTTTATAACCAGGCTTCCTCCTTCAGGGCTGCTCAGGGATGAGCATAAGGAGGCCAAGAATATGCATAGAGCTGTGACGTTCACTCTAGGACAAGTTTTATCCAGACTTAGGATGTGTTAGGATTCTGTGGCACTTATACTTTCTCAAAGTGTCAGTTAAGGTCATTCTTGGTTGGTTAAGTAGAACCCAAATGCCCATGCTTTACAAGTACCAAAAGGAAAGGAGTTCCTTTGCAATGTTTTCCCCTAGGGATTAAAAAAAATTAACCACCACCTCTAGGCAAGGAAGGAGAAGCATTGTGAAAAAGAAAATTCAGGTTAGCCTGCTTGGCTAATAACTGTGGTAACTTGAATTTCCATCTAATGCAGAACTTAATATTTCTTGAGGTTTTATCTTTTATCTTACTTTAAAAGATTTCATGTGTATGGGTGTTTTGCCCACATGTGTATCAGTATACTACGTGTCTGCCTGGTCCCTGCAAGAGGCCAAAAGAGGGCAATGGATTCCCTGGAACTGGAGTTATAAATGTCTGTGAATCGCCATGGAGGTGCCGGGAAATGAACCTGGATCCTCTGGAAGAGCAACCAGGGTTCTTAACCATGGAGACACCTTTTCAGTCCCTATTTCTCAAGTTTTTAACAGAAAGGCCACCATCCCCATTAATGATCTCCCAGGTTCTAATTATTTAGTATGGATGGAAAAAGTAAGGTTGATGTACCTTTACACTGCGGGGGATTATTTGTCCAGATTCCAGAGGCCAAACATTGCATCTCACTGGGTCCGTTCAGGTCATAGCCCTCAGGACAGCTGAAGGTGCACTGTGAGCTGAAGGAGAAGTCCCCCAGAGGGTGGCTGCAGTTCATGAGAACGTGTTGCGGGATGTCGAATTTTCCACACTCTTGGACTGTAAGGAACAAAATGGTGATATTTTCTTTTCTTATTGTAGCCCCACTCCGCTATATTTACAGTGAGCTGTAACTCTCCTTACCTTCTCTTCTTAGGCTGCTAGCCCCAGCCCTCCATCCTAGTCTAGTTCCTTTGTACTGCTAGCATCTTAGAAAATAGTCACTTTTTTTTGATGGCTCAATTCACTCAACATTTTTTATTTGACTATGTAAAACTAACTTTAAGGCTTTCATTTAGCATTTTTCAATGTTTATTTTTATTTTATGTGCACTGGTGTTTTGCCCGCATGTGTGTCCAGGTGAAGGTGTCGGGTCTTCTGGAACTGGAGTTACAGGCAGATGTGAGCTGCCTGCCATGTGGATGCTGGGAATTGAACCTGGGTCCTCTGGAAGAGCAGCCAGTGCTCTTAGCTGCTGAGCCATCTCTCCAGCCCTAAGGCTTCCTGTCTTTCTATTTCTTGTTTACTCCCTGAAATATCATGAGTGAATGTTCTCTTCAAGAATAAAGTGATTTTATCCCAAATGTTTGGAGACGATCGTATGAACGGGCAGTCAGCATTGGGGCTCTTATCTTTACTTGCTAGAGAGACTCCATCATAATTTACTTTCTGGCATCGTCTCTCACGTGAGAGCAGCCTTACTCTGAAATAACACCGCCCAGGTTTCAGCCTCACCGTATTCACACTCTGGCCCATAGAAGCCCGGGTAGCAGGAGCAGGTGTAGCTCCCAATGGTCTCGATGCACTCCCCTTGGCTGTTGCAAGACATGTCCTGGCAGGAGGCTGCGTGGATACAAGAAAGGTCAGAACCACAGACATTCACAGGAAACGAGACACAGATGCCAACCTCTCAGGAGCCATGTAGAGGGTCCACCCATGTCCCATGATGGGCATCGCAAGGCAAACAGCAATGGAAGGGCCCGGCTGACAATGTGACTAATGCTAAATAAACAAAGTGACACAAATGGAATTACATAAAGTGACCCTAGATGCAATTGACATTCAGTACTAGTAGGTATTCATTACAATGGTGTCTCTTGGGGGATGATTTTTATCTCAATCTGTATCTTCTTATGCTAATGCATCCTGGTGTAGAAAAGTTCTAGGTGTAAAATTTAGAAGACTGGTTTCTAGTCCTAAGATCATCACAGAAGTACTACAAGGCTCCTGATGGATGACATATTTAGAATTCCCAAACAAGGGCACAACTGTGTGTAGACCCAGAGCCACAAGGGCAGTCACAAATAGATGTGTGGACAGAGGAACTTACTCATGTCAATCAAGCAAAATGGGTTGTAGTTTTCTAACCAAAACTATCTATGCCCTGAGGCCAATTTTTACTCCAAGATTTGGTGGTGTCACTGGTGGGGTGGCCACACACTGTTTCCAGGACATTTAACAACATGTCTCCAGGGAGGAGATCAACAGAGACTGGAAGAATAAATCTTCTCATGATCAAAGCAAGCAAACTTAATATCTCATTGCAATATTCCTGTCTACCTGTCATCATGTCTCTCCCACGGGGAGCTTCTATACATCTTAGGGTACAAAGTGTCAGTCACTGTCTGGAATTATGTGTTGTTTAGCATGGATCATATCAGCGTTTTGGAAAATTGCACCTTGTTGCCTGGTACAGAAAAAGCACCACAATGTTAGTAATTCTTGATGTATTTTATATCTTGTAACCTTTTTTTTGAAATCAGGGTCTTGATAAACCTTTCCTGAGCACAGCGTCATCAGTAATAAGGAGGGTGGGCTGGGCGATACTAAAGACCCTTCTAGTTTCAAGTAGGTGGTTTTTCGCTAATCCTGATCTTATGTTCTTCAAGGTGCTCAGTAATACTGAGTAGCTCTGCACTTTCTCATGCCCGACTTTGTGCTCCCATGTTCCTGACTCAGTGGTTACACTCCTCATCCAGGAAAGGCATGTTTTTAAGAGACGGCGTCGGCTCAGGGGAGGTCTCACCTGTGTAGCACAGGGCCCGCTTTCGTTTAAAGCAGGGCTCATCATTCCACTTGCCAGGGGCCGAATTACTCTTGATGTAGATCTCCACACAGTCCTGGTTGTTCCTCTTGTTGTTGGGCTCGTTGTCTGCCCAGTTCTCAGCCTCCGCCGTGAGAGTCTTATTGGTTCCCACCCAGGTCCACTTATTGTTGATCTTTCGGATACCAATCCAGTAGTAAGAGTTGACGTATGGGATGACGTCATTGAGGTGAGCGATTTCATTCTTGTTCTGGATGGCCACTAAGTCTGTGAAGTGCCTCTTGCAGAATGCCCGTGAGTTATTCCATGAGTATGCTTTCGTGCTGTAGTTATAGGTCCACGCGGCCACTTCCTTCTGATTTACAAGCTCTGGAGGTCGGAAATGGGCACCAGGTTAGTATCATTCACTGGGCAGAGTCTAATCCTAAGCTTACTTTCGCAGATAAGATAGATGAATAGCTCACCAGAAGATGGATATCAAGAACAAGGTTATTTTCTGCCTGATTTAATTTTAGGGGGAAACTTCTCAGTGTTTTCTATTTTTCACTTAAAAGTGAACACAAAGCCAGAACAAGAAAGCACTCTCTTCTAAAAGATTTTGGGTGTTGGAGGAATGGCTCTGCAGTTAAGAGGACTGACTGCTCTTCCAGAGGTCCTGAGTTCAATTCCCAGCAGCTACGTGGTGGCTCACAGCCATCTATAATGGGTCTGATGCTCTTTTCTGTTGTGTCTGAAGACCACAAAAGTGTATTCATATACATACAATAAATAAATCTTAAAAAAAAAAAAGATTGTGGATGTTAAAAAAATTTGGGATCCCAAGATATTGGAAACAGAAGAGAATTAACTTAAAGGCCATCCAGTCTACTCTCATTTTAAAAAACAAAGAAGACATACGAGTTGTTTGTCCAAAAGCTCATATAGAACAGCACATGAATTATTCCTGCTCCTGGCCGTGGACAGTGAGGTGCTTGTCTGTGATCTAGAACCTCCTGATGGCTCGGTCTCAGGGCCGCCATGTTTACTTTCTTCCTGATAGAACACCTACTTCTTTGTTTATCTGGGTTTGTTGAGTCACGTCTTACAGCACAGCTGGGGCTGGCCTGGAACTCTGCCTCCACCTCCCAAGTACTGGAATCCCAAGCATGCACCACCGAGCCTGGTGACTTCCTTGCCTTGCCTTTGTGGCCTTCCTACTATGTTGGTGACCTTCCCCTTCATCCCTGTTAAATTTCTCATCTTCTGCTTTTCTTTTTGGCTTCAGGTAAACTTTGTCTTTCTCCTTTTAGGCTTCCCCCTTTCTTATTTCCCTGTGGTGTATTGTGTTTCTATAATGTGACCCATACCCAGCACTCTGAATCCAGTTGATTGTGGGTCCTTCTTTATCATGAATCACAGTGTTTGACCCTAAACAGCCATTCAGTAGATGCCTGGTGAGTTAGTGAGTTGCTGTAGGGCTTTGGCAGGGTTAGCGTTAGAAACATTTCCCAATTCACAGCCCCACATTTTACATCTCTTAGCTGTTTCTCCTTGATAAATTATCTCCTCCAAATCTACGTATTCAGGCATTTAAATGGACTCTTTTTTGGTAAGTGCTTATGCTATCAAATGAGATAAATAAAATGTGTTCCCTCTGATACAGAGGCTGTTATGGGAGCCGGAAGGAGCTCACAGGGCAGAGAGGCCAGTTTGCCAGAAGAGGTGGACAATGCCAGCAATCAGTCTTGGAAAAAAACTCCTTTCCTGTTTACAGAGTTCTGTTTCTATTTGACTCTCCCCTCCACTACCCCTTGAGGACCGGCCATATTTCCACCTTCCTCACTAGTACCTGTGGTGTTGTTTTTGCCTTGAGGCTTTCCTCTGGAGGCAAGCAGGCATGACGTACACAGCTGCAACCTCAGTGCTTAAGAGGCTGAAGCAGAAAAGTCACAAGTTTGAGGCCAGTCTGATCTACATGGCCTGACCTATCCAAAATGGAGGAGGAGGAGGAGGAGGAGGAGGAGGAGGATGAGGAGGAGGAGGAGGAGGAGGAGGAGGAGGAGGAAGAGGAGGAGGAGGAGGAGGAATTATTTTGACATAGCCTGCATTGCACTACTGTTTAATCAACTTGTTTCAAGTCTGCTACCCAAAAGCTTCCTGTGATGAACGTATCAATATCATATATCAAATCACTTACTTTGACTTTGAAAAAAGTTACTTTTGTTTTTCAAAAAGATTTTGTGTGTGTGTGTGTGTGTGTGTGTGTGTGTGTGTGCGCGCGCCCATGTATGCTTATGTGCTCTCCTTGTGTACAGATAGTAGCCAAAGCAGGAGAGTGTCAGGTCTCTGGGAACTGGAGTTATAGGAGGTTGTAAACCACTTGATCTAGGTGCTGGAAACTAAACCTGGGTCTTCTGGGAAAACAGCAAGTGCCCTTAATGGTTGAATCATCTTTCCAGCCTCCAAAATTATGTTTCAAGAAATGCAAATGTTTTTGCGAATCACTGAGAATGCAGAGGGCCTGTGTCTGCCTTTCCAAATGAGGATGTTGATGCTGGATGCAAAAGCTTGTGGGTTCTGAAGCCTTGTAGACCAGTGCAGTGGTGTCAGGGTGTTTTCCTGTCAGGACTCTGGGTGGGAAAAGTTTCCCCATGCCTCCCAGCAGGCTACTGCCCTAAACTAGTCTTACTTGGCCTTGGGATCTCTCCTAATTACTCAGGATCAGGTGAAGAGTGAACCTAGCATTTACCAGAGATCAAAGCACTGAGCCAGACAAGCTGAGCGGCTCCCAGGACCACACTCCGGAGTCTTGGCTTCCAAGAACCTTTTGGGCAGCCGGCCTGAAACAAAAAAGAAAACGTCCCTTTAGTATCTATGAACAACCAATGAAATGGTAGAAATTCGGTTGATGATCACTAGGGTAATTCTGATTCCCAGCAGGAGGGCGTTAGAAACCTTCTACTTCCTTCTGATTTCTCATCACTCTCCTGAATCCTATTCTAAAAAGGCTGTGAAGATCGTATCAAACCTATTGGCTTTTAAAGATTTTTTGGGGGGCAGGTAAGTTCTAGAAATGATCATCTTGTCTGAGTTCTTATTGCACACAGTAATACGAACTTGTGAGACGTCCAAATGACATCTTACGAATGACAGCTGCAGATTTTGACCCATGAGCTGTCTACCTGACATTCTTACTTGCAAACACCTCTAACATTTCAAATTCATACTGAATTACCTTTGGGGGTGCAGAGTGTGAGGCATACCAAGGTGAGCAGGGCTTCCAATAGCCATCCAAAGCAACTCTCACATTATCACCAATTTAAAACCGGGACTTTGTATTTAAATGTGGTGTTTCTACTCCTTAGGAGAAATAACCACCTAAAACCATTATTGTAGAGAAATTCTGAATTGCCACAGAGCACACTGCTGTAATGGATGATACCTGGCACACTGTACAGTGACGTATGACGTACGCTGCTGACCATAGCCTGACCAGATACCAAGATGTGCACAACTCAGATCAAAGCCAGTCTTTTGGACAGTGGTGGTTGGCTTTGCAAGCTTGGACCTTCCTACTTTGATGTTTCTGAATTCTGGATTTTGTAAATATATGTAGTATTTTCCTAAATCAGAACATTGCCCAGCTAACTTATGGATAATCAACTCTCCAACCCATAATTTGTAGTATATTTGTCATAGCTTAATTGTGTGCTAAAAATAATTGTAGTACTGATGACATTAAAAAATTGATCTGCAGAAATTTATGGTTCCAGATAATTAAAGATATTTTTTATTTTATATATATGTGTGTGTGTGTGTGTGTCCATATATATCTATATATATGCATATACTTACATATATATGAGGTTAACATTTTGTAGAGGAAGTATAGAATGGGACTTGGGATTTCAGGAGAGAAAGTGAATAGTAGAAATGTTCTTGTTATTAAACGTTGCTTGTGGTTTGTGTTACCGGCTCACTCTAATATTTAGTTACTTTTGTCGAACGTTAAGAAAGAATACAACAGCTTTCTAAAGAGCTATGCTTATATTATTCTAGAAATCCAATTATAATTTTAAAATTTATGAAGAAGATCCTTATCTCTCTGCCTAAAAGGGAAGGGAAATTACACAGTTTTCAAAAAAAATTGGAGATGTGAAAAATGTATTATTGATGAACACAGCAATGCGGTCTGATGCAGGGACCCAGTGTTGACTTTGACACTGGGCTGGGTTCCCACTCTGAGGATCATGACAGTTTTACATCATTTGCTGTTGTACCTGTGCCCTTGGGAATGTCCCACCAATGACATTTATAAGCATTTGGGGGTCCCTGGGATACACCTAAACGAGGGTACGAGGAGAGTGAGTTGATGAGGCTCCTAACTGACTTTTTATCATCAGGCATATGTGTACTCATTGTTTTCTGTATTCACTTAGCTAAACTTTTTTTTTTCTTTTCTTTTTTTCGGAGCTGGGGACCAAACCCAGGGCCTTGCGCTTGCTAGGCAAGCGCTCTACCACTGAGCTAAATCCCCAACCCCTTTACCTAAACTTTTAAATAAGCTTTTGTTTAAACACAATCCCCAATGGAGGTACTTCCTATTCTGAGTTGTCTGTTTATTTGTATAAACTTTTAAGCAAAACCTTGTTTAAACTAAAATTCCCCCAACTAATTTTCTACTGTACGTGTGTGTGTGTGAGTGTGTGTGTGTGTGTGTGTGTGTGTGTGTGTGTGTGTGTGTGTAGAAGTTTGGTTTGAAGCAATGCATGGTATAAAGAAAAAAAAGGTAGGTGCTCTCATCAAGTCACAACATCCAATCTTTGCACCCTGTCTCAACATCTGTTCTTCAAAAAATCACCCACGATTCATCTTCCTGGGCTAATACGGTCCTGTCAGAGAAGCAAGGTTTACGACCAAATCAATTCAGTGCTTCGCAGGCACCTCTATAGGCGTTCTAGCCAACCCTAGACCTGTCCGATGGTCACCCCTTCCCGCCAGTGAGTTTAAGTGATTTGCCCAAGTTGACTAGCCAAATGCACATTAGTCTCGCAGGCCCACGGACTTCAGAAACAGTGAAGAAGATGTTGATTTGGAGAGATCAGACTCCAAAAGGCTCATAGATCCATGTATCTTTTTTTGGGGGGGGTGGTAATTCTCAGGTAGTACAGGCTAACTTTAAATTTGTGATAACAGTCAGTTCCTCAGTCTCCTGCCTCCATCTGCCAAGTGCCAGGATTAAACCAGGATGCTCTGGTGGCTCTCCTCACTCTGACCATACTTACTGCACCCCAAAGTCAAACCTACGTGCCAGCAGTCAGGTTGCCCCTTGATTTAATGGTAAGTGACATAACTGTCTACGTGGGTATGGTGGTGTTTCAAAGTCTTACTTAGAAATAATTTTCTTTCTAAATGCCCTTAGGGTGGCGGTGGCTTTTTATATCCGATCCTGTCCCACAGCACAGTTTTAAGGACAGTATTGGACCTAGGATGATGAAGAGTTAAGGACTCTGCATATCTGACTAAGCGAGTGTTGAAACAGGAGGAAATGCCTCTCAGGAAAAGCAGCCATGTTCTCTGCTAATCTTTAACATTGCCTGGCAGCCTGCTTCAAACTGGAAGTGGCTGGAAAGGACTCTAGGACGGGGTCATTTGAATAACATCCTGTGACTGCATAGATTTTGTATAAGCATCCTGGCTATCTGATGTCTGATAGTGGCTGTGGAGAAAAAGGAGAGAGCAGAGAGAGTGGGAGAAGAATCTTTGCCCTCTGGCCTCCCGTTTGCAGGAAGAGGCAGCAGCATGCCGGAGTCCCATGGCTTGCAGGTGGTGTGCAGAGCTGTCCACAGAGAGAGGAGCACGGCTCTGCAGTTAGAGGCGATGTGCCTTCTTGGCCTCTGACTGCCTGTCCAGATACCCTTGGCTTTCTCTGCTTCCTCTGTAGCCAAAGGTTTTCAACTCCCTTTGTTTTCAGGCCACAGTTTCCACCTACTTATCAAACTGCTCTTCTGAACCTTATCATGAACTTGCAAATCACCCATTTAAACAAAGCTTTCTCTCTTTATCTCTCTTGAACTCTGTAGAGCAGGATTTGCTGCAGACCAACCCGTTTTGCTTAACATACTGTTTCTCTAATGTCTTGAGCAATTTTTCTGAGTGTTTCTTTGACTCTTCCTCAACTCTGCCCTTGGTGAATTCCAGCTTCCATGGTTCTACCTTCTTCTTTTGCTAGACCTCAGGGTCATCTTTTTGCATAGGTCCCCAATCAGCATCTCCATTTCTGGCCTTGCTCTAGAATATGAGGCTCCCAGCATGAATACTGAGTAGACAGGGGACCATGCACATCACCATGTCCCAAAGAGACTATGGCAGCATCTGAAACAAACAGCTAACTGTGGTGCCTATTAGCATAACAAAGTGCCTGTGGCTCCTCTCAGCTCTCCTCACCAGGCCCTCTTCCCCAGCTTCTGTTCTGGTTCCTATAAAAACCTGCCATTACAACCTTGTGTTCTTGGTTCTCTCTGTCTCTCTGTCTCTGTTTCTCTCTCTGTCTCTGTTTCTCTCTCTCTGCCTCTCTCTCTCTCTCTCTCTCTCTCTCTCTCTCTCTCTCTCTCTCTCTCTCGGCTCCTCTCTTTGCTTGTTCTAGTCCTCTTTGCTTTCTGGACTTTTATCTTCCCTTCCCTTCCCTTCCCTTCCCTTCCCTTCCCTTCCCTTCCCTTCCCTTCCCTTCCCTTTCCTTCCCTTCCCTTCCTTTCCCTTCCTTTCCCTTCTTTTCTTCTCTTGCTCCTCGAACCTTTCCTCTCATGGCCCAGTTCAATCTGGCTGCTTTCTAATTCAATCTGGCTGTATTCTCCCTCATATCTACAATAAAAACATCTTCCTCAACCATACCTTGGAGCCATCATGTCCTTGTTTTCATTTAAGGTGACACACTAGTGGGGATACCCAAGGGCGAGAGCTATTCACAAGTAAGTCTGAATCCCTGGCCATGGAAAAGCAAATACTTAATGACTGACATCCAACTAACAGTTGGATGAGTGCGTGAAATAATAATGACCAGGAGATGCCTACCTGAAAGACAGAACCTGTTAAAATAGTAAATGAGTAATAACCATAATTTAGTACCGATGATGGCAATAGAGATTGTGTCTTAGTCAAAATGTTATAGACTTTGAGGAAGACATAAAAAACCCAATATTGGGGCTGGGGATTTAGCTTAGTGGTAGAGCGCTTGCCTAGCAAGTGCAAGGCCTGGGTTCAGTCCTCAGCTCTGGAAAAAAAAACAAAAACCAATATTTTTGATTGTAAGCCTGGCCTTTAACAGCTGAGCCATCTCTCCAGCCCCCAATATTCTTATTTAATCTACTCCTGACAGTAGCAGATTTATTGAGAGACATCTCTAGGAACCTAATATGCAACATGAACATATAGGTAATAAAAATATACTACCTGTGGATTATATGTGTTAAGTGAGACATTAGCTGTTCTTACCACATAAAAAAATAATAAAATAAAATTGAGCAACTGTGTGAGATAATGGAAAAAAAAATCTGCTTCATACAGCAATTATTTGACCATTTGTATGTATCCCATTACATCGTGCTGTATACTTTAAATACCCACAATAAAATTCATTTTTAAAAAGTGAATTATGGATTACTCTATACACATGAATGAATAATGACATTTGAAGTAAACTAAATGAACCAATATAAATAAAGTGACAATGCTAAGAGAGTGACTGGAAATAAGGTAGACGTGTGCTAAATTAAAAAAATAATGGAGGAAATCAAATATGTATCCCTGACACTTTCCATCATGCTCTTTGATGTGAGAGAAACAAGAGCAGGATGGCCCGTCTCCTGCATCCCCAGAGGAGATTGACTGACTCTCTTAACTCCGTGTAGATTTGTTGTAGGAGTAAGGGGAGAAGCAGGGAGCTGTGGGGATGTCCCATAGGTGGTGTGCCTCAAGAACCCTAGAGGATAGGAAATAGCAACCACTAATTCAAAGAAAAGCAAGTTTCAATGTAACTTTCCGGTTTACAAGTGACTCTGAAAGGCTCTGGCACTGAAGGAAGTTCATACAACCAATGCCAATTCTTATAGTCAAACAGTTACATTGACCTACATCACCATGGTGACCTGAACTCTCCCATCAAGTAGGAGCAGAAAGGAGGGACCAAGAATCTTTACCTTTTCTGAACCCTTTATAACAACCTACCATCAAATCCTAATGACTTTTCCATCTGGTCAGAAACCTGGACACTCACCAAACTTTCACTTGAATTGTCATAGGGCTGGCTTAAATGTTATTATTTCTTTTCTGGAGCTGAGAAATCAGCTTTGATTAGCCTCTTTTCCTGAAGATTACCTATTGCTAACTCTCTAAAATGCAATCAAAACAAGTCTTCTACTCTCTCTCTCTCTCTCTCTCTCTCTCTCTCTCTCCCCCCCCCCCTCTCTCTTTCTTTCAGTGCTGGGATCAAACACAGGACCTTGTGAATGCTAGGCAAATTCCTGATGTTGAGGTATATCCCCAGCAAGAATGATATTTGTAACATAATATGGCCACATTGCTCTATGACTTAAAGATCTTTAAATGTTTCCGCGTCTCTAAGCAACACATTCAAACTCTTCAAGATGCACCAAGAAGACCCTTGAAAACATGGCTCCCTCCTGCTTGATGATTCTCTCCTGACCTTACTTCTCAGCCACCCACATCCTTTTGATAACACTATAAGATGTTTTAATTTCTGAAATGCATTGTTTTTTCCCTATGTTTTTACACCAACAGTACCCATGTGTGTCAACCCAACTCCCTGAGTTCTTAATTTTTTTCCTTAAAGGAACTTTGCTATCAAGACCACTTCCTTCTCCATACCAAACAACCACTCCCTAGTTATTCTCTCTGGGTTTTTCCCCATTGGTTGTTTTAACAATGACTAAATTCCTAAAATACCTCAGGCACATTTCCAGGGAGAAGAGTTAAAATCATGAAACTAGATTCAGTTTCTATCCTCATAGAATGGACATGTATCATAGCACTAAACAGATATGAAAATGCAGGGCAGTAGTTGCTCAGGGAAGAATTAAAGGAAGACTGTGTGACAGACTGACCATGAGCTATGTCAGACAGGGACTTCAAGGCAGCCCTCTGCAGGAAAGTGACATCTAATCCAATAGCAAAATGATCAGGGGAAACTGTCAAGTAGGAAGCAGGGAGGAGAACACGGAAGCCTTTAACACAGGTAATGCCAAACATTGTAAAGAAAGAAATGAGCTAGAATGGACAGCGTAAAGGGCAGGTGGCTGTGATAGGAAAGGAGTTGAAAGATAAAGCTAGGTCTGGGAGACAAAGCAAGGGATGAGATCCTATTCTGAGTGTGGGAAGAGGTCAGTGGGCAACTTTAAAAGAAGTATGATGTGGTCTGGCTGATAATAAAAACAGGGGCCCTGGAGAGTAATTGAAAAAGTAGCTTGAGGCCAGGTCTTGTATCAAATGCCAGTCAGCAACAGGGGAGCCACCTTCAGGGCCCTGAATAGAGCAGACCAGTGAAAAGATGTATCTAGCAGTGTTGTTGAGTGGAGACAAGAACCCTAGGCTACAAAAAGCAACTCTTGTTAACTGTGTCCCTGAAGGAAGTTAAAGAAGAATTGATGTGCTGGAGTCAATGGGAATGGAGAAGGGAAGGAAGATAAGAACAACGTCAGGCCATAGGACCAAGGCATATGTCACAAGGCATTGCAACATTGTAACAGTTCCGATCCTAGCGCCCCAGAGTTCCTGGATGGTAATGGTAGAGGGCCAAGATCCTAGCAGTCACCCACCCTCCCCCATCAAATAACACACAGAAAACGGCTTGTCTCTAAGTCGAGCAGATTTCAAATAAATACAAGATGCGTCCCATGATCCGACCACTCAGAATCTAAGCACTTAAGTTAGACCAGTCATGACATTATGTTAAACGAAATAGTAACATTAAAATAAAACACAGTTTTTAAAACACTACAAGATCTTAGCTGAGTTGCATCCCTGTGTTTTCTTTGCATTCGACATTGTAAAGCATCTGACTTGCTTTTCCAGCAGAGACATTAGACAAGGTAGTGGCTGTCATCATAAAAACCAGCCTCCCCGTGGGCTTTGCTCAGTACTGCCTCCTATGCCAAAAGTCACGTGTGTGTGTGTGTGTGTGTGTGTGTGTGTGTGTGTGTGTGTGTGTGTGTTTTGTTTGTTTTTTGCTTTTGGTGATGTGACTAGTAATCATTTCTGTTCAGAACTTTAAAGATGCATATTCTAAGAGCTGATTGCCAGCCTAGAACAACATGGAGCCGATAAAGTAGAAGGAACTGTAGAAACTGGAAGGCGGAGCCTAAAGTAGTTAACTGTTTACATGACATGATCCTGAGCTGTTCCTTGGCCTGCAAAAGCCTTGACAGAAATCAGGATAATGTAACTGTAAATCCCTAAGCAGGGGCCGTTCCCTGTGAGCTGGCTGAAAATGTCCCACATGATACCCCTTAACTTCATTCTCTTGGGTCCGAAGTGAAGCCGCTATCTAAATATGAAGCAGATTTCACACAGACAGACTGAGCTTCCTGAATCCTAAGAGACAAATGTGCTCGGGGAGGAAGGAATCTGAATTATTACAATCAATGCTGGGCTGGGTCCTTAACACTTCACGGCAGAGCCTAGACTACGTTCCAGATAGAGCCGAGGAACTCCTGAGTATAACACACAGGAGGGAAATCTTAAGGGTCTCCTGGAAGCCACACAAGTCCAGGAACCTTTGCACAGTTGTCTATGAAGGTCAGCTTATATGGATATTTTCATCTAGGTCAGGAACTGCAGCTTTCATCAGAATCCTGAACAATGCCACCATCTATGCCACCATGTCTTTGAACTAGAAAAGGATGCCAAAAAGAATAGAAGGAAGAGATTGATGGCTCGTTTGCTTATGTCAACCAATTCAGAAGAATGACATGCTAAAAAACACAAGGAATCCTATTTTTTTTGCCATAGTGATTGAAAGAGTGCAGGCTCAAATGTCATCCTGGGTCTCTATTTTACTAACCAGACACACACACACACACACACACACACACACACACACACACACACACACACTGGCACACTGGTGAGGGGTGATCTCTTCCCTTTAAGTACTGCAAGGGTGTGTTGCAGTGAGGTGAGAGGGAGAGGAGTGATAGAATCATGAGGTAAGCATGGCTTTCTTTTGCAGTGCTGTATAAAGGTGTCTAAAAATCAATACCCTTCTGCTACCTCCTTAAGTACAGACTAGAAGATTTCAGATTCTGAGACTATGTGAGACACTCCTAGTACATTAAAAATACACATGATAGTACCCCAACTATGCATGTTTTATCCAAAGTCACTGTCCCGAGTTCAAAATACCTGGTTATCTTAGGATCTCCCCTCAATCCCTGACCTCACTATACCTCTGGAGTTTTCTCTTTCTTAAAGCAGTAGTTAGAATTTGCTAATCACTTACACACCAGCCTCAGATATAAATGCTCTTCAGTGCAACCTTATTTAATCTTTACTATGGTGGTGTATAAGAATATTATCATTACATCCCATTTGCATATGGGGAAACTGGGTTAGTAACACGAAAGATAGACATTTAGATCAGAACCATGTGGATAGTCTGGATTGGTCCTAGAAAACTACCAGTATTTAGAGAATGGGTTAGGAAGGATGAGAGTTAGAAGCTGTTCCGTGGTAGATATGCCCCAAGGCCCTTTCTCAGCCTTCCATTCATCCCAGAGAGAAAGGCAGACTTAGCGAAGAGGTGACATCCTTGCCAAGATCTGCTCCAAGGAGTTCCTGCAAGTTCCAGTGGAAAAGCAGCCGCGGTGTAGACAGAGAATGATAGCAACATCATCAAGTTTAAAGAGTGTGGTTAAATGCCTGCCCTCTGTAAGCCACAATGGTTCTATTTGTCAAATGGAAGTTATTCAAACTTCTAAGAACTTTGGAAGAATCAAAATGATCAGCCGGCTTTTAAAAATGCTTACAAACTAACCATGATGCTGTGCACCTACAAGCCTTGGCTACCTGGGAAGCTGAGGCAGGAGGATAGTACATTTAATGAGTCAAGGTAACGAGACCCCATTTCAAAAAGAGAGGGGAAAATGCCTGCAAATTCTACCTAGGCCATTCAACACAAAGCCCCAGGGCTAATGCTGGTCCTTACTTTCTGAACCTTTCTTCTGTCTGCTTCAGCCACAAACCACTTCGACTCCTCTAATTCCGATACAGAGAAAAACAAACTTACCATGTCCTCTCCGACCCGTCTGGCTTTCTTCCCTCTGGCCAAGCCACACTTCTTATACTTTTGCTGCCTCCCCTTGGTGTCAGGCTGCCTTGCAAAACAACTTCCTATTCGCTTTCCAGAAATTTATCACGGCCTTTCCCCTGATGTTAGACTGTTGATACTGCAGAGCAGAGTTGGCAGTTTCCAAGGAGCGGCTGCCAGGGGGCCAGTAGGTCAACCCTTCCACAGGAGACTGTCTGGAGACAGGCGCAGGTGTGAATCATGCCTGGCCATCCCAGACTGAGCAAGGCAGGAACAGGACCCATGCACCCAGGGGTCAGGTTTCCTTTGATTATGATATGAGTTCCAATGTAAGGTCGTAAGGTTTGGAAGACCTGCTTTGTACTCGTCACAAGTTCCCTCTGTAAATTCCAGTTAATGGAGATGCCAAAGAATGTTTTAAGATTCCAGTAGACTTCTGAGGGGACAAGGCAGAAAATAGAAGTAAAAATAAAAAAAAAACCTAAGCAGATAGAAAAGGGAAAATCCAGGGAGCGTTTCTAACACTTGGGGACTATTGCTGGAAATGGTTTTGAAGTGATATATAGAGCAGGCATGGGCGATCTGAGAACTCTGTCTCTCACGTCAAAAGAGGAAGGATAGAAAGGTGTGGTGGCACCTGCCTGTAATCCCGGAAGTCGAGCGATGGATAGAGGAGGGTTCTGAGTTCTAGGCAAGAATGGCTAGGTAAGCAGACCCTGCCTCCGTAAAAACGGGAAGGGCTAGTATTTCTTTTCTCGTGGAGAGTGTAGCATGTGGGGCCATGCATTCTGTTAGTGCAGTAGTTAGGATTTGGTCCATACATTTAAACTTCTTCAGACCTGTTCTTACTCCGTTTGTAGTCATCTATTGGGCTAATTAATTAATAAACTAAAAACTAAATGAATTCGATTCTCTACACTACCTCCTCAATTGCTAATCAGGATGATAATGATGGGTCTTACCTCACAGAGCTTTGTGAAATTACAGAGACTGATACAAGGAGAGGGCTTGACATAAGAGCAGACACACAGTAGGTGTTCCAAAAATGTCGCTAGTCATGGCTACTTTCCTGGTGGGCAATAAAGTAAAAAAACTAAATGTTCTGTATCGAGTTGGAAAAGAAACCTCACACTTTATCCTTTTGAATTCTGGTTAACAGTGTTGGCTATTATTTTTTTTCACTCTCTCTAGGATTGTTACAGTTTCTGCACAGACATCTCAAGGATAGGTTCGAAATTGGGGATGATAGAATCTGGGAAAAATTCGAAAGGTAAACATGAATTAAGGAATGTGTGAAGCTGCTTTCCATCTCCGGGATTTAGGACCAAGGCAAAGACTCGAATACACAGTTAAGGTAGAAAGGCTGTTACACTACCCAAAGACTATACACAGACTGACCCAGGGCTCCGACTGCTTATGTAGTAGAGAAAAGCCTTTTTGGGGCACCAGTGGAAGGGGAAGCCCTTGGTCCTGCCAAGGTTGGACTCCAGTGCAGGGGAATGTTGGGGGGGAGGGGTAAGTGGGAGTGGGTGGGGGGGGACACCTTTATGGGGGAGGGGGAGGGGATAGGGGGTTTATGGACCTGAAACCGGGTAAGGGGATAACATTTGAAATGTAAATAAAGAAATATATCCAATAAAAAAAGACATTAGTGAAAAAAAAAAGAATGGCTTTTTAAGGAGGTGGTCATGAAGAATGTCCATGGATGAATAAGGGAAGCCAACTAAGAAAAAGAATGGGGCAACTCTGAGGTTTTGTGACACTAGGATTTAGAGTCCACACCCTAGAGCCAGACTGCCTGCCTGCCTCCCTTGATAACCAACTGTATGAGGTAAGCTACTGACTTGTTCGTGACTCAGTCTCCTCAGCCGTGTGAATGAAGAAGGATAACAGTCCCCAAGCATGGGAATGTTAGGGCAATTAATTATATATTCTCAGTGTTCGGAATAATACCATGCAGAGTGCTGAGCATGTTGTAGGCGGTGCTAGCTCATACTCTGCTCCATTAAAAGAAGACTCTCAGTCAGGCACGAGGGAGGAAGCTTTGTATAAGAACAGATTCCTACTGCAAATGTGCCCGTTTTCTACCAAAAAATAGATGTCTATGGAGAGTAGATGATATTGAATGGCAGTATTAGAAATGCAGAGAATTTTCTAGACAGGAAAGATGGTAGGGCATAAAATTCTAGACTTTGTACTTTCTGACATCATCCCCCCAGTACAGACATCTATCCACAGATCAGCACAGCCCTGGGGAGGGCACAAAGGCTCATGTAAAACTCCTCAGGATCACGGTGGAACAAGACAACAGAGGTTACATACCCAGAGAAAATGAGAGGTGATGCCTGGGGCACATAGAAATGAGAGGAAAGGCTGAGGTGTTCACCATCAGCCATGGGCCTCAGTGCCTTTGGTGGCCCCATTGTCCCCTTGGTGGCCCCATTGTCTACAAAAGACATTGGCATTGTTTCCCACTGAGGTAAACATTGGCATTGTTTCCCACTGAGGTAACTGACCATGATTCCTTCTGCACAGCCCTGGAAAAGAAGACACAACTTTATAGCCCCCACCCCACGCACATACAAGGAACAACTGCTTGTACCATCATCCCTGGACTGGCACCAAGGTCACTACTTCCCACAAGGCCCTGTGTAGCCTGGACCTCCATGCTGGAGCTGCTCTGCAAGTGTCCTCACCTCAGATGCTAAAGCCATTGTAATCTAGTTCTCACCTTGAGGCCCTGACCCAGCTGTCTGTCAGTAGGATCTTCTCAAGATACCAGCTAAACCACCACAGAGAGATAGCTGGTTCCCAATCCCTGGAGTCTGTGTGCCTTTACACACACCCATGCTCTGGACCTTAGCTCTGAGGCAGAACGTTGTGTGCCCAGGGCTCATTCTCTAACCATCACTGTAGACAGATGTTCTGTATCCAGAGCACAGCCAGTATAGCTCTGCAAGGACCAGTGCTCTAGACACCAGTACAGCCACCACAGGGAGTTAGACCACGTCCTGGACACCAGGACTGCTATAGAAAAGTTAATGTCGCTGTTCTAGACTCCAGCTCTGAGGTTGGTCCTCCTGCACCCACACCTTCAAACACCACAGTAAATGAATCCACACCCTGGGATCCAGAATCCAGATTATTCTGTCTCCATTCATGCTTTAGTGACCAGCTCAGCTGCCAAGAAGCTCTATCTCATGGCCTACATCCTGAAACCAGTGAGCTCCACACATGCCCACACTGTAGGCACAGTGTTTTGTGTACTGTGTAAATATTGTCCTTGTGCTATTTATATGCTGACTTCTCTGCTCCTGTATCTTGTTTCAATGGGACTCCACATTGTAATGCTTGTGTCTCCTGATACAAGGTTGTGTAAATAATGCTTACCATTTATTCTCTGCTTTGTGTTGGAACTTCTGCCAGTCAGGGAAGGGGAAGAGAG
Organism: Rattus norvegicus; assembly: GCF_021556685.1. NCBI lineage: Eukaryota > Metazoa > Chordata > Mammalia > Rodentia > Muridae > Rattus > Rattus norvegicus. Next base: position 79,083,703 of record NC_141546.1, on the reverse strand, counting down.
AGAGAGAGAGAGAGGAGTAAGACAGATTCAGCCATGGGAGAAGAGAGGAAACATTATAAGAGGTCAGCTGGAGCAGGGAAAGCCCTGAATGCAAGCATTACGAGGATTTTGACAGGGAGGTAGCCAGATTGGCCTAGAGGATTAAAACAGATAAAAAATGCCCAGGTACTGGACTAAAGCTTCAAAATAAACCTTGGTCTCTCTGTTTGGGGAGTTAGCTAGGATAAAGAAGAACAGTAGTAGTTTACTGTGTGTGTTTATATTAATTACCATTGACAACGCCACACTCCAGCCTTGGGCTCCTCAGCTGTTTCAGAAGATAACACTTGGTATAGCGCCACCAATATAGCAACAGAGATTCCTGTGTAAATCCTTGGTTTCGTTACTTCCCCGGACCTAGTACTGTGGTTCGTCCATGGCTGCCTGTGCTTTAGGCCTTGACTCTGACTTCTTCATCAACCTTGACCTGTAGACCTTGACCTCTAGTTTAGAGAAAAAAAATATGGTCAAAATAAAAAACAATAAATGTAAAGGAATGAAGAAAACTTAGAGTCACGGTACACCATTAAGACACGAGCATCATCAGTCTAGCATTTTATGGAGAACATGGATTAGAGCAGAAGCTTATTGGGAACAAGGGTCGTTGAAATTTCTTAAATTTGAGGAAAGATGTGATCGCTTGGGTCGCAGGTCAACAGTAGTGACGTCTTCCATTGCCTATGCATTTTAGTTTTTGAGACAGAATCTCTCATCTCTCACTGAAACTGAAGCTCACGGATTCAGCTACACAGACTGGCCACAAACTCTAAAGATCCTCTGTCTCCACCACTCCGGTGCTAGGATTACGGGTACAGCTCTGTGCTGCCATTTTATGTGGATGTGGGAAAAGCCTAACTTGGCTTCTGATGCTTGCACGACGAGCACTTTACTGACTAAACCATGAGAGAGTTCTTTTTCTTTGTGTGTGAATGTATGCGTGCACATACATGTGCTCATGCCGGTGTGCATTCCTATGCACACAGGGGCCCGAGGAGGGTGTTGGGCAGTATCACCCACTGTATCACTCTCTGCCTTACTGCCTTGAGACATATATTCTCACTGAACATATAACTAGGTAAGCATTGAGCTGTTAGCAATCCTGTCCCTGCTCCCTCTCCTCACCACTGCAGGGAGTGTGTAATCATGCCTTGCTGCATTTGTTTGTTTGTTTGTTGGTTTTGTTTTGTTTTAGCTCAGCCACAGTTTCCTTAGAATTTAAAAGAAAAAACTCCCCAAGGTAGGCAAATTATAAATCGGTAGCTGCCTGAAGGGAGATAGAGAACGGAAGATAGAAAAGAACAAAGGTGAGGAGGAAGAAGAGGAAGAGGAGGAAGAAGAGAAGATGAGGAGGAAGAGGAGGAAGAAGAGAGAGGAGGAGGAGGGGGAGGAGGAAGCATATTGCTTGAATTAGGTAGGCATGTAGGTCAGCTCATGGAAGACAAGCAGCCAACATGGTAGGGTTAGAGAAAGTGTGAAGGCCATGTGTTAAGGAAGGCATGTTTATTTAGAAAACAGAAAGAAGAAAGGAAAGCATCAGTACTCAGAAAGCAGGCAACCCCCGTAGAAACTCATGGTGGGTCTGTAGCAACTGAGTGAAAATTCTGAAAAGAAAAGAGACAGTATCTCATTAATGAGATCATTATTCCTCCTGTCTCTTCAGGGTGGTACAAGGTGAACTTGCCTTCCTAAGATGTCTGATTCAAACTAGTCCCTTGGCTGGCTGGCTGATCGGTCCAGTTGTATTAACATGTTTATATTTTGGGTAGCTTGGAATGCTACAGGTGTTCATTCAGGCTAAAGAAAACTCATTTAGAAACCAGATCACGGACCTGACTCCTTAAATTAGAAATTTACCTAGAAGTCTTTATTGTCATTTTAAAGGCACCAGACATTCATCCAGAATTCACTGCTTTTTGTAACCCAAGTACAAAGGAGCTTAGGTTGTGCTTCAAGCTCAACAGCAGAATTTTAAAAAACAAACAACAAAGAAACAAAAACAAAAACCCCATAAAATTCTCTTTCTCCCTCTCCCTCTCTCTCCCCCCCCTCTGTGTGTGTGTGTGTGTGTGTGTGTGTGTGTGTGTGTGTGTGTGTGTGTGTGTGTGGTGGTGGTGGTGGTGGTGGTGGTAGTGATGGAAGACCAAACTCAGAAAATACATGGAAACATGAAAGCATATAAAAGAATCTTGTATAACGAAATGGGAACTGGAGACACAGTTGAGTAGCAGGGTTTTGCCTGGCATAAGTGAGGTCCTGGGCATACTCTCCAGGACAGTAAAATGAATTGTAATAGAATTCTGGCCAAGCACAGTGGTCTCTCCATTGTCCCCTTGTTCCCACTAAATCATTTTAATATTATGGGATGTACAAAAATGATGTTTGTTAAAAAAGGATTGCCCCTCTAACTGTTCCCAAGGGCACAGTGGTTTTTTTTTTTTTTTTTTTTTTTTTTTTTTTTTTTTTGGTTCTTTTTTTCGGAGCTGGGGACCGAACCCAGGGCCTTGCACTTCCTAGGTAAGCGCTCTACCACTGAGCTAAATCCCCAGCCCCGGGCACAGTGTTTTTAATGGAGTTTCCCCCCTCTCTGTTACAGAGCCAAGGAGCCAGCCTGAATAAGTACAGGAAATTTTGGAGGACGGTTGAAATAAACAAAATCAAGTCTTCAATGACTGCATCTCCTTGCTCCCAGAATCTACACTCAACAAGCACAAAGCCCACATGACATTTTATAGATACGATTCATACTACAGCTGTATGGTAGGGCATTTCCTAATGTATACAAGGCCCCGAGTTTGAGTTCCAACCCTGTGACAAATAATCAAAGAGCATAAAGAAGCTGAACTCATAGAAGCAGAGAGGAAAATGATGGCGCCTGGGGGTTCTGGAGCAGGGATTGGGAAGATGTTGGTGTAAGGATTAAACTCCCAGCTGTATGAGCTGCTTGTGACTGGGTGACTTTGTTCTTGCCCTCTTGTGTTTTGTTTCCTGTAATACACATATTAAAAAATAAATGAAACTTTCTTTAAAAAAAAAAAAACTCCCAGCTGTATAAGATGAATTCAAGAGACCTACTGCCTAAGACAGCGACTAGAGCTAATAACTGTTACATTGGACTGCTGTCAGAGGGGTTTCTGTTCCTACTTAAGGAAGCCAAGGCAGACACCGAAGCAGAGTCCACGGAGGACGGCTGCTGAATCACTTTTCCCCCTAACAACTCAGCTTCCTTCCCTTCCCTCCCTTCCCTTTCCTCCCTTCCCTTCTCTTCCCTCCCCTCTCCTCTCTTCCCCTCCCTACCTTACCCTTCCCTTTCTTTCCCTTCCTTCTTTCTTTTTTTTTAAATATTTTATTTTGTTGAGAATTAGATTGTTGTCGTGTAATATATTCTGATTATGGTTGGTCTCCCCTCCCCTGACTCCTCTCCCTCCCCTGACTCCTCTCTGCTCCTCCCTACTTCCCTTCCCATCCAGAGCTGTACCCTGTCTCTTCTCAGAAAATAGATAGGAGGCTAAGGAATAATAATGAAATAGCATAAGATAAAACAAAGGGAAGTTGAAGGAAAAGGAGCCCCCCCCCCCCAAAAAAGCACAGGAAGCACATATAGACACAAGTACATACACATAGGAATCCCATAAAAACACAAAACCAGAAGCCATGATGTATATGCAAAGAACTGTAAGATTTGAAAAAAATTCCTGACAGAACATTATGAGACAAAGAACCTCCAAGGAAGCCATTTTAGTTCTTTGTGTTGTGCATTTATTGCTGAACAAGCAGTGCCCTCAAGCAAGACTACTCTTAAGAGAGGTTCATTTCCCCAGTGAAGAAAACCTTTTTTTTTATTTGCAAGTGGTCATCAATTGGAGATAGCTTTAGAGTTCGGGGTGGACATGTGTCCATCTCTCCTCTCAGCTCTAGGACCTCATCTAGTGCAGACCTGAACAGGCCGTGTGCGCGCTACCACAGTCCCTGTGAGTTCTTATGTGTGTGGATCCTGCTGTATTTAGAAGACCTTGTTTCCCTGGTGCCCTCCATCCCCTCTGGCCCTTACACTCTTTCAGCCTCCTCTTCTGCAGAGTTCCCTGAGTCCTGAGGGAAGGGATTTGATGAAGACGTCCCAATTAGGGATGAGTATTCTGCGATCTCTCACTCTCTGCATCTTGTCTGTCTGTGGGTCTTTGTATATATTCCCATCTGCTGAGGAAGCTTTTCTGATGATGGCCAAACAAGACACGGAGGTCTGAGTATAACAGAATCTCATCAGGAGTCACTTTAATGCTGTGTTCCTTCAGCAGCATAGTAGCGTTTAGTCTGTCTCCCCACCCCCCACCACTGTGTTGCTGGCTTGTCTGATCTCGGGTTCTTGGATACCCAAGCACTGTCAGGTGTGGGTTCCATCTCACTGAGTGGGCCTTAAGTTAAATCAGCCATTGGTTGAGTACTCCTCTGAACTCCTTGCCCGTACTTCACTGGTGCATCCTACAGGTAGATCGCCACTGTAGATCAAAGGGTTTGTAGCTGGTTGCTGTTTACCTGTTTCCTAGACAGTGGCTTCCAGGACCATGAACACTAACTAGTCCAAAGGAGTGAAGACTCTAAGTAGACACCAGCTAGACTTCTTCCTGTTCAATGGGTCGAGTAGATTTTGTCTTCAACAACAGGGCCATTACTGCCAGTTCGTGGAGACATCAGCCTGGTCAATGGCCTGGGTTGTTTGTAGATTCCCACAGGACCTCCTTGGCCAGCCACCTGATTAGATACATTGCATTCCCTATACTGGAAGCTTCATCTGGCGACAAGGAATTTCTAGATGAACATCTGTCTCCCCAGTTATTTGGTGATTTCATTTAGATCACTTTCATATATGCATATATTTTAGGAAACTTCTAATACAGCTCCGCAAATGACCTTTAGTTTTATCTGTCTGTCTTCAAATTCCCTCCCTTCCCCCATTTCTACCCCCCCCCATCGCTTGAGTTTCCCTTTCCAGCCCCCTTCCATAACTATCTGTTCTGTTTCCTCTTCCTAGGGAGATCCATCCCTCCTCCATAGCCCCTTACTCCTTACTTAACCTTTGTGGTTCTATGGGTTGTAACTTGTCAATCAATGTCTTAATAGCTAATAGCCACATATTAATGAATACATACCATATTTGTCTTTCTCTAAATTACCTCATTCAGAATGACATATTTTCTAGGTCCACTTGTTTGCTTATGGATTTCATGATTTCAATTTTTAACAGCTGAGTAATATTCCATGTGTAAATGTACTTTCATTGTTCATTTATTCACTGATGACCATATCCATATAGATTGTTTCCAGTATCTGAATATTATAAAAGAACAACAATAAACATGGTTGAGCAAGTGTTTCCATAGTAGGATGATGCATCCTCTAGGTCAATGACTCTCAATCTTCCTAATGCTGCAACCTTTTAGTACAGTTCCTCTTGTTGTGGGGACCCACAACCATATAATTATTTTTGTTGCTACTTCATAACTGTAATTTTGCTACTGTTATGAATCATAATGTGAATATCTGATATGCAAGATATCTAATTTGTGAACCCAAGGGGGTCATAGCCCATAGGTTGAGAACCACTGCTCTAGGTATATGCCCAAGAATGAAATACCAGCCTGCTTTCTTATACAAAGCCAGGACCACCTACCCAGGGGCAGTACTGTTCACACACATTCACAGGGAGAATGGAGGAAGAGAAGGTGAGAGAGAAAAAAACAGAGAGAGAGAGAGAGAGAGAGAGAGAGAGAGAGAGAGAGAGAAGAGAGAGAGAGATCCTGAGAAAGGAACAGGACCTCCAAGAATAAGAAATGTATAGATACAGTATATGTAAATAAAATTTATTTTTTATAAGTTGGTTTTTGCTCTTGTCTTTTTAAAGATTTATTTATTTTATATATGTGAGTACACTGTTCCTGTCTTCAGACACACCAGAAGAGGACATTGGATCCCATTACAGATGATTGTGAGCAACCATGTGGTTGCTGCGAATTGAACTCAGGACCTCTGGAAAAGGAGTCAGTGCTCTTAAACACTGAACCATATCTCTAGCCTATAAATTTATTTTCTTTTATAATTAACAACAACAACAATAAAATTTCTTTTTCTTTCTTTTTTTTACACTCCAGATTTTATTCCCCTCCCAGTCCACCCTCTGACTGATCCACATCCCATACCTCCTCCCCGCACTCTCGCAGCCCCCCATCTCCACAAGGATGCCCCCGACTCCTCCAGACTTCTAAACTCCCTGGCACCTCCAGTCTCTTGAGGGTTAGGTGTATCTTCTCTGACTGAACCCAGTCCTGGCAGTCTTCTGCTGTATATGTGTTGGGGGCCTCATAACAGCTGGTGTATGTTGCCTGGTTGGTGATCTGGTGTCTGAGAGATCTCGGAGGTCCAGGTTAATTGAGACTACAGGTTCTCCTACAGGGTCACCCTCCTCCTCAGCTTCTTCCAGCTTTTCCCTACACAGTGGTCAGCAGTTTCTGTTCATTGGTTGGGTGTAAATATCTACATTTGACTCCTACAGCTGCTTGCTGGGTTTTTCGGAGGGCAGTCATGATAGGTTCCTTTTTGTGAGCACCCATAACTTCAGTAATGGTGTCAGGTCTTGGGGCCTTCCCTTGAGCTGGATCCCACTTTGGGCCTGTCCCTGGACCTTCTTTTCCTTAGATTCTTCTCCATTTCCATTCTTGCCATTCTTTGAGATAGGAACAATCATGGGTCAGAGTTTTGACTGTGGGATAGTAACCCCATCCCTCACTTGATGCCCTGTCTTTCTGCTGGAGGTGGGTTCTACAAGATCCCTCTCCCCACTGTCAGGCATTTCATCTAGGGTCCCTCCCTTTGAGTCCTGAGAGTCTCACTCCTCCCAGGTCTCTGATACATTCTAGAGGGCTCTCTGAACCTCCTATGTCCTGAGGTTGCCTGTTTCCATTCTTCCTGCTGGCCCTCAGGGCTTCAGTCCTTTTCCCCCACCCAATACAAGATCATGTTCCCCTCTCTTCCCCTCTCCCTGTCCCCTTTCCCTTCAAGGTCCTTCCCTCCCTCCCTCCCTCCCTCCCTCCCTCCCTCCCCGTTTTGGTTGCTTTCTTCTCCCTCCCAAGTGGGACTGAGGCATCCTCACTTGGGCCCTTCAGCTTGTTGACCTTTTTGAGCTCTGTGAAGTTGGGTATTCTGTACTCCCCCAAATCCCCACTAATATCAACTTATTAGTGAGAACATACCGGGCATATCTTTTTGAGTCTGAGTTGCCTCACTCAGGATGGTATTTTCTAGTTCCATCCATTTGCCTGCAAAACTCAGGATGTCCTCGTTCTTAATAGCTGAGTAGTATTCCATTGTATAGATGAACCACATTTTCTGTATCCATTCTTTTGTCATGGGACATCTGGGTTGTTTCCAGCTTCTGGTTATCACAAATAAGGCCACTATGAACATTAGTGTAACACGTGCCCTGTGGCACGGTGGGGCATCTTTTGGGTATATTCCTAAGACTGTTACAGGAAGAATAACAAAAAAAGAAGAGGAATGAGAAAGAATACTGTTATGAGATTATGTGTAAAAGATGTTCAAATTGAATACCATTTGCTTATGTAGATATGATATATAGATAATTTATGTTGTTTTAAACTGTGTTTAAAGCATGAACTCATTCCAGTTCAAATACAAATTAATTAATCATCCCATATAATATGATCTAATTATCTTTGAAAAGGATAAAATGTTATTAATCTGCTCTAAACATGATATAATTCTTTTTAAAACATGAAATAATTATGTTTAAACTAATGATATAATTTATATACAGTTTAAAGTTGTTATATATTTGTTTTATATTTTCTCATCTCTCCAAATTGTAGTATGTTTCCAAAGCTCAGGAGCTCTTTCCTATAAGAGTTTTCAGATTCCCAAGTATTTAGGAACAGTCAAGTAGACATTATCAATCATTCCATAGTTTGGTGACACCAGGTAGACATAATGAAGACTCCTTCTTGTCTTCCTTTCTGAATTGCATGGAAACGTCCAAGGCAATGGAGCTCTCCTGGTCTGTGTCTGTTTTTCCTTTAATGTTTATTCTGCTGTGGACAGAGGCACCAGCCTTCCTCATATAGTTTTAGGAAGATATCTCATGCATGCTTCATTGGCTTCTAACTCTTCCTGCGGAGAGTCTATTTAAGTTTCTCTGTGGTGTTATACTTCAGCATTTCTTTTCTCTATCTTTGCTCTCCAGGTTTTCAAAAGGAAGGAAAGGCAAGGAAATCAACTGGCTTGGCAAGGTTCCCAAACAACACACATAAAATTTCAGAAGACTATATCCACCCACATAACCTTAAATAGAAATGGAATTCGCAGGACACAGTCTATAGTGCCACATTCATACCAACTCAGGCCTGCAGAAGGATTCATGCATGCAACTTATGGTTTATGTGAAAGCCTGTAATCTAACCTAAGTTGTGTTCTAAAGACCGAAACTAGAGTCAGTCAGATGCAGTCCCTGTTCTGAAGGTTGTTAGAGACCAGAAACAGGCAAATCAAAAGCTAAGTATAGACAATATGGTAGAAGAGTTATCTACATGGATTTGTGGGAGATCTACCCAGGACATCTGAGGGCTTCACGATGATGATGGATTGGTGTTTGAAGACTGTAGAGAAGATTTTCTGGAGTGCAAGAAGTCAGTCCTTAATGCTAACAGCATGATTTTGTGCATATGCACACAAAAAAGGCTCTAAACTCAATAGATGTTTAGGAAGTGGTTTTTCACAGTAACAACACTCATACCTTTCAAAACCATACTGTGTCTGAGCCCCGTGAGTACCAGAGTGCTGATATAACCACAGGAGACTTACCTCCTACCCTAATGCAGTAGAATCCATTCGAATGAGTGAACTGTCTATAAATGAACATTTGTGAGTAGACTAGAGCTATCAAGATAGTAAAGCAGAAATATTGATACATTTATGGTCTACCATTTACTAGAGCCTATACTAAATATTTTTAATGCTGTTGTAATCCTTACAACGAATTCAAGTGACAGATATTTTTTGCAGCAGTTCTCCATCTACTCAACAAGTGTTTTGACATGGGTTTTATTGCAAAGGAAATTGAGGGTTGGAGGGTTATGCGTTTTAACATGACACAGTTCTGAAGTGGGAAGGATGAGACCCATCCACAATGGCACTGCAGTTGATTGAAAAGTGAAATTTTTCTTTAAGTTTACTACAACATATTTTTTTGAGGCGAGAAATCCTTAGATGCCTTGTCTTAAAGGGAAGAGTGTATTCTAGAAGTCTCTAGCAATTTCAGACTGAATAAGACTGAGGTTGACTTGAGGTACTTCTCAAATCCATGCCAAAATAACAAGAACCCTATCTCAGGGCAACATCTTCTATATAAGTCAACCTCCTAGGATGAAATAACCTTGAATACAAAGGAACTTGGCTTAGTTTGGTGGGGAATGTGTATTTGATCTGGAAATACAAAGAACACATCAAAAGAGTTTTCTATCTGAGCGGAAAAGGCTAAGTGGGATAGGAAGTAAAATTGGCACGTTTCTACTGCTCCACACAATCATCAAAAAGGGAAACATTTTAGTTCTGAGCTGCCTGCAATGTTTTCATTAATTTCTACCATCTCCCATTATCAGCTGTAGTAAAGATAAGGAAAGTAAAGGTTAAAGAACTAATAACATAGAATCGGCAAGAATAACGTGATTTGTTTTCTGCTGCTTCTGCTGGGGAATGTTACTTTAATATTTATATCAACCATCAGTTCTCTGCAGTCATTCATTTCTTTAGTGTTATAATATGAAAGTGACAAATAGATTTCATTTTTATGAAACATGCATGAAGTCAGTCTCCCCCCCCCCCCCCCCCCCCCAGTGATTAAGAGCACTTACTGTTCTTTCAGAAGATCCGAGTTCATCTCCCAGAGCCTCCTACCTGGTGACTCACAGTTGTCTGTAATTCCTGTCCTAGGTAATCCAACACCACCTCTGGCCTCTTCAGGAACTGCAAGCATGTGGTGGCCATACTTGGGTGAAGGTAACAACATCCATACATACAAAATAAAATGCAAAGAAAAATCTGAAGGGAATTATTTAGTTGAGAAAAATTTCTACTGTGTAGTTCTGGTTGGCCTGGAATTCACTATGTAGATGAAGCCAGTCAACTCACAGAAATTTTTTACCTCTGCCTACCAAGCTATGTTGAGACTACAGGTGTGTGCTAATATACCTGGCTTGGATTAAATATTTGAATAAAAACATTTATCTAGTTAAAATCATTTAATGATTCAGTTATCCATTGTTTCTTCTCTGTTTCCACTATAGGGATCTAGAATTGTGGCAGCCAAATGCAGAATTACAAATCCTAATTCAGCATTCAGGGGTGTCTCTTGGTGGTCGAAGAACATCCCCTGGTTAGAATTTTTGTTTAGAAGTTGACTCAAAATGGGTGAGATCCAAAGGCAAGATTTGAATCTCTAAACTCCTAAGAGATACTGTAGGAAAAAGACCCCAGCAATGAAGTTTTTTGATATCTCCTATGTCTCAGGTCAAAGAAGCAAAACTAAATAAATGGAGTGGCACCAAGTGAAGACATTTCTGTGCAGCCAATGTGGAAAGATAATTTATAGATTGGGAGAGATTGCTTGAAAAGCACGTATTTGGGTTTAATATTAGGGTTAACTCACAAAACATATCAGGAGGCCTACAACTTAACAGCAGAAGCACGAACAACAAAATTTAAAAACTGGTGAAAGACTTTGCTGCGGCTCACACCTTGAATGTCCCCCAAAGGCTCATGTGATCAAGCCTTGGTCCTTAGCTCACAGTACTATTAAAAACAACTTCAAATGAGGTAGGAGAGAACAGCACATGCTCACATACATCCATGCACCTATACTCTGTGGTTTTCAACTGCAGTGAAGTCTTATAAATTTGATAGATGTTTTTCCTTTTTTCACTAACGTCTGCTAGGCTTCTATAAATAATCTTTTCTGCACAGCTGGACATGGAGACAGGTACTGATGGGTAAGTTTGCTTGTAGGCCAGAGCAGGCTCTATAAGAACAGAAAGACTATGAACATGACTTCTCATATGAGTGCTGTAGTGGCTAATCCTTGACTCTATCTGGAATGAACTACAATCCAGAACTGGAAGGCTCACCTGTGATCTTGATCTTGGGGCTGGGAGATACAAGTTTCTGACCTGGATCTTGGTATGGAGATCTTGAGGCAAAGTGATTATGAATCCCAGGAATTTAAGGCAAAGAGATCTCTGAGTTCAAGGTCACCTGGGACAAAGCAAGTCCCAGACCCAGGTGAGGTGATACACACCTTTAATCTGGGACATGCCTTCTGCTGGAGACTTACATTAAGGACATTGGAAGAAGGAAGATTCTCTCCTCTTTTGCCTGCCTGCCTGCCTGCCCGCCCGCCCGCCTGCCTGCCTGCCTGCCTGCCTGCCTGCCTGCCTGCCTGCCTGCCTGCCTGCCTGCCTGTGGGACAGAGCCAGATCCTTGGACTTCCATTCACAGCTGCCGCTGATCGATATTGGGAAGTTGGACTACAGATTGTAAGTCACCAACCAATTCTCTTACTATATAGAGACTACCGATAAGTTCTGTGACTCTAGAGAACCCTGACTAAGACAAGTGTCAAGCACTCTGTTGGTCTATATCCACATTAGGCCTGCTCATTTACCTCCCATAATTCTTTGCTGCAGAAATTACAACTTAGCCATGTATGTAGTGTCAGTTCTGTAGTATTCTTGCCAAAAGTCAATACAAGTTGTTGAAGTTCACTATACCTAAGAGGTTACTTCTTGCAATGAACCATTTATTCAGTACAATCTTTTCCACCTCTAACAACTGCTATTTCATAGCCCTAGTGGAATTAACCTTTTTTCCATGAATCATTTAGCACATAGCTCATAGGATCAAGAAAGTTAAATGAATATTTTTCATTCAAGAGTCTTGTTAATCATGTTCTCTTCTTCCTGTCCACATAGAGTATGAATCTGACCAATTACATACTTTTTCATTTGGAAGAGAAAAGTGTAATAGAACCAAAGAGATCCTTGACTCTTTCCAAAATCTCTTGAAGAAGTGTTTTTGGAAATGGCCTTTTGAACAGTATCTCTGCTTTGAAATTGTGGCTAAGAAGAGAAGATTGATGTCATCTGCATCTTTTCCAAAATTGATTTATTTATTTTATGTATATGAATATAATGTCGCTGTCCTCAGACACACCAGAAGAGGACATCGGGTCCCATTACAGATGGTTGTAAGCCACCGTGTAGTTGTGGGAACTGAACTTAGGACCTCTGGAAGAGGAGTCAGTGCTGCTCTTAACCACTAAGCTAGCTAGCTCTCCAGCCCCTATCATCTACATTCTTATAAAAGTGACAATGTTTCATATGCAAAGAGAATGAACTGAAGGTGCCTTTGTTTCTCGAACAAGCCCTGGTGTCCCCCGGTGAGCCTGACAAGCAGGTACATAATTTTAAGCTGTGCTCCAAACTTGTCACAGCTAATTGAAAGTTCTTCCTTTAGTTTGTAAATATCTTGCTCATCAAAATGAATACCGTATACATAAACTCCAACTGTAACATTAAACAAGAGATTATAATAAAATAAAGACATGGAAAAGTGGTGATCACATAACTATTTAGCTGGAAGCAATCAAACCAGGTCCAGTTTCTAAATCCTCAAATAATTCTATGATCCTGGCTCCTGATAACAGGGAATTTTCCTACCTAAAAGAATAATCGTGCCCCTGGGACTTACTTCCCTTTGAACACTAAGGAGTCAGGAAAGGGCAGTACTAGAGATTCCTACTGGTGAGTTGTTTATGCTTAAACTCTGCTTAATAGATCTCCTTTTCCTAAAGGCAGACTTCGTTATTCTCGTTATTAAATCAAACTTTAACACTTTGTAGCTAATGACCAGCTTTACAGAAACAGTACTAATAGCAAAAATGAAACTCTACAAGGAATTTCTTTCTTGGTTTCCTTGTGACTAATTATCACTCTACCGTCTTCCAGTAGTTTCTATTGTTAATGATATACAGCTTTATTCTTTTGTGTTTAGATGGGAGGCAGAGTGTGCTTTTAAGTTTTCTATATTTGTTAAGAAATGCATTGTGTCCTAATATGTAGTCTACTTTGGAGGAATATGGCTGCTTGAAGAATGTATATTCTTTAGTGTTCAGGTAGGATGTTTTATAGAATGTCCATTAGGTTTGTTTTATTTAAGATATCATTTAACTCCAGTGTTCCTCTATTGACTTTTCCCCAGATCACTTGTCTGTTGGTATGGATAGGGTTTCAAAGTCACCCACTAGCCTTGTGTCGGGGTTATGTGTAGGTTTAAATATAATGCTATTTCTTGTATGAGATTGAATATTCTTGTGTTTGTAGTGTGGGTGTTTAGGATTGTAATATCCTCTTGGTAGATTGTTCCCCTAATGGGTACGAAGAAACCCTCCTAACAGCTTCCAATTCTTTTGTTTTGGAATCTGTTTTGTTGCACAGCACCTTCCAGCAGTATGAAAGTCTGCCAGTAAGGATGAAGCATCCACTCCCAGCTTAGCATTTCTATGTTCTATGACTTAAGTATGTGGTGTCTCCAGAAATAAGGTCTTACTGTCTCGTGAACTTGTTCCTATATCTCTCATTCATCCACTCAAGAATTTAGAATAACTGTGATTACGGTGTTAAGAGTGCTCCAGCCTGAAGTAGTGGGCAAGAACCAGTGGGCAATGTGAACAGACTCGTGGCGATTCTAAGAAAGAACTAGAATGAGATATTAGAGATCAATGCCTCGTTAGTAAACTCTATGCAGCTAAGGGAGGAGTCACTATGCTTGACAATATCTTAATAGAATTAGCCAGTAATGCAACTCCAACAGCACAGACATTGAACAAAACAGAAGAGAATATATAAGGACTGTGGTCAAACATGAAAAGAATATGTGCGGGGTTGGGGATTTAGCTCAGTGGTAGAGCGCTTGCCTAGCAAGCGCAAGGCCCTGGGTTCGGTCCCCAGCTCTGAAAAAAAGAAAAGAAAAAAAAAAGAATATGTGCCTGAATGAGGCTGTCAGAAGGAGAAGGAAGAGAAAAAGAAAATAAATATTTGCTATAAGGATGACTGATAATTTCTTTCAAATTCCTGTCAGATACACGAAGAACATCAAGGAGGCTAAATGTCAAATAAACTATATTTAGGTGTATCGTTTTCTAACTATAAAAAGTTAAGTTTGAAAAAATTCTAGAAGGCAGTGCTAATGAGAAGCAAAAAGAATTAGAACTGTGTTCTCCTCAAATACCGTGCAAGTAAGAAAAAAGTCAAGTGGAATGTTTACTATTTAGAGAAACGTCTCACCTAGAATTGTGTGCCCTGTGAAAGTCCCCTTCAAAGGGGAAGGAGAAACAAGGCCTTTTGGGGGCAAATATTGGGAGAATGTGTTGCCAATGGCTCACTGCCTTACAGTAAATGTTAAAGGAAGTTCGTAAAAGAGAAGGAAAACACAAGGTTCAAAAGATAGCAAGGATATAAATTAATGAGGATGGTCTGTGTTCCTGGTGAGGGAGACTCAACATCAGTAATGGGTAGGAAGACTTGATATTATCATCAGAAGCTGGTTTTTCCTGGCTCATTCTGTAAAGTCAACACAGTCACAATCAAAATCCTAGCCAATGATTCTGTGTAGTTACTGACAATTGACACTGTAACATATACGGAGACATAGTCTGAATTTTTATACCTCCCTCAGATTATTTGTTGAGATCTAATCCCTCAAATAAAGGTATTAGGAGGTAGTGTCAGAAGGAGGAAATCAACTGACGAGGACTTTGTCTTTATGGATGGAATTAATGCTTTTATTAAAGATTCTTGTGAGAGGTAGCTCATCTTCCTCCATGTGAGGGCATAGAAGATGCCATCTATAAATCAGAAAGAGGCCTCATACTAGACTCCAACTATTTTAATGCCTTCAACCTAACCTTCTCTGCCTCCACGACTTAAGATATACATTTCTACTGCTTGTAATCCAATCATTATAAGGTTATTTTATTTATAAGATGGAAATAGTCAATAAGGTATTGAAGGAGAAGAATAAAAATTGAGGTATCGACACTGCCTGATTTTAGGACTTAGTGAATTCTAAATTAGTTAAGTCAATAATAGATCAGTGGAGCAGACACAGACATAGACTCCACGAGCACAAGTGTGTGATTTTTAACAAGAGAACAAGAACAATAGACGGAGTAAAGACAATGTTTTCAAAAAAACATTTTGGGTGACAGGGCTGTGTAATTATATATTCTAGCTAGTGTATAAAAGACCCACAACTCTGGTATTTTGTTTATAAGCTGTATGCCTAGATTGGGCAGGTTTTGAGCTATTGTAAATTTACATCCCAGCTATGTGTCCCTTGTTACTTGTTTTAAACTTGCCCAGGTTGTTTCAGTTCCAACAGCCTGTCCTCAGGGTCTACTTCTGACCATGGTTCATCTTCTTTCCTGGTGGTCTCCTTCTCTTTCTATCTCCTTTATCCTTCTTTCCTGGTCTCTCCTGAGATGTCCCTCACTCCATCCTTAAGTGCAAAGGACTTGCCTCATCTTGAGAGAGGGTCCTGAGGAAGGGGTGTTTGGCAGCAGTGGAAAAAAAATGATTTGGAGTCAATGATGGATGTAAGCTGACAGCTATCTTCTGCTTGAGATAGCTCTTTGCTCAAGATAATTGTCTCTCTCTCTCTTGAAGATCAAAGCCCAAACTTTTATTTTGTATAAAATACCTCCTTAGGAATTGCATATCAATTCAATCATTTACTCCAAGTTCCTTTTTGATTATCCCACACATCAGCATTTTATGACCTTAGCCCTTTGAGTCTAAAGATAGAGCCGCACGGCCAAGACTATTGAGTTCTGCTGCTTGTTGGAGCTGGAACATGGACCTATGGTTTTATTACATTATTACCAGCATTCTGTTTTCCAATTCCTTCACAATCTAAGCTTGGCTGAACTGGAATTTGCTCTGTAGCTAGACCTTGAACTCAGAGATCTTCTTGACTCTGTCTCCTGAATATTTGGATTAAGGATATCTACCACCATGCCTAGACTTAAGATTTTTCTTCACCTAGAACTTGCTCTGTACCAGGCTAGCCTTGAATTAAGAAATCTGTTTAACTTGTCTCCTGGTATTAAAGGTGTGTACCACCAGGCCTGGGTATAAGCTTTTCATGGCCACTATTCCTCAAGATATCCATCAAAAGCCTGTGTCTTCCAACCTCAAGATCTGGATCACATGTGTGCTTTCCATTTCTTGATTGTAGTCCATTCCAGATTAAAAGTCCAAGCTATTCCTTGTTCAACTGCAAACATGAACAATAAACTTAGCTGGGGTGGGAATCTTACCCTGAGATCTTCACTTCCTAAATCTCTCTATCTCCTTCCTTAATCTTTCTGACAAAGCTGGTTCAATAGTGCAACTGCCTCTGTTCTTCCAGGTCTGTAAAGCCTCTAGTACAATTTATATTGCATACTTATATTTTGCATAGTTGAGAAATCTTGTAAAGAACTGATTTATATATTCTTGAACTCGTATTTTCAGAGTTCTTTCCCACAGCCTTAAGGGCTGTCATGAAGATCATACCATTACCATTTTGCTGAGGAACACCAGACATACTCTTGCTTCCTGGAGTCATGCTGTTTCTGATATGGAGTTATTAACTTTGGCAGGGAAAATATTCCCTGAAGAAGGAATGTAAAGTAAAATGTATTCATATTATACAAACAAGACATGCCTACAACAACAGTCAACACTCAAGAAGACCCACACACTGCTGGTTCTGCTCCAGGGGCAGGAACCATGGTGTCACACTGTCTCTTTTGCAGCCATGCTAGACCTTGCTCTTAAGTCCCTCCTTTTTCTCTCTACTGCCCAATCACAAGCTCTAGCTTGTTATTAACTAACTTTAAATTGTGCAGCAAGATTTATACAACAATGGCCAGTGAATATTACAATCCTTTCATCTGGAGGCAACCAGATTTTAGGGTATAGAATTTAGCATCTGTATACACAGCACCAGACTAACCTCCAAGAGAACGGTGAGATGGCTCAGTGGGTAAAGGTGCCTGGCACCAAATGTAACAATTTGAGCTCAATCTTTGGGACTTGTGGTAGAACAGCAGAAATTTCTCCAGCCAATTGTGTACACACACACACACACTCACTCACGTACACACACTAAAATAAAAATTATAAGGAAAAGAAAAATGCTTTCTGGGACAATTGGACATTTATATAGCATTAAAATAAAGCAAGTGATTTAGACACAGACTTGATATCCTTGACAAAATGTAACTATAAAGTTCCTGGAAGATCATGAGCGAAAATCCAGGTGTTTCTGATAATGACATTTTAGGTAAAATATCCAAGTGTTGACCTGTAGGAACAACATCAAGAGTACAAGAAGGCAAGCCAAGTACATGGCAACTATTAAACTTCAACAATGAGAAAAATGGAAAGATCTCAGCTGAATTGGGTCAAAGATCCTTATAAACACTTATCAAAGAAGATATACAAATGAAAAGTAAAAATACTCCATATCAAATACCTCTAGAGAAGTGTTTTATTGAATGAATGAGTGTTTATTGAGCACCCAGTTATTGACAGTCTCTGTTGTAGGGTGAGATTCTAGGAATGAGCAAGACAGGAAGTTAAATTCCATAAAGACTTAACTCACCCCAATGAGAGCAACCTACTTAAAATAGGTGGCTCATAATGTGACATACTTATTACATACTGTATAATCGATGTTTTACAGATGGTAAAACTGTAGACCTACAGAGTCATCTAGCCTGGACCCATGGGGACTCCCAGAGACTGAACCACCAACCAAATGGTGCATACAAGGGCTGGGCCTAAGCTCTCCACATATATGTAGCAGATGTGCGTCTTGGTCTTCATGCAGATCCCCCAACAACTGGACTGGGGGCTTACACTGACTCAGTTGTCTACCTGTGATCCTGATCCCCTAACTGGGATGCCTTGTCTGACCTCAGTGGGAGAGGATGTACCTAGTCTTGCAGTGACTTGATATGCCAGAGTGAGTTGGTACCCAGGGGGTCCTCCCACTTCTCAGAGGAGAAGAGGATGGGGGAGGACCTATGTGAGGGACTTGGAAGGGTGAGTACTGCAATCAGGATGTGAAGTTAATAAAAAAATTAATTAATGGGAAAAAAAGAGAGAGAGATTGAAGAGCTAGCAAAGGACACTGTGTTTTAATCCAAGGCCTGTAAGTCTACCTCAAAGCTTACATTGTTTTCATGTAACATTAAGATTTCCCAAATTATTTGGCCAATAGGTCAAACAGATTTGGGCCTCATCTAGTCCAAAGCACAGTCGATTTATTATTGTAACTCTATAAAGCTATGGGTGCTTCTGAAGTACCCACACTGTTTATATGACCTGAGCACAAGGCTACCAGAGTCAGAAGCTACAGCAGCAGGGAAGCCCACAGCGAATGTGAGTTGTACGGCATGATTTCTGGGCTCTGCATGTATAAAAACTGTGATACAATTCCAGAGATACTTGTTCTCTATAGAGATCTTTTCCCTGGATGTCACCATTTCTAAAACTTTTCATAATTTGGCATTCAGGCTATAGGATTTCTAGGAAGACTGGGGGATATCGGTAATAGCAGTATACATCCTATCTTTATTGTCAGTATAATTTACCAGTGTGTTAGTCACTGTTCCTTTTGCTATAATAGCATATCCTGACAAAAGCAACTTAAGGGATAAATGACTCATTTTGACTCACAGTTGGCGATTAGAATTCATTACAGTGAGGAGAGTACCACAGCAGGAGCTTGAGGGAGTTAGTCACATTGTGTGGCAGTCAGGAAGTAGAAAGGGATGAATGCTTGTGCTCAGCTCACTTTCTCCTCTGTATGTGGTCCAGCCTAGGGAGTGGTGGCACCCACACTTGGCACAGCATCCCACCTCAGTTCAGATTACGATAATACTCCACAGATATGCCCAGAGACCCACCCTCTAGATGACTCCAGATTTCATCAAGCTGACTATTGAGATTAACCATCACAGATGGCAACTGCAATAGTAATACCATAAAGGCTCCATACTACCCTATAGCTAAGACTTGGTCACTCTTAGCCACTTTGCTTTCTCTTCCAAGTCTACCAATCTCATCAGACAGATGTAATTGCCAAGGAGACGGCCACAAACAATATTCCAGGATTGAGAGCCAAGAACTAATTGTACCTGACTTTTAGCAAATGAAACCCTAGCAACCCAATTGGCAGGGATCCAGGGCTACGACTCCTTATGACCAACTATTTCAGCCTTGTTCTAGAAGGTGTCATGTAGGTCTGTCTGTCATTTGAGAGAAGTATTTAAAATTATCTTCTCAGATTCATGAATATCAATGAGGATAACCAAGTCAAAATCACGACAACAGTAAGGGAAGCAACTGCAGCACGAGAGAGCAGAAGGAACTTAAGTCCTCCTCTTGAAATTTGCCTTTTTATCAGGAGAGCGTTTTGCAGAACTATCTATTCACTGTTTTCACTGAGATGAAAGAATATGTCATCAGAAGTACCCTAGCGAGATACACAGTCTGATGAAATAGAAGCTTAGGCACAATCAGTGAAAAGCAGAAATAGAAGCTTAGGCACAATCAGTGAAAAGCAGTTAAATACAGGAAAGGGACTGGGCAACGCTGGGTGCAAATGTTGAGTGATTTGCAACTCAGCTTGACAGATAGATTTGTCTCAATTGAATTACAATTCTGCCTTGCATTCCTAATATGAGTTTGAACAAGGTATTGGAGCTCTGGGTTCTATATATGCTGAGAATAATGGACAAGATAATGCATTTCTAGTTTAATATAATACCTGGCACAGAGCACATGCTACATAAAATAACGACTCTTTTTGCTTATATTGCAGCCTATAAAGTCAATATTTACTTGGATGGAGACTTTAGATCCCTTTCACGATGTAAACATCACCAGAAGAGGCAGCTATTACATTGTTATCACTTTTTGATATATGCTTTCTTTGAGGCAACTTTATCAAGTATAAATAGCTTCTTAATAGTATGAACATACCAAGAAACCCAGAAGAAGAAACAACTAATTCTGAAGTGCGAGGTGAGCTGAGTTTCCCACTGTAGCCTTGAATACCCAGGGTCAAGGTTGACACTGAGGAAGTTCCAGCATTTTAGTTCCTCCCACCCCATATTCATCTCCAGAGATTGGTGTTGGTACTATCAGACCTGTGTGTGTGTGTGTGTGTGTGTGTGTGTGTGTGTGTGTGTGTGTGTGTGTGTGTACGTATATGGTAACAGTTGTTTCCCTTTGCCTTTAGAAGATTCATGTCTACGTGAAGGTCCTTGATCTTACTAGGTTGATCACCTTATGTTCCTCTCCTTTAAAAATAGTTCACTTTGAATTATTACACACAGGGAGTCAGGGAATGGGCTAGAAAAACCACCCTAACGTAGCTTCTCTATCTTCTAATGATGGAAGTTAGTGCTGGGCAAACCACTGCCAGTCACTGAGTTAAATCACTTTTAGGTATAATCTATGTATGAATGAAGAATCCCGATATACATATTCCATAATCACAGCTTTCAGTGAACAAGATGAGATCAAAGTTGTGATACAGAAAAGGGAGCAGGAACCACCTCAGATCAATTTAAACCACATAGCAATCAGATTGGTCATAGCTCTGGTTTGGACACCAGGGCAGCAATATCCAGGCAGCAGCATCCTTTCCTGTCTTCAAGCACCTAGGGAATTAATCAGGAAGTCAGACACTGCTGGGGGCAGACTTAGATGATAAAGAGCAGCGGCCTTTCCCAGGCAGCGCCGTGCTTCCTTGTTAATGCTGCTCATTGTGACAAGGCTAGATAAACAAGAATTAACGGGAATCCAGTATCTTCCCCTCTATAGTAAAAAGTTTCCTTGATTAAGTCTTTTAGGAAATTCCACTTCGTAGTGAGGATTAGGAAGTCGAACAAAGAAAGTCTTGACATTAGTGAATATTAGTTTTAAATGGTGAGTGTTGAAAACGAACATCTCATTTTACAAAGAGTCTCAGGCACACAGAAAAGACAGTGGTCAAACAGTGATCAATGTAGGTACAACAGAATAGAAAACTCTCATAAATAGAATAAACCAGGCCACAAATGAAGACACCCTAAAAGACAGCCATACGTACCCAGAGACACGTGGGACCAATCCATAATGCTATCAGACACCAGAAGAAGAGCTATTCTTGGGGACAGGGGACTTAATTAATGATCAGAGCAGCCAGATCCAGAGCAGGAACAGCTCGAGATGTGATACTGATCTGTTTCTTGACCCGGGTGCTGGTTATAGGAGTACAGCGAGGTAGTAACTTTTTATCAAATTCTACACTTTTGCTATGCATCTCTTT
Organism: Rattus norvegicus; assembly: GCF_021556685.1. Taxonomy (NCBI): domain Eukaryota; kingdom Metazoa; phylum Chordata; class Mammalia; order Rodentia; family Muridae; genus Rattus; species Rattus norvegicus. The sequence continues at coordinate 79,062,181 of NC_141546.1, read as the reverse complement.
TTGTAAGCTCATTCGACTTCATAGACTTTCAAACAGGAATTTCTCACACTACAGAGAAGATTATTTAAGGGGCCTCAGCATTCCGGCCATTTCAGTAAGAGAATCCCTACGTCACATTAAGAATGGGCAAATTGTGAGAAGGAGAAGTTTAGGGTGAAAAAAATTCAGAATGTGAGTTTGTTGGGTAAGATTCTCTGCGTATGGCAGTGTTCTTATGGACTTTAAGCATTTTGCCTTTATTTATTTATTTATTTATTTATTTATTTATTTATTTATTTATTTATTTGTGAGGAAGACAGAAAAACCCACTTGCGAGGGTGTTTGATTGGGCCTAACGCTTTGCCAGAACTTACCAAAGAACAGTATTAAAGTCTAATGCCTAGTGAGAGCTTGGCTGTAGCTTTTCTTAAAGTCTTGAGCTGACTGAAGTTGCTGGGCAGAGCGGTTCAGCTGCCCATCTGTCCTCCATACCCAATGCACTACACTGACCAGGGGCAGAACTGTCCCCTAAGGAGAGCTGGATAAAGACTGCTACTGCTGTGTCTGCTGTTTCCGAATTCTGTGAAGGCTGCTGATGACATTTTTGCCTCGCTTAAGGATCCCTGGTAGCTACAGCAACCACAGCTTCATGTCCATCGTTTCCCCAGAGGCCCTGGGAACTGTAAATTGAGCAACTGCTCTTTCATCGACTTGACAGCCAAGACTGCTGTGGACATCTTGAGAATGTCTAGGAAGACTTGGGCCCAGCAGTAAACACCCCGAGAACTATGAAACTATGAGACTGGGATGAGAGGAGGGGTGTGTGTGTGTGTGTGTGTGTGTGTGTGTGTGTGTGTGTGTTGTGATCAGGATGTAAAGAGAATGAAACATAAACAAATAAATTATTGAAAAAAAAAAAAAAACCTCAAGGAAACTACAAGCCAGGCATAGATGTTTTGAAGAGATCTCTTGCCAGTCACAGGGACCACAACTGTTATTACAGCTCAATGCCACAGGAAATGTATATAGCTTGTAAGGGATAGTGTGGAACTAAGCAAACTGATGCTACAGGGCTAGAATTTCTAAACTTCTCTTTGTTTTCCAAGATCTGGTCCCTAAAATCTTGGAAATGGTTTTATCTGCTGCCTTTCTTCATCTTTCTCCCCAAGAGCTAGTCCTAAGAGCAGACCAGGATCTGGGAGTGCCCTCCCCCACCCCAAGAAGTGACAATGAAGTTGCCTTAATACATTTATTCAGTGCATGTGTGTGCGTGCGCGCGTGCATGTGTGCGTGCGCGTGTGTGTATGTGTGTGTGCGCGGGCGCGCGTGGTATTCCATTACCGTCTCTGTCCCACCTTCCCTAAGATCTCTTTCTCTTGCCTCCTGATCCCTTTCTAGTCTAGTTTCATGACCTACACATGTGCACCACACACATACACACACACACACACACACACACACACACACACACACACACACACACCATGCTTAAAATCTAAATCCCATATTTAGGAGAAGAATGTGGTATTTGTCTTACTAGAATAATTTCCAGCTGTGTCCATTTTTTTCCCAGACAATATCATTGTTTCATTTTCCCCTATGGGGGCCTAAGATTCTCTTGGCTATGTGCCACATGTTCTTTACTGTTCTTCCGTTGATGGGCATCGGCACTGGTTTCACTTACTGCCTATGATGAATAGTACAGTGGGAAAATGTGTCAGTACTGTGAGACGTTTGAACAAGTAATACTCAGTGTTTAATTGAGACACTTCACTGAACTAGTTATATTTTTATGTGATTTCAAACAGAGGCAGATGTCATGAAATAATATACTGCCTTTTTACCTCTTTAGGCATCTGGGTTCTTTTTTCTTCTCAAACACACTAAAAGATATATTTTCATAAAAATCTTGTTTCAATAAGTACATGTGGTATTTTTCTAAAATAACATCTTTTAAAGAATTATTAGTGTATTATTTTCATTTAAATAATCTGACTTCATGTATGGCATGTGTTTGCATCCCAATGACTGAGGAGTCAGAGAATAATGAGTTCAAAGCTAATCTAAGTCATAAGTTCAAGGGCTACTTTAGTAAATCTTTACCTCAGAGGACAAATCATGATAAGAACAGTTAATATTTAATATGTTTTAAAAATTCTACCACTCATGGATAATAGTGATTAAATTTTTAATATTTGTGTAAGTACATATACACAGACAGAATACACTTATGTATGCACACGCACACCATCATAAATTTCTTTTCTGTGTAAATAAAAGACAGATACTAATAAAAACTGAAAGTAATGTTTATTGAATAAAAATAAATATTTTATACTCTAATTTTACACCATGGTTTTCTTTATAGAATCTATCATGGGGTACAGAGCTAAACAGAATTCACAACAGAAGAATCTCGAGTGTCTGAGAAGCACTTAAAAAACTGTTCAAAATCCTTACTCATCAGAGAAATGCAAATCAAAACGGCCCTGAGATTCCACTTCATACCAATCAGAATGGTTAAGATAACAAACTCAAGTGACAGCACATGCTGGCAAGGATGTGGAGAAAGAGGGACACTCCTCCACTGCTGGTAGGATCCCAAACTGGTATAACCACTCTGGAAATCAACCTGGCAGTCCCTCAGAAAATTGGAATTATTTCTACCTGAAGATCCAGCTATACCACTCTTGGATATATACCCAAAAGATGCCCCACCATGTGCTCCACTGTGTTCATAGTGGTCTCATTTGTAATAGCCAGAACCTGGAAATAATCCAGTTGTCCCTCAACCAAAGAATGGGTATAGAGAATGTGGTTCATTTACACAGTGAAATACTATTCAGCTATAAAACAAGGACAACATGAATTTTGTAAGCAAATGGATGGAACTAGAAAATATTCTGTGTGAGGTAACCCAGACCCAAAAGGACATGAATGTGTGCTCACTAATAATGGATATTAGCCCAAAAGTACAGAATACCTAGGATATAGCCTACAGATTGTCATAAGAAATGTAACAAGCAGAAATACCCAAGTGAGGAGGTTTCAATCCCACTTAGAAGGAAGAAAATAATCACAGAAGGCAGATGGAGGGAGGGATCTAAGAGGGAGAATGGAGGGGGAGGGCAAAAGGGGAGTAGGACCAGATATGGGGGACAGGGGACAGAAGGCCAGAGGGCCAAGAGAATAAATAAGGAGCCTCGAAGAGTTGGGGTAAGGGGAGCTCTAGAAAGTACCAGAGACCTTTGAGGTGAGACACTCGGGACTCATTGGGGGTGACCTTAGCCAAAATACTCAACATTAGGGCAAGGGAACTTGAATGTTCACCTCCAGTAGATAGACAGAGCCTCAAGTGGAGGGATAGGGTTACTAACTCACAGTCAAAATTCCTGACCCAGAATCGTTCCTGTCTAAAAGAACTGCAGGGATGGCAATGGAGAAGAGACAGGAAAGGAAGTCCAATGACTGGCCCAACTTGGGATCCATCTCATTTGAGGGGCAGGGTGGGGGGACCAAGGCCTGACACTATTACTGATGCTGTGCTGTCCTCTGAGAGGTCTTATCAGAAACTGACAGAGAGAGCAGATAGTTAATGACCACTAAGGTTGAATTAGGAGAAGGATTGAAGAAGCTGAAAGGGAGAGCAACCCCATGAGAAGACCAGCAGTCTCAACTAACCCTGACCCCAAGGAGACTGAACCACCAACTAGGAGTATACTCGGGCTGGTGGAGGCCCTGGGCACATATGTAGCTGAGGTCTACCTGGTCTGGCTTCAGTGAAAGAAGATGTACTAAATCAAGAGACTTGAGGTCCCAGGGAAGCTGGAGGTCTGGTTGGGGGAGCACCCTCTCAGAGGCAAGGGGGAGGAGGAATGGGAAGGGAGAGGAGACTGGGTGGGGGGCAACGACTGGAATGTAAATAAATAAAATAATTTAAATTTAAAAAAATTTCAGTTTCTCTTATGGCTGTGTCTTATTCTATTTTGGTCAGAGAAGATACAGGTTATAATCTTGGACTTTTTTTTTAATTTGTAAAGACTTGTCTTATGATCTAACATGATCTGTTCTGAAGAAGTTCTATGGGGTAATAAGAGGAATGTGTATCTTGGCAAGTATTGGATGAAATGTCCTGTAAACATATTGGATTCATTTGTCTATAGCGTAGTGTAACTTCGTTGGTTTTTCTCTCTGGTTGCTGTGACTGCTGATTGAAGTGAGAGTTAGAATCCCTGGTTATTGTTTATAGCAAGTTCTATTTCCCTCTGGATATAGTAATCTACGACTTGTGTATTGGATGATCTAGTGTTGGACATCACCCTGGTGAATCAGTCAGTTGATTGTTGTACAGAAATCTCTTTTCTAGAATTTTTGTCTTAAAAAATCTGTTTGACTGAGCAATATTTCTTTTAATTGACGAGTTTAATTCACTTAGCCCTAAAGTCATTATTCATGGCAAAAATCTATTTCCCTCTGTTTAATCTAGTCGGCTCTTGTGACCCTTGATTATTTATTTCAGTCATTGAGTTTTTCAAACCAAAGTTTTCCATTTCTGCAACGGCATATTGTTAGTTGTTTTGTTATTTTGTGTATCTTTCTTCCTCTCGTTGTGAATCATTGTGGTTTTGTGGTTTTCTGTAGTGAGGAGCTTTGATTTCTTGCTCTTTCTGATTCCTGTATGCACTCCACCGATGACTGCCTATTTTCATAATGTTCCTTCCTTAAGTAGTTTTTATAAGCCTTTGTCATGTTGATAATCTCCCTCGGGTTTTGTTTGCCCGAGGAAGGCTTTATTTCCTTCATTTCTGAAGGTTGTCTTCTCTTTGCATAGTACACTTCACCGCCATTTTTTTCTTCTAATATTCAGTATATATTAGCCTATGGTCTTTGGGGCTGCAATACTTCTGGGCAGAAATCTGGTGCTGACTTGGTATAGCTTTCTAGATAGGTAACACAACTTTTTCCATGGTGCTTATGAATTCTTTCATTGTCTTTTGACTGATTTAATATAACGCTTCAGAGAAACCTCATTGGATTGGGTCTAATCAGGATTCATTGGCCTGGATGTTCATGTTTCTCTCAAAGCTTAGGACCTTCACCCTATTGTTTGATCAGATCTACTGTCTAGGCCTTTCCTCATGCCCCTGCATCCGAAGTTCTGCAATGCAATAATTTGTCCATTCAATGGTGTTTCAAAGTTCTGTAGAAAAATTTCCCCAACACTTTCCATCTCCGATTAAATTAGTTAAAATAAAACCTACCTATCAATCCAGGCAGTTTTCCCTCTGTTCAGTCTGTCACTGTGACTTGATTATTTCTTTTAGCCATTGAGTTTTTCAAATGGAAGTTTTTCATCTTTGCAGTGTCTGCCTCTCTGTTGAATTTCTCACTTACATCATGAATGGGCATCCAGATGTCATTGAGTTATCTTTTATATTCTCTTTATCTCACTGATACATCATTCTGAATTCCATTTTTCTATCTTCTTTCTTTGTGTCTATTACTATAGGAATATTAGATTTCCCTAAGGGTGCCATTTTCTTTCTCTTTCATGTTTCTTGTGTCCCTACACCGATATCTAAACATCCAATGAAACAGGTGCATTTTTCAATTTTAGGAGAGTGTTTCTTCCGCCATAAGAGGAGGGATTTTCCCTGTGATGCGTTCTAGGATACTGGTTACGTGTAGCCAGTTAGCTCTGAGTCTGTGACAGTTGGTGCTGGCTCATTGTTGTTTATTCAACTGTGCTCCTTAGAGAAGGTTTCCGCAGTTGTATTAGTAGACAGGAGTGTGGGTGTCTATAGGTCTGGTTGACAGGGTACGATTTTCCTGGGAGTAGAATCACTGCCAGGCTGGCTAGAAAGCTGCAACAGGCACATGCAGACGGGGTGAGGCCAGTGACTATTTGGTGGGCTCTCTTTTATGCAGCACACAGTCATTCGGGCCAAGCCCTGCAGCGGGAGCCATGGAGGAAGCTGTCACCTGGATTCTGAGACTGTTTGAGGTATGTGTGTAGGCGTCCCAGAGTGTAATTGTACAGAGGATGGGGAATGTTACTTGGTTGGTTTGGGGGCCATCCTGGATTTGTGATGATGACACTTAGGGCAGGACAGTTGTATGGCAGACTCACCGATATGGGCATGGTAACCACTCAATAGCTGTCAAGTTTGTAGAGTTACTACCGGCTGGCCAGCTATGTGGTGTGCTGTCAGGCACGGAGGGGAATTTAGGTCGTTGTTGGGATGCCATGGAAGGATGAATGTGCTGTAGGCTGAGTGCCTGTGTAGTGTTTGGCAAGACACCAAGGCCGCTACCCAGTTATCCATTACGCCGTGCAGCCACACGTGAGCCACAAGGTCTGTGCCAGCTTCTCTTTCATTCAGGTACACATGTTTTGGGGAGATAGGGTGTGGCATATGTTTGGAGGTCAGTGTAAGGGACCTTGACTGGGCCTGGACAGAATTGTTGGGGGCTACGAGGTTGCTGCTTATGTTAGCCCGGTGGAACGATGGTAGGCTTTAGTATGGAGACTATGGGAAGTAGCTAGCCTCAGGATGACTGCACTCTGCCAGTGGGGTTACTGTTAACCCTGAGCCTTGGCCACTCAGCTTAGATGTGAACTATGTGAGCTCTGTGACTGTGTAACTGCATTTTGAGCAATTCCCCCTTCACATTCCGTTCAGAGACTGCAGTGTTCAAGGACTCTCTCTCACACTGTCAACAGAAGCAGCAATGGGACCACATGGAGCGTCCAGCTCTTCTCCTGTAGGAATCCTGGCTTTGGGTGAAAAAGATGCAAGATGCCTTACTTTTCTTTCTATGGGGCTATGCTGTGTTTTCAAGCTCCGCAGGACTCAACCAGTTTTCTACGACTCTTTTAAATGCTTCCCCATTTATCCTTTATCGTAGTGTTATCCGACCTCTGACTTCACCTATTGCCTGGGGAAGGAATGGCAGGTAAGTCCATGAAGCTCTCTTGTTGATGACACTAATGACACTAATGTACTCATCTTAAACCATGAAAAGAATGAGACATACTGTGAACTTTGGATCTAAGGCTACACTCCAATCTGTAAAATCCACTCTGTCTAGTGATGGAGGATGAAGGCTATTTTAAGCAGCTTCCTGAGAAAGCCAGTTAGTGATGTGATTGTACCATATGCTTACTCCACTGTTCTTTCAACATCTTTCAGGATGCTCATAGCTAAGGGACAACTGACTGTATTCTATGCTTCCTCTTGCCCTGCATCTAGAAATAGATTAGGTACAGCTTGTACTTTTTGGTGAGTGGTATTCACATTAAGAATGGAATTTCATAGCACAGCTAAGCTACTTGTCTTCTTGATGAACAATAGATGAATTAATAGCTAATCAGACGAACAGGATACTGTAACAGAAGGAGTTACCACCAAGAAAACGTGAGTCTGCTGGCATGGTCCTTGTCAGCAGGACAAAGCCGAAAGCTAAATCTATCTTCAGTTTACAATAGTTCACCTGATTACATCTTGTGCATTTGTTTCTGCTGTTGCCTAGCTCACGAATCAGGACCTAAACCTCGAAGTTCCCCCAGACCTTTCTTACGGGCATTGTCTTAAAAGTTTTTGGGAAATGTGGACAATAGTCATAAGTTAGTACACAAGAGAGCTAACCTAGGGAATTATTAGGACTTTGCAAGGGATTGCAAGTCAGTGTGGTAGGAAGGGGAAATGGTGGCCTATAACCTCAGGGAATATTGCCAACTGTCCACTCCCCTTCTCCCCTGTCTCTAAGGGCCTTAGAGCAGTGGTGCCAACACTTGGAAGAAAAGCAAACCCTAAGCAGCCTTAACTGTCACCCTGTGCCTGGAGGCAACGTTTTCACCAACACCATTGCCTTCTATTAAAACCTTTTAAAGCATTCAAATCTTAGCAGAAAGAAATTCTCTTGTGTCATCTGTAGCCACAATATATTGTTTCGTGAGTCAACCAATCGCCAGTGCTCTCTCAGAAAACAAAATAACAATGGACCACCACAGCCAAAGTCAGAGGAACTTCCTAAATGCCATACTAAATGAATGTTAAACGCTTTTCTTGTTTCTTGTTTGTTTGGTTGGCTTTTGGTTTTCTGTTTTGTTTTTGTAGTAGTAGTTACTGCTGTTGTTGCTGCAGCTGCTGTTTTCAGGAGGAATGGTTCCTGAAGAAAGTGAAGGTCTAGGATGAGCTTGCAGTTCACTGCAGGACTTTGGCTCCAGCCCTGTTGCTGTACTCACCGTTATTCTAATGATGGGCAGTGGTGAGTAGAAAGGTTCTGTAATCTGTAAGACCTGAATTGGTGGGTCTTGATTCAACTCTGACTTTTATAAAGCAAGACCTGAACTGGTGGATCAGGGTGTTATCTTGATTCAACTCTTAATTTTTGTAAAACACAGCTAGAATTTGTAAAGGTAGCTAGAATTTGGGGTTACCTAAGTTTGGGGATTTAGGAGACTTTCTGTTTAAATTCCCAAACTCAGCATCCAGAGGTTGAAGATTGAAAAGAGTAGAGCTGACACCAACCAACGTTTAGAAGACAGACACGCGGGCAGAGACTTCATGGAAAGGTAACTGCTGTACAGTGTCTCAGGAGCAGAGACTTCTGGGTAATGCACTGACCAGATCTCTAATAAGTAATGAAGTGTGGGACAGAAGCAGTGAGAACTAATGTGTTTTCCAAAACACATGAACTAAGAAGGGTATTGTTTAGGGCATGTGTTTGGGAGACGTATGTATGAAAGCTTAGAGGAGTAGCAAGGGTGGTCTTTGGAACAGAGTGCAGACGTGGCATATGTCAAAGGAGAAAGGGAAAGGAGTGTCTGAGAGCATTGGTTGAGGGTTTTCTCCTCCACTCTGTTAATATGATTGTCTGTAGTTCTGGATCTTGTTAGGTCATAGAAAAAACCTAAAGGGGTTGGGGATTTAGCTCAGTGGTAGAGCGCTTGCCTAGCAAGTGCAAGGCCCTGAGTTTGGTCCCCAGCTCCGGAAAAAAAACAAAACAAAACAAAACAAAAAAAAACCTAAATTGGGTATCAGGTTATATATGCTCATTGGATGGTGTGTTTGACGTGCAAATAATATGCTTTCGATTTTTCACATATAGTCTCACAAGTGGGATTAGTCTGGAACGCCTGTTGTTAAGTGTTTATCTTGTTTTTGAATCAAGATGTTCTTGAATCATAATATTTGGAGAATATTACTTTGCTGTGTCTAGAAATGTAAAGAATAATTGGAAGACTATTTTCTGTGGTCTTCTTTGTGGGAAAAGCTTTGCTGCTGTACTCAAGTTCTTTGATGAACCTGAGATTTTAAATGTATATGTGTAACAATCATAATCAACAAAAAAGAATCTGTCATCTTGAGAGTTGGAGGATATGGCAGGGCTTCAAGGAAATGCATCTGGGAGGGGTGAGAGGAAGGAGAGGGAGGTGGAAAAGTTATGTAGTGCCAATTTGATACTAAAGGTATATTTTTTACATAAAAAATAATTTAAAAGCCTAGCTTTAGTTTTGACAAAGAATGGAAGAATACACGAATGAAGGCCAGCATATTCTATTACGAAGCATTTTAATATCCTCATTCAGCTTCTCTGTGTAGCCCTGGCTTACCTGGAACTCATTTTATAGACCAGGCTGCCCTCAAACTCAGAGATCTGCCTGGCTTTACCTCTGCAATACTGAGATTAAAGGTGTGTGCCACCCAGCTTTGTAAAATGTATTCTATCTTCAATATAGGAGATGTTTGGGCTTTCTATTTCTTCAGGAGTATCTTTGAGAAGTGAAAAATTTAACAGATATGCTCATTTGACTGGTATAGGTGTGTGTGTGTGTGTCTGCACGTATGATTGGATGTTTGCATGTGTGTGCATATCCATGTAGAGATCTGAGATTGAAGATAAGATGGATATCTTCATCAATCACTCTCCACTTTAGATATTGAGACAAAGTCTCTTACTAAACTCATAGCTTAATACTTGTGCTAGTCTGGCTAGCCAGCTGGATGGAGAAATTTCTATGTGCAGTGTCTACTGTAGAAACAGGGATGAAGGAGGGGATGAGGAAGGCAGAGTCACAAACCCAGGGCAATTAGACTTTGGAGACTAGCATCGAGTGTTGTGCAGAAGCAATCATTTTTATACAGCCTTTAGACCAATGAGAAATCAACATCAGCTCTGGATTAGCCAATCATCCCACTGGCACTATGGGTAGGTGCCAGGCTGCCAGCACCCAAGAGGACTTGCATAAAGATGAGGGAAGCAGGCTTTGCCCTGTTCCAGGCTCAATCTAAGGTTCCATTAGTTTGTTAGGACCCTCTATTTTGTGCCACATGGTATGCCAGCAGACTTGGGTACCATTAGGGCAGTATAGAAGCCTCCCTCATGGTCCTCCAGGTCCCACCCAGGGGCCATAGCACCCACAGTTTATCATAATCATCCTGCTTTAATGCACAGCAAGCGCCGTACCCACCGGTCATCTTCTTGGATCCCCATGTCTTCTTTACAGCTTCAAGTCTTCTGTTTTAGTAATCCACCAAGTCTAATCAATGCTGCCAAGTTGTGCATGGCTGAGGGGTCATCCCCTGGGACATGGGCAACCAGACAGTGGCTGCCTCCTAATCCCCCCAAAGTGATGCTTTCTTCTCTAGTAGCCACCAATTGCCGTTACCTCCTCAGTTAGCAAGCAGTGAGGCCTCAGGAGCTCCTCCTGTTTCCATGTTGGAATTTGTAATTGGCTTGATCTTGGGCAATTAACCATAGTTAATTCATGAATGCAATGGCCACCATGTTAAAACAATATTGTACATATGCACACGCATGCAAGCATGCATGCCCACAGATGAACAAGCATGCACAAACATGAGTGAAAACACAAATATACATGCATGCATGTATGAATACAGATGCACAGGCATGCACATGCATACTCTCTCTCTCTCTCTCTCTCTCACACACACACACACACACACACACACACGCAGTCACACATGCAGTCACACATGCGCACACCCCCAGGCTCAAAGAACATTACAGAAGAAAGGTGAAAAGAAGAATGGAAGAATCAGATAGAAGGAATAATATTGTTCTCTAACAAGGTCTCTGGTTTAATTCCCAGCACTGAAAGAAGACACAAAAGTTCTAGATATTCTCCCTTCCTATTACAGCACAGAGATCCAGAGTGAGGTCCCGTGCTGCTCAAGAGTACTTTGACGTGTAAATCTCCAGGGAAGCTCTGGTCTTTTGCAGCAGGAGCTAGCCCTGGAATGTGCTGCCTGGTGTAAGAAGCCATGGTTTCTAATCTCTAGACCTTAAATATTCTTGGGATGGAAAAATCTCAAAACAAAACAAAAAACCCCAAAGCATTTGTTTATTATTGCTACGGGCAAGAGAAAACTCTCTCGGAACAGTTACCCTTGGTGACGGAGGTACAATCAGAAACACTTCTCATCAGCTGTGATATTGCTCAGCTGCTGAGTTGTGGCTGGTTCGAGTACACCATCAGCCTCAAGAGCTTCTTACGGAAGAAGGAGGAGGAGGAAGAGGAGGAGGAGGAGGAGGAGAAGAAGAGGAGGAAGAGGAGTAGAAGAGGAGGAGGAGAAGAAGAGGAGGAGGAGGAGGAAGAGGAGGAGGAGAAGAAGAAGGAGAAGGAGAAGGAGAAGGAGAAGGAGAAGGAGGAGAAGGAGAAGGAGAAGGAGAAGGAGAAGGAGAAGGAGGAGAAGGAGAAGGAGAAGGAGAAGGAGAAGGAGAAGGAGACTTTAAATTCACAGAGCACAGCTTGACCATGTGTGAGCTCCTATGTTTCCCTTAATTACTTAAATATTAAGAAGGAAGCACTCTGAATCTTAATAAGTATGTCTATAATAGAAAACTGTGGCAACTATTCATGCAGGTGTGTACTTTCTAAGGAGAACCAACCAATCTATCTAGAAGGATCTGACATACACCACAGCAGGTCTTACAATTGCACATCGTCCAACACACTTGCTCCCTACTTGCCCTAAATCTACATGAATCCGACTTCACAGGCAAACATAGCCCAGTGAGCAGGAGTTGTTACAGGCTTCCCAGCACCCTGGCAGAGGCTGACCAGTCTGTATCAATCTCTATTTAAACTGTGTCCATGAAACTTCGCAAACTTGGCTTGTTTCCTTGTAAGTGGGTAGAATTGATTATCACCCTCATTTTAAAGGGCATTTTAGACTTGGAACTCTTTCCCATTGCCCATCTTCTCCAATTGTCTTTGTGAGTTTACAGGCACTTGGGTTACGTCCTTGACTCAATCCTGTGGTAAGAATAAAGGGGATACATCAGAGGAAAAATAACAAAGGAGGGACTTTCCTACGAGATCTTTGAATAAGGTAAGATTTGCATAAGCCATATTTAACCAGAATCTTTGTTTTATGTTTTTCCTTTCTAAGGGCTTTGTTACACTCCCTCTCCCTCTCCCTCTCCCTCTCCCTCTCCACCCTCCCATTAATCAGAGAACAAAGGCTTCAGGATGCTCATGGGGACCTTCCTGGCTTGTCACTGTAGTGTCCGGATAACTGCAAATATGTTGTTTTCCCAAGAATACTGCTATGGTTCCCTCCATCTCTCACTCTTTCTTTCCAAAAACCATGGTACAAACTTCATGAGTTTTAGTTTGTAATTTAAAACTATAAGATGGTGTTTCCACCTCTGCTTTCCTCTAAGCTTGCGATATTTGTCTAATAGCTCTGATGTCAAAACTAGATCTTGACTTTACAACCCTGGTTTCTACTGAAGCCTTATCTAGGATCTAATTTTGTCTGTGAATTCTGTTGCCCATCGTTAAGTGTTCATAGACTTAATGCCCACTGGCTCATTTCCAGTTTCCTCTCCCTCCTATACTGGATCTGTGAAAGCAGAACCTCTGTCCCTACATTGCAATCAGCCCCAGGAACCTCTCTCTCTCTCTCTCTCTCTCTCTCTCTCACTCTCTCTCTCTCTCTCTCTCTCTCTCTCTCTCTCTCTCCTTTTATTCTTCTTTCACACATTACACCCTGATTGCAGTTCCCGCCTCCACTCTGCTTAGTCCCTTTCCCCACCTCCTCCCCTCTCCCCAGATTCACTCCTTCCCCATTTTCCTTCCAAAAAAAGAGTCCTCCCAGGACCAGTAGGTAGAAAAGGGTCCTAAGCAAAGGCAAAAGAGTCAGAGACACCCCCCCCCCCGATTCCCATTGTTGTGAGTCCCAGGAGAACACAAAGCCACACAGTGATAAGATGGACCTAGCTCAGACCCTCGAAAGGTCTATGTTTGTCACTTCAGTTTCTATGACCCTTCTGAGCCTTGATTTCTATGGGCCACATTCTTGTGGTGTTCCCGACCCTTTCGGCTTCTACAGTCCTTTCTCCCTGTCTTCTGTGGGGTTCCCCTGACTCTGCCTAGTGTTTGGCTGTGAGTGTCTGCATCTGATCCCATCAGTTGCTAGATAAAGCTCATCTGATGACAACCTGGCTAGGCAGAATCTATGAGTATAACAGAATAGCATTAGGAATAAGTTCATTAATTTTCCCAGTCATGCTTAGACATAAGGACCTCCCTGGGAAAGGGAAATAGAATAGGTTTTGCAGGGGGACTGGGGATGAATGGAGATGGGAGGAGGAGGTATCAGGCATGGAGGGTGTGGAAGAGGGTCCTGGAAGAGATGATTGGAATTGAGGACCTTTGTGTGTGTGGGTGGGGGGAGAGAAAAACCTGGTGCAGTGGAAACTCCCTGGAATCTACTAGAGTGACCCTAGTGAAGTCTCCTGGCAACTGGAAATAAAGAGCACAAACTGGCCGACTTCTACAACCAGACAAGGTTCCTAGCAATAGGACTGGGACTACGTTGGGGCCAGTGAACTCACCCAAGAGCAGCTTCCCAGTAAGCCTGTGTTTAATATAATCTGATCTGGCTTGAACTGGCTCATTTCACTGGCAGGGAAATAATTTATCAGAAACTTTTTTTTTTCAGTAACAAGTTTTTAAGTTTCAGTTCACAAGCAATCTAACAACATCCCAACATCCCCATGAGGTGAACAGGTGGACTTCCTCATTTTACAGGCAAATAAACTAAATCTCATAGTAACAAATTCTACGGTCTTTGGGGGAGATTTAACTCGTCAGTATAATACAATTCTTAAAGTTACATATTAACTTTATGCCATGCTTATACGGCTGTATTTTGAAATCTGTACACATCATACCCTCCAAGAAATAGTCTCCTTGTCTTTTCCTTCAGTGACCTCAGTGTTTGAACTGAATAAGCACCAGGCAGGGCAGTGATCTCTTGAATCTGTTCTTTGTGCACTGTACTTCTTCAAAGGATGAACCCTAAGCAGTGTGAGCACGAGGGACCCCTACTAGTAAACACACAGGATGAAGGAGCTTTTGCAATTGCAGTAGAATCTGAAGTGTAAGAAAGAACAACATGATCCTCATTTAAAAAAAAAATACTCGGACAAGATGTAAAATGTGCATAAAAGCAGCATTGGCCATGAAACAGAAAAATATTTCCAACCAATCTCTCTCTCTCTCTCTCTCTCTCTCTCTCTCTCTCTCTCTCTCTCCCCCTCCCTCCCTCCCTCCCTCCCTCTCTCGTTCTCATTTATTTAAATCTCACCATTCGTTTGTTTTGGTCTCACTATGTAGCTCTGGCTGGCCTGGAACTGACTGTGTAGACCAGGTTGGCCTTAAACTCCCAGAGCTCTGCTTGCCTCTCAAATGCAAGGATTGAAGATTTGCGCCACCACATCCAATCCCAGATGATTTCTAACCATGTCCTGTCCCTCCACAGGAATTCAGGCACTGAAGTTTGCTGAATACTTGTCATTGGCTGTATATCTTTTCTAATTTATTCAGATGTATTTTAATCATTTATCGTTACTGCTCCAGTCGGTAGTGTGAACCTGGGAGGGTGGAGCCTAAAAATGAGATAGACTAAATAAAGTCTTGTGTAGTAGCCATCTTTATTCAGGGCACCAGAAATGTTCTATTCTGAGAGTTAGGCAAAGTTGTATAAGCAAAGTTCATGAGTTCCAGCTGTATACTGTCTTGAGGACAAGGTCACATGAGTTTAGGCAAGGTCACACGAGTTTAGGCAAAGTCACACAAGTTTAGGCAAAGTCACATGGGTTTCAGCTGGTCCAGTCCTGAGGGCAAGGTCATATTAGTTCAAGCCATCTACAGTCATGAGGATAACCTGTGCTTGGAAACACCATCTGAATAATATTGGTAACTGATGGGTAATCTGAAGTAAACCCACTCCATTTACCCCTTGGAAGGGCACAAAAGCCCCATTCCCTGTTATGGAGGAGCAGACGTTACAGGATTCTTGTCTTGTTTGCTTGGTGTTTTCTCACAAGCTCTCAGAAATCTCCTCACACAGCTTCTTCATTCACTGACTATGGCAAGACATCAATTAACAAACTAGGAACTCCACAGACCTGACACCATCTCTCCCTTCAAAAAATGTACAATTTCTTCTAGAAAAAAAACCAACCTATATTCTGGTGTACAAACAGACTAAGTAACATTTTTTTAAAAAATCAGGCTGTATTTAAATGCATCGTGTTAAAGATCTTGCAGAGTGAAGCCAGAAAATGAGATAGCTTACAGGGTGGGTGAGTTAGGAGCTAGCTATAAAAGAAGTGGCAAGGGTTGGAGACAGCTGTCCTGAATCTTGAAGGATAGAAATTAGGTATCTGTAGGAGATGTAAGGAAAAGGGAAGGGTGCCATTCCAGTTTGAGCCCAGGAATCTTTCTACCTGTTTTTAAGTTGTCTTCATAACAGCAGCTCCAAGACAGCAGGTCACGTTATCATTACCCATTAATAGTAATCATCAGACCACTGACTTCAAGAAACCTAAAGAGATCTAATAAAGAGAAGGGCAAACTCAAAACTAAAACTCAATGCAGGAGATTTTCTCTTCTTCGATGTTTGGTGGCCATCATCATGTGTGGTGTGTGGAATTTGGGTGTG
This sequence comes from Rattus norvegicus, assembly GCF_021556685.1. Classification (NCBI taxonomy): domain Eukaryota; kingdom Metazoa; phylum Chordata; class Mammalia; order Rodentia; family Muridae; genus Rattus; species Rattus norvegicus. The sequence continues at coordinate 79,046,213 of NC_141546.1, read as the reverse complement.
AGGGGAAGGTTAATGTGAACAGCTACAGTGGTGGTCGCTCACAGATGGTGGGCCTACAGAGGAAGTAGGACTTTTCCAGCTTGAATAGAGCACTGTTCTTTGGAGGTGGAAAGCAAAGGTTTTTGTCAATGTTATCATAGGGTAAGTACTACTTTGCAAGGAAATCTGAGTTGTCAAGTACACATGTATCACATTTTCACTGTGTTTGGCGTTAGCTTTGGCACTGAAAGAGGAAACGAGAGTTGGGGAAGAGTAAAAGCAGGTATCTTTATATCCTACAGTAACTCTTTTGCTCAATTGTCTTATTTGTTCTTTCACAGAAAAGATGATAAAATACCGATCTGTATAAGCACAAGTTATGGAATAGATTTATAGGATGAGTGAGTGAGAGGAAATTAGGAGGAGCTGTTGGTCGTGTTGAAATCCTCTCAGTTACACTGAGCAAACACTGCATCTCTAACGTGGGAGATGCCCGTGTGCAAAATCTTCACAGGAGGTGTTGAAGTTGTCTTCCAATGGTTTTTGGTGGCGGTTGTTAGTACCTTATGACTTTCCTCTCACAAAGGATCAATCAGTAAGGATCATCCATCCTGAAAGAGAAGCAACAGGTGATAAAATTAAACAAATACAGATGAACATTCTCTAGGCAAAGACATCACAAACTTTGAAGTGCTAGCAACGGAGCTGAAGAGAGGAAGCAAAGGCTTCCAGTTGGAGACACGGAAGAGACTGCAGCAACATTTTATGCAGTCATGTATAACCATTCCCGAGTTAACGCTTTAAAGATTAATTTTGGTTTTCATCGTGTGTGTGTGTGTGTGTGTGTGTGTGTGTGTGTGTGTACATGAGCATGCACAGGACTGAAGTTGCCTACGTAGGCTTCAAGAAGGCATCAAATTTCCTGGAGCCAGAGTTACAGGCAGTTGTGAGGCACTCAATGCTTGAGTTCTCCTCAGGAGCAGTACACACCCTCATCTGCTGAGCCAGCTCTCCAGCCCCTCTCTCCAAATACGTATTTTAAATGTAAACGCTGATTCAGCCTGAAGTCCTGATTCTCTAGGAAGTACGATGTCCCTGGTGCTGGTCCACATCTGGTCATAGTTCTGCAATACTGCAAACTACCGTGCGGAACATTTGGAGGTTACTGCATGGGGATTTTACATTGGCGAGGTGGGGAAGAAGGAGATAAAGGGTGAAACCAGAGAAAATAAAAACTCAGGAGAAGAGCGGTATTAGTTATAAATGCCAGGTCCTGGTGCAATATGATTTAGAGAAATGAGGATGAATTTAGATTCGTGAAGTAGGTGCTGGTGTGTTCTGTGTCACACCCATGCCATTCCTGGAAAGGGTGGAGGACAACCATATTTCTGTGCCTTTACACCTTTCAAAAGGAGAACCAGATTAGGAGGCTCTGGTCTCATTCTGAACTGTCAGGGTAAACCACCGGGGCAGCTGCAAACTTACTTGCCAGCGTAGAAATAAAAACGTTTCTGAGGGCAGAATCTTGCACATACCCTCCTCTGAGGTTGGCACCGTATCCTGTGTATCGTGGGTGTAGCTTCTACCCAGGTAGAATTTAGAAACCAGAAACCAAGCGAGGTGACAAACAGAACCAGTTTGCAGAAGAGTCAAAATAACCAGCAAGAATCAAAACCACAAATGCCCAAGGAGTCATTCATTCATCAGCCAAAAACTAATAGGATCAAGAACAAAGACCTGTGAGAATCAACTTAAGTTAGAAAAAAAAAAGTCATTTATCGTTTAGTGAGGTAGTGTTCATCCCCCCCCACCCCACCCCCCTGGCTCGTTCTAGAGACACACCCTATTTCTTCTACCACACCCTTCCTCAGCGCCATCACACCACAGGTTAGTGTGAAAATAAATCATTTTACTGGAAGAGGAGGGGCTCTGGTAGTAAAACCCCTAACATGGAAATAAACCTAGGAGTCTGGTATCTAGAAGCATGAGAGTTAAAGGGATGCTGTCTCTGGAGGCAAGCGTTACAGATCTCAGCTTTCCCCCTTACCCAGCCACTTCCCTTGAGCCATTGTTGTTTCTCCTTCTGTTTCTTTGCTGTTATTAGGGAGAGCAACGATCCCTCCCTATACAGGCTTGCAGACAACATTTAACCATTGAAGACTCAAAGCACTCAGAACAGTATGCGACGTGGGATGTGTATTTGATAAAAGTTTGGGTTTTTTTTTTTTTCTTTTGTCTATTACCGTCGCTGTCACTGTCACAAGGCCTGTGGGTAAGTTCATTTACCCAACTACGAAGACAGTTTTAATGTGATGCCCTCCGTCTTTCAAGCCTAAAATTTTAGGATTTGGGATCACCTTAGTTAATCAGTGAGATTAACTCCAGGTAGCCAATCAGCTTCTCTGTTCTAGAACACCTGGTGGTGAAGTGCTCAAGACATGCTGGTATGAGGAAGACCACCTTCCTTTCGACCTCCATTGCACAGAGTCTCAGTAAACCGGGGCTCTAGGAAAGTACTCCTGGCCCGAATGTGCTTTGAGATGCATCTTCTCATGCCACTGAGTTATTTTCCTGTTCTGAATTTTTTTCTCCCACATTCTGCCTTTCTCACAATGATTTTTCTTTTCATCGGCACGAAATCCACCAGCCATTACTGTTTCTGCCACTCATCGTTCTGCACTTCTAGATTATTTCTGTCTTCATCCCACAATTGGATAAGAGCTTCCCTGAGGTCAGAGTCAAGAATTTAATGCTCTGAGTGTCTCAGTTAAGCTTAGCATTGTTCTAAGACAAAAATGTTCACTAAACAGTGATTGAGTAGTTGTCAATTACTCAAAAAAAGTCAACAAACTGTTAAATTTAATAGGCAATTTTATGCTAATTATTCTTGACTAGCATCTCTGGCTGGCCACCCCATCCTTGAAATGAAATGAACCGCTTCCGTGCGGTAGCAATCAAAGCAGGTTTTTCTGTGGCCAGATCACTGCTCTGGGTAGAATATGCAAAAGGAACTTTCACTCAGCAGGAGGGAGCACAAAAGAAATCTTTACATCCTGTGGGTTTCCTTCTACAGAGATAGACCCTTTTATTACTTGGACCCCATCTACACAATTACAGTAATAAAAACAGTAAAAAGGCTCTGCTGACCCCGTGTTCCCAACCCCAACACTGTCCCCCTCTTCGTGGCAAATCCTCAAGAGAGCAGAACATGTTCTGCCTCCAGCTGATTGTCCTAAATGATTCCTTCCCCCTGCCCCAGCTGACCCATGTCTTTATCTAAACAGCCTTCCCACTGATGTCCTTAATGGACCCCATGGAAATCTGAGGGTTGTTCTGTATGCATTTGAGATGATTCCCACTCTTGTCACCCTCAGCTCTTCTTCATCCTCCTCCGTCTCTCTGGCTACCTCTCTTCATCCGTCTCCATCTGTCCTTCTGGCCACCTCTCTTCCTCCTCCCTTTCTTCATTTCTGCCAGATTGGCCAGGCACTTCCATACGTCTGCATCTTGTCTCTACGTTATTACTCTACTGGAAGAATTGCAGTGTTGAGATCAACTGGGGCAAATACTTCTTTAGAGAAGTGGCGATTAGGTCCCATGCTCCACTGCCCTTCCTCATATCTGAAAGTCAACACTTACTAGAGTAGAAGTCATTCACTTCACCCTCCTGTGTTAAGACTGATGGCCTGCACCGGGACGGCTTACTTTCACAGTTAAGTTAGTTGTTGGAAACGCTTGCTGAATTGAATGTTTCTCCATTGTTAGATGTTGGTCCCGTAAGCTAAGAAGAAACATAACAGCATGCTTCCAACCCTCAAGGAAAATTCAGAGACTACCAGGAAACATTCCCATCATATGAAATCTCCTTTCTTAGTAGGCATAGTTGTATATCCATCTGTTTCTGTCCTCTAGCATCAAAATCACAAAGATTTTAATGGAGGCCAGCACTCAATTACCTTATTTGGAAATGCCATTTGTATGAGACCCCTAGGTAAATAACTACTACTGGGTTGGTGTTCTATCTATAACAGGAAGCACCCTAAGCAAAATAGAAATAAGACAAACAGATGTGGAAATTCTTCATTGAAAAACTTACCTTTCCTGCGATTTCTTGCCTAAACAAAGAAAAGAGAATTTTAAAAAAAATGTATCATCAAAAAGTAAACAATTTCAATTTTTTAAAGTAAATATGCCCACCTCCATAACTGTCTTTGGGAGTACATTGTGCATTTGATAAGTGGGTACCCATCCGTGACTAAGTAATCTGGGGTAGCAGTAAACGTTCATGCCTGTAGCACAACAGGCATGATGCGCCTGCTTCATGGGACTCCCCTCCACCTGCTGTGCTGCTCATGAGGCCGGAGCCTTGGCTGAATTCCCTACTGGTCAGGCCCAGTGTCCCAAGCACATCTTATCCTCTCACCAGCCCCTCCCTGACTTCAACATCTCTCAGCTTCTCTCTTGTGAGTCCTGAGAGGTTTGCTTTGGTTTTATTAGTAGGAATTAGTGGAATCATGCAGCCTACTTTGAGCAGCATATTTTCATCCATTTTATGGAATCATATATACAATTCATATGTCATAAATACTTCTGTTTCCCCCTTTGACATGCTGCATGAAGCTAGATGTGAAAGTCACTTCCACCAAGTGCACAGGACTCGGTAACCCACCTTTCTATGTCCTAAGATGGACCTTGGCTCCAACTTAGTTGTGCTTACTTAGTGGGGACTTTCCTCCTTACTCTAAGTAATGCTAGTTGACTATACAAAGTACGTTTTGTGAACTGAATCACATTCTTTTTTAATAGAAAAGAATGTAAATATTGCTTAGTTAGTGGTGTGAAGAAATGAGGCCTGTAGGAAACAAAAGAAAAACAAACAGAAAGAAAGCCTTCTGAGAAAGGAGAATCCTTTGAGGGGTGGCTTGCGTGTGTTTCAGTGACTGTAAGCTGCTAGTCTAGAATTGTCCCACACAGATGTTAAATTCACTGTTGGGTTAAAGAAAAGGGATTTAAAATGTTTAGGCCAGTGCCTGACATGTAATAGACAGTACTCAATTGTGCTTTTGATATTTTAAAGTTCTAAAAAGTTAGTCTTTCAAAATTTAGCTTGTAGATAATATGGACCAAATATATGGATCAGGTAAAATCAAGTTTGAGTCCATTTGTTCATCTTCATCAATAAATGCATGTGTATATATACACATACAGACACACACACACACATATATATATATCACCTTTTCTAAGATTTCTTGATTAACACACACACACTATATATACATATATATATAATATTATATATAATATATTATATATATGTTATCCTTTTAGGGACAATGACAATAGATAAACAAAAATTGGATCCTACTGAGGAAGTTTCTTGTCCTACTAAGGGAGTTTCTTGTCCTACTGAGAAAGTGTCTTTTTGAAGACTAGAGAACTAAAAGAATGCATTCAGGTTCATGTCCTGGACTAACCCTGTGTGTTGGGTCAGCTGAAATTTCTTCCAGCTGAGACGAACATTGTTGTATAACCCAGGAGGCAAGAGCTTTTCTAGGGGTGCTAGTCCAGAGGGAGGAGCCACTTCTGCCTTAAGCTAATGAGAGATTTTAGAACTTGGCCTAGAAATGTCATTGCCTTAGAGAATGAGAAAAGCTAGGAGTGCCAAGGGTTCCTACCTGAGCCCACAGCCAGGGTACTTGTTTGTGGACCCAAGAGAAGAGTTCAAAGGAAGCCCGAAGCCACGACCATTAGGATACAGGCAGCCCTTGCACAGGCAGGTCATAGCATCCATCTAAGAGAAGAAAGTGTCACCACCCCATTGGTGGTGAATTGTCACGTGTCTCCTTTCTAGTCTGATGAACCCAATAAAACTATAATATGTATGTAATACTGTATACATATAGAACTATTATTTTCACTATGATTCTGCTCAATGTGCCCATTTAATATCTATAGGTTTATCTTGGGAACCTAGTCCAGTGTCTCTATAGGACAAAAAAGGATATTATTCATGTTGTAAAGAGCCAAAATTATGGCTAAAATGTTTGGAGGATAAAGCCATTTGCTTGCAAGCCTGAGAGATGAGTGGATGTTTTACAATTGAAGACTATTGAACACAGCCTAGTTACCCCAAGTTTTCCCTCCAGAGTTAATGATCTCTGGCATAACTGTCACTAGCCCCAGTACCCGTTATCTGTTTCCTGTTTGCCCCACTCTGATTCCCACAGCAGGGGCATGCCATTTTCTCATTATCAGTTTGAGATCTTGTACAGAAATGACTGACTCCAAAGTGAAGACTTTAAAAACAACCTGCTTTTTTTTTTTTCAGTCTGCTCATAGCATAGCCTAAGCCAGCCAGCACCCACCAAATATGGGTGACTTTGATTAAGTTCCTTTGTGGCCACAACTGCCTACAAAACGGATGAAATCTGGAGATCGTTATACTCCTCACTGATAGTACTTATAATCCTTAAAGTTACTGAGCCACCTTACTCAGGGATCATGTGTAATGACTGCCTTGCCCCACTCAAGGCAGCAAGACAGTTGGAATGAGGTTTTGGAGTCTCGATGAAAGGACTAATCAGTGGTGAAGGGAAATGTCATTCTTGGTTTTGTTCTGGTGCTGTAGGCAATACTTAGTATAGTCCTGTGTGGTGGCAGTATCCAAGGTCCGTGGAATTTCTATCAACAGAAGAGATGTTTGAACTGTTCAGTGCTAATATGTTATAGTCAGTGGTGTTTTTGCACACAGATAGTGCATCCTCTGTTGTCTTATGGATTGGTAGAAAATGAATCACTTATCTCTTATTTTTAAATTTGAACAGAAGATCAAATCATAGGGGTAGATGGTTTTCCTTCAATTGCCAGTGTATGGGGGTTGGGTGACAGAACGCACACTAGTGAATCTGATGGAAGGGAAATCTAAGTGGCCATCAGTTTATACCACAGGAAGTAGCACAGAGAGTTAGAAAGGTTATTTTTAGTACCTGACCTTAATATAGGAGATCTTTAAAGCTGCCGGGGAATATGAATTTTACAGTTTTGAATAGAGCTGCTAGATTAGTGTGGACCAATGTGGCAGTGCACGCCCCAAAACTGCAGCAGACAGTGGGCCTGTGGCCGATACGTTGATCTGGCCTGAAGGCAAAGGCATATTCAGAAAGGAGGAAGGGGGCAAAAAGAGAATGTTCTATTCTCATGTAGTGTTTATTACTTCCTGCGTGACAGAGAGCATGATTTTGAGAAAGCTCTACTTTCCCTCCCTCTTTTCCCCCCAAGTTTCTGATATGTATGTGTCTGTATATGTGTATGTGTGTGTCTATGTCTATGTCTCCCTTTATATATAAATGTATATATGTGTGTGTATATATAAATGTATATATATATGGGATGTATATATCCTCCACTGTAACCTAGTACAATATATTTGTGTATTTATGTATACTATACATGCTTATGTATATACTTATAAACACATATATGTATAAACATGTATATGTGTATACACAGAATATACTAGAATACAGTGGTGACCTAAGTGAATAGATTTCAGAGAGAATCCACAAGGATTTCTCCCAAGGGCAATGTAACTTCCACATATCAATGCCCAGAAAGTTATGTGACTCTTAAAGAAATCAGATGTTTGAAAATCTTCAATGATCGTAGATTCTCTTCCTAATGCTATTGTCGTGTTCAGATCAAAGTTGTGCAGGCTCCTGGAAGACAGTGGCAAGGCAGACCCCTTCACACAGAAATAGGACCAAAGAGTCATTACAGTGTCTCGTCTATCCAAGTTCCTCATAGCAAGACATCATGAAAAGATTTGCCTGGGGTTAAATATTGGCTGGCTCTTTTAAATGAAGGTGTATATAAAGCCCAGTCTCTCTAGGGACTTATGCCTACAGAGCACAGAAGCCACTTGGCACCTGCTTCAGTTAAATCTCTTGCACCTTGTTTCCTGTGGGGTTTCTTTCTCTCTCTCTTTTTTTTCCACTTGAACATTGTTTTACTTTGATGTTATTGAACACACCTACCTTTTTTTAGCCGCCTTGCCAGCCAAATGATAAATGCCAGCCCTGAGAATGCAGTGACCATGACAGCTACTGGAATGAAGAGGGGGTTATAGTCGCCTTCCTTGATCTTTGAGAAACTTCTCTTTGTCTCTGAAAGAAAAGTCAGTAAGGAATATGGCATGAGCCACAGAATTATTTTCTTAGTCCAGCTCATGATAGTTGGCATTTTGGTCTTCTGATATCACCCAGTAATAACACATACAACGGATGAGAGGAGTAGCATGGGCAGGCCCATGATATGTATACAACTGGACCAGCTTCTAGCCTTCCACAGTTCTCAGATCTGTGACTCATGGAACTCCTGGGGATGTGTCTCAAAACTCAGCTAAGTTTTTGTTGGTGGTCTGGTTTAAAGGTTGACTTCTGAGCACAGAAAATATCTTACTACATAACTGAAAGGAAAATGAAGTCAGCGATCTGATCTGGGTAACCTGTTGATCAAAGTAAGCTGCTACTACTGCTTACATTGAAGGAGGTTTGCAAAAATCTTACCGTTTATATGCCTAGGGTCTGCAATGATCTAAAGTGATACAGTTGAACCACTGCCCTTCACTTCCAACCAAATCAACTAAAAGGACATTTCTACATATCCCTTTGGAAATACAAACCAGGTTGGCTTACAGCCTTTTATTGTAAAATACTAATTTGGGGGGAAAAACTATATTCTGATACCTCCAGGTGAAGGACTCTACTTTTACATATCGGTGACTGTTGGTTTGTTAAAGATGAGGAAATGAAAACTAAGTCAGTTGGAAAGGAAATGTATTTGATGAGCCTGGCCTACAGCCTGGCCAAATTCTGGTCAATGTTCTCTCTACCACATTCTGCTCCCTGCCCCCACTCTACTCCAAACACCCAGAGATCTTGGACAGCTTCTTAAGGGCCTATCACTTCTATATGCTGTGCAGATGGTATACATTGGGCAGACATTGGTCGCAGCTAGTTCATACGCTAATGTGATGAACAATTATTTTAGCATGTTTCTTCATGTACTCCTATGCAGGGTATAAACACAAAGATGAGAAAGATGTGGTCCTTCTCATACATAGACAGATTTGGGAGACATCAGCTTGGGATACTAGAGAACTGTCTATTTGTTGGGGGAGTTGGGTAGTCATTGGTGAGCTTAGGGGAGGCATTTTTAAAGGACTAACAGAAAAATAAACTTGTGGTAGAATGAAGATATGGGTCATACATAAATATGGCTGTCGTTTTAAGCTTTAAAGTAATAGGAGTTGAGGTTGAAAAAGAAAATAATTATCATGAAAGGAGAGCCTAAGAAGAGCCAAGGATTTTATAGTACACAACTGCATATATGTTTCTTTTTTTAGGCCACATATATTGAGGGAAATGGGACTTAAATGTTTGTTATCTCTTTCCTGCCTTCTGCTAGTTGATCAGCTCCACCTTAAGCCTTCAGTATTTCTGAGCAAAAGTACTTACTTTGACATATTGGACTAGGACTAGACCAGGAGCCAGATGATCTGCAGACAGTTTTTCTCTCCCCAATTAAGTCAGTTTCTTCTGAGCAGGTGAAGGTACAAGCAGAAGTAAAACTGAAGTTGGCGAGGGGGTGACTGCATTCCATAGTGCCCAGATCCGGTGCTGCTAGAGGCATGCACTGAATCACTTCAGTGAGGACATAACACAAAATAGCAGTCAGGACCAAAGGCAATTTTCACTTTCTTATTACCATCAATTAATCATGCATAATGGTGGATTCCATTATGACAGTTTTAGGGATGGTATATGTATTGTACTCTGGTCATATTTGCACCACCCCCTTTAGCCTCTCCTGTCTCCCTCCCGGTCTCATTGCCAATCCTGAAGCTTTTTGTTTCATTGTGGTTTTAACTTTTGTGGGGGTGAGTACCTACACATATGTGTGTGCTACGCAGGATTATCTAGAATGGGAGTGGCATGTGGTGATGAGTCATGTGATGTGAACCAACCCAGGTCCTTGAGAGGAGCGAGTGCTCTTAACCATTGAGCCTTCTCTCCAGCCCCCAATCACATATTTTTGACCACAGCCTCCAGACTTAATCATTGAAACCATTCATACAAATCTAGAAAACCTCTAACTTGTAGGAATTACTTTTGACAATGCTTTCAGACTTGTGATATTGAGTAATAACTGGTCAGAAATGTAGACAACAAGGCATTGACTGCCCATGGTGGCATAGGGTAGCCATTCCAAGAGGCTGCCCCAGCATGGTAACATGCAACACTGCTGGAAATGTCATACCATACAGCCTTAGACTCAAGAGGCAGACTCTGGCATGGGACATTCTCAGTGATTAAAAAGATTTCAGTCTTCTCATGTGTTGCAACATCTCTTTAAGCAGTTTTGACAGACACCCCGCGCGCACACACACACACACACACACACACTACCTGAAGTAGGCTTAACACTGATACAATTCATCACTTACACCAATTCAGTTCTATGACTTCAACAATGGATTTCGATTTTCTTTAGAGAATTAAACTAGGGAACTAGAAATATAGATGTAAGAAGCCTATAGAGAACTTCATAATTATGAACCTCACCAGTTGTTTTTTCTTCATCTATGTGTGGCAAACCCTGTGAGTCAAGAAAGGATGAAAACCTACTCTCTTTCAAACGAAAACAACCAAGAGCAAACTTTGTTTTCTGCAACAGTTATTCTCCTGAGAGCTCACACTGGAGAAAAACAAAGAAAATATGACTTTAAGAACCTACTAAATGAAACAACCAAGACAGACCTAAAAGTCCCCAGAAGGAAACTGGTTGGTGCTAAGTTGGGTGCCACATAAAATGGATGTCACTGAAGGAGGGGAACCAAAATTCAACTGGGTGGGGTTCATCAAGGCTTTATGTGATGACATGAGAAAAAAATAGAGTATAATTTCAATGTATTGCTTGCTATAAATCAGATTATAAGATGCCAGATGGCTTTAAAGACTTGGTTTGGTTTGGTTTGAAGTTTTGCATTTCATTTTAGTAAGGGGAAAAAAAAACTCCTGGAAAGCATCAAACTATAACCCAAGTTGTAAAAGTCAACCCAAAAGAAGAAACAGATTTCTAGGAAAGACTTCTCTATATTTTCTCAGACTATAAGCACAAGCTTGTCACGACAAAGATCCACTCTAAAGTCACTCACCTTGACAGATTGGCTCTAGATATGTCCAGTTTCCAGATGCTCCACACTCTGTTTTTGCATTCCCAAGTAGCTCGCTTCCCTCAGAACAGTTGAAAGCACACTGTGACTGGAAGCTGAAGTCTCCCAAGGGGTGAATACAGTTCATGGTACCCAGCTCAGGGGCCTTCAAAGGCTCACATTGGATCACTGTCATGGAGCGAGAAGCAGAGTTGAGAAGAGTTACGAGGATCCAATGGATTTGAGTGTTGTTTCTGCTACCTGATTAATTGTTTGTCTCTATTGGAGCCCAAAGAAATATTCTGGGAAGAAATGGTCTCTGAACTATGCCTCGAAGATAATCAGGTGTGTTGTCTATATGCAGAATCAGAGAGAAGGTCATAAGCAAAGCCAACAGAACACAAACTGTAGAACGCAGAAAACTGCCAAAATGTTGATATTGCTATAAAGATAGGACAGGCTGTGTTTAGAGAGAAAGGAGCAAAGGAAAAAATACTCACTCTTTTCATTCCCTTAATGACCATTTACTATGTGTTGAGCATCATTTGGAACTTAATGAGCTCAAACTTGACCAAGACAAATGGTGGGAACAAACTAAAGAGTGAATGGTCATCTGTGTCTTGTGTGTTCTGATGATTTTTAATTGGTCAGCTTGCCTGTTGCATTAGTGACTTCTTTGGAGGGAGCTCATTTAAACTCCTGGAGCTCATCTAGGGACCACAACAGTAACAGGGGAAAGGCAATGAGAGGAAAGGTAGGAGAGAAACTGGAGAAGTAACAAGTTATAAAATGTAATTACCAAGGGAACTAGCTGGGAAGAAGGGGCTTGGCTTGGCAGATGTGGGATGGGGAGAGGCGGTGGATATAATCACTGTGTACTGTATGCAAGCGTGACATTGCCATTTTTTTAATTAATAAAAATTACTTAATTGAATTGTACATGTATGGGTGTTTTGCCTTCATGTATATGTGGGTATTATGTGTGTGCCTGGAGCCCCAGGAGGCTAGAAGATGGTGTTATATCATCTATGGAGTTATAGATGTCTGTTAGCCACCATGTGGTTACTGGGAATGGAACTCAGGTCTGCTGTAAGAGCAACCAGTCTTCCTAAGCTAACCAATCTCTTCAGCCCCATAAAAGAAATACAATTTTAGAAATTGAACTAGCAATGTGTTATCTTGCAGAAGTGTTAGAGTAGGTGACAGGGTGACACCAGAGTCATTTTATGTGTTATTTCCATGGGGTGTAGTTACAGCCACAAAAAAAAAAAAAAAAAAAAAAAAAAAGGAAAAAAACTGGCTGGGAACACTTGAGCTGTAGACATCCAAGACAACATCCTTAGCATATTCAGAGGTTATGGCTGAAACCACATCTGTTAATCCAAAGATTACATAGATATATAAATTCATAAAACTCAGAAAATTTGAGGAAAGAAACAAACCAAGTCAGAACAAGAGAAAAGACATATGCTGAGACTAAGAGTTTATGGGCTTGGATAAGTACAAATGAAAGAACCCAAGAGAAGCCACTATAGTCAACAAAACAATCAGAAGCCAGCTGGTGGTGGCATAAGCCTTCAACCCCAGAGGCTATGCCTTCAACCCCAGAGGCAGGTGAATCTCTGAGTTTGATGCCAGCCTGGTCTGTAGAGGAAGTTCTAGGACAGCCAGTGCCACACAGAGAAACCCTACCTTGAAAACAAAAGACCAAAAACCAAACCAAAACAAACAAAAAAGACAGAAAAGGATATGCTGGGAAGTAAGAAAGAAAACATGATGTTTAAAGAGGAGCAAAGTAAAGGGCAGACCAATGATGTGGTGGAGGTAACGTTCTGGGGAAGAGACACAGTTTCAGAAATAAGTGAATTACTCAGATCTAGTCCAGTTGGTTAATACTGAAATTAAGTTTAGTTTCAGTCAGTCCTTTATTCCTTAAAGACATTACTTTTCTTCTTACTATAATTTTCCACTGTGTGTAGCAGACACATCAAACTCAGCCAGGCTCAACCTGAAGACTTGATGCACCTTTCCCTAGCACTTGGCTGAGCCCAAGCCTCTCTCTTCACACATGCGTATTCTCTGCTTTTCAGTTCTCCTACGGGATCTCTGAGTGACTTCCTAGGGTTCTGATAACCCAACCATCTCTTTCTTGGCTATCCTAGCAGTGGTCCGTTGTGCTGTTTCTAGGATAATTGCCCTCAGTTCTGGCAATAAGATACCGAGTGGCCACTCATTGCAAAAAAGGACACATATTTTATTAGGGGATCTTGCCACAAGCTCATTTTCCTTCAAACTTAATCCTGAACATATATAATTTCTATTTACCATCTATTGCATAAGTACAAAATTTATAATGATTTGCTTCTGTATTCTCCAGAAATACCCAACCAAAATAAGTGTGTAGGGTTTGTTATTAAATAACTCTGGCATCTTCTGTGTATCAGATGTGAGTTTTTCTTTTACTGTTCCTTCTCACATCTGTCTACAGAAGAGCAGGAGTACCTTCCAGATACCTCACTCTCCTAGTGAGAAATGGAATTGTTTCTGTCTGACCTCATGGTTCTTAATCCTGCAAGCTCAGTAGACTATGACATCCTTGACAGTAGGGCTCTACAACACCTGATTTTTTACTGTAACCTGCTCAGCTTTAACAAATCTCAACCGATTGTTTCTTGTGGCACTTCAAACCGCTTGTAAAGTAAATTGAAATTGCATGCTGTCTTGGGAAATCTTTACCGGAAGATACCATTGTGAAAGCTTAGCTTTCTGTTCTGAACTTCCCATTTCTTAGAATTGCTAATATTGATTTGTCCCAACTGGCACTATTTTGTCCCAACCAGCTGCTGTACTAAGCTATTATGGGTCTCATGACTACTGGCAAGAAGAAACAAACAAACAAACAAACAAACAAACAAACAAACAAAGGAGGCTTACCATACTGACACTGGGGCCCATAATACCCTGGGTCACAGATGCAGGTGTTATTGTTGATAGTTTCCACACATTCTCCATGGCGGTTGCAAGATTCTGGTTGGCAGGAGGCTTTAAGGAGATCATACACAAAGACATTTTAATGTGATTGCACCCATAGTCCCTTCTTCACACAAGAAAAGCTTTCGTTTGACACTATTACAATGAAGAGGAATGATCTGCTTAAGTATTCATAACATGTTTGCCTAACACATGCTACAATTTTTATTTATCAGATACACTAGCCATTTGGCTAGAGACATTTGCCTGCTTTTAGAATTAGTCCATTCACAGCAATTGTCTATATGATTAGGAGGAGGTGTTAGAGAAAAGGCTTTGAAAAACCATCCAGTTCTCAGCAACCTCGTTCTGTCTGTCACGGAGGTGCGGGCTGTCCAGCCCTATTCCCTACATAACACACTCACAACCTGGGTAGAACTTTGTTTAGTTGTTCTGTACTCACAGACTGCCCAGACGTGCTATGCTCAAGACTCAGTTAGGCTTAGTTTAGAATGAACAGGGTAATGAGTCTTGTCACTCTAACTCTGGTGGTCGCACTGCCCACCTGTGTAGCAGAGAGCTGCCTTTCGTTTGTGGCAGGCATCGTCATTCCACTTCCCAGAGTCTCGTTCCCTCTTGATATAGATCTCCACGCAGTCTTCCTTAGACTTCTTGTTGTTGGGCTCCCCAGTACCCCAGTTCTCTGCTTCTTTGGTGAGGGTTTTGTTGGTTCCCACCCATGTCCACGTTTTCCCGATTTTCCTGATTCCTATCCAGTAGTAGGTAGGGTTTTTGGGTAATGTCTTTTCCAAATACTCAATTTCTCTCTTATTTTGTATAGCAACTAAATCTGTGTAATTGTGCTTGCAGAACTTTCTAGCATTTTCCCAGTTCATGGATCTTTCAGAATAATGGTAAGTCCAACAGTGAGTTCCATGGTGTGGCAGGAGATCTGAAAAACAACAGCAGAAATATGATGTCTCATGGAGTGTCCTAGGATCAGGCACAGGCGTGGGCTGCCCATCACTTGGATCAGGCACAGGCGAGGGCTGCCTATCACTTAGAGATGAGGGGCCAAGAGCCCAGGAGAGCAGGCAAGCATCTCAGGGTCACAGCATTGGGTGTTGGCAGCCTTGGGTCAGAATCTAGACTTTCTCTCTCTCTTCATAAAAATATAGTCTTTGGTTTTTCACTCAAAGACTATTACATATCAATATATCTTAGTAGATTTATTTTAATGAAAGACCTCCCTCAAAATTCTTTGAAGTATAATGTATAAAACTTACTTTAGAAATGTGTGTCACTAAGAATTAATTAAAGTATAACATAATACAGCTTAAAATCCACACTATCCTTTTTAATCCTAGGATAACTTCCTAAAGGCCAGTATTGATTACTGTTGTCATGGTACACATAGAAAATTTCTCATTTAGGTAAAATAAAATAGGGCCAGGAAGAGCACTGAGATAATTTAAATACTTTATTGTAACATAAAGGTATTTTATAGTAGAAGAAGCCGCTCTGAGAAAGCCTCAAATACATAGACCACGTGTTATACACAAAATTGATTTCATCATGTTCTACATACACAGATACTTAAGTAATGGTGTCCAATAAACACCTGGGGGGATTCAGGCATGAGGAGTTTGAAGCAGCCAAATAAAACACATGGTTGTATACAATGACCTTGATGACACTGGCTGTTCTCAGAATGGTATGATCTATGTGAGCTACGATTTTACAGGAAGGTAAAAGATTTTATAGCCATCAGCTCACTGAGGTTTTACTTCATAAGGTGAACACTATAAAGACATATCAAAAATACCTTCTAAATATTTATGCTTAAGCCCATAGTCCTAAGCTGCTCTCGACCTGGGTCACAGTAATTTCTTTTTGAAATAGCAGTCAATGGAGAGATGCATAGCTGTTCAATCTGAGAATAAGAGACTCGGCCCTAAATATATTAACCCCTCAACCGCCAAGGCTCATTGCAGAAGAGACACAAAGAACGGGGAGGAGTGCTGTGGAACGCTATCTTCTGGGCATGACATGGTTAATGCAGTTTTGAACTCACAGCAGCTGTGATTGTCTGCAGCTGCATAAAACCTACACCGGGATTAACTGTAGATGGAGTAGAGGCTCTCCAGGCCCCACCCCTTACTGAAGAACGATTGACAGTTAATAGTTCCTGGGGGAGGAAGGACCATTCTTCTTGAAGGTGTGGCCACAGGTAGGTTTCCCACGCACCAGTGGATGGGCCACACCCATGCACATACGAGCAGCGCTAACTGGATTTAGTAGGTTATCAAAAACAAAAGGAAGAAAGACAGACAGGAAGTTGGGAGGGGTGTTGGGAGAGATATGGGGTAGTCGAAGGGGGAAATGACATATAGTTATGATTGTATTTTACTGTACATGTCTAAAACTCTCAAAAGCAAAGAGAAAATTAGGAAACAAAGTCAGGGTGTGTTCACTTGTTCTGAGCTGAAGATCTAGGTGAGAGAAGAGGAAAATATGTTTGCTCAGACAATGGTTTAAAAATGTTCATATTTATTGATGAAGAGTCTCTTAAGTCTTAAGCATAAAACATGTAACATCATAAGAAAGACACGAAAGCCCCTAAGACAAAAACAAAGCCCAAGCCCTCAGGCAGCCCATGCTGTAGACTGTGGAAGTTAATTTTGGGCACAGCAGACACTTAATGGACAGTGAAATGTAATATAAGTGTTACCTGCCGTGTTAGGGGTTTGTCAATTAACTGCATTCCTTCCCAATGGAGGACTATTGTACAGATATTGAGTAGAGAATTTGGCCAGTAGAGAATGGAATGCTAAGCTGGTTATTAGGGGGGACTCAGAGAAGTGCTGAGGGTCAGAGGAAGGATGAGAGTCCTTATAAGAATTAAGAGCCATCCACCCGATTGTGTTCCCTGAAACTATATACTTTCAGTGAATATTTGAAGTCACTCCCTATAGAGGCTTAGCAAACAACCAATGACATACCACAACACAGCAGTGTCCAGATCCACAGCTTCAGGAAGCTCCAGGAGCCCCGCTGAGCACTCTGACATCTCCATGGAAACACCTGTAAATGAAGTGCAAGATATTTAAACTCTGAACTACAAACTTATGTCACCCACCATGAGACAGTGCCCTACAGTTTCTTCAGATCACAAACAAAGCCCATCAGCCCCACTATCTGCCTCATCCAAGGTAAACTATTTGGGGGCCATGGCTGAAAATGACGGCATCGAATTCATTACACACTGGTGTTTGACTTAATTCCCCTTCCAGGTTTCAGCCCCACGTTGTTGATCATTATAGATGTGATGTCCTTCTGTTTCTTGGTATTCTTTGTACCTACTTTCCGGTTGCGCTTTAAATCAAAACCAAATCTTACTTTGTGTGCATGTTTTTAATGCTCTTGGGGTCTAATGAACTAGTAATGCTCACATTTGCTTTTCTCACTGGGTCATGATGGAGCCATGCCTCAAATACATGAATGAATGATATAGCCAGACACCAGGAAAGGCAAGCATTGTTTTTTTTTTCAAGTAAGAAGCAATGCATTTTGAGTAACTCAAGCAACAAAGCCATAGGTTTTCTGGACATCTTGAAAAAATATATATATATATATATCCTCCTCTGGGAGCCACTTTGTTATTACAAAGCTCTAATCTCAACTGTGTCCCTTCCAGCATTCCATCAAAGCAAACACCAAGGGGAGAAATCAGTGAGAAACAACCTAGAGCCATTTTCTTGAGACAGCAGGCATTGGTTTTGTTTGTTTCTATATTTCTTAAAAGCAGAAATGATAGTTTCTTGCCCCTTGCCACCTGCCTCTTCAACCCCAAGGAAAAATGTGAACATCTAGAGTTCTCTTATAGGCTGGGATGCTCACCATGGCTTGCTGGGTCTCTTCTGTAAGTCCTTCTGCGGGCCTCAGTCTTCTGCACCTGGGGCGCTGTGCTCTTGCACAAGGAGGGTGTGCTGCACTCAGGAAGAATGTGCCAAGTGTCACCAACAGGGCTTGCTTTCTTTCATTTCTCCAACCCAGCCACACATCCTCCTCCCCCATTTCTTCCCCTTTCTAGTCTCTCTTTCTCTCCACCCCTTTCCTAAACTGGTCTCAATCACAGTAGCTGGCCAGAAGCTATGCCCCCTGCCCGGGGTATCCACAGTTTGGAGGGAGGAAAGGAAAGGGAGAAATATTGTAATTATATTATAATCCCCAAAATAAAAAATAAAAAAAGAAAAGAAGCAATGGCAACTGGATTCTTCCCCCACATCCTCCCAGTCATTTCTGGTTACCCATGCCTCCTTCTCTTTCCTCCCCTTCATACCTCTCCCCTCCCCTCCCTTCCTTCTCTTCTCCCTCCTCTCCCCTCACTACCTACTTCCCTTTGTGTTTCTTGTTTTGTTTTTATAAACACCTGACCGTGGGATAGGAGGCCCTGACTGTACCATAGATAAGAACTTATTTCACAGCCAGTTACCATGCTGTTAAACTTAAGCAACTCTCTGGAAGACTTGACCCAACTCAGTTCCTCTCCCTCTTTCCTTGTTCACCCCCTAGTGGAAGTCCTGGTTAATGGCTCTTCTGAAAGTAAAATCCTAAATAAAATTCCCCAGGCTCTACCTTTTGCCCTAGAGAGGTTTGGGGACTTGGAAATACCTTGACTATAAAATGTGAAGGAGCTAAGACAGCATCTAAAATTTGAATTCAGCCAATTAAAGGCAAGCAGAGGCAAGTCACTGACATAATGTTGTTTGCACTGTAAGAAAGTTGATAATAATGACAAACACAGTGGCATGTACGTGCCAGCACACACGCACACGCGTGCGCGCGCGCACACACACACACACACACACACACACATAAGTATAAATATAAAATTGTAGTAACAATAACAACACTAGAACTTAGCAGGTCATATGAATTACCTTTTAAAATCTAAAACACTACAGAAGGAGAACAATCTCATCTTTCAAAATTTATTTGTTCTTAAGTAATTTTGTACTTCTTGGTCCTTAATCCACTTCCATCTCCTATTGCCTGTCAGCCCCTGGAAACTCACCAATATGTCCCCCATCATGTGCTTGCTTGGTTTTTTATAATCTATAGAGTCCAAGTAGTGTTGCTTGATGGGATGTTTACTGATCTTTCTGACTTGAGCTCATTCAGATAAACATACCTACCTCTGTAGCGTTTTAGACTTTAAAAGGAAGTTAATATGACCTGTTAACTTCTAGTGTTGCTACTGTTATTACTATAGTGTTTTGTGTGTGTGTGTGTGTGTGTGTGTGTGTGTGTGTTGGCACATGCATGCCATGGTGTTTGTCACATTAAGTGCATGGATATAACAGCTCCATTGTAGCTTAGGAGGTTGAAACAATGACTGGGCTTTCTGAGAAACAGGAAGTAAGTATGCAAGAGAAGGACCAGGAGACCTAGTGATGCAATTCAGCCCAGGATCCGCAGCTTGAGAATCAAGATTATCAGCATCCTAAGCCAGAGTGAAATGTATGCCACAGCTCAGCGTGACTGATCAATTAGACGAGGTCTGCCCATATCAGCCCATGTATTAACTCTGCAATAGCAGCGAGAATGTGGATATTGGCAGAGAAGAACTCATTATGAATCTAGTTTGGGGGGATTTGGTAGTTTGGATATGTTTAGTCCATGGGCAGTAGCACTATTGAGAGATGTGGCCTCGTGGGAGGAAGTGTGTCACTGTGGCGGTGGGCTTTGAGGTCCTATGCTCAAGCTCCACCCGCTGTGGAAGAGACCCTCCTTTCTGGATGCCTTCAGATCAAGACGTAGAACTCTCAGCTCCTTCTCAGGCAGTGCTTCATCCATGACGATAATGGACTGAACATCTGAAATTGTTGTCCTTTATAAGAGTTGCCTTGGTCATGGTGTCTCTTTACAGCAATGAAACCCTGAGATGGGGGATCATTAAATCTTCAGTGAACTAAATAAGTTAAGTGAACATGAACTTCTTTTGAATTACAGCAACTGAGACTGTCAGGCAGCAAAAACTTCATTTCCTTGGTCTTGGTGATTCTTCTAGACGGTTAGTATGTTTGGTTATCTTTTGGAATGGGCACAAGCGCCTATATGTATATAACTTCACACACACTAAATATTGATGTCCCCAAAAGAGACCACTGTAAGTATTGGCTAGAATATGGAGAAACTGGTGCAATGGTGAAATGGAGCAGCCTCTTTGGGAGAGAGCTGGAAGATTCCTCCAAAGTAGAGCAGAGTTTCTAAGTGACCTGAAGACAATGGAGAAAATGTTGCACCTCATCCATGCAAGCCCTCGGGGCTTCTCAGCAGCATTGTTCCGTAGTCAAAATGAGGAAAGAGACTCAGAGACAGTGGCCTGAGTAATGCAGACACAAAATCTGCTCAATCCATACAAGGAATTTAATTCCTCTGTAAGTGGACTGAATTGCTAATACAAGCGACACCATGGAGAACCTTAGAAAACAATATGCTAAGTAAAAAGAGCTAGGCAGAAGGTCATGGGGTGCTTTTATGTATGTAAAATGTGCTGACTAGGCAAATTCATATACAGAATGTAGATTAGTATTGTCACGGAAGGGAGAGAGAAGATTGTGAAGAAACTGCTAATTGACTGGCTTTCACTTTACAGCAGTAGAAATGTTGCAGAGTTAGGTATATGGTTGCCTGCTATTCCACTTTAAAAGAAGGGATTTCGTGCCAGTAATGTAACTCAGTGGGTCAAGGCACTTGGCATGCAAGCCCATGGCATGTAACGAGAGCTGACTCCTCAAAGCTGTCCTTTGATTTCCACACAGTCACAGTGACAAATCAGACGCACGCTAGCAATCTGGATGCGTTAAAAATGTTAAGAAGGGGAAAGAGGGAGAGTCAGAGAGGAGAGAGAGAGTAGCTGTTGGATAAGTGCGAGAACCAGGAGCTTGAGGCTCCTGGAGGAATTGCCAGTGTATAGTTAGCTTCTCGCTTTGTATTTGCTGCAGAACGACATGAATGATGCAAGATATCTTTGGAAGAGGATACCACCTGCTATAAGGTTTGCAGATTCTGAACTTGGGGTAATTTGGTCAGTAGGGCAGCGAATCTGGCAAAGAGATTTCCCTGGGATCTATATGACCATCAACGCACACCAGTGGTCAGAGACTGGGCAGCCAATCATGGAAGCCCTTAGAGATGCAACGAGGAGGCATGCCTTTGCCCTGGTCTCGCAAGCGTACACCTCCATAATCGCAGATGACTTTGCAGCCTTTGTCGGGCTTCCTGTGGAAGAGTCTGTGAAAGGTGTGTTGGAACAAGGATGACAGGCCAACTCCGCCACAAGGATGGTTCTTCCCAGGAAGCCAGCCTCAGGAGCCCTGGATGTCTCCTTGAACAGGTTCATTCCCTTATCAGAGCCAGCCCCAGTTCCGCCAATCCCCAACGAGCAGCAGCTCGCCAGGCTCACCGATTACATGGCTTTCCTGGAAAACTGATCGATCACTCAGAGTTCAAGATTCACCTTCAGTCCCTGTCACTGGCAAACAGACATGGAGTTTTATTCTGAGTTCAGAACAGGGTGAGTGCCTCTGTGTCCGTTGGGTGTGATAAAATGCATAGGAGATGAAACGCATTGTACAGTTTTCTCCTCAGACACTTTTGAAAGTCCTTGGAGCAGTTTTCCTTTGTATTGATCACTTTGGTTGGAGCCATCAGTATTATACAGAGTTTCTGTCAAGGACCGGACTCGGAACACAAGCTGTCCTGCTTCAAGTAGCCAGAGGGCGCTGTGGCATACTCCTGCCTAGCACTGGCCTCTAGCTGAAGTGATGGGGATTTGGGGACTGCCCTGGGCGGTGCCCTACCCACATTGTCACTCATGCTCTGGAGAATGTGCTCTTCTTCCCTTCCCAGAACAAGGAATCAGTGATGTAGAATCAGAAAGAGCCGATGGTGGCAGGTGTCTCCTGGGGAGGAGCTTGTCAATGCTACATTTGTCTTCCCATTGTGCAAGCATCCATTGCATGAGACAGACAGTGTGCAGTGAGAGGGCAAATTAGGTGCGGATGAGAAAGTCGAAGTTCTGGTGCCTCCTTTCAGAGGAAGGGGAGGAGCATGGAGTGCAGTGTGTGCTGAGGGAAGCTCCTGAGCTGAGGGCCGGCCTGCAGCCCTCCTGCTGCGCATCCTCCTGCTGCGCATCCAGACCCCGTGTAGAAATGCTGAGTGCATCTATTTTTGTTCTCCTATGGCAGCAGCCCTTGAAGATTTGAGTTGATTAATGTATCTTCAGGTTAAAACGGCCCTGGTTCATTTATTCTGCATTTGTTCAATAAATATTTAATTGAATTCGTAAAAAAAAAAAAAATTCCGCTCTGTGTATTTACAGGTTGTTATGAATGTTCTTAAGGGATGGATGTGTACTGGGCTTTGTATGTTTAGGTGGGCAATTATATCTTACAAATTGGGTCAAAAATGTTAAGAAGGCTCAAATACACAAAGATAAGTAGAAACACATTTATTGCCAAAACATACTAACATGTGAATACAATGAGTTTAATATATTTAAATAAATACATACTCTTACACCATAAAATATTTTAAATCATAATTTAAAATATTCTATTAGAACTCAGATACAGACTACATATATATTTCACACAGTAATTTCTGATACAAAATATACAACCATTTACATTGTGTGGTTCCTCACAGTCTCAATCTCTCTCTCTCTCTCTCTCTCTCTCTCTCTCTCTCTCTCTCTCTCTCTTGCTGTCACTTATTCCTCTCTCCCCTTTCATTCTAATGCTTATCACTTCCTGTTCACTGTTGGCTTTTCCACCAACCCCAATCAGCAAGGACCTTTCAAGAAATTTCTTTAACGAGTTAATTCGGAAGTTGGGACACTTTGTGCAGGAACAGTTCTGGCACTTATTGACCAAGCGTTTGTCACTGCCAGCTACAGGTGAAATTGTTTAGGAATTTTAATCTCTGCATAATCATTGTGCACACAAGCTTTCCCCTTCTCTAGAACTTGTGAACCAGAACAGAATAACTCGTAGACACCTTTGGTCTTTAAAAGTCCACTGCCTTTGTCCATCTATTAGAGGGTGAATCCTCACCACGGATTTAGAATCGAATACAATATACAAGAATATATTTGCCATGTATAAGAACCACTCTTTTAGGAATCAAAGCACATTCACGCTTTGACAGGCTCTTAAAAATACTTTAAGATGTACTTTTGTGACTTATGCTTTTATTAAATCAGAACATTTGGCTTCAAGGATGTTTTTTCTTCCAGAAAAAAAAAACACTGGGGGTGGGCTGGGAACCCCAAATATACAAACACTCTCTTTACTTTCTATCCTTTTGATAGTACCATGTCTGAAAACCAGCTACCATTAAATACTCAGAATTTCACACTGATTATTAATGTCTCATCTTGAAAATAGGTTTATTGCAGATATAACCCTGGGATTTTCTAATCAAAAAGAGATTTAGGATAACCTTTGCCTTGTGATGGGCCACAGGATTCTGACTTTTTAAGTCTTTTTGCACTGAACTAAGAATAACGGACATTATGCTGGACTCAATGCCAGGACACAGAACACAATGTTCAAGAATACTTCAGAGGCCACCGAATCCCACAGGGATAAAGCCAGTAAGGCTTACCATGTAATACTCAGCAGGATTTGAACCATAATGACACCCCTAGCCATAACCTGAGAATGTGGCAAATTTGCCTTTTTTTTCCAAGATAGAAATAGAAATTTGTCTGTTCAAAACTGCTGATAAATATTATTTATCCCTGTGACAACAATACTGGAACTAGCTCTTGACACACTGTGTGGGGAATGAGAGAAAGAAACAAAGCAACAAAATGCTGTTTCTGTCCCCAAATTCCAGAGTGACGAAGAGTCAGGAGGAATTCTGCTGTCCCAGGCCCCTGGTCTATTCACTCTCTTTTGAAGAGAGAGCCTCCACCTCCTGTAGCAGCACATGGTGGATATTGCCACTAACTAGGAAGGAGCAAACGTAGTCATTCTGGTAGAGGGCTGGCCTTGTCGCTCAGCTTCGATCCATGGAGTCAGGATCCCAGTTTTTAAGCAGGCAAGAGAGACCAGGATTCTGCAGACAGTTCATTTCCTGCTGTCTTCAGTATATCGTTCTATTTCCCATGATGCATTTGTGTTCCTGCAAATACAAGCAAGTGTGAAGGCCTTCCAAGTATCCTGCATGCTGGAAACAGCAACAAGGCACATCAGCTAGGGGGCTGTCTCTTGGAGGTGGCCCAGGTATGAACTCCCAGTGCCATTCAGTTGCACTGAGACTAGTCTCCATGACACGGTAATAGTGGATATAGGTCAGTTACACCCGTTAAACCCTATGGAATATTCAACCCAAAGGATGAACCCTGCTGCACCCTGGACTTTAACTAATAGTACTATTCAACTGCATCGGTCATCATTAAGGACTATGCTCATGAAGAAGATGAAGGAAGGGAGCTGAAGAGGCAATTAAAACATCTGCATTCTGTTCGACCTTTCTCTCAGCCCCAAACTACATCAGCAACTCTGTCCATTAAGAGAAAAAAAAATGATTTAGAAGGACTTGACCTTCCAGACGCACTCTCAGAAGAAATGGGAACATTGAGAATCACAGATTCCAAATGGTGCTACTGTTGGTGTTTGTAGCTTTAGAAACTCAGTCAAGTTCCTATAAGTTCTGTGCCTCATTTTCTTCACGTCAGAGGAATAGGCCTGGTCTCTCCCAGTCCCTAGCTTAGATTCATGCTTAGGAATCTACTTGCTGAATGGGGCTAGTATTCACCATCACAGCCACTGCCACCTTTCACTCCTAAGTAAAATGACCTGTGAAAGATTGACCTCTGCTGCTTCACTTACACACACGTACGCATGCACGCACGCACACACGCACGCACAACTTTCTATAAGTTATCCTCAAGACGGGGATTCCCTCAAGCCAATGGCAGGTTTGAAGGTGTTTAGGAGAGGCGCCATTTGTAAAGGAGATTTTCTCGCAGTCTGCCCAAGTCCTACCTGATTGCTCGCATCTTAGATGATGTAAGAAGGCCCTTGATAGTTTTCAAACGATTGAAGACTTTGGCAGCTACTGTGGAAGCATGAGAAAAGGATATCAAGCACTGCTTTCCCACATGCAGAGCAAAAATGAATGGGGCGTAAAGTAGCATGCTTTATACAAGAATTCACCTTACCTAGCAGGAACGAATTTCTTTGCTGCAAGAGAAAGAAAATGATTAGTTCGGACTGATAACTTTTAAGAGAATCCAATTAATTTTCTTGACTCATCTGGTCTTATACTGTCAGTATCACGGGGCTCTGTAACAAGCATTTGGTGGCGATTCAGGTAAAATGCGGAGAATGAAACATCCCAAGACTGTGGCAGCTTCCTGACACCAGGAAATGGCTACACGTTCATCTTGCCTGATTTTTCTCCTAAGTTCCCCTAAGAAATCCCAAACCCATACTTTTACTTGGAATTTCCCAATGTGTGTGTGTGTGTGTGTGTGTATGGTGTACATATATACACAGAGACAATTTCCAAATTCACTTTTGGAGTGGATGCCTGAATTTACCTTTCTTCCAAAAGAATCTCTTCAACACGTAGATCAATGAGGACAATGTCAGAAGTGAGGTTGCTGCCACAGAAAGTGCCACTACCAAGGGACGGGGAGGGTTGGCTGGGGCTGAGGAAACAAATTGGGAGGAGGCAGTGTAAGCAATGGTTGGCTTTCAAGTCTTTCGTCCCTGCCGTCTGGCCTTTTCTCTGTATATTCATTACAGCAGCAGAAGAAACGGAGACGACATTGAAGATTTAACCAATTCCCCTCAAACCGCCATTGAGGCTGTGTCCCCGTGTTCCCAGTTAGAGCACAGTCTTGTAAAGCACTTTGACACTACGTCACCACACCTTGGTTAACGCTGAACTATCCTTCCTTTCTCTCTCTCACACACTTATTTCCTACTCCTCCTTGAGTCTCTAGATCTCCCCTTTCCAATGACCTGAATCCCACAATGAGGGAACAGAAAGAGGTATAACAGGAGAGAAAGGGAGACCAGGGAAGGACTGTGAAGTGAATCATGATAACGGTGGGGGTCAGTGGTGAGTATTGGAGAGGAAAGTAGGGTGTCAGAGGACAGAACATTCTACCTGATCCGGTGACATCATTTTCTGTTGTCTTTCTATCCATCTCTATCTATAACCTACCATTCTGATTTGGACATAATGGGCATTTAGCTTCCTTAGCAGCATAATTCCCCGAGGCAACCACCATCCATCAATGCATTACCTTCACAAGTAGGCAGCATCGCAGACCAGCGTCCTGTGGCACCACATGTCAGGATTGAAGATCCGTTGAGTGTCCAACCCTCAGGACATGTAAATTCACATACTGTGCCAAAAACTGCTGGCCCACTGCAACTCATGTTCATCTTTCCTGGAAGGTCAAGGCTTGAACACTGTACCCCTGCAAAGGACGTGTTGATAGTAGAAGTTAAGAAAACCATACCACAAACCCACTAAGGCAATGTGTGTCTTGAAAGCCTGAACCCAGTGTTACTTTGGCAGGAGGGAACTTCCTGGGTCCACGTCCCCTGGGATGTGCACTCAAGTTGAGCTGATCCATGCAATTTAAAGCCCTCGTTGCATTGAAAGGCGCATGAGGACTTGTAAGTGAATGCTCCAGTATTAGCATGAGCACACGCCGCGAAACCATTCTGGGGCCAAGGGACAGCATCACATCTCACAGCTGGAAGAGAGAAGCCATCCTGAGGTATAAGCATTGGGCTGTAGCAGGTCTCTCCCATAGCCAAGCCACGAAGATGTTCAGTAGCTTCTATCTTACAGTAAAATCCAAAGTATGTCTGCAGGGGCCAGAGAGATGGCTCAGGGGGTAAAGGCACTCGCTGCCAATCTTAGCAACTTGAATTTCATTCTTGGGACCCATATGATGGGATCCACATGAAAATCGACTCCCGCAAATTGTTCTCTGGCCTCCACATACGGGTCTTGGAGTACACCACACACACACACACACACACAGAGAGAGAGAGAGAGAGAGAGAGAGAGAGAGAGAGAGAGAGAGAGAGAGAATAAGACACAGAGAGAGACAGACAGAGACAGAGAGACAGAGACAGAATAAGACACACACATATACACAGAGAGAGACAGAGACAGAGACAGAGAGACAGAGACAGAATAAAACACACACACATAGAGAGAGAAAGACAGAGACAGAGACAGAATAAAAGAGAGACAGACGCTGGAGAGATGGCTCAGTGATTAAGAGCACTGACTGCTCTTCCAGAGGTCCTGAGTTCAATTCCCAGCAACCACATGGTGGCTCATAACCATCTGTAATGGGATCTGATGCCCTCTTCTGGTGTGTCTGAAGAGCTGCAGTATACTCATATACACGAGAGAGAGAGAGAGAGGGGGAGAGAGAGAGAGAGAGAGAGAGAGAGAGAGAGAGAGATTTTTAAAGAGAATGTACCTGCACATGTGGGCTTTTCGCTGTCCCACTCCCCTCTTGGACCACACTGAAGCCTTCTTGATCCCTTCAATTCAAATCCTTCGTCACAGGAGAACTTACAACTGGACCCACTTTGGAAGGGTGCAGAGGCACTGGGAAGACATTTCATGTGGCCTCGCTGTGGTGCAGATAAGGCTTCACACTGGGAAGCTGAGAAACCAGAGAAAGGGTGAGAACGTACGATGGTGAAACTGGAGAACAATTGCCATTCGATGGCCAAGTTTAACTGCCACAAAGCTATGGGTAAAGAACTCAAGATGATTCCTCATTATGAATGTCTGGCAAGGCGCCATGTTTCCTATGCAACCCAATCTCTTCATGATAATAATGCCTAATGTGGGGCAACTATTAGAGAGAATATGGTCCCTCCATGCTGGTCTGATGTGCAGAGCGAGGGTAGTGGGATTTTACATCACCAAAGAGCATGGCGTAAGTCTTGAATGCTTCCAAGTGGTACCAAAAAAGGAAAGAGCAGAAGCCTTCCATGCAGTGTTTGCCTGCACTTAGCTTGAGTTTGGTGTTGTGGCTTTTTGCCCCTGAAACTCATTCAATACTAAATTTGTCTCTAACAATGCCAGAGCTGGACAACAAAAGCTGCTTGTCTGAACATTCTCGCCTTTGCTGTGAAGAGAATTAAACTGTGTTGCTTCTATGTCCGTATCAAAACAATCCTCAGAGGTGACGGACATCAAGCTGGGGTATTGCTATCACTGCTGGCTCTGAACTTTAGAAGTGAGTGATACAATGTGAGGATCAAGCGGTATTTTCAACGTGCTGAATTGCACACTTAAACGGGATTTCTTATACATTATGAATTCTTCTTACTCTATGCCAATGCCAGTAAATTAGCATCATTAATATACCCTAGTTTAGGAAACAAACAGAAGAAAACCATTTCCTTATGTTACTTGCATACAGTCCTGCTTCCTGGCCATGCATTGTTTAAAATCAATGTCATAGGTATTACTCTTGTCCTCACAATTGGTATCAATGGTTAGCAGAGGACACCTGGTATCATTTTCAGTGGTCAAGATAGAAAATAACAGATTTTTTTTCCGTTTAGAAATGGAAGCGTTAGAGGAGACAGTTTCTTACTCACCTTTGCACACTGGGATTTGTGGTGTCCACTGCCCTTGTGCACTGCATTCAACCTGGGCTGGGCCCTGCAATGTGAAACTGTGCTCACAGGTAAAATTACAGGAAGACTTAAAGGCAAGCGCTCCAGCCGTTGAGTTGCTGCAGCTCACAGAGCCATTCTGAGGCCGAGGGATGGCATCACAGGTCACAGCTGTAATGCAAGCACCATTCCGATTAGTAAAGCTGGCTTGCCCATTTCAAGCCTTGGTTAAACCGAGAGACTTCGATGACTCTCATCCTGGGAGAACTCTACCTTTGCACGATGGCTTCTCGTTGTCCCAGACACCGGATGAGGTACACTGTAGATTCTGAGCTCCAACTCTCCTGTACCCTTCCTCACAATCAAACGTGCACGTTGTATTCCATGGGTAGCTCCCAGGATTTGAGGAACATTTCCTGACTCCGTGGGCAGGTTGGGTCAAAGCTTTACATTCAACCACTGAGGAGATGAAAGAGAAGAGAGAGCTTTACTCAAAGAAAATTACAGATGTTTTCATTTTCTCTTGAATTAGGGTTTATCAAAGAAGGTGAAACCCATCTTCAAAGGGCATAGCCCAAACCCCTGTGCCAATTTCTTGATAACATGCAGACTCATAATGGATGCTTTAGTCTTTACTATTCACTTTAACTATGCTGGCTGGCCTCTGATCTATTTTACTACACATGGAAACAAGAAAAACAAAGAAAACAACAGCCTCTAGATCAAGATCCATGACGTGGTGTAAAGGCAATATTAACATACAAAGGACTTAAGCAGTGAACTTTTCAATTGCTCCAGAGTACTAAATTGTTGTGCAAAGAGAAGCTTCGTGATCAATTCAGAACTAAACAAGGTCCCATTGCATGGGAGAGCCAAACAGGAAAGTCCATGAGAAAGTTATGAGGCTGTCTAGACATGCTTCCACTGTCTAGACCCCTTCCTTTACATGTCACCAGAATCTCAGAAATACCTATTTTCAAAAAAAAAAAGTGGAAAAGAAATCCTATGCTAAACCAAACTGGTACCAGAGAGAGAAGAACACATCTTCCACAGAATTGGGGAAAGTTACAAGTTGGATAAAATCTAAGGCAATGAGGAGCAGTGGAAAGGTTTGATGCATTGGGAGAGTTACCATGGCAGGCAGGAGCAGGTGCACTCCACTCTCCAGAGGACGTACACCGCACTGTGGTCTCCATGCTGCTGGGCACATAGCCCCTTTCACAGCTGAAGGAGCAGGATGAATTATAGCTGAAGAGGCCGAATGGGTGGGTGCAGTTCAGGCTTCCATGGTCAGGGTATTCCTGTTCTTGGCAGGTCACAACTGGAAAAAAAAGAATCAAGTCGTACTTCTCCTCACCTCACCATAGTTATCACACATAACTATGTCCAGGTTCTATGGAGCCATTAGATGATGGAGCTGTTCCTATTATTATCTTTATAGTTCTCTGGAACCTAAAACGCTAAGCTACAGCTAGCTGCCACAGCACGTTACTTAGTTTCATGACAACTGGAATAGTCAGTCACCCCGTAAGACTACTTTGTCAAGGTGCCATAAGTAATACGGGTAGTAAGTCTAGAGATTGACCCATGAGGGTCTGATCTCATAGCCTTAGCTACTATATCACTCTTACTCGGTGTATTTTGTTAGAGGAAACACTTGGGCCCGACTGACGAGCTATCTGGAACACTAGAAGGTGTTACCATCTTTGGAGAAGGTACAGGGGAGGTCAAGATTTACCTTGGTCACACTTGGGTCCCAGGAAGCCGGGGTGACATTTGCAGGTATAACTATTGATGGTCTCAACGCATTCACCGTGACCACTGCAGGATGTGTTGGTACAGGAAGCTACAAGAAGCACAGGTCTTATGAAGAGAATCAACTATCATGGTGCTCATCATGGGTTTGCTTGTTTGTTTGTTTTTAATTTAGAGTCAGTGCAATCCAGATAAAACCAATGACATTATTGCTCGAACATTTGACTGACAGGCCAGATTCAAGTTCCAGGCTCATCTATTGTATATTTTGATGGTAATAAAGGCATACCAGTAGAATAGCTAAAACATTGTGAGTACATAGACTCTGTATATCGGTACAATGATATATGTAAGTATACATATTTGTATAGTTCTTGCCTTTACTCGCACAAATCAGTAAAAAGAGATGCAATCACTATTAAAATCTTTTATAATCATCTATTTAAAAACCAGAAAATGTGCACAGAGAGATCAACTACTTGACACACTCTAAATCTGTCAGGCTGCCTCCACACAGAACTGGCCTTCTGCCACATGGAAATTTCATACCTGTGTAACACAGAGCCAGTTTCTTTTTGTCACATCTCTCGTCATTCCACATGCCGGAGTCTTTGGGTCTTTGGATGTAGATCTCTACACAGTCCTCGTTTCTTTGTTTGTTGTTTGGTTCACCTGGCGCCCAGTTCTTAGCTTCCTCCGTCAGAGGCTTCTGGGTCCCCACCCAGATCCATACATTATTGACTTTTCTGATTCCAATCCAGTAATAACTTGGTGAATACCTCAGAGTGGAGTTTAGGTAATTGATCTCTTCCTTGTTCTGAATCGCCACCAGATGTGTGTAGTCCCGTTGACAATACGCACTTGCTTCATCATATGTCATGAGCTCACTGGAGGCATTGTAGTACCAAGCTATGCTCTTTCCAATGAGGAGAACTGGGTTGGGTAAGAAAGAAATAACAACATTTAGTCCTGAATTGTGTTGTCTTGCTTTTGGCACTTACAGGCTTTTGTGTTGGCTCAAACTATTGATTTTAAAAGTAAGAAGAACAACACCTGAAGGTGAGAGCATGTCTATAGATCACTGTTTGACTGCACATCTGCTGGTGCCTCATGGCAACCACAATGTTATACTCCAACTTCACAGTACAATGGAGGTCAGAGAAAGCAAACTTCAGTGGATGCTGGGGGACACCTGTTTGAGTCCCCTTTCAAGAACCAAATGAATGAACCTTCACAACGCCTGAATAGATCGCTTAAGATCCATCCTTCCCCCATAAGGCAGAACCCTGCAAGGATAGGTCATCAGTCCTGCTAACCACCAGGATAGCCCCACACAGCAAAATACCCTGATCTTAAGAGTGAGAGGGGTGAGCGAGTGTAAAGATCCCTGGTCTCCGATGACTCCAGCTTACCAAAGGTGAGAGCAGAGAGAAAGCACGAGGCATTCATGACCCCAGCACTTCCTTTCATCCAGATGCTAGACCGGAGAAACTTTCCTGAGGAGAGAGTGCTAAATTAGTCACAGAAGGACATTCTAAGTGCGGGTTACTCACACCCTTCTATCGTAACATTCAAGTCAAAACTGTGAGGTTTTAGAATCCTGTAGCTCCTGCTTTATTTCACAGGCATCTAGCATGAAGAATAAATGCAAACGTTAAGATTCCCATCATTTTGAACAGAGAGAAGGTGGGTTTTAATTGCAATGCTATCACAGTTTGGACAGATTTCTTTTATCAGAATGCCTTTTTGCATATGTGCGCACAGATATAAATCTATGCTTCAGGCCCAAGGCTCCTGTGGCTCGGAATCTGCACTTACTGTTAGATGAGATGTTGTTCGGGGGTTGGATTCCTTGGGTGTTATTGATCCTGCTTCTTTCTCTCTGTTCTAGCAGTTTTGATGTGCAGTCAGTCGAGGACCAGTGAGTATCGTGTCTGCTGCTGGAGTCTCTTTATAGGGAGCTGGCTTCCTGTGAGTCACAGAGCATTATTATCAAAATCTGGTAAAGAGGAAATCCTCATCCGAACCCAGAAAGTTTTTTGAGAACTAAAACACTTTCACAGTGATGTCAGAGACTCTGGCCCTCTAAGCTAATCCTTTATCTGGGCTCTTGTAATTTATATGCGGTTTTATCAAATACGATACAAGTGTGTGATTTTAATCCCTGGCCTCTAAAGTCTAATTACCATTATCAATTGTGTGTAGAACTTGGTTTCACAAACATAAGCAAGTGAAGATTTTTTTTTTTATTAACTTGAGTATTTCTTATATACATTTTGAGTGTTATTCCCTTTCCCGGTTTCCGGGCAAACATCCCCCTCCCCCCTCCCCTTCCTTATGGGTGTTCCCCTCCCAACCCTCCCCCCATTGCCGCCCTCCCCCCAACAATCTAGTTCACTGGGGGTTCAGTCTTAGCAGGACCCAGGGCTTCCCCTTACACTGGTGATCTTACTAGGATATTCATTGCTACCTATGAGGTCAGAGTCCAGGGTCAGTCCATGTATAGTCTTTAGGTAGTGGCTTAGTCCCTGGAAGCTCTGGTTGCTTGGCATTGTTGTACATATGGGGTCTCGAGCCCCTTCAAGCTCTTCCAGTTCTTTCTCTGATTTGTGAAGAATGTTTTATTACCCACGATCTGTCGCTCTCAATTTTCTTGTGTGTAACTGTTGCTTATGCATCAGGACCCAGTTTCTCCCCAGCCACTGCTACCTTAGCCCATCCTCACAGGCACTGTGGCCCAAGGGAGTCATTCACGAGCATGTTTTTTCTCACTTTCTATTCATTAGCTATGATGATGTTACAAAAAAAAATCTTCATTCATATATCATAATGTTTTTATACAATACAAATTAAACGGGAGATAAAACTGTGTCCTGTCCTTCCATCTCTACTTCCTGGATATCGACACTGTCTCACCCCTCATCACCTCTGTTTACTTAGCTGAATATGGCTGTTATTGTCCAGCACATGTAGAAATGAAACCCACGCTCAAGTTATATTCGTTTGCGTTTTTAGATGTAATGTGTATGAAGCCTCTTTTATTTACAGGTATCTTCACCACTTACTCTTACCTTCCTGATATTGAAATCTCTTATCTAAAGCTCTTTTAGGGAGGATTAAAGCAGTGAAGTTATGTCCATATGTAACCCATGTGCCTATCTACCTTCCCGCCTACATATTACAATTACAAGAGTGCATCTAATGTTTGTAAAGGCACAGTCAAGAAAGTGTGACACATGCCCGTCATCCTGGCACTGGGGAGGCTGACACAGGAGTTTGAGTCCACCCTGAGTTCCAGCTTTGACTAAAGATGTGAGACATCATCTCAAAATAGAAAAGAAATGCATTAACTTAAACCTTGAAACAAAATGTACGTGATATGTTGATTAAGAACCTAACAGTTTTGTTGAAAATTAGTCACAAACAGTCCTCAGTCATACATTTGAATCCGTGGGCTTTCCATAACTAGTTTCAACAGTGCTAAAACAGTATCCATAGTGACACAGTACCTACTTAATGACCCAGAGCCCCAATTATAACCTCTAAGGTGCCCAATGCTTCCTCTGTGCCACACTTTATCCATATTTTCATGTTCATCTGTGTTATTTTTAAACCTATCATTCGTGAAATGTGTACCCTATCCTGGGGTGCACAGGTGAAGGAATTAAGGAACCAGATTCTCTCTCTCTCTCTCTCTCTCTCTCTCTCTCTCTCTCTCTCCATATATATATATATATAATCTACCTACCATCTATCTATTCATTTATCTACCTATCAACCATCTATCTACCTATCATCTATCTACCCATCATCTAACTATTCGTCTATCTACCTATCAATTGCCTATCTATTCATCTATCAATCCATCTATCAATCATCTATCTAGTCATCTATCTATCTATCTATCTATCTATCTATCTATCTATCTATCCGTCTATCTATCTGTCTGTCTATCTATCTATCTAACTAGGTTTTATTTCATCCAACTGCATGGAGATACACTGTTGAATACCAAGCAACTGATCTCTGGTCTCCAGGTCCCTCTCCCTTGCCCATGTCATGATGCCCTTGGTCATTGCCCATACTGAGGTCTCTGTTCTTCCTCACTCCCCAGTCTTAGCCTTCTTCCTGCAGCTTCTTGATCAGTGAAGTTCTCTACTAAGTGATGTGAGACTTGGGGGCAGGAAAAAGACCCAGGACAGTAGATAACCGGGAAGAGATGCCGTGAGGAGAGGCATTTTCAGAAATGGGAAGCAAGTTGGAAAGGAAATATAACAATGGTGCCCTGCCTGGAAGGAGTGGCTGACTCTAAGCCACATTTGCCAAAAGATCCTGATCAGACGCAAGTTTTCTCTTAGGCAAAAGCACAAAAATGTGTACTCTCAGATTATACAGAAAGAGCTTTAGGTAAAGACCTCAATATCAGAAAGGAAGGTAAGAGCAAGTGGTAGAAGAGATCTGTAAGTAAAGAAGGCTTCATGTGCACTCTGTCTACAGATGCACACAAACCTAATTAGATGTGTGTTATTCCACATCCACTCACCCTATCATCCTACATTCCTCCTATGTCTTACCCCTGAGACTGGACCTGAAAATTCTGTGGGTAGACACTGGGAGCTGATAGCCTTGTTTTTGTTGCTCATACTACTGGAGAAGCCATAAACAGAGCCCCTGAGGAAGCTCGGGACAAGAGGAGGGGATTGTTGCCAGCTTTCTGTGGCTACCTTCTCTGACTCATCCCTTATCTGGTCCATCCTATCCAGCGCTAATGAGAGGTATTCATTTTTGCAGTGGTTGTGGAAGGTAAGTTAAGGAAATTAGA
Source organism: Rattus norvegicus (assembly GCF_021556685.1). Lineage (NCBI taxonomy): Eukaryota > Metazoa > Chordata > Mammalia > Rodentia > Muridae > Rattus > Rattus norvegicus. The sequence continues at coordinate 79,010,779 of NC_141546.1, read as the reverse complement.
TGAGACTTGAATAGTTGTAGGGGGTTAGATCTTAATTTCCTTCAAATAATACAAATCTTATTTAAAAAAAAAAAAGTGGCTGAGAGGTACCTGATTCTGTACTAAGTCTCCAAACTCTGAAGATGTAGCCAGTTAGTTCTGAACTGATTAGTTTTCAACGTGGGCTGATATAGACCCCTCGAGGATCTCAGTCTTGGGAGAAGGGATCTGCATGGATGTGGCCAATTAGAGGAAAGAAGAAGACACACACACAGGCTGCTCCAGCAGGTACCGCTTATTCCTGCTCTGTTAGCCCTTTATTTCAAGTCCTTTATGCTTCCTTCCACACCCTGCACATTGAAGGTTTTAACCACTTCAGTAATCCTGAAGTGAGTCTGACTGAGGATGTAGGGTCACCGAGACAAGTGTTAGAATTCTAATCAAGACTGTGCTGTAGAGACAGCAGATTGTTGGATAAGGTGGAAAGTAGCCCTGGCCATAACCACATATGGCGAGTGAAACAAAGCCCTCTATGGATGTGTCAATTCGTGTCTCTGCTGTCACTGCTGAGTGGAATTGGCAAGCACAGGCCATGCCTTTTCCTTTCATCTCCTAGAATGCAGCTCCCCATTCCCCCTACCTCTGCAAAAGGTCTTTTAAACAAACCTCTTAGTTTTGGATTTTCACAAGCCTCAGTACATCCAAATTTCTATTTTGATGACATCTAAATTATCTTTATAGAATGGGTAGAGGAAGAAATCCTAACGAAGATCCAATCTTATTTACGGTTATGCAAACATTTCCTGTTGTCTACATCCAAATGATAAAAAACATTAATGTTAATATGCCACCACATCACAGAGAGCCATTCATTGTTTAGTCAAAGTTTATAAGTACATTCCATGTAAAACTGGTCTGGTTATGTCTCACTTGGCTTCCCCATGACTCACTTGGGATTTTTAGACCCCTTCAGACAGCCAGGTAAGGTGAGAGCAGTGCTCTGCACTGTTCTCCTCACACCCACGGGAAGACGTAGGGTTCTCAGATTGAACTGTGCAGAAGAACCCCTAATTACCTTAGTACAATGTAGCTTGGCGTGGTGTTACAAGCTTCAAATCCCAGAATCCAGGAGGCTGAGGCAGGATTTAGCCAGCTCAAGGTCAGTTTGGGCTACATAGTAAGTCGAAGCCTGTTAGCATAAGATCATGAGGTCTTCTTTGTGTCAGACTCTCTGTCTCTCTTTGTCTCTGTCTTTCTCTGTATCTCTCTCTCACACACACACATACACACAAATGCACATGCACATGCACACACACAAGAGTTGGGTGTTATAGTAAATATCTGTAGAACTTGGAAAGTAGAAGCAAGAAGGATCATAATTCAAGTTCATCCATAGCTACATGGTAAGCTTGAGACCAGTCTGGGTTACATGGGAGTGTGTCTTAAAACAAAGCAAAAATGAAGCCATGCAAACAAAATATTCACATAAATCAAACAAAAGAAATCCCTTCCTTGTGTATCAGAATCTTGACCAAACTGGAAAGCAGATGGGCAAGGATGCCTTGAGACAGTGCAGAGCAAATCGAAAGGGTGCTTAGGACGAGTTGCCATTTGGAATTCTTACATCTGGGAAGAAGGTGGTTTATTCCCCAGGTAGAAAGAAGCATGCAGGTGCATGGGAGCGTGCGAGCACGTGTGTGTGTGTGTGTGTGTGTGTGTGTGTGTGTGTGTGTGTGTTTCGACCTGTGTATGTATTGTGTGTCTGTATGTCTGTGTATGCGTGTATTCCTCTGTGTGTGTGTGTCTGTGTGTGTATGTGTGTGTCTGTATGTCTGTATTCCTGTGTGTGTATGAAGGGTGTATGTATCTCTCTATGTGTGTGTGTGAGTGTATGTATCTCTGTGTGTGTGTCTGTGAATGTCTCGCTGTGTGTGTATGCTTGTGTATGTGTGTATTCCTCTGTGTGTCTGTGTCTGTGTGTGAGGGGTGTATGTATCTGTGTGTGTGTGTGTGTGTGTGTGAGTGAGTGAGTGTATATATCTCTGTGCGTGTGTGTCTGTCTGTTTATCTGTGTGCACATCTATGTGTGTGTGTGTATGGCTCTCTGTGTACGAATGTATGTTTATGTGTGTATTTCTCTCTCTCTTTCTCACATCTGGCAAGAGTGTGTGTGGGGGGAGGAGGTGTATGCATTTCTCTATGTGTGTGTGTGTGAGAGAGAGTGTGTATGTATCTGTGTGTGTGTGTGTGTGTGTGCGTGTGTGCGCGTGTGAGCATGCGCACATCTACTTGCTTCCTAACCCCACTCCTAGAGCTTCCAAACTAATGGGAGATTTCAGTGTCTTAATATGACTTTGCTTCCTGTTTGGCATGGCTTTGTTTCCTGCTTGGCAGCCCCTTATCTCAAAGCTTCCTAACTTTCTGTTTGGGGATTTAAGGAATAAGTATTGGGAATATCTTCTAACTGAGCCAACTCTGGTGAATTCCCCAACTGGAAGAAACAAGGGAGGGTGGGCTGGTTAATTAGCTGAACTCTTCCTGAATGTAGCCAGGCTGCCTGGTGACTGTTGTTTGCAGGGGCAAGAGAACCCTCAGGATGAGAGAAAAGCCCCCTGGTCTGTTTTCTTTGGCCACTTGCACCACTTGTCTTAAAAGTTAGGATTTTTCTCAGGAACTATTCTTAGCTTTGTTCTCAGTCCTTCCCAGTAGAAAAGTCCCAGCCTTGTCATGTTTAAAAATATAACTTTTCATTTTTATTGTTGTCAGAGAGAAGATGCAGAAGTTCCCAATAACATTAAAATGCCACTAAGAATTCAGAAAGAAAGGGTGATTTTTCTCTCAACATTAAAAGTAGGTGATTTGAGAGAAGAGAAATAGGAACTCACCTGAAGTTTCTGGGTCTTTCTATACCGTGTCTGTCATAGGAACCATAGTGCTCTGGCTCATTAGGCAAATGTTCTCTACTTGGACTCGGCTGCATAGTTAATGGTGAATATTTAGATACAGTGCTAGTGAGTAATGACTGCTGACCACTGCTTTACATACACTGCTTTGTCACAACCTGAAAGGTCGACATTAAACCCATCTCACAGAAGGCAAAACAGAAAACCAGAGAGGTTAAAAACTTGTCTTTTTTTTTTCTTCTTTTCAGTTATTAACTGGCAGAACTTGGGTTCAAATTCACATCTGCATCGCCCCAAAGCTTGGATCCTTCTGGTAAAGCCATACTCGCTCAGAGTTCTTGCCTGGAAAGTACACCTTTGTTTCCACACAAGTGAACAGTCCAGCAGCTTACTCCCACCCTGGCGCTGTAGGCCAGCATCTTACGCTAGGATTCTGCTGAAGAACCCAAGTCATGATGTGGTAGAAGTTAGTTACTTTAGAGATGATCCCGAGAGGCCCTGTAGGGTGGTGAAGAAGTGAGGCAGCAAGGAGAGACTCTCACAAGAAGGTATATTAATAAAGACTTTACCCAATGGGACAGCCAGGGCTCTGCTTTTAGTAGAGAAAATAATTTTATGTGAAGCACTACATAAAATCTCATAAAATGTCTACTCTCCAGTGGCCAAAAGTCAATCCTGGGAAAGTATGATTAACTCTCGTGTACTCTCCTGGGTATCCGTGGCTGGGGAAAACACTTCACGATGAATTGCTCTCACTTTTGCTCCCACGGGACTCGATTTGCATGCTATACTGGGGTGCTGTGGGCTTATTCAATTCATTTTAAAATTATTATTATGATTTATTTAGTTGCGAGTGTGCCCACATGTACACAATGAGTGTGTATGTGACATAGCTCAGGTGTGGGGAACAGAGGACAACTTGAGAGAATTTACTCTTTCCTATCTGGGTCTTGGGACTCAAATGTGGGTCATCAGGCTTGGCACCAAACACTCTTGCTCTCTGAGCTAGCTCAGCAGTCCAGCTCTTAAATTTTTCTACTGTTACCTTAACAATTTATTACCAGTTTTATGGATGTAATAACACACATTTATTATGAGTAGAATGAGTTCTCTCCCCTGGGTTTATGTTGCCAACATCATGGTATCAGACAGCTGGGCTCTTCCTGGGAGCCTCAGAAATTAATCTATTTCTGAGCTCAGTTAGATTGTAGGCAGAATGGAGTTTCTTGTGGACTTGGGGCAGAGGTTCTTATGATTTTCTGACTGTTGGCCAGAAGCTAAGAGCAATCTACACTGCCTGGTCCCTGCCTCCTTCACTGTCTGTTCTAGTCCGTATCTGTGCTGTGATAAAATGCCCCGCTAACACACAACGGAGAGAAGAGAGGGTTTATTTCAGCTTGAAGTTCTAGGTCACAGTCCATCACGGTGGGGAAGAGGCAGGGGCTCTTGGCAGCTTTGCCCATCGTCTGCTGAGAGCAGAGAGGAAATGAATGCATGCACAGTGCTTCCTCTGTGGCTTCCTTGTTTACATTTATGTAGTCCAGAACCCATGAACTGACACACCCGTATTCAAGGAGGATCCTTCCACTTCATTTAACATAGAGAAGAAAGTCTTCCACAAGCGAGTCCATAGGTCAACCTTATCCAGATAATGCCCCTTGGGACCCTCTTTCTGGTGTTGCTATGGTGTGGTCAGTTAGCAAAGGTAGCCATCACGCCTCCCAAAAGAGTTATGTATTATCTAATCCCTCTAAGTGTGTTAAAATTCTGAGAAGAGTAAACCCGGGCTTCCCAAAAAACACTGGGTTCTAACCTTCATGCCTAAATTGGGCAATGCTAACACAAACGTGGGAAAACGTTCAGATAGAAACATGGGCATTGTGCCTACTCTGGAAACTCCAACTGCACCAGCCTCCCTGGCACCATCTGCAAGTGTGATGTCCTTCCTGCAACCAAAGCCACCTATCTGTGATACCAGCTACATCCTTAAACGCCTTCACTGGTGTACCTGGCTGAAAAGCTGTTTGTGGGTTGTAGCGCCTCAAAGATGGTTAAATTAACCAGACCATAAATAATATGCTATCCTACCAGAGAGGGGACCATGGAAGATATTGGGCTGACATTCAAAACAGAATTTCCTTGCTCTCTGGGTGTTGACACTTGACTTTTGATGTTCAGAAATTCCTTTGTGTTGTTGAATAATGTTGATTTTGGAGAAAAAACGGACTTAGGTCTCCAGCAATCCCTTCCTGGGAATGTTACAGGAATAGAGATGACAATTTTACTAAGCCAGCAAGCCCTCGTTTCTGCTCCTAGCAGATAGGAAGAGATGAATAATAGCTTTTAAGAAACCCAGCTTTATCATTTTATCTCATTCAAAGATGCCTCCAGTCAGTCTGGCTGGGGGTATTAGCGCAGTAGAGTCCGTATCTGTGATTTTAATGAATAGAATGCTTCCTTTAATTAAAGAATCTTGAAAGACTCAGAGAAATGAGAGTTTTTTCAGACATGCCTGTGCCACCATGCCTGCTCTGAGATAGCTTGTGCAAAGTCAGCAAGCCCCACGCTGCTCAGGAATGAGTTACTCAGCCACATGGAAACACCCAGAAAATCGAATCAAAACTACATTTTGCTGGGCTTTCTTTGTCTAATAGACTAAGTTCTCTACTTCACCAAGTCGCTGAGCACACCTGTTGCTGAGGCTTTTGCTGGTGGCATCAGCCTCCAGCTTCCTCTGTCCTTTAACACAGACTCACTCTAGTGTATTTCCAAGAAGCTCTGAGCCTTTAAGCCTCGAACTGGGGTAGCACCACTGACGGGTTAAGCTCTCAGAGTCTATCTGCTTGAACTAAGAAGATGCCAATTTCTCTGCAATTCCAGAAAACAGATGGTCACTATCTATCTGATAATAATAATGTGTGCCAATCCAATAAATACACCTTTTACAGTCATATGCAATTCTTTTTTATTGTGTTTCTTCCTCGAAAGAACCCTAATCACACTATATGGACAATTTCCCTTCACAGTGTTATTTTCTAACAAGCCACCAACAATGTAAAAATATATGCCTCAGGTTATTCATTATGGTCTCATTTTAGTAGCAAAGTATTGAGAACAGTCTAATATAAACATATAACGCTTCCTTCTTTTCATAATGCACACACACACACACACACACACACACACACACACACACACACAAACACCTTACATATGCAATTAAGAGAAACATCCTTAGAGAAAATGGTTCCCTCACTAGCTAGCAGGTTCCCAACCATATACATTTTCCTTTCTGTGTGCAAAGTACAGAATTAAAGATCCCATCCTCCTTATGTTTCTATAAGCATTGATTCTCCTGCAAAGAAATATAGTACCGTTGATAAAAAACACATAAAACATTTTGTTCGGAAGAAGGTTCTTTTCTCCTGACATAAGCAGGAATGGGAGCTGTTTTCTTGTTAGTTTCCATTGCAACCTTCGTGCTGGCTTCTTCTTCCCCTTTGCAAATACCATGTAAAAGTTCAAGGTAGGAAAACGTGTTTGGGAATCTGTTTTGCTGACTGATGTAACCTTAAGGGACATTTGCCTTTTCTTCTTGCAAAGTCCAATGTGATACGATGGGAAATTTCCATAGCTAATTATTTTTAAGACCATTATTCTTTTGGATAGAAAGCAATCCCCTCGTCTATTTGAACAAATTGATTCCAGTTAAGTAGTTTTTTTTTCTCAAAATGTTGTGAATACGAAAGTTCCAGGTCAAAGGTTAACTTTTTAGTCGGGGCTGTATCTGGCTATATCTGGTATCATATATACAGGACATATGAGGGCAAACTATTTAAAGGGTGCTTCCCTTTCGAAGCTTGTCAGCACACTCTTTTGTGAGGGAAAATCATCAAACATCACCAACTTTCTCATTTCTTTCTGTTGCTGTTATAAAAACAGAAAATAATTTTCTGATGGAAAGCAACGTAAGTGAGAAAAGACTTTATTTCAGCTTGTGGGTTACTTACTGTCCATCACTGAGGGAAGTCATGACAGAACCCTGAAGCAGAACCATGTAAGGACACCACCTTCTGGCTACTTCTGGCTCATTCTCTCTTGTTTCCTTTTTTAGCCTAGGGAATGGTACCACCCACAGTTGCCTGAACCCTTCTGTATCAGTTAAAAGTCAAAACAAGGGCTGGTGGAGTGAGACTTTGGTAGACATGGTTCCCAACGCATTGGCCCCTGAGTCGGAGTGTCCAATGAACATCCGGGCTGTGTTCCTGGGGCCACCCGGGACTCACTAGGGGACCCAGGCACGCAAATTAGCTGAAAAATTCTGTGTCTGTCATTTGGCCATTGGGGACATGCTGAGAACCATCGTAGCTTCAGGCTCAGAGCTGGGAAGAAAGCTGAAGGCGACAATGGATGCTGGAAAAGTGGTGAGTGATGAAATGGTTGTGGAGCTCACTGAGAAGAATTCGGAGACTCCTTCGTACAAAAATGGCTTTCTTCTAGATGGCTTCCCTCGACTATGAGGCAGGCAGAAATGCTGATGACCTCATGAATAAAAGGAAAGAGAAGCTCGATTCAGTCATTGAGTTCAGCATCCAGGACTCCCTGCTGATCCAGAGAATCACTGGAAGGCTGATTCATCCCAAGTGTGGCAGGTCCTACCATGAGGAGCTCAGTCCTCCAAAGGAGCCCATGAAAGATGATCCGCAGGTCAGGCGACAAGGAGAAGGCCTTGAAGATCTGCCTGGAGGCCTAGAGTGTGAGCTGCTGGTCACGCTCACCCCGCTTGTGGAATACTACAGGAAAGAGGGCATTCACCGCGACCTTGATGCATCCCAGACCCCTGTTTACAAGCATCCTGGCAGCCTTCTCCAAAGCCACATCCTAGTGACAGAAGGCCAGGCGAGACTGCAGCACTGCTCATCTCCCCGCCGTGTGATCCCTGCTCTTAGGCGCTGGGCAGAAGGGAAAAAGGTGGTCACAGGAAGGATGTATGGATGATCACAGGAAGGTGAGGGAGGTGGGGAGGAGCTCGAGAGGAGCATTTGGAACAATGGCAGTGTTATAATTAGTAAGATTTTTTTTTTTACACATAGGTGAGAATTTTTAAAGTATAAGCAGGGGAAAAGGTTAATTAAAAAAAAGCTGTGATGGGGGGGCATTGGTGCAAATAAAGGAGACATGGTATTCCTTTTAAGCAATCACCTTCCCGTTTCCTCTGGACCATAAAGCTAATGGTGTCTAAGAGACCTCAGCGTCTACATAAGAACCTCATGGATCACCAGACCAAGAACACAGCAGTCAGACTGGGCCTGTGTCCTGTGCAGAAGAGGGACTATTGACCAGCGGTGGCTCCCGTTCCATAAAGACTCACCTGCACCTATGGAAGAGATAGAGGTGTGAGCTGCGGGTCAGCAGATCATGTTTACTGCAGTCGTTAGGGAGCAAGGGGAGACAGATCCCACACTTGTGACTTAAGAGTTGCCTGCTCTGGTGACAGAACCATCAGCCACCCAGCTCACGCTATTCTTACAACCTTGCCTTCATCCATCCACAGGACCCTTTAAATAACTGAACGAGGCCTAGGAATGTAGCTGAGTGTGTGTGCCTGGCACTGTAAAGCCTTGGGTTCGGTCCTCTATAGTGAAGGATTGGGGGAAAAAAGCTAACATGTTTTAAGCTAAGTCATCCAAAGATTGTCCTTCTCACCCTCAAATCCTGGGACTGGGATTGCCCGACAACATTGTGACGTATTTTTCAATGAGGTAGGTGACTTTCATAACTGACCAAATGCTGCCAGCCATATTTGGCCCTTGAGTCAATAAAATATGTTGAAAATTTGTAAGAAAAATTAGTTAAAACAATCCCTCACAGAGGAACTTGATGAAGACAATTATTTAACTCAGGCTCCTCCCAACCCCAGGTGATTCTAAATCTGTGTCAGATTAACAGTTAACTCTAACAACTGGGGCAGCTGTAAACGGTATCGTCTCCCTAACAGGGAACTTGGCAATGACATGTTTAGTTTTTGACCTAAAGAAATTCTTCACTGCTAGCATAAATGTGCAAGTTGTCTTTTATGGCTTGATTTTAATAGCAAAATGGAACCTAAATGAATTAAATAGACTTATTGAAAACAGTATAGAATGGGTTACTATTTTGTTCCGTTGTTAGAAACAAATCAAGTAACCAAAGAGTATATTATATATTATATAGCACCTTTAATATGTGAGAGGGGGATAAGTCAAATACAAATCTACTTGCTTTTCTTAAAAAAAAATAAGTGTGAGAAAGATGAATCAGAAAAGAAAAAAAAAGCAACCAGTAACACTGAGTGCAAACAGAAATAACTGATATGACAGGATGTCAAAACTTTTGATAACGTAAATTCATGAGAAAAGAATTAAACCTAAGTGTCAGTGGAAAGTAGGTCCTTAACTGTAAATGGTACTTATATTCTAAGAAAAAAGGTTCAAAAACACCTTAAACTTGAACTTGTGGTATTTGGGTAGTATCATTGATATGCTACTTTGGGAATAACTTTTTGTGTATTGTATGATTGATTAAATGACAACATTGATGTTGTTTAGAACCAATATCACTGTGAGAGAAGACAATATAAACATGATTTACTCACAGGAAGAAATACAGGGACAAAGAGTGGACCAGGGACTGAAGAAAAGGTCATCCAGAGACTGCCCCACCTGGGGATCCATCCCATATGCAGCCACCAAACCCAGTCGCTATTGCTGATGCCAAGAAGTGCTTGCTGACAGGAGCCAGATATGGGTGTCTCCTGGGAGGCTCTGCCAGAGCCTTATTGATATAGATGAGGATGGTTGCAGCTAACCATTGGACTGAATAAGGAGACCCCAATGGCAGAGAAAAGATCAAATGAACTGAATGGGTTTGTAAGCCCATAGAAAGAACAACAATATGAACCAACCAGACCCCACCAGCGCTCCCAAGGACTAAACCACCAACCTGTGAGTACACATGGAGGGACCCATGACTCCAGCCACATACGTAGCAGAGGATGGCATTGTCTGACATCAATAGGATGAGAAGCCCTTGATCCTGTGAAGGATCTTTTCCCCAATGTAGGGGAATGCCAGGGCATTGAGGTGGGAGTAGGTGGGTGGGAGTGGGAGCATCTTCAAAGAAGCAGGGGGAGGGGAGAGAGAGTATGGGAGAGGGAAGAAAGGGGATAACATTTGAAATGTAAATACATAAAATGTCCAAGGAAAATAAAAAATAAACATGTATTTAATAAATATGTAAAGTAACACATAAACTCATGATTTAAAACACACACACACACACACACACACACACACACGAATATATATCTTAGCTCTATACACTGAAACATTCTCACTTCAATGATATCCTGGAAGAAATGAATGACCACAGACTTATGGAATAGATAAAGGTGATACATGAAGCCATCCAAAGTGACCCTTGATGACTATATTGGAAACAATTTGAGAGTCAACAGGAATATTAAAAATAATAGATGGTTAAAGAATAAAAAACACAAGTATACAGGAAGAAAAGACACTAGTTTTTCTGAAGGCTATAAATAATAGAGAAGAAACTCATCTTTAAGGGACCACTGTAGTCATCAGTTCAAGAGTCTCATTAATGGTTGTATTACCATTGCATAAGGATGGTTGATGGTCTTAAGGACTCACCCTACTCATTGTTGATTGGAGATGGAAAAGGGTTGCATAACAGAGAAAGCTAGTCAGTGATCAAACTAGCCTTGCCAATAGTGAGTCTCACTGAGTCATGTGTCTCCTAATAAGGTGCACAGTGGATGGAATACCATCACTTCCTTTTGGGTGCTGCAAAGCACCCAGGGAGTTGGCCAGCTTGACTAGAAACCAGTGTGCTTAGTTTTGATTTATTGTGTAGATCTTCGGTTTGACAGTTGAGTGATTCATTTCAACACTTCAGTAAATTATTTTTATGTTTTACTCATTATTAGGTTATTTTAACTTAGGTGTTTCCCAATGTTTCTAACTCACTGAATTCTCATATATGAAAAAGGGAGAAGAAACAGGAGGAGGAGGAAGAAGAGGAGGAGGAGGAAGAGGAAGAGGAAGTGGCAGCAGCATGGATTCTTTTGAAAGTGTCTGACTCTATACTCACTGGGATTCATAGAGTCCTTTTGCCTAATAATTTGGTGCCATGTAGCAAAAACTATAAACATGTTTATAGTCTTTTTATGCAATAAGGTGGCTCTTGGGCATCTAGGAAATAATTTATTAGTCACGAAATGCTATTAGCCAAAATATAATTTGACTTGGATAACCAAACACTGGAAACAACCTGAGGCTCCAGAAGGGAAACCATGTATGCAACTACTAAATTCCTAGTTATGGAAATGATAAGAACAGAAGATGGTTACAATGTTACACTGTAAACCCTGAACACAAAATGTATATGCACTCCAAAGACAACTGCTAGGGGAAATGTGTGCATAGGATTGTAAGATGATGCACAAAATAATCGTGCCAGACTGGTAGCGTTGCAGTTCCTTTTTCTCTTGAGTTAATTTTGTGGCATTTGCTACATCATTTTAATTCAAAGACTGCATTTATCTTTACCACCCGAAGGGAGAGAGGCTTGTGTTTGACTGCTCTGTTTTGTTATAGATTTTGACCATTTCCCTGTAGGTAGAAAGAGAACTTCAATTCCATTCCCAGCAAAACAATGTTAATTTCGTTTTCATTAGCTGGGCGTCATGGAAGTAATCCCAATACTTTGGAAATTGATAGGACTCATTGGCTGAGTTGAGGTTCTCAATCTTCCTCATGCTGGAACCCTTAAATTGAGATCCTCCTGTTGTAGTGACCCCCCCAACCATAAAATGTTTTTGGAGCTACGTCATAACTGTAATTTTGCTACTGTTATGAATCATAATGTAAATATCTGATAGGCAGGGTAACAAATATGCTACCCCTGTGGAGGTGGTGACTGGCAGGTCAAAAAGCCCTGGAGGATCACCTGTTCAGGGCTAACCCAGTCTGCATAGTAGATCCTACCTCGAAAACAAATAATAAAGTTTGTTTAGTTTTCGACACCCATATCTGCAAACTTCTTATATTTGAAGGGAACAAAAGAGACCTAAATTGGGGAAGTGGTGTTAATGAAATGGAAACTGTCATATTATTTTCAACAGATGTTCTTATTTTTCTTTCTTTTTCTTTTTTTTTTTTTGATGTTCTTATTTTTCTTTCTTTTTTTATATACATGTGTGGTGTGCATGCATATCTGTATGTGAACAGGTACAAATATGCGTGGGGTACACACACTCAGGTGTACACATATACTTGGGGACCAGAGGTTGACGTTGGGCGTCTTCTTTGATAGTTCTCCCCCTGAGGTGCAGTCTCTTGCGGAACCCATAGCTGACTAGCTGGGGTTGCTGGGATTTTAATCTACAGTTGTTAAGCACACAGACCAAGCTCATTATCTGTTGAGCCCTGTCGCTAGCCCAAATATTTAACTTTTACAGAATTTTCCAGTAAGCAAGTCGACTCCCCTGATTTCTTGCCTACTAAAAGTTTTGAGATATGGATGGATGGATGAATGGATATGTCTATAAAAACAGGAGAATGGTCCAAAGAAGAAGATAATAGGTTATGTCTATGGGATTAAAAATTATTACAAGGGGGCTGGGGATTTAGCTCAGTGGTAGAGCGCTTACCTAGGAAGCACAAGGCCCTGGGTTCGGTCCCCAGCTCTGAAAAAAAAAATTATTACAAGGTTGTCTAGTAGAATTGTCTAAAAGAATTGCTCACTGGCCCAGAAATTCCTTTTAATTCTTTAGAAATACTTATGAGGCTATAAGTTAAAAGTTGTTTGTTGAAATATTGTTTGCAATGCAAAATGCAAAATTAAGAAGCACTTAAATAACATTTGGTGGCTTGAATGAGAAATATCTCCCGTAATGCATTGAATACCTGTGTCATCATGTGCCTTCTCCTCTGGGGGAGGTGTGTAACCTTTACGTAGGGTTCCTTTACTTTTGAAATTGATTTGTTTTGGGAGGCCAATCTCATATCTGAAAATTTTGCTACATATTTTTGGGCTCTATTTTCCCTGCCTGGGCATCTGTGTTCACCTAGTTTCTGATTGACATCAGTCTTTTTGAACTCCTCAATGTTTGCTCTAACACAAAAGTACAATTGGTCAGGATCTAGTGTTTTGATATACTTGATATCTTTAAATGATCTCTCATACTGTTGTGTTAACACATTATAGAAAGGAATATACATATATATTCAACTCGAGGTCTTGATCAATTCATTCCTTGCCTTGAAGTAAATGTGTATAGTTTATTTCATAAAATACATTTTGTTGTAGAAAAATCATAATTGTATGAATGTGTTATGATCTGCATATGCACGCATTCAATAAAACTTACAATCAACGATACAAAAAAAAAAAAAGGTGAGGAAATAAACTGTAAAGGCCAGTGGGTACAGGAGAGCTCATGGAAAGAAAACTGTGGGCTTTATGCTGACTCATCCTGAAAGGCACAAAACTTAGTAGAGGCAAAACATATGTATTCAGAATACAGAAAATACAAGGTGTCTTAGCTAGGGATTTATTGCGGGGAAGAGACACCATGGCCAAGGCAACTCTTATGAAGGAAAACATTTAATTGGGCCTAGCTCACAGTTTCAGAGGTTCAGTCCGTTATCATCATGGCAGGAAGCATGGCAGTGTCCAGGTAGACATGGTTAGGAAGAAGGAGCTAAGAGATCTGCATCTTGATCTGACTGCAGCTAGGAGAGACTGTCTCTTCTGCAGGCATCCGAGAGGATGGTCTCTTCCACACTGGGTAGAGCTTCAAGGCCCACCTCCACAGTGATGCACTTCCTCCAACAAGGCCACACCCCCTAATTGTGCCACTTCCCGTGGGCCAAGTATATTCAAACCAGCATACAAGGTATGCTCGGTAAGGAAAGAAAAATCATTTCTTCACACTTTACCTCCATATTATGGGTTCCACACGTGTGTGAAAGTTTTCTTTTCTGGTGAACCCAATCTCTCTGCTCGCCATATCACATGATTTCCTATTGCACTAACTTTGGACTTATTGACTTTATTCTATCAATCCAGTGATTTGATCCAGTCATTAACAAATTATATATATATATATATATATATAATGTAATTTCATTCATTTAATTTTTTAAACTCATATTTTTATTTAGTCTTTGTGAGTTTCATTCATATCATGCACCCCAGTCCTCATCTCCTCATCCCTCCATGTCTTCCCCATTAAAGAAAATAAAACAAAACACAAAAGAAAACTACCTGCTGTGGGAGCTACGGTGTGTCACAGTGTGTCACTCAGTCACCCTTTTGTCCGGACAGCTTCCCTTGCAGATGTTCACTGCAATGAGTCATTGAACTGGCTTGAGGCGTCTGGCTTCTTCCTCACTTTCAATACAGGATCCTCACTTTCAACACTAGACTCTTCTCGGGTAGCCTGTTGTTGCCCTTTGTCATGGGAACCCTGCAGCTTTGGACCTGCACACCCAGCTCCTTCACACACTCCAGAAGCTCACACAGAGATGGAGTAGATGTTGGGATGGGATAACCCAAAGTTCTAGAACTCGGTCTGTGTGGTAGCTGAGTTAGTCTGCCCACCAACTCTCCAGGACCCATGCTGGCAATGCCAGCTCTCCCACTGTCCTGAGCTCTGAGACTGGTGAGGGGTGGGGCCAGCTCTGAATAGCCCTTGGATATCATGGCCTCAGGTGGCAGGACGAGCTACTCACATCAGGCTGTTCCTCACCACCCTCTTGTCTCCAGATCTGCCTTTCTTCAGAGTGCACAAGGTGTTAGTTAGGGTTTAACTACTGTGAACAGACACCACAACGAAGGCAACTCTTACAAAGACAACATTTAATTGGGGCTGGCTTACAGGTTCAGAAGTTTAGCCCATTATCATCATGGCAGGAGCAAGGCAGTACCTGGGCAGGCATGGCGCTAGAGGAGATGAGAGTTCTACATCTTGTTCAGAAGGCAAACAGGAGAAGACTGGCTTCTAGGCAGCTAGCATGCAGTGACACACTTCCTCCAACAAGGCCACCCCTACTCCAACAAGGCTACACCTCCAAATAGTGCCACTCCTTGGGTCAAGCACATTCAAGCCACCACACATTGTATTGACTAGAGTCACAGAACTTATAGAATGAATACACACACACACACACACACACACACACACACACACACACACACATATTGAAATGACTTATGCAGGTCAACTAATCCAACAATGCCAGCAGTGAATAGGAAGTCCAAGAATCTAATAGCTGAGGCTCAGTCCCATGAGGCTGGGTGGTTCGGCTGGTCTTGTGTATAAGCTGGAATCCTGAAGAAGTAGGCTCCGGCAGATGTGCTGGCAAGTAAGGGCAAGCAGGTAAAGAACAAAATCTTTCTTTCCTCCACTGTCCTATGTAGATCTCCAACAGAAGATACGGCCCAGATTAAAGGTGCGCCTCAAGGTCTGGATTAAAGGCCTCTGTCTTCCAGCCTTAAGATCTGGGTCACCATTTCTGCTCTCCATTTCTGGATTATAGTTTATTCCAGAATTGGTCAAGTTGACATCCAGGAATAGCCATCGCATGCACAAACTGTCCCACTACTCTTTCTCGCCCAGCTCTCCATTACACACATGCTCATCATGGTGGTGCCCACCAAGCGCTGTGTCAGCAACGGCATCTTCTTTTGAAAGGCTAGATGTTTGTCCAAGCCAAAGATTCCAAAGAAAATAAAGCTATGGCCAGAGTTAAACACAGCACAGAAACAGTGTAATTGTCCAGAGTCAATGTAATTGTCCAGTCACGGTTGAACCGCCACTACGTCCAATTAGAGAGATTAGCAGATAGGTAAGAAGTAAACGCAGCAAGACACATCCAGTCAGCTGTGGGTCTCCATGCTGCAAGTACTACTCTTCTTCCTGGGCTAAGATACAGCTCTGAGTATCACAGTGACTCACACAATGGTCATTTTTCTCAAAGGAAGAAGGCCAAGGCCCACTGGCGCTTGCGTTTCTTAATGGACAGTGGGATCCACCATTTCCCAGGGAGCAAGAATAGCAACCATCTTCCAGCCTCCAGCTCTGCCTCCCTTCACAGTGCACAAACCACTAGGCTTCTCTTCCTCTTCCATCTCTCTGCCACCTACTAGCTTGATTCTTTCTCTCCCCTCACTCTACCACCTATTTACTCACTTCCCTCCGTGACCTGGACGTGGCCTGAGGTGGTTGTCTTGGTGCTTCCTGTCGCATCCATGCCGTATAGGGCATTTTCTTGATTAATGATTGATGTGAGCAGGTCCAGCCCATAGTGGGGCAGTACCACCCCTGGGCTTATGGTTCCGAAAAGCAGGCCGAAGAGCAAACCGGGAAGCAGCGTCCTTCACGGCTTCTGGTCCTGCCTCCAGGCTGCTGCTTCTGCTTGAGTTCCTTGCCCTGACTCCCCTCACTGATGGACCGTGAATAAACTGAAATAAATCCTTCCTTCCCAACTTCTTTTTGTTCATGATGTTTTTTTTTTTCATAGCAACAGAAACCCTATGACAAACGCTGAACAAAATTCCATTATCCAGTGAGCTGTAGCTGATTTATTTGTTCATCTACTGAGGAGAAGCCTGGCTGCTCCCAGATTTGGGCAATTATGTGCAAAGCTGCTGTAGTAGCCGTGTGGAAGTTCCTGTGTGAACACAAGTTGTTTTCCCCCTCTCTCTTTTGTGGGTAAATATCAAGGAGCATTGAGCAAGAGTGTATATAGTTTTGCAAGAAACCACCAAACTGTCTCCCTAAGAAGTTTTACTGTCTTGCGTTCTCACCAGCAGCAAGCAGCTTGTGTTTCTTGTTTTCTTACTATTTGGTGTCTTGAGTGTTTTGAGCTTTAGTTGTTTGGCCTAACGTCTCCTAGATTTTCATCTTCAATAGGGAAGAGGTAATCGAGAAAACATATATAATAGCAGAGCTGTCTTCTATTTATAACCCATCAATTAGTGAGGTGCCCTGGCCGTAGTACAGTATTGTTTAACTCTGATCTCTCCTACAACAACAACGACCTGTTCACTTCAGATCCCGCTCCTTATGGACAGGAACGAGGATGGCTTCTATTTCTTGCTCACAATGGCTGTGACTTTCTCAAGTCTCCAAGGAAGGATACAAAAAGCATGACCTTTCCTTTAGGATGTGGATTCTTGCTCTGCTTTGCATGCAACCTGCTTGGGATTCCACATCTTATAAACTAAGTTGTGAGTTCCTACTGAGCAAAAGCCACATATATGGATGCTGGGCTGACATCATGGCACACATCATAATCACCACATGAGTTAGGTGAATGGCTTCTCTCCTGCTTAATAACTACGACAGAAGGACTCCTGCACCATTAACTCCTCACTTCTCACCCAGTCACTAATCTGTGAAAACTGAGGTGGATCCCGTGTTATCAGTTCCCCTTATCTTATCCTCCCTATGGACACTGTATGCTTCAGGAGAAAAATTCAACAAATTGGCTGAGCTTGCAAATTTTTAATCGCCCTCCACAGAGGATATAGGACAGAACACCCAGCACGCAGGTATATATTTTGCCATGTATGACGTAGACACTAAATTGAAATGTACTTACTTCACTTACTTAGCAAGATATAAAGGGTTTTTCTTTAAAGAAAAATAATGAATTCTTATTCCTTCTAATGGTTGATAAAAATGGATCACCAGAAATGTTCAAATTCCAATCTTTAGAATTCGGTTATATTTTTATAGCAAAGGAGATTTTGCTAATGTAATTAAGCATAGACCACTTGAGATTGTGAGACTTCTCTGGATTATCCAGACCCAATCACCTGAGACCTTGGAGGAAAAGGGGGAGAGATTTGGGTTGTGAGTATGGTGCTTCATGATTAATGGAGGGCACCACACCTCAGAGGTGCGAGTATTGCTCCACCACTGGGGAAGTCTCCAGCTAACAACAGCATGGAGACTATCCTGTAGACAGGATGAGAGGAATTCTGCAAACACTTCAGATGGTCAAAGGACCATCCCCTTCCCAAAAGAAAGGACACTTTAGCTTTAGTCAAGGGATACCTGAGTCAGAATTCTAACATAGAGAACCTAAAGACAGTAGTTACGTTGGCAATCATTGTTTGTGGTCATTCATCACTGAAGCAATGAACAGCTACTGCCGATACATTGAAGAAGAAAGGGGACATTTTGTGCCTTTTGCTGGAAAAACAGTAAAGAAATACTATAAAGAACCAAGGAATCAAAAAATGGACTCTAAGGCAAGCATTGCAAACCAATATGTTAATTTGGGCGACTTAAAGGAGTATGGTTGACTCTTGGGTGGGCATAGCACCAGGAATTTCTACCCATTCATGGATGACTCATCTTGCAATAGCCCCAAATCAACCTTTCAACTCATATACACTTTATCTGCCCCCAACACACACACACACACACACACACACACACACACACACACACACACACACACACCACAGAGGCCACATGCAGCCTGCACAGAACACTAACAGCCTCATTACCTAGCTATTAGCTGTATTGTTCTGCTTATTTGACTGCCGTGAGCCAGGGCCTCATGTAGGTCACACAGCAATTCTGCTTCATGATGGAGATGGCTATGCCTTACTAGGCCGTGACCATAGCCAGGTAGAAATAGCTATACTAGAGAAAGAGACGGAACTCTTCCTTGATATTCTTGCAAATGTTTAGGCCAAAGCCAGACATACTTCCCAGATTACTTGGTTCTTGATGAAGCTATTTCATTCTTTCAACAGCCTCATTTTGTTTGGATGTCAATTCTGGGCCTAGAAAAGTCAACGTTTGCTTCTGAGCAGCAGGGAGGAAAAGGTGAAATTTTCAAAGTAATTTTTATCACAAACGAGAAGTCAAGGCATAGGATATTCTCTCAACTTCTCTTGGTTCTCAGCCTGTGTCATCCTTTCGAGATGTCATAGTAGCCGTAGTAACCTGAAGTTGGGTTATAATGAAGCAAATAACAGTATAAGTGACTCCGTCTCCTGAGGTTTCTGATGTCCCATGGTGCCAGTAATATAAAGCCACTTGGAAATGAGCTTAAATGGGCCGCTTCCTGAGCATAGGCCTCATTGTTAGGAAGCTGGGCTGGCTTCCTCACCTGCAACTATGCCAAGTGGTCACGCTGCTGGATCTCTAGGGATGAGCCATTAATTGACTTCTTTCAGCACAAACAACTTCTTCGTGCCCATTTATACTACGAGCAAAAGGGTGAATAGCTTGTAGTTCACCTTGAAGTGGGATTGGCCACTTGAGGAAAAGGAAGACAGGAAGATGCGATCCTTAGGAAGTCACTGGATTGTTGGGAACCTAGCTCTGGAGTTATGCTACTCAGCAAGAGTGGGCTCTTTCATTTCTGATATTAATTGATTAGTAACGGGCCATATCTCTGAGAGTTTGACGGAAGGATAATTTGTTCCTTGGATAAGGAGGATATAGTTGGTAGTCTAGAATGATGTGGTTGACTTGATTAGTTAAGCAGAGTAAGTAGCAATGATGAGTCATGACTGTCGAGTCCATTTTATTAGCAAAGGCACAAAGCAGACCAAATACATGCTAGCCCATCTCACAAGAAGCTGATAATTTTCTACAAAATAATCAATGCAGACACCTAATAACTGACCCGGTAAGGTGCGACTACTATGACTAGATTTCTAAGGAATTTTCTACACATTGTTTTAAGAGTGTTTCAGACTGTATTGAAGACCAAATTAGCCATGCATTCACACTGATTAAACAAGCTATTGCATCAATGCTTTGAAATTAATTTGTATTACCTAGACCCAGGGCCAGGACCCTGTATAGCATAGGCTTCCTTCCCCCAGTCTGCAACTCTACGTAAAGATTTGAATTCACTTGGCAATTTAGGTCAGTTTATGTGTGACTGGCTAAAGGGCAAAAGTCACACAGCTGTTACCTTTTTCTGTGTCTTACTCATTAATATCCTCCAAAATCCCTATCTCGGCTTTACAAAACTATGCCACGCTGGTGAATCTTGTTGTCAGTATTGGATACTTATAATTACGGGAAGATGATTATTAGAGTGTGGATGTGAAATACTCCCTCTTTTCTCATCTGTTTGCTCTATTTGGAGAGGCCACAGAATCATTTGTACATGGAGTCTAAGTGACAGAAAAACAGAACTATAAGGATAGGGTTAGAGGATTATAGCCCTGCCGAAGCTCCAGCACTAACGTTTCCTGGTCTGCTGAGATAGAAATCAGTTACCCAAGCTCCTTCTACCATGGAACCCACCCCCATACCTTCCTGTCCCGATGGCCTGTGTTCTCTCAAAGCGTGAGCCAAGAGAACTTGTTCCATAAACTGCAAAAATCCTTCAAGCATTTGCCAGTATGAGCAAGATCATTATCAGTTTGCCATTGCAATGGGAGCCCTAAAAAGGAGGACAAATGATTAATGACATATGAGGTCGCTCTGCCCCTGTCGTCAGAATCAAAATCATTTTAGAAAAAGTATCATCTGGTACATGAATATACTTTAGCTGTCCTGATTCTGAGGTCTGAGTACTATCTGTCAAATGGCGGTTGAGGCAGTTTAACTCCCCGAGGATTAATTCTATCAGCAGATGGCAGTACTGTGAGGGAAACACAGAAGGTGAAAAAGTCCAAGAGATCCCTGAGGGTCTTTCTTTTCAAAGCATCAGGGGCAGGAATGAGGCCAGCACATTGGCTTGAACATTAGCCGACGTTAACAAACCTGGGAAATTAGAATGAGCAGAATGTGAGTTATGAAGAAAGGTTGAGTTTGTTGTTCACACA
Source organism: Rattus norvegicus (assembly GCF_021556685.1). Taxonomy (NCBI): domain Eukaryota; kingdom Metazoa; phylum Chordata; class Mammalia; order Rodentia; family Muridae; genus Rattus; species Rattus norvegicus. The sequence continues at coordinate 78,990,020 of NC_141546.1, read as the reverse complement.
AATGTCTGAAGGGAGAGAAATAATTGGTAAATAACATCAGTAGGGTTGGGTTTAAGAAGCCTTGCAGTTTCTAAAAGAGAAACACAATATTCATTGAAAGGCCCAATAGCTGATGTGCATCTAATGAGAGATAACTGACTACAGCCAGTTCTGACTGTGGACCTGTACAATCAGGGGTGGGTAGAATACCTTTTGTGGAGTTTGTAAATAAAACGGAAGCCCCTCTCCTTTTGAAGAGCCGGCTGTAAAAGCATTAAAGGCAACGTCTATGGGATTTTTAGATGTAATTTTAGGTAAGGGCCATGGAATATCTTTAAAATTTTTCTTAAAGGAGGATCTTTAGGATAACGATTACCTATAGACTCTGAGTAACGTGTTAATGCTACCTTCCAATGATTGTCAGTTTGGATCCTAACCAATCTGCATTGTATTTAGTGGCACAATGGTTTCTGTGGGCTTTTTACCGGTAGGTTGTTTTAAGACATCCCTTCCCATCATTATCAAGTCTGTATTGTCTTGTAAATAGCGGCTACAGATCATTGTAGAGGATTATAACATAACATCCAGACTGCTATTAGTTGCTCTTAAGCATACTTACAGTGAGAGAGAAGAGAAAGCAGCACTTAGAATAGTCAGGTTTGGGGTTGGGGATTTAGCTCAGTGGTAGAGCACTTGCCTAGGAAGCGCAAGGCCCTGGGTTCGGTCCCCAGCTCCGAAAAAAAAGAAAAGAAAAGAAAAGAAAAGAATAGTCAGGTTTAAGACGAATGTACAAATGACAGATGTGGAAAGCACCTAGAATCTGCCCATGTCTGAAAATCTATCAAAAAAAAAATACAAGTTTTGGAGTTCATGCAGCTATGAAATATGTGAGTAGCCACTCATTAGCTTTATTGTGGAGAACACCCCTGACATGGGAGTTATAGCATTTGGCTAGGCTGTTATTCTAGAACTTGAAGTCACTTTTGCTAAAAGCTCAAATTCTCACTTGAACCTACACACATCAAGTGTGTGAATAATGTGAAGTAAAAAGCCTAACGCGTCTGCCTTCAAACTATCCATCCCCTTTGCCACCTTCATCCCGGTGTCAAATCTACCGTGTGTATCAGTTGAAGTATTTTGTCTGAGATTATAACACAGGGTTGACTTGCCCCCTTGTCCATTTGGCCTGCTGTGGGTACCTTCAACCCCATCTTGCAAGCTTTCCCGGCTGTTTGAACACTCGGCAGCATCTCGCCATCATCATGAGGGGCAGACCAAACCATGACGTCAGCACATCTGTACAAGACGGTAAGTGACTCAGTTGCTCCTGAGCAAAACAAATCAGTTAGCTCACCAAGGACAAGGCCATGATGCTGACTCCCGAGAAGGAAGACCTTTTTCTTTAGAAACTGAGTAATGGAAAGTATTAGGAAAGTGAGAGGAGTCTACTTTCCCCTTTCCTAAGCCAGCAGTTTGAACTCTTCTACTAGTGAAGCGCGCACCCCTCCCCTCGCAAAAGAGCTTTGCCTATCTCCTGTAAAGCATTCGGTTTGACCTCATTTCTACTGTTTTCACCCCATAATGGAAACCTTCCATCGGATGCCAACTCAACAGTCAGACAAAAAGGAACCCAAACTGAACGAACCCTGTAAAAGGATTCGCCTGATCTTATTGTCATCTCGGAGGCTTCCTGCCTCCGCTAACCTAGGCCTAGTCCCGGAAGCTTCCAGCCTCCGTACGATCTTCTCTAGGCCTAGGATGTTTTCAGCCCCTGAGATTTATAGCTGAATAAACTCACTCTTCTAGCTCTCTCTGAACTCTGTTGGATGTTTCCACTGAGCTGTTCTGTCTCCAAGCTGACTGATTCAAACTGGCTTTTGACCGAGTTCCTCGGCTTGGCCTCGTACTGACTTTGGTAGTCTGTTCTAAAATCTTTTGGCTCCTTCTCATTCTTTGGCTTGTTCTGTCTTCACCCGTGTCAAGCTTGTTCTCTCTACGACCTGTCTCTGTACCACTGTCCTAGTAAAACTGTCCTCTCTCCTTTTCTTTCTCTGTGCTGCTCTCTTGAGTGCCTCTCTTTCCGTTCTGTTCTTGCAAGAGTCGGGCATCTCTTAGTCTGTCAAATCTTTCTCTGACTTGTCACTTCGTCTGCCATTCAATTAGACATCACTTTCGAATGTAGATGCTTCCTTCTACAAACTAACTTTACCTTCATTGTTTGATATTAAAGGGGCATCCTAAGGAAGTCCCTGTATCCCCCAGCCAGAGGGATTAGTGTGTGCTAAGGCTGAACCACAGGACAACAAGAAACAGGGTTTTTTTTTTTTTCTTCTTCAGTAAACAACACAATCTTGGGATTCACAGTGTAATCAAACATCCTTCAACAGAACCCATTTCTGTTGAAATTCCGGAAAGCTAAAATCTAACTTATAGTGACAAAAGCAGAATGTGGTGTCTTGGCAGATGATGAGGGTTAGAGAATACGCTGGAAAGGGAGGCTGGATTAAGAAATCAGCACATGAAAACTTCTGGGGTGATAGATACGGTTATTATCTTTTTGCCCTGTTGTTCGTGCCTGTTAACACTTATCAAAGGATATACAAGCTAAAGAAGAAAGATTCTAATTTGCCTTTGGAATTTAGATTAAAAAATTATAAAAGGTTTGTGAGATTGCAGATACACGAAGAACGTGTGGGCAGAGCCCATAAAAGCCAGCCTGGGTTTTGTGTCAGCCACATGCACTCACATAAGTAAGAGTCCAATGCACCATCTTCTTGCTTACACTTCCCATGTCTGCTGCTGGCTGCCAGCCTTCTCAGGCCAGCATTCCTTCCAGAGCTATAGTTAACCCTTCTTTCCTCAAGAGTGTGCACGTAGTTTTCTTGACTCCAATTCTTCGTTTTTAGTATTTGAGGCAGGGTCTCACTATGTAGCCCTGGCTGTCCTGGAATTCACTATGTAGACCAGGCTAGCCTCAAACTCACAGGGATCCATCTGTCTCTGCCTCTTGAGTGCTGGGATTAAAGGCCTGTGCCACCACGCCCCCAGCTTTACCTCACATTCTTCGTCCTTAAACACATTTCACCTTCTGAGTTACTTTTCCCGAAATGGAAGTTTCGGCGTAGTATTTGTGCATTCACAGATGTTTAATATTTTCCCCTTGTTTATAGAAAAACAAGCTCCTACTCATTAGCCTGGGCATGGTCAGACTTCAAGATGATCTGATGGCATTAATTACATTCCTGTCTGCTCACTCATCAACTAATTAGATGTCTGGCGCTGTCTTAGAAACGGTCTTTTGAAGATTGCTGACTAGAGACCAATTCCTGGACATGATGTCTCCTCAGGAAACTTATGCCAGGAGGGGCTGAGGGGCACAAGGGCAGAGGGGCGAGGAACCCAAACTCATCAGTGTGCATAGGAAACACCTTGCACAGCCTAACCTCCTCACTTTTATGACTTTGTTAGTCACTACAACTATTTTGGATTGCTATGGCAATTGACTTCAAACAGGCTTCATTAGAAATCATCGCACCATTGTCTCACTAAAAGCCACCAACACTTTTCTTATTATTGACAGTTCTGGAAACTTCTACTTCCAGGAAGACATGGAGACCTCTGAACTTTCTAAATGAGTCAAGTAGAAATTCACCAGAGAAAGATACAAGGAAGAGATCAATAAACTGCACAAATCCAGATACAGAAAACGGGGTCAGCGCATGGTCAAAGTCAAGAAGGCAAAGAAGGAATTGAGTAATGAAATAAGACTAGGAGAGGAAGAAAGGGGCTAGCTGATAAGACCTGTGGTACACTTTGGATAGAGCAGCAGAAAAGTCTTTCATTTAGTCATTAAACAAATATGCATCAAGAACAGTTTGTATACAAAGATGTGGGGAGAGAACGTTTAGGGTGAATCACAAGTATAAATGTCCTTAGGTGAGCACATTGGTTCATTCAAGGGACAAAGAGAATGTTAGTTGCTTACATTGCCATGAGCCAGAAGGGGAAGGAATGGTATATGTTGAGACTTGAATTATAAGCAGGTCCTGATAATATAGTCCTTTATAGGCCATAATAAGAAATTGGTTCTTATCTCCAGAATATTAGATAAGACATGTGTGTGCACGCTTCATGCATGCCTGGTGCCCTTAGAGGTCAACAGAAGGGTTCAGGTTCCCTGGATCTAAAGGTATAGACGGTTGTGAGCCAAGTGCTATGGTTCAAACCTGAGTCCTCTGAGAGAACAACACATGCTCTAAGCTGCTGAGCCATCTCTCAACCCTTATTTACATTTTTGAGAGACAGTTATGGCTAGTCGTGGGGACACCTGCCTCTTGTAATCAATCTATCACTCCGTGAAAAGGCAGGAACATCATGGTAAAGTTGAAGCCAGTCTGGGCTAAATAGCAAATCCTGGGCCAGTCAGGGATACAGAGTGAGACTGTGTTTCAGTGAAATAATGCAAAACAAAAAGGATTAGTTCTGGAGAATTAATATAGGAAAAGGGAGTTAAATACATTGTGGATTATTTCCATAGGCTCAAGGAGCTTGAACTAGCATTGTAGTCATATACATGAATTCAAGTGGCACATACATATAATTTTACAGGTAGAACTCAAATTGATGCCTTACTAATCATATATATGAATATGAAAGTATGAAAACGCCCCCTACGCTTGTGCCTGAACAAATGGTAACTATACATGGAGATAGAAGCAAAGAGCAAGAAAAAGAACTACAAGCTTGAATTATAAAGTTAATTCTGAGAGGCCTATCGGATCTCCATGTAGAGATCTCATCAAGTCCTTCTGTAGCTAAACAAGATTTTCTAAATGTAAGCAGGATTTCCATCAAGTGATGTATATTAGTTATGCTAGGTAGAAGGATAAAGGGAAAGATGTTAATTTGAGCGTTATTTATACACACATTGTGGATGAAGCCAGGGGTGAAGATGTGCGTCTAAGTAGATAGAGATAAGAAGGGCCAGAGAATACAGCTCCATGGTAGCATGCATCCTGGCATGCACAGGCACTAACGCAAAGAAGTCCTAGAATCTAGGGGTGCATTTAGAGAGGTAGTGCAGTAATAATGAAAAGCCAAAGATTGAGCAGCTGCTGAAGCAAACAGGGAAACCAGAGACATCGCCACAGAAGACCAAGGAAGAGAGGGCTCCAAGGAAGCAGTCATTGACTCCTGACTGTCTCCATAATGCAAGTCCAGAATAACTGTGGGGTTTGGGAATATAATGGTCTTTTCAGTAAGTACTTTGAGTAGAGTTATGAGACAGAAGCCCAATTCAAATGTCAAATAAATCATGAAATTAGAAACTATAAGTTGTGAAGTGACAGGTGTTCTTTAAAGAAAGCTCTCTCTCTCTCTCTCTCTCTCTCTCTCTCTCTCTCTGTCTCTCTCTCTCTCCCTCCCCCCTCTCTGTGTCTCTGTGTCTCTGTCTCTGTCTCTGTCTCTGTCTCTCTCTCTCTCTCTCTCTCTCTCTCTCTCTCTCTCTCTCTCTCTGTGATACAGAGACAGAGACAAAATAGAGACACACAGAGCGAAAGAGAATTTTGCATGCCATGTTTCTCTAGAAGAAAGAACACTACGTTGAGGACGGGCGCAATAGTATATGCGCTGTTTTATTCTACCACAGCATCTGGTGTCCAGCTATTCTCTTCAGTGTGTTCTCAGTTGCCCATGGTGGGTAGACGGACAAGTGAGAGGCTTGTGATTTGCCAGGGCGATACCACCTGACAGCAGACATAAACGAACCGGAGAGATGAGGATTTCAATGTTCATCCTGACATTGATCCCAACAACAATGAACAGCCGAGACATTGGATATGTGCCTAGAAACTGGTAGCAATTATTGACTTGAAAGTTTAGCATGGGATCAAAGATACTGGTGTTTTTATGTGGAACATTTTTTTGATGTCTTACTGCTTTGTAACTAACCACCTTTAAAAACTGCTTCCCATTCAGCACAGCAAACTTGAAATCTTTAGAAAATCCAAGTTCTAATCAATTTCTTGGAATTAATCATTGCTGCTGATAGCAAGAAAACCATTGTTGAACTGACAGGTCTAGATGTGGGGGCTTGCTTTCAGGTGATAATTTCCATAGCAATCAGACAACAGTCTTCAGTAAGAAAAAGGGTATTAGTGGAATCCTTTGTCTGCTATAGTTGCCTCTTGACCTTCTGTTCTTGAAATGGCCAAATTTGTCCACTACGGGCATGACTCAGGGAAACTTCACCATTCGCTTTTATACACCATGGTGGGAACAGACACAGGAAGTACTCTGAATTGAAAACAAGAGTTGGTCATTTTCAAGTAGAATCCCTTTTCAGAATAACCACTGCGGAAATGTCGGGCAAGAGAAATTAATTCTTGGAAATTACTTTGGGGTGAGACATGCTAAACATAATACCTTGTCACCATAAATTAGAAGTTTTAAAACACTGAGTTTTGAACTTAATTTATGCCTAGAATTCTCATAGACAAAGTTGAAGAGCAAATGAAAAGCAGAAAAAAAATCTATTACACACACATGTGGGCACATGCATGTTCACACATGTACACCGCTCCAACCTCAAAACAGTGAATGTTCCCTTTGTCAATATTTTCTGCCTTCTTTTTCCATAGACACCATAGTGTGGTTCCTGGATCAACTGATGTTATCTGAGACATTAACTCATATGAAATTGGTAGTATCTAAATATGATCGTGTTTGCTAAAGAAACCCAAGGTAGAACACTGTCTGGCCCCACAACAGTCTCTGTGCAACATATCAGCTGTGCTGGGACAAGAGCAGGGTGGTGTATACGGACAGGGAAGTTTCTGGGCTCCCGTTCCATCTCTGAATCCACTTCTGTCATAGGAAATCTCACAATGCTTACATTCATTCATCGTGTTAGACTGCAGATTGGAAGTTGCTTTGCAAACCATCAACTGATACTATTTATTTGCTTCTTTTCTTGAAGATGAAAACAAAAGGAGATTGTGGCTAACCGTTAATGAATTAAGACTCTCTGGTGACGCTATCTGTTCAAGAAACATTTCCTGAGCATCTCTTCTCCACCCAAGGCTGGACTTAGCACATATTTAGCCTGAAATTTCACTGAATACTCACAGTAAGCTTGTGAGTTTAGTTTTATGATCTAACTAATGCTAGGTCCAGTTAGACAGTCAGAGCAGCTACACAAAAGGCTCACGGCACTCTGAGGGCGCTTCCTCGGGTGGAAACTGGAGAAGGGAAGGGTCATAAAACCAAGAGAAGGTGGGCTTTCCACAGAAGGGAAACATCCAAAAGAGCTGTTCGCCTTACCCGAAATTATTAGTTTGAAAATACACTGGGTGGGGTATTCATTAGCTTTCACACTTGAGGAACAATAGGAGCCACTTAAGGACAGCCAGGCATCTGTGGAACGTACGGAGAAACTGAGAAGCAGAAAGATACCAAGAAAAACTAGGAGTAAGACACCACTGTAATTCACACCACCATTGGAAGCATGGCGGTAAATGTGGTGAGTAAGCCCTAGTTCCTTTTTGTGATTTCCATCACGTATATATTTCTTTTCTGAAAGCTCTCAAATCCTAAACATATTATATGAACGGAAAAGCAGGATAATAAGGGATAAGGTTATTATTTTGCTATTTATTTTGTTTTATTTTTCCATTCTTGACTTTCTTTTTTTCATCTATCTATCTGTCTGTCTGTCTATCTTGAAATTATGATTTAACTGTGACATTTTGCAAGTAAACAAACAAGGGCTCAGATCATTAAAAATAATCTATGCTCAAAGTGTTTCTGGTGTAATATTTGAGATCCATTTTAAAATTTAGTAACTACCAAGTTTTATGGCTGCATGATTTATTGTACTTGATTTAAACTATTGCTGGCATTGGATGATTAACTCTCTGTGTGCTAGGCAGGAGCAATGCATGATTGTGTTTACCTTTTTGTGCCCTAAAGGCAACAGGCTGAATGGACTATGTCATTTGTGAATGGGTTCACAGTTTCATAAAGAAAGTAAAGCATATCAAAGTAGATATGCCAGGTCTTTCGCAGAGAGAATTTTGAATAATTTGCTTTCTTTGTCCAATATTTAGGAGATATTTACCTGATGAATCTCTTGACAGTGGACATGTGGTAATGTGACAGAATGCACACCAGATTGTGAGTCATGCTTTTAAACTACAAAACAGACGGATCCCTGGTGAAATGAAAATAACTCTAGTAAATCTAAACTTTGTGTATGTTTTTAGTAGGGAAGAATTTGGGGTAATTCTGTAAATAGTCCCTATGTACTAAACAACGTGGTCTAATTGGTTGCTGGTTTTGTACTTTTGGTACGGCCCTGGCTTTCAGGGAATTCCCACTGACATCAGTTAACTAAAAGAAGTATGAATAACATGTCATTGTTTAAAAAAGGAAGAAAAATGGTAGTTATGCCATTAGGCTGAATTAGTATATTTAATATTCTAGGTATCTCATCTCTTGTCAAAGCAATCTGCACATTCAATGTGATGTCTACATAGAAAAAAAAAATGGTATAGAAAACAATTGGGGTGGTGAGGAATAAGCCTGACTGTATAGTGGATAACGAACTCTCCAGAAAAGAGGTGGAAAGGAAAAAGGAAAAAAGATGCATCTGCGAGGTCAGAGTTGCCTTAGAGAGGTGTGTGAGGTAAAGCCATTGCAGCCTGTGTGACAGAACAGAGCAATGGGGTAGGAGGGCCACAGTAGGGCAAGTGTGGAGACGATAGCATCACCCACGGAAGTGCAGGCCTAGGGACAATTCAGATACCTCATCAACCACTGGAGAGGTGAGCAGAGGATTAAGTTAGGGTCCCTCCTCACGTTGCACACTAAAATTAATTCCGGGCCTATTTGAAAAAAAAATTAGGAAACAGGCATTGTGATTTTTCTAACCTTTTAGTGAGACATTTAAAACCTAACACCTTGTTACCACAAACTAGAAGATTTAAAATACTGAGTTTGGAATTTAATTTATGTCAAGAATTTCCACAAAAATGTTGAAAAGAAAATGAAAAAAAAAACAGAAAATTATCTAATATACACATGCACACAGATGTACAAACACCCTCTCCTATCCTAAAGCAATGAACGCTCCCCATGACAAAACAAATGGCTGAAAAGTTGATCCCAAACCAAAGCAAACAAATACATAAATAAATCTAAACCATCCATA